>NC_139351.1:127137545-127805045 GCF_055883805.1 Amblyomma maculatum | reverse complement strand
GAAGATAGAAAGAAGAGTATCCATGCAGCTGCATCATGACGTTTGGAGTTATATGCGAAGGTCACAAAAGGTAGGCTCACATCTCAATCCCGATGATCATCTGAGATGTACATAGAGAGCATCTCCGTAAGCGTGCGGTTGAAGCGTTCCATGAGACCGTTAATCTGGGGATGGTAAGCTGCACTGAATTTATTACCGACAGAGCATGAATGAAGGATTTCATTGACCACTCTTGCCAGGAAGCAGGGACCACAGTCAGTTATCAGCTGTTGGGGAGCGCGATGGTGCAGTATGACGTGATTCAGCAGAAAGTCGGCGACGTATGTCGCACAGCTTGTTGGTATGGCTTGGGTAATGGCGTCAGTCAGTTCAGTCGTTCAGTCGTGTCCGACTGTTCGTGACACTATGGACCATATCACGCCACGCTTTCCGGTCTCTCACTATCTTCCTAACATCACATAACTTCCTCTGCGGCGTCTCGAGGATGCCATCTAACCATCGCGTTCGCTACCTACCCCTTCTCCGGTGACCCTCAATCTTTCCCAACATCAAATCTTTCTCCAGCGACTCCTGTCTTCTCATTTGATGGCCAAAGTAGCTGAGCTTTAACTTTAGAATTTCACCCTCCAATGAGCAGTCAGGGTTTATGGTCGAAAATATCGACTGATTTAATCTTCTGGCCGTCCAAGGAACTCTCAAGAGTCTCCGTCAGCACCACAATTCAAACGCGTCAATTCTTCGGCGGTCAGCCTTCTTCACAGTCCAACTCTCGCATCCATACATCACATTTGGAAAGACCATAACACGAGTTATACGGATCTTGGTTGGCAGTGTAATGTCTCTGCTCTTTACTAGGCAGTGAAGGCTAGCCATGGCTCTCTTTCCCAGAAGCAGGCGTCTCCTAATTTCATGGCTGCAGTCTCCTTCCGAGGTAATCTTGGAGCCCAAGAAGAGAAAATCTGTCACAGCTTCCACTTCTTGTCCCTTAATGCTCCAGGACTTGATAGGGCAAGACGCCATGATCTTTGTCTTTTTAATGTTCAGTTTAAGCCCTAACTTCTCACTCTCTTCTTGTACGCGCATCAGAAGTCTCTTGAGTAGCACGTTGTATATTCCGTCGCAACTCGCAAGAGCAATTCATTTTTTTTTTTTGTTCCTGATAAAGAAACTGGAAACGGACCGAGCAGGTCAACCCCAATGCACGAAAATGGAGTGGACGGGATGGTAATCAGTTGAAGAGTTCCGGAGGGAAGTACGGAGAGCTTCCTCCTGCCTTCACACAGCTCGCAATATGCTATATGAAGCCACACAAATCGGTAGTGTCCAGAAGGAACGTCAACGTACGTCGTCATAGGTACGGGCAGCACCCAGGTGGCCAGCTGTGGGTGAATCATACAGGTATTATAGAACGGTAGAGCGAAGGTGATGATGCACAACTAACAAGAACTCTGAGCCATCCGGGTACAGTTTGCGGTGGTACAGGATATCCCCTTGGAGCACAAACTGGGCGACAGAAGGGTGCTTTGGGTTGGTGGTGAGCTGGTCGATGAATTTGGCAAAGAAGACTACCCGAGCGCTGTTCATGGGCGATTTCAGAAGGTAAGGGGTACTGGGATCGATACCCAGCACCTCCACAAAGATGTTACGTAGGGCCTTGATACGGCCTGTTAACTTAGTACCTTAAGTGCACAGCATCATCAGATATGGACTGTGTCTTGGGGGCGAGAAAGACAGAAAAACTCAATGAGCGATGAGTGCGGAATAAAAAGCATTGACAGAGCGTAGCACCCGAACCGTCAATACGGCAACGCGCTACCGCTGCTAACGTTACCACGCCTGCCAGGCCATATTTTGTCGTTGAAGCTGCCATACTTTGCATATTTGCTGTCGAAAGAGCTAAAAATCTATATCACATTTTTTTTTTTTCGCGTTCCAAAGCTTGTCCTCGATAGCAACCTCACAAAAAGTAAAGGAGCTGAGCTCTGATGGAAATACCAAAACACCTTCATATGAAGGAATTTGCGTGCGCTTTCGGTACTACGGAACACGCAGAGGACGGAGGCGCATAGCGACCGGCGGACGACCCGAGGCATCAAGCTCCCTCCCACACCATCGCAACGCGGCGATGGCTGCGGCCTTCGACCTTCATTACTCATAATCAGCGTCGCTTAACCCGTGGGACCCGGTCTTAATTATTACTCCACGCATTAACACGATCATCGCTCGCGCCGATAACTCCACCGTCAGCCCCAGGACGAGCAATCGGCGGCTTCGGAAGGAGAGAGGAATACGCCCCCCAGCGGCGCCTGTCGGCTGCGACGGTAATTAGAGGAGAAGTTTTCCCACAGGGCGCGCGAGAAGTGAGAAGGCAGGCGTTCGCGCCGCGATGTTTTCGCGACACGCGCACTGCGCACGCCAGTCCGGTCGTCTGCTAGCTTCATCGGCTGCCAAGTGCAGCAAAAAAACAAGGGAATCCTGGCATCGCATAATTAACGAACACGCCGGAAGAGCGCGCTGTGATCGTTGGTGCCATACACTCCCGGAGCACACCAAAAGGCAAAGGCAAAAGGCACCAAAGACACGCTCGAGGCAAGCGACCGTGCAGCCGCGGTATGTCACCGAGTGCAGCCGCAGGGATGGTGAGATACCGGGTGCAGACAGTCGAGAGAACACGAAGGCGTGGTCAGCATTGCACGCCGCGCTTGATACAGCATCGTTTCGGTTTTAAAGGCACCTCAGAAGAAAACGGTTATTGCGGGGATAGCTGGCTCAACAATTGTTGTTTGGTTTCTTCGTATGGTTTAATGTCCCAAAGTGACTATGAGAGACGCCGTAGAGGAGGATTCCGGAAATTTCGGCCACCTGACATCGCACAGCACACCGCGCCTTGCTTTTCAACCCCCTTGAAAAGCGGCCGCCGAGGCCGGGATTCGATCCTGTTTCCTTTGGAACAGTAGACGAGCGCCATAACCACTGCACCACCCCGGCGGGGCTGGCTCAGCAACTGTGTCCGACATTAGAAAGGATAAGGTCACTGCGATCCAGTACATTGTTAACGTAAATTCTTGAAAGAAATCGATGACAGTGGTGTCACTGGTGTATGCTATGATTACACAAATAAACAAAAATTGCAATGGCTAAGCAACAATGCATATACAGCGAACAACTCACCCGGCGTCACTAAACGCTTTTCTCTGTCATTGTTATTATTTTTTTGTTAATCCCTTTTTTTTTTTTTTTCGAATTCACTATTTTTCGTTTCATTCCTTATTTCGCAGCTTCGCTGTTACCGTTAAAGCGAAAGCTGTGCCTGTTCCACTGATCGAAATAACTGTCGGGGATGTCGCCACTATAACACTACCCAGCTGTTCGTCGGCAACAGTGCTAAGTCAGCAGGTGTAAGGGAAAGGGGGAGACGCGGCCCATTGAAGCATGCGTGCGAGAGGTCAGTTGGCTCGCGAGTGTCTCTGAAATATACGTAGACAGTGACGAAACGAATGAGGCATGCTTTGCGGAAACAACTTCGCTTGGTGTCGGGAAAAAATATCTGCCCTTCACCGTCCGTGCACAGTGCTCTTCATGCAATTCTTCAATGTGCCCGACGACATGCCTACGAAGAACTTCGACCGCGAGAGGCTGAGGCGATGCGACAAAATTGATAGCAATACGCAAGGATGTGGCAAAGTGAGCCATCGGAGAAATGCCACAAACATGAGGAAGAATTTAGGCGAGAAGCAGCAATAATGCGTTCTCATTATCGCACTTGTAGTACCATTTTTTTTTTTATTTTTTTACTATGTGGTGCTATCTACTGCTCCTTCTTCCTACTTAGTAGCATATGGGATTTGTGTCATGCAACCATCAGAGATCAGCTCCGTGCAGAGGCTATGACCAAAAGGGTGCAAGCGCAACTTCTAGTGACATTACCCATCTCTGTTGCTAACCAACAGAACAGTATAGGTTGATTTTAATGTGAAAGGTCAATACATACGCCGGCCTTCAGCCGCTCTCCCCTTTGAGCGTCTTTGAAACGGTCTGCAATAAAGAAAGGTTATGCGTTGATCACCATCTTGTTATGAGTTTTTAGACTCCCGCTAACTACAAAAATTGGTAGCGCTAAGACTGGCTTCTTAGCACAAAAGGGAGTGTAGGCTAACTGGGATTTGCTGCCGATAGGTTTGACTCGATAGAAGGCTGGTTGCGGCCCTACTCCCAGTGGTAGCCCAAATCGAGGCAGGGAACGAACATGGCTGATTTGCAATCTATATCCTGCTCTTTCCCCCACAGCAACGATTTTCTCTGTCTCCCTGTCTGTCTGCCTGTCTCTCTCTGCGTGTGTGTGCGTGTGTGCGTTTGTGTGTGTGTGTGTGTGTGTGTGCGTGCGTGCGTGCGTGTGTGTGCGTGTGTGTGTGTGCGTGCGTGCGTGCGTGTGTGTGCGTGTGTGTGTGTGTGTGTGTGTGTGTGTGTGTGTGTGTGTGTGTGTGTGTGTGTGTGTGTGTGTGTGTGTGTGTGTGTGTGTGTGTGTGTGTGTGTGTGTGTGTGTGTGTGTGTGTGTGTGTGTGTGTGTGTGTGTGTGTGTGTTCTTATTACGGCTGCCTGATCAAGTTTATTCTGTACTTGACTGTCTACTAGCTCGGCGGCTATCGGTCCAGATATTCTTTATGTATTTCGTTGCATACAAATAAAGATCGCATTGATTGATTGATTGATTGATTGATTGATTGATTGATTGATTGATTGATTGATTGATTGATTGATTGATTGATCGATCGATTGATTGATAGATACAGTGCCCACCACAAAGCCGTAAGCGCCCGCAGCCGTGGCCCGTGGCCGCAGCACGATTGGCACAGCGGTTTTGGTTGCGGGTTCGGCCAACGGATTCAAATTTCTCGGTATGACCGACTGCCGCTCCCCTCGGACCCTCAAGGCAGCTGTCGCGTCCTCGCTCTCCGGCTGCCACTCCGGATGCCGCTTTGATGGCCACAGGCCGGAGGTGGCGAGCATGAAGGCGCGCTCCGAAACATGGCAGCACTGTTGCTGACAGAAGGGTATGTTTGAAGCTGCGTTTTGTTAAAGGAAAAAAAAAAAAAGAAGAAGAAGAAACCGGGGTGCCCCTTGCGGCAACAGATATACTTGTGAGGGTAGACGTATAGCGAGAAAGAAATTCTGAACGACTTTTTTTTTTCTTCTAAAATGCTTGGAATAATGCCGCGATCTCCAAACAGCTGGCTCAAGCATTGCATTTATAAAACACAGCCGAGCAGCAGGATGAGCTTCTTCTTTTGTCTTCGCGCCGAGAACAAAATATTCGCTCCCCTATTTTCGACTGCATCGGCGCCAACTCGACCTCATGTGCACCATTATAGATGTATGGTCTCCAAAACTTGTGGTGTGCAGAGAGTGATAGCAGGATACTGGTGTGACTGCGCACACTTGAAACCTCTCAATGCTGCATGCAATAAAGAAACGAAAATTGCGGCAACGACGCACTGACGCAGCTGATCTCTTCATGCAGCTAGCCGCGGTATAGAAACCAACTCGCGGTCGTAAAGTGCTTTATTTTAGTTAGTCTTGGCCTCAATTCTACTCTCTACCTGCCAGAGATCAAAGACCGGACAAGCATAGGCGAAATCGGTGAATGGGGGCTCTATACCGCTGATGCCCTAAAATGGACTATGCTCGGAACCCTGTTAAGACAGACCTTTTACAACCCTGAACAACGGAGTGGGATATAAGATCGATCGGACGCAGGACTAAAATGAGCGTTGATCCCCGAGTAGAAATCGTATACAGGAACTTTCACCTCACATTGAGACGAAAGACATCCGTTTAACGTCCCGCCTCGAGTGCACTATCAGTATATGAAATACATGGAAAAACATAAAAAGAGGAAACAGTTGATAGCCAAAGGCATAGAATTGGGAACGCCATGCTATTCGACGCGGATGCTACCGAAACGTCGTGTCACCAAGTGCCAATAACATGCAAAGCGTTGCCAATCCCCGTCCGCCGAGCACTTGGAGCTGCGTAAAACGGTATGCGATGCTGAGTCCGATATTGGTGCGAGAAGCAACCTAATCCCTTTTTTCCTCGCGTTCCTCAGAAAAGGGGGACCAGTATAACAGGCGAACTCAGAAACAACGCTTCAGGCGTGGCGGCTTGCAAAGGGGTCCCGCGTTTCTGGGTCTTTAATCTCTTTAGTGAACAGAGCCACCCCCTTTGCATATTCGGTCCGTCAATGGGCGCCGCTTGGGGGCCTGACACGGACCAGGCGACGACGACCACCCTGGAAAAAGGAAAGGACCAAGGTGCGCACAAAAGGCTGACAGTGTTCTCACCCTTTTCAATTTTATCGGCTTCGGGGGTCTCGAACCGCGCCTGGTGGCTGGCTCGCTGTTCAAGAAGTCGTGCTGCCGCGTTACTCGGGCGTGATCACTCGCTTCCTGCCCCTCTTCGTGCTTCCTTTCTTAATCTGGGACCCGAAGCTTCGAAAGCGCGTACTAGAGGCGCAGCTTCAGCTCCGTATCAGCAAAGATAAAAGGCTGAAAGAGGCACAGACAAAGAAGAAACAACTCGTGGCAACGCGCAGAGCTGAAGCCTTTTCGAGCGCGACGCGCAAAAGGGGTTCGTCCTAGGCGGGAGCACTGTCATGCAAAACAGTGTCGAGATACCGGAGAAACAACCCGCTGCTCGCCGGGCTCGCAGTATTACCAAAAACTAGCGCGCGTGTAAAAAAAAAAAAAAATAATAAATAAAAAAAGCAGCCGGAGAAGGAGAATATGGCGGGAGAGAGGGGGAGCAGCATTTTTCCAAGATTTTTCCCGGCTGGCCTTCCTTGCCCATCGGGTAGTCTCACCCTCCCTTTACCTATACGCGACCACTTCCTGCCGACACCCTTTCTTTCCACAGCCGGTCCGTTCTTAAAGACAGCAGTACATGCTTATGAAAGCGATTCCTCCCTACCCCCGCCCACTAACCGTGACACCTCAGCGCCCTTTCTTCCCGTGTCTTCATTATCACGCAGACTGTAAGGCACGCTCCTTTGGGTTACACCGTGTCACACACCCCCAAGGCCTGAACGCGTGCCAGCGGCTACTAAAAATGATTGAAAAAACCTGCTAACACGGAGGCACCCTGTTAAGCCCAGGCTGCTCAGCCGATATTCTCAATCTAAACGTGCGTCCCCCCCTCTTCGCACCACTCCCCACCTAGCCAGTTTGGCCCATTCACCCGGCTTCCTGCAGGGCCTCCACAATGACCTTTCTTCGTGGAGCGCTCCTGCCTCATTGCAGCAGCGCATATTTAAATCACTTCGCCGCCTCCACACTGGCGCTGCTCCACTCTTGTTATTCAAATGACAATATAGACTCTGGCTTCGAATTCAAATCTCGTTCTTAACCTCGGCGCCACCTCTTTTTACATAGCCCGTTTTATGCGCAGCGCTTTACGACCGGTGCTCTGTCCAGGCGCGAAAGAAAACTGAAAGACGGTGAAGTTTTAGCGCAACAATAAAACCTGCCTATACAGGCATCCGAGGAGTCCTTTTTGGGCTTCAAGAAGTGGAGAGATGTGAACTACTTTAGAGAGCCTCCACGAATATATATATCTTGAGGCTATATTTCAGCGAAGGCTGTCGCTTATGGGTTAGCTAGAAATTATGGTCTATAGACCGCACATTCTAGCTATAACGTATTGAAGACACATGTGTTTTAGCTACAGCGTCCGAACGGTATACACTACTGGTGTGGGAGAGGTCTCCTTCTAAGACCTCACTCAATACATACTTTACCTCGCAGCAGAGGGCGCGAACCCTGCGCCAAGCGTATATATACCTCGGCTCACTGTCCTCGCCATCGCATCTCTGACATGAAATTAACCTAGTTGATTAGTTCATTGGGTGACTGATCTATTTATTTATTTATTTATTTATTTATTTATTTATTTATTTATTTATTTATTTATTTATTTATTTATTTATTGCGTCGAACGAATGATTGATGGACGTAGAGTTCAAACTCGTCCGTAGCTTCACACGCTCACCAGTGGCTCAGAGCTCTTCAGGAGCGGTTGGCCGATTGGCGTCTGCTGCTGAAGCGTCTGCCTCCTCAGGATGGCATTACCAACATTCTCATCGGTGCGCACTCCTAAATAAAGGAGCAAGCTTCATCTGTCAGTACTTGACGGCAGGCGGTCCGGCGTCAGGTGCCGACAAAGAGTGGTAGATGTTGTGCCCAATCGATATGCTTCCGCCTTTATGTGCCTGCTTTGCTTTTGCGCTGTGACGTCAGAGGAGCGAAAAATCGCCCAGCAGTGCACCGCGAACCGGCTTCGTTGGATATTGGCGCCGAAAGCGGTCTCACAGATCGGAACAATCCTCGCAACAAAATAAATGTCCCACGAGAAATGGGAAGACGACGAGATTCGAAGCTGCATGCCCACGCATTGCCCGTGCGCCTTGGTCACGTCGTCGATTTCTGCGGGTTTTTGTGAGAGGGAAGCTATAGGCCTGTACAATTTTCTTGTGCACCATCAAGTTTCAAAGAGCTGCACTAATGCGGTAAACGGGCGAACTTACCCTTATAATGGAATAGAACTCGAGAACAGAGGCACTGAAGCTTCCCAAAGGCAGCCCTACATCGAGTGATGTTGACCGTTCGTCATGACGTGGCAGTTATCCCTCTGACCTTACCAGCCCCCTGTGAGGTCACGTTAGCGTATAGGAAGGGATAAACAGCGACGTTCTGAAGATCGGTCGATACTAGTGGTTGCAGGGCATTGTTTCGAGAGGTATTAATGCCCTGTTACTCTAGTGCGCCATATGTTACTAAACCTGCCCTAGAACACTGCATGGGCTCAGGCCAGCCCAAAACCCGAGCCCGGCCCGGCCTGCAAGACCAGGCGGGAAAATTGGAGCTTTGATGAAAAGGTGCGCGCCCAGGCCGGGCTGGGGCTAGCTGCGTGCGGCTTCCTTCGGAAATGAAGGAATCCTCGCGCTAAAATCGTTCCAGTAAGCTGTGAATAAACCGCTGCTAGTACTTATGTTTTACTCCTGATGAGAGAAAGCTCATTTGAAAACCAAGTTTATAAGTGCCACTAACTGGTTTGTCCTAGTAACTTCCCACTCAAAAATGCAAAACCCAGCAGCGCGCTCTACTAAAGGATATGGTCTTACGCAGCGCTGTAACGCATGAATCACGGCTCCTTTACACGAGCAAGCACCTACTAAAATACACAAGACCGCAGGCTTCGGATTTTTCAGCTATTAGTGAACACACTCCATCGGATCTAGCAGAAGGGGCTCTTGCATCTTCTCGGTTTTGTGCTCAAAGAATGCGCATTTAAACCATCATAAGAACCTCTGGAGAAGGACCTTCATCTACTGATCGGAAGGCAGCCGTCTCCTCGAAGGTAACTCTTGATTGTCTGCTTTTCCCTCTCTCCCCATCCATACCCCCTTAAAAAAAATCCAAGCTACGATAAACAACATTGGATAAGAGCGTATTGCTTTAGGAATATTCGGCTATACAAGCACATATACATGCTTAATGAACAGGCGTTCTGCCTTCCGTATCCATGGATATGCGGCAATGCGGCCAAGATTTCTTCACACGAATATTGTTACGGACGAAGGAGGAAGAAGAGGGCAGTGGTGCGGGCAGGAGCGCGCATTCTAGGCCCGCACACAGATTCATTAAACGTCATCTCACGACCATCAAGCATCTTCTCTCTGTCCTCTTTTCTCCTGTTGTCATCGCTTGCCGCCACGTAACATTTGGTTGGAGGTGCGGCGTACGTCATCCCCATCCTCGCCTTGGAGCATCGACGCCATCTGTAAGCCGGGAGCATCGACTGAGGGCCCAGGGACATCGCCGAGCAGCTTCGCCCCAGCCCTTCAAGCCCAGACCTGACCAACTACCACCGTCCAGCCCCCAGCCCGGACCTGAAGGCAAGGAGAACAGACAGACCAATCAGAACCGAGACGAAGGACCCAAAAGATCCGAATGACCCGAAGGAACCGATGGACGCGAACACGCAACCCCCTCCCAAGCTGCCCGACATGACCTCGAGCCATCGGTCCCATGGACTCTGGTGACGGATGGTTGACAGCTCCAGGGGAGGCGGATCACCCACGCATCAGACATCATACCGGCAAGCCGTTCTATTCTTACTTCTTCCTCTTCTTCAAGCATCCAGACACGCCCATCATCATGCCATGGAATCACAATCGGTAAACTTCCTCGTCTACGATCGGGACGATCGCTCGATGGCCACGGGTCATGTTACGGACGAAGGAGGAAGAAGAGGGAAAGGGCGCGGGCAGGAGCGCGCGCGCGCTAGGCCCGCACACAGAATCATTAAACGTCATCTCAAGACCATCGAGCATCTTCTCTCTGTCCTCACTTCTCCTGTTATCATCGCTTGCCGCCACGTAACAATATTCTTGCATAAGAAAGTGTTCCTGGGCATATAGTTACTGGGGGGTAAGTCTCTTTGTGTGTGATTAAGCAAATAACTTGCGACAAGATCTAATGGCTCATAAGGAGCCATATTCGAAAAGCCTGTCATCCATACCTCTTATGCGTGCACTGACTACGATAGCTTTAATCAAAATGTCATGCGCAAAAATTACTTGGCCAAGCTTTTGTTTCTGCCGGTGCTTTAACTGTATTTACAAAGGTTGTTCTCTTATCTTAATTTGCTCTATGTGCTGGCTAAGCAGTATTATTTATTTTCACAATACTATAAAATAAATAAGAGAGGAGTGGGTTGGTTACATCAAAAGTGCACGTCAAGTAGAAAACAAACAAATATACACATGAAATACAGCCACGAAGAAAGGAAAAAGAATTCATAAACAGCATACTAATAAGCGCTAATTTAGCAATTGCTGCAATTCAGGTAACAGGAGCATTCCTCTGGCTCTTTACATATACCAATACTATTCACCAGCATATTACAATCTCGCACTGTTTCGGTAAAAAAGAAATACTTCACGCAGTCTTTTGACAATTTTTTTTTTTTTTGTACGCGCTTGCAATTCCTGTTGCGCGTTAGTCGGCATGTGGAGTCTTTTGCTTGTAGAATATAAAAGCGATAAGAATTTCTTCTGTCGCCTAAACTGTACATTTTAGAGCGTCGGCGCAGAGAGAGAGATAGAACTTTATTTTACAGAGGAATTCGGGCCTCCTAGGCCCCCTGGGTCCCCGCACAATTCCACCACACTCAAACGCCTAAAAGGCCCATGACGCAGGCAGCGCGATTGGCAACAGACTGGTTTTCACGGGTCTGGACATATATAGTCGCGGAAGTGCGGAACTGGTATGGACCCGCTCCATGTCAGCGCGGGGCCAAGCACTGGGCTTGCGTTTCAAACAGAGGGCCCCGGCCGGGCCCGGCTCGGAAAATCAGGCCCGTGCAGTGCTCTCATCTGTAACATGAAGCGATTTTTTTATATAACTGCGGAAACTTAGCAGCACAATATCGCGAAGCATACTTCGTATTGATAAAACGAGAAGCCCCTATAAACAGTGCGACAAGCGTCAGCACAAGATTCTGATCACTATACCGATCCCTAGACGGGGATTGAAATACACAGTGAATGCCATAGGACACTTTGACGTTTACGGTAGGATTCGCAATATCTATAACAAAGAACCATATACCACTTATCAGCAGCACTTGTCAAGGATTGGCAATCCGCATCTTTGTGCGCATCCTCACATCGCGGCTAAGACATCCTTTTTCACACCCCTTTTCTTTGTCACATGAACGTCGAGAGCGAATTAAACGGCCCCTAAACTATTAAGAAGCAGGACCTGATATGTAGCTGCATGTCATCTAGCAAAACACATCAAATTTCAGAATTCTGGGGCAGTCTTGAATTGTGAGGTAGTTGTGAGGTATAAGTTTCATTAAATCAATTGACACATTCTTTTTATTAATCTTAGTTTTGTCGCTGACGTTTTGCCCATGTAAGCTACTTTCTTCCTAATATTTATGTTTCTCCCGATCGCGAAAATATGCCCTCTAATGGCGAGTACGTGAAAGAGGGAACGAAATCCACGGAACGTGCACGCGGTGCTGAACCTGCAAGCTCTCGTCACTTGCATTGCGTACGCGCACGTTCAGTTCGGGTGGGCAATATATTTGCTGCGCCCAATTCAACAAAACTCCCATTCTCGTCCTAAAAACATCCCAGAATGGGCCTTGCGCCACGCTACCCCGACTGCGTCCAATGGGACGCCAGTGTAAGCTAGTACCGATGCTGTACGTTGCGGGCCGTTTGCGAAGCAGTAAGAAAATGGAACTAGACAGATAGAAACAAAGAGTAAGGTCGTAATGGGCGCCATCCTTTTCTTTTCGACACTTAGACGCCACTTGCGAAAAAAGAAAATAAAGTAGCGAAGGCACGCATAATGGCCTACCCACGTTGGGCCGTTTCGCCACGTCTCTGATTTGCATGCCGCACCAGCCGTATCACACCATGCAACGCTGCCGCGTTGCGTGTATTGCTAATGGGCAACGCCGCTGATGAACCGGAAGAGAGGCGGGCACAACGGCGGCAGCTGTGGTCTAAGACCCAGCATCCATGGGCTCAGAGGGTGCGTCAAGAGTGATGGCGTAATGCTTTTAGCACTCGGGCCATGCGAAAACAAAGTCATCCCGAGTACAAGAGCAGAGATAGAGGGTGAACAAATCGCGCGCGTGCTGGACGCGGTGTCACGGACATGGTGAGGAAATTAAATCTCCTATACACTGCATGCGTAGAGAGACAAAGAAGCCATGAAAACAAGTCGATGTTGGCCCGGCATCGATGCGGTACATGTGTTAGAATCACAAAGAGGCTGCTGTAACAGAAAAGTGGCCTTTTAGAAACTGCAATTAAAAGACCAAAGGAAGGAATTTCGTTGCGCGAATAAAAGGTAAAAAGTTAAGATTAAAAGAAAAAGAAAGAATAATTTTTACGCTAGATCGCAATGAGTATCGCGGTTTAAGCAGAACGTAAACGCTGTAAATTTGTTTTAGGCTGACCGCATAACTATAACGCCGGCGTTTAGAGCTACTTGCCCTCAACCATGACGAAGTCTTCTGCTCCTATTCGTACTTTTTCGGAACCTTTAACCCTTCTTTAACTCCAGCCGGGAACAGCTCTGGTTACATCGCAAACCTTGAAGCATAATGCTACAACACTAACATAATTTAACCTGAGCAGCAGTTTTTGACTTGGGTGTGGCACAACCGCTGTTATGCCTTGAGCGCATATATACCTTCGATGACGAGCGCACTGAAGAAAAAAAAAATTAGCGTACCGGATAAGTACTACCGAAGACGTATACGTGTTTAAATGAAAGTACGCCCAATGACCACGCCTTTCTGCACCCCTGCCACTGCGCGTGCGCTCGGGAAACCGGTATACGGCTACGTTAGTACGTATCCGGTATGCTAAATGTCTCTAAACTCAGGAAACGCGGCTAGCGTAGCTTTGTTGCGGACCACTGAGTGCATCGTCTATACAAGCATGCATCACGCTCGAACTCCACATGGAACCCTTTTCACCAACGCTGTAGCTATGAACTTCTTGCGAAGGCAGTGGGAAAAAAATAATGGGGAACTTGAACTCCATAGACTAACAGTTTCACCTTGATTTTCTTTTTTTTGAAAAGTTTGCAATCACGTATAGTGAAAAGGGAGCGGGGAGTAGGAGAAAGTTAAGAGAAGGAGTGTAAACAGGTCTCTCTAAAATAATCGTATACGTTTCCGATAAACTGATTGTCTAGCGTCCACTTCCTGTAGTCACAGTCCCACCCCAGGCCTACTTTCCGCAGGTAGCACTGTCTCACGGATGCTGGGGCAGGTCCACAATAGATGCTTCGCATCGCACAGTTCCGGGGAAGCACCACAACGCGGGCACTTTTCGGTCACTTGAAAGCGTTCGTCGCGCCACCGATGACGCACAGCAGAGGTCAGAGCCGCTCCTGCCCGAATCCGGCGCGCAGATATCTCCTCCTCTTGAGGGAGATTACGGGGGAGAGGGTACGAACACGGAGGAATTAGAGCGCGTGTTCGCTGGCGCAAAGATTCTTTCTCGGAAACATGCACAGGAACGGATCTTGGAGGAAGGGGCGGGATGTCTGATGTGTCAAGGTGTGTCATCGTATTCACATGGACATTATGTATAGATCGTGAGTATCGCCGCGAATCGAATGTATATGCACAGCACAAGGGTATTTTTTGCAGAGCTGGTGAATTACACCAATCCATTCACCAGCTCTTTCACCTTCTCTACCGACTCCACCCTGGCTTGCCCTACACCGAGGTTTGGTTGGAGAATACGAATAAAAAAATACTAAGGGCGATTACGATGCTCCCTAATTCGAAATGTAAGCTCTGCTATTTATAAGCGTTTTTGCGATAAATCGAGGCAAATAATTTGTGACGCTTGTCGCTTGTATGTATGCATGTTCAGTTATCTCAGGAAGAGAAGAACGAGAGACGCTACAAAGCACTCTATCTCAGGAAGAGACGCAGAGCTCGTGGCTCTTGATTCTCTTCTTGCGAGAAAATATATTTGGATCGTGACACTCTCGTGGCCCGTGTTTCCCTTTCGATCGCTTACACCGGCAATAGCGGCGACGCTGCCTAACCGCAGAACGGGTGCATAAGAGCCATGCTCGAAAAAGTTACGCCGGTTAAACTAAGCTTAAAACGAGTAGAAAGTGCGAGCATGGTTTCGCTTGGTTTTACTGCTGGTTTGCTTTGTCTCTAAGTTCAACTTCATGCTTTATTCTGGTTACGATTTATGTCATTCCCAAATTAGGCCCCGCGCTAAAACAAATATCAGTTTCTATTGCTTTCAGTAGCTTCATATCAGGCGCAAAGTTGAAGATAGTCTTGTGATCTGCATAGTATAGTAATAGTGGTTTATTATTATTAAATAATCAAAAAGAAGGAAAAGAGTGTTGCCGGCCGCTGCAACTGCTATCTAAATCATCTGAAGCACCTGAGCGGCGGCCGGTGGGAAAGAAATGGGGATAGGGAGAGGATAGCGAGGGGAAGTATAAAGGGAAGCGATAGGAAGGAAAGACGGGGGAGCTCTGTACATTATTTACAAAATACAAAACGGTGAACGAGTTCGCGTCGCTCGCACGCAAGTGTCCGAGCACTGTCCACAAATGCCTGCGCGCGAGCGGCCACTGCAATGGTCTGTATAGTATAGTAACCCTGCGCATTTCCTGTACCTGCATGACGAGAGCCGATCATGACCTGCTCAAAGACCAAATGTATGCACGTCCTCAAAGCGCGGCAGGTTGTACGTAGGCGCGGGGGAAAAGTGTGGATGGGTTGTAGAATGTCGACGCAGGGAATGGCGAGCCGGTTATACCTTGTTAAGAAGTGCATTCACACCGAAAAAAAAAAGAAAAGAAGGAGGCGAACTTCAAGATCACACACTTACTCCTTCACTTTCCCGACTTGGCCCTGGTTCAACCGTGAACCGAATTTCCATCGGAGAATCGAGCTACTGCACGAGTTTGACTTTTTGACCCATGGCGTTAGACATACCAAGCCTCTCCCTGAGGCGTGTGTCTCGCTTAGCATAGGAGGAGCTCATAGCAGGCACCGACATCAGCGTACCACCCGGCTGGAAGCTCTTTGCGGAGAAACCCTACCACCTGCCGAGCAGGCCACACACATCAACCTCCGCACTCCTCGAACAAGCTGCGGCAAACAACGCGACTTGACGACTCTCGCGAAGCGCACACACGCGCCTGTGTAACAGCTTTTAACACAAGCGCGCGCACGTGACCGGTGGCCGGTCGACAAAGTCGGGCGCGGACTCTCTCATCGGCGTAATCGCCATCTACACAGCACCCGCATCCAGTGCCGATATATTTCCCATGGGCTGCGCACAACGGCGTGGGGACTGCTTCCTGGGAGGTCCCCGGTCAACGCCATCGCGTCGTCGCGAGCCCGCTCTTCGGTCGGCGGCGGTGCGTTGCTCGCGCGCGCCGCCGTTGCCCCTGCTGCTCCGACGGCGTGTAATTGCAGGAACGTGATTAGCATACGCCTGCAGCTCCCTCCTCTCCCCTCATCAACTAAAGCGCCCACCTTCTCGCCGTCGGGGAAGGAAGAGCAACCGCTCCTCGACCTCACTACACTTCTCTTGTTTTAGCCCAGAAGCGGCGGCAACGTGAGCGGCGTGCCGGGGCGGAGGGGAGCACGGCGGTCAAGGCGAAGCGGTCAAGGCGCCCGTCGAGTCCATTCCTCACGCGCCATCCTCTCCCCGCGGGACAACACGCTCCTCAGGCAACGCGCTTCAGCCGGCGGCGGGTCCCGCAACAAAACGCGTGTTCTCACCCGGCAGGTACAGCGCGCCGGAGATGAGGGCCTGCGTTCCCTGTTCTCGTGCTGCTAACGGGGAAGTGGAACAAGAAACAAAGAAAAAGGGCAACGCCGGTACTCCGGTGTTCAAAAGACGTGAGTTTAATAAGAAAATACTGAAGGCGTTTCGACTGATTGTATAGCTTTATATATCGAAGACACAGACACACACACAGACACCTGGTAGGTTACGTTCTTGGAAGGGGTTGGAACGAGTGAGTGGAGGGGGAGACCCATTTAAACCACACATTTCATAGTTTGTTTTGGTCGAAAAATTGAGCGTTGACTGTTTTCCATGCAAATTTTGGCGCTTCAACTTAGGTTGACCTTCTGAATAGGACAGAAACAGACGTCGAACATGTACAGGTTCTACAAGTGCAATGCACATAGGTACAAGGCATTCGTGTACAACACGTTATATATATATATATATATATATATATATATATATATATATATATATATATATATATATATATATATATACACCAACAACAATATATCTATTAATCTATCACAGACACAAGAGCGCACGCCCCTCTCGAATAAAGATGGTTGAGACTTTCTTAACGATATCCACTATTTTTCCAGTGGGAAAAGGTACTTCCAGTGCTTATATATATACAAAGGATAAGACATTTTTTTTTACGGCCTTTCGCTCCCAAAAATACTAAAGGGTTCGTTTTTGTATTATGTTTCTCAACATATTCTAGTCTGACTTGCAGTATAAATCAGCAAGAACTTCTGGTCATTTAAAGTATACCAATGAAATCGGTTGCCTTTTTCTGGTTTATTACAGACGACAGCTGAACTGAGATAAAGCCTCCCCCCCTCCCCCGCCTTTTTTTTTTTCTCCACAGCCAGTCATCGATATAGTGACGACAGTAAACATTCTGCAGGGAAAAAGATATAACTTTCCAATTGATGTTACACAAAACAAACGAAATTGTTTCCTCGATGCGCTGAACTGGCTAAAAAGCAGCAGGGCACAAAACTTAAAATAGAATTCAATCGCCAGAGTAATTAACCGCAGTAGCGCATTATGAAGGGACGACAGGCTTTAGGAAAGCTAGGGCTTATTTGCAGCTCAATCGATTTAAAACGAGCAAAATTCCCGCCCATCAAAGGAATTCGATTGGAATTAGGTCGTACACACGCAGCTATATTTTTCGGTCATCATCATCATCATCATCATCAGCCTTACTATACCTACTGCAGGGCGAAGGCCTCTCCCATATTTCTCCAATTAACCCGGTTCTGTGCTAGCTGCATCCACTTGACCCCTGTGAACTTCTCAACCTCATCCACCCACCTAACTTTCTGCCGCCCCCTGCTGCGCTTTCCTTCCCTTGGAATCTAGTTTGTTACCCTAAGCGACCATCGGTTATCCTCTCTTCGCACTACATGTCCTACCCATGCCCATTTCTTCTTCTTGATTTCCACTAGAGCCAGTAACTTGAGTTATTTCTCTGACCCACTCTGCACGCTTCCTTTCTCTTAATGTTACCCCTACCATTTTTCGTTCCATAGCCCTCTCAGTAGCCCTTCGGTACTAACTGTAAATATATATTTACACCGCAGAGAACGGCACCTGGCCCGATCATGCTCGGCTAGTATGAAATCAGATGCCTGAGAGTGTCTTATCTTTATCGACTTCTCTTCTGGTGGCAAACGCTACTTCCAGTGCTTACAAATTCAAAGGATAGAATATTTTGTTTACTGTCTGTCCAAATAAATCTTGACGTTGGCGATAACATCGTGCGTAGTGAGTTTACTTCCAATAATGTTTGAAATTAAGATTTTGTTCTTTTCATATTTCACTCTAGACGCGCACTTGTGGTGGCGGTGAAAAAGCTACCGACAGGAATAGAATTGAAATACTTAGCGAGATTACATTATTTTAATCGGCCCGCTGTGGTGGCTCAGTGGTTGGGCGCTCGACTATAGAAATGTTTTTCCTCCTCCTCGACTATACCAAGCCGGGAAACTCAGCTTTTACCTTGAACTAGGCGCTCGTGTTTCATTGGAGGTGAAATGCAATATTAATTTTCAGGAGCCAGAAATTAGAAAATAAAATAAATTGCATTGGGTAGTAATTTTGCATCAAAATTATAAGTTCGAGAATTAATTTCCAAATATGGGCGACAGCTCTCAGCTTTGGTAAAGCTTTGTTCTGTAGTATTTCGGGCTGAACACTTGGAAAGCAGGAACGCCACGCGGCCAGTCTGGGTCCTGGACAGAATTAGGTAATGCCTCGTGCATCCCCGCTAGTGTCCTTTGGTGCCCGGTAGCTGCCCGTGGTTGCACCACTGGTATACAGGAGCTCAAGTGTTGCAATTTGAAGTAATTTGAAGTAATTTAACACTCGAGCCCGTATTTCCGTCATTTCTCTTCAATTCTGCAAAAAAGAAAAAAGAACACCCCGTATCACCGCAGTATAGAGCTGTGGAAATTCCTGGCGGTAGCGACATCTATGTGCCATTTCTGACGCTCTTCTAGCTAATATATAGTTGTCTGCTTTGTGTCTTTATCGACAAGAGGCAGTATTGGCTGAACCTAGGCCAACGTCAATTTCTCCTCACTGTCTCTTTAGAGCAAGCGCGAAAAAAAAATGATTATATTCAGTGAATATCAAATGTGCGTGTTTTATTTTGTCTCATCTAGTTTAAGAGACAGTGCTAATAGCGCTGTGCCAAGTTGTAGTGCTAGCAATGACAATAACCATGAAATAGGCTACGCTTCGAAACCGGGCCACACAATAAAATTTCGTTCCCTTGAATCCTTTCTGAGAAGCTCCAGAAGCCCCTTCATCAATTCAGCGCGGTGCGTCTCTTCCCTAAATAGCACGAGGTTTGTAACTATACCTAGAGTTGTGCACAACACGACGATTCATACACATCTTCATCTGCATGCGCCACAAACAACACAAGGTTTGTACACAGGCTTACAAGAAATGGCGGACCGGCCTGTGTATCCCATAAGGCACTGAGCGACACGCTGTTTATAGGCTTCCATGCGACGCACCTCGCATCGAGTCATTGCGAAATACCGGAGCGGATTAAAGACCGAACCAGCCGCCCCTCCCGAAACATGTGAATGCTGCAGTGAATAGCCATGGAGCGGGGATGACGGACCGGCCCCGTCCCATCAAAGAGAGCCGACCCTTTTCAGGGGACGATGCACGATCCCTGTAGGAACTTTTTTGAAACACGGAAGGCTTCTGACATCAAAGGGAGGCGCCGGTTATTCGAAACGCAGGCGCGAACAACTAGTCTCCATTGACGGCAGCTCAGAAAGCGCTTAGCTTTCTAAGCTGCGATGAATGGCAATGAAGCCGGTCCGCGCGGACTCCGGTTATCGGCTTGCTTCCCCTCCTCCCCGTAAGCATTGAAATGGTAACATCTAATTTCACTCAAAATGTTTCCACACGAACTTCGTTTCGTATCCTTTTCCGTACGTCGTTATAAGCTCCAATCCTAGAATTTCACTTTCAATGAACGTCAATAGCAGTCAAGTACGGCGTTTTGCTCTATATACGGTCTGAGAAAGGACGAGTATCGAAGCAGGATGTCTTTTTTTTTTTTTTTTCAAGTTTACATTACCAGTTGTTAAATGTTGAGTGCTTACTTGAAACTGAGCATTCAGTTACATGCGATCTATTTTTTTTTTTTTTTTTTTTTCAAGTCAGGCACTCCTTTCAGATTTTGTGTACCGACAGACAAGAGAGCGTCTCCACAGTAACGGCTGATTGTTATTTCTTTATTTCGCCCCATCAAATAAGGAAATTTAATTTACTGAGCTTAACTATCAGGACTTCTTTGGAAAGCACGCTGCTTAAGTCTTTTATCTGCTGGGGCGACATATTTGTGTCAAAGTACAATAAGATACTTATTACATTTCACCATAGTCGCGAAGTATGAAACCATACGCACGAATACCTCTTACCATACAAAACTTGAGTTCAGTTTCAAGATCGCAGTCCTCAAAATACACTTCAAGCCATTTACTCATGCACAAGAAAAAATGACTTACTTTTGCTCCACCATCGCGTAGGGAACGGCGTGTGGATAACCTCCAGAGCTATCGACGTTAAGTAACATAAGGAAGGAAAATTACTGTACATATCGATCAGAATATCATTCTCCATGTTCGATCATGTGATATATCTAGTAAGAGCCATAGCCATTAACGTACGGAGGCACATATGAGACATTCACGAGTGATATTTCCCTCTCTTGACGAGATACCACCATAGTGATAATGACATGCAGACGAAGTGAGGTGGCAGTGAAATGTGGTCAACAGCTTTGCGTTAATGTAATATGTAGCGCCCTTTCGATGCGCAACAAAAGGCTTCTCTTTATTTCACCAAGAAACTCCGGCCATGGGCAAAGAGCTAGTAAGTGAACTGTTTTGAGCTGTTAAAAGAGGCGGCATTTTATTTTAAATGCTCCAAATCCGCCAAGGTCGGAGAGCAATTAAGGACGCAAGATCAGGCCAGAAATGTAGCAGGGAATTTATCGCGGTAGCAATCAAATCATCCTTTACTGCTGCGACTACAAGAACAGATATAGCTCACGGATAATACCGAGGCCGCATGTGCGTGACGACGATATTGTTGTGATTTCGAAAACACGCCCTATGTGAGTGGTTAACACAGCTTTTGCAATAGCTGAAAAGGCCTCGGCATAGAGCTTAGAACATGACACACGAGGCCGCACTACTAATAAAATATTTTCGTCCTCTCCGACTGTTATAAAACAATATTCCAATAAGTTAGTTAATTGAGTTCTACCCCCTAGTTGACTTTCAGTGATTGAACCATATAAGCTTCACCCGACGAATGATGACTACTTGCCTAAGAATGCCGTCATGAGGTTCCAGTGTTCCACAGATCACTACTATTGTGGGCGTGACATCCAGAGAACGTTCAGAGCAACGCTACTCCTCAGCTCCATCGAGCAAATAGTTTACCTTGAAGGCCCATTGCGCAAGTAATCTTCTGCGCCACTGCCTTTTATATTTTCTCCCCGTCTCCTTTTTTGGGCGAGCCGACATACCTTCATACCAGGCCCCATTCCACTGCGAGACGTTTGAGCGCACACACTGACGTCGCATCCACGCAGGGAGAAAGGAATGAAAGCTGGGCACTCAGTCGTCGTAATTAAGACCAGCCCTGCTGAGCTTTCAAAGCGCATTTCTTCTCCGATGAAGCACAATGAAGAAGAACATCCCCCCCTCCTCCTAGTTTCGGCGGCGAATTTTTCCCAATCAAGTTCAAAGCGGAGCGCACCTCCAGACTCGTTGTCGGGCCCGTTTTTACTTGAAGGCCGCATTCCTCCTTAATCAAAATCGAATTGTCGCGAGAAGGGCTCGGCGTGGGCGGTCAGCAAGGCATTTAAGCACGTCGCGAGCGCGACAAATGGAGGCTTCTGCAGAAAGACAGCGGACTTCCGGCAACTCAATTCCTCTGCAGGCGCTCCAGGCAAGCGGTAATAAATTAAATATGCAAATGTTCCCGTGCTCCACAGAGTGAGGAAGCTTCGCGTACAACGCGAGAAAGGGGGATTGTGCGTGACGAGTAGTCTTTTTCATTGAGTATACCTCTGAAAAAGCGTCCCATTGCGGTGTCGAACATACTACCTCGACTGATCGCGAAGAGTCAACCCCGCTGCAGCCTCGCCACCGGAAGGCCAATATTGCATTTGCGACTGCATTAGCCTGACTTCATTCTTCGAAGCGTCTCGCTCCATTACCTCCCGAGTTGGGCCACCTCATTCTTTTACCTTCTTTTGCGACTCGTACTTTCGTGCTTTCCATTAGGATCGTCTCCACCAGACTGTGTCGGAATCAACCGCTCCGTTGGTCTCGTCACCTCGACAGGTATTGGCGCACGCAACTACAAACCACGATCTCCCTGCGTGGTGGCACTGGCGGCAAATGTAAAAGCGCACTCCGCCGAACATCGATGTCACTATTTCCTTATGGACGAGAAAGAAGAGTTCTTATCTTCCGCAGCCAGCCCGCTAGCCAACCTGAGGGAAGGGACGGCGGGAAATTGAGCCCAATCTTAGCCTGGATTTATGTGTATGGCTGCGAGAGACCGTATTCCGGGCTTCAAGCAGGCATTCGTAGGAAACAAATAAAGGATGATGACCTAATATCCGAAAGGAAGCGAAAGAACAGCGCGAATTACACGTGCGTAGGGCGGCCCACACAACTACACAAAAAACCTTAACACAAAGAAGTGCAGCTACTTCGTGCAGAAACCCGCAAATATGTAAGCTTTTCACTGAATGGGGTACAAGACCTTGTGGTCAACCTTGTAGTCACATTTCTGGATCATCCCTGCAAGCCGCCGCTGTTTTTGATTCTTGACTAGAAGTAGCTTACTGTCCCTGGTTTACGTGGCTGCTATACTTTGTCACTCTTCGACGTGGTGCAAAATGTTTGTGAAGTCAAAACACACTTAGTAGCAGAAAGTGTGCAAGTATATCGTTCCTCAATCGACGGAGGGAGGCGGGCAACTCTGTCAGATCTCTCTACCGCAAGCTTTTGCACTGGAAACAAAAGAGTTGTAGCTGGTGGAATTATCTGATAAATTAAATACCAGAAAATTATGGAAAAACGTACTTTATTCAACAGGAAGTTGTTTATGAACGCAGTACTTTTTCACGTATTGTAAGGTAGCACCATAAAAATCAATATATCACTATATCTCTCCTCAAAACACTTGTAGTTTTGTGCTATATTCATTGCCAAAAAATAAACCCATTGGTTTTCTATGGCAACCTTCATTACTAGGGGCGAGAGCAGGAAAATCTTTCGAAGCAATATTTTCCTATGCAGCGGATGGTTGGACCAACCTTATCACTGCACTCATAAGATTATCTTGCAATACTTGATGGTTTCCTCACAATAATATTCAATATCTCACCCCATTAGTTTTCTATGGCAGTCTTGACTACTCGGTGCGAGCACAGAACAATTATTAAAAGCGAAGCTTGCTTACACATTGAAACGTTACACAATTTCCATTAATGAGTTCCTTAGAGCAGGCTTACAATACTCCACAGCTGCCTCGCAATTAATATTCATGTCCAAAAAAGGTAGAGACTTGGTAGAGAGCAGCGCGTACTGGCGCAAGGAGCATGGTTACATACGCCCCATCTCCATATTGCCCGCCGAGTTTAAGGAAGCTTCGCACACACCGTTCCCTTCTAGAAGAAACTGATGCTAACACACAGATGATACTTGCCAAGTATGGCTCGCTTAGTGGCCCGGTGAGAGCAATATGATTTGAGTGACGACCTAAACAATGAAGATTCTGTCTACTCCCCTTTACCCCCATCCAAGGCCATATGAGCCTTCCAATTCAATAAAGGACAATCAATCAATCAATCAATCAATCAATCAATCAATAGCACATATGCATGTCCATTCGTCTAAGGACATTCAATCAATCAATCAATAAATCGCACATACATGCATGTCCATTCGTCATGAGTGACTCAATCGCGGGCTTGAAGAGCTCAGTCTTACTACACAGGTGTCGAAGTTCATTTGTACACCTATAGCAAAAATCAAACAAACAAAATTACGCGCTCGCGTTTGGCGTCTCGACGTAAATGCGCAAGTAGGTTTTTGCTGCCGATATTCTTGTTGACTCATCGCAGAGACACTTCGAGTGTTCAGATCATTTTTTTCCTTTTTCTCGCGCGTTATTCAGATGATTCAGGTAGTTGTACTGGTGGTCTAATCGAAGCGTCATTTCAGGCTCTAAAGCTGACGCACCATTCATTTTTCTAACACACAACCTGAACTAAGACACTGTCATCTGAAATTATATTTAAGCGGGACCAGCACACACTCATTCTTCTTTCTCTCACCTCCCCCTGCCCTGTTTCACTAGGGTAAACACCTTGAACAAAAAAATTAATTGAACCACGTTTTCGTCGGTGCTTGTTCGTCCGGTGCTCAATCCATTTCATTGTATAGAAACGCAGTGATGCGATGCCGGAATCCACTCGTACAGGCCACCCGGTACAGATATAAAGCCCTTTCGGCGAGGTCCAGGTGTCCACACAAAAAAATCAATCAATTAATCAGCTAACCCAAGCGATGAGAATGTACTCTTGTGAGTTATGAGTACCGTGTTTGAATTGTAATGCAAGGCTCTCCGATCCAATCCAAGGTGATATGGCACCTTGTGACGTCATATCACCCACCGGTTTTCTAGTGCTTGGCACCATCATTTGGCAACTGGCACTTGCAAGAGGCATAAACGTGGTTTTGTATTGATAATACTCAACTAGTACCATAGCGTTTCTTAGTCTTAACTAGAGGGAAAGCTGAGGGCGCTGCACTTCAGCCATCATGGGCACGCTAAGAATCATGGGCCGGTGTCCTACTTGGTGCGGGGCAGTCGGTTTTTCTTGGGTGCACGGAGTGGTGTTACTATGTCGTCTCAATTTCACCATCATAATCATCATCTCGAGATGCGAATGTAGAATGTAGAATAAAAGGTTTCTGTTTTCCGAAATGCCACTAAAAAACTTCCTAAAGTAATTGAGTAAACATAAATATTTCAAAACATTTCTTTCCTCTTAAAGTGTGCCTATTAAGTGCGAAATATTGTTATCTGTGCTGCTCAAAACTTAGCCAATAGGAGAAAGAGACATCGCTTATATTCAATAAATTTCCCACTGACATGCTGTTTCGCTCTCTTTTTGCAATTTATAGTCACAATATTGAATGCTAAGATATTTTTTACTGTACAACAACGTTTATCTTTGCATTATTTTTGGCCAAAAGTTGTAGTTCTGCACTCGATAGTTCTCCGGCCCATGATGCTTTGGGCGCCCACAGTGGCTGAACTCGTCGTCAGGAAACTCCACGTAAACTCCCAAAGAGGGCGGCACAGCTTTCTCTCTAGGTAAGAGTATATGACTAGTGATATGCCTGCGTGGCCTAGTGTACGCTGCTCTGCAAGAGTAATCCAGCGTTATTAAGGCTTCACTGCGTGCGTACTTCAATACACTACGTTCTCGGGGACATGTAATGGCTAATGCTCACACATCAATATATAACGGGCTGCTCAAATCGAAGCTGCATAGCTGCCAACTCATTGTCTTAGCTGAATATCGGACGGCATTGCATACCGCATGTCGAGGCCCGCTGAGGTGAAGCGGAGAGACGCCGTCTCCTCTTCGAGAGCATCCGGCGTTTTATCTCGCAGCCCCACGACAGCTCCCACCGCGCTTCTTCACACGCAAGAGAGGACGCTTCACTCCCGCACCTCCCACAGCTTCCCTACACAACACCTAGGGAGAGAGGGGAAACCTATCTGTTTTCCCCGAGCCTTGTATTGAAAGGTGGCCGGCCTTACAGGAGCGCTACCTGTGAGCCGACCCCATAGGAGCGAACGCCATGCTTTTGCATCATTTTCAACATCTCTCAGAGCCAGTCGAACTTATCGGCGGCCATCTAGGGAGCCTACATGGGGATCGTATCGTCAGCGCCTCTCAGTGGGGGTGAAGCCGTTGGTAATAGTGTGCACAGGGCAGGACGGTTTACGATTTAGGCGTGAAGAGCGAACAGGCCAAGAAGAGCGAAGATTGCATTTCAATGTACGCCAACATCCCCATGTGGTCGCTCTATCGCCGAGCTGTATTAGAGCACTTGTTCTTGCTAGCTGTATTTCGGTGAAATATGACGCAGTTCCTCTGAGTACAACGAAAAGGCGGACTGCAAAACCAGTGCTAATGATACGGGAAGAAAGACGCTTTTGAAGGAATGGCCCACACCTATCCAGTTTGCACCAAGAATATCGTCTACTTTAATCCGAGAGGCTCGTGACCGGTTGTTGCAAACCATGCATTGTCGGGACTCGGGGATCTTGGTGCCCACCTGTTTGGAGCCTTTCTGTTCTTGCTCCCAGGACCCGATTGCATGCCCATGCCTTATTGCAACACGCTAAACGTGAAAAGTGTGGGCCTGCCAGTCCCCGCGACAAACAGTACGTGGCGGGAAGCCATGCGCATCCACCTCACACGCACGTCGAGCCCATTGTCAAGGTCTGGAGCGACAAAATGGTCGGCTGGCGGCCGGTATATTTAGTGGCTTGCTCAGGCTGTATTAGACGCACACAGACGCACCACACACACAAGGGAATAGAGAAAGAGAGAGAGAGAGAAACGACGACTCAGACGTACTGGAGCTATAGCTGCTAGCTACCACGTATAGGTGGGCACGAAGCGCAAGCCTATTCGCTATACACGTCTATCGCTGGCACAGGGGAACCATGGGAAGGCGTGGAGGCTTCCGCAGAAAGCAGCAGCCGCGCAGTACAGTATACACACGAGAGCGGGGAAGGGTGTTTAGGGAATCAGGAGGTGCGCTGGAGCGAGGTCCTGGCGTTAAATTAAGGGGCCGCAGACCGCTTTGCCGCCTGCCCTGCCTCCGTTCGCGGCCTGAGCGTTTTTTTTTTTCTATTATACTTGCTTGTATCTTGGCGTTCCCTCGTGAAAGCGGCGTGTTTTATTTCCGAGCTTCTTTTGTTGGCCCAACCTCTCTGGACGTGGGGACTGCACCTACGGCAGTGCCATGTCTGTATATACTCGCGCCTCTTTCTGTTTTATTTCCCCAATTTGTGCCACCTTTCCGCTTATTTTGTTTTATTTTCCCGCTTTATGCCAGCAGGGTGGGATGAGTGAAAACTGTGCGTATTTGGTGCAGCATGAGATCGTTGGCATGCTAGCTGTGACTGAGTAGCTTAAGATATGAACTACACGCAGACGACGGTATGGACCCTATACACTATATGGTTTAGCAGGCGGCAGTTGTGGCAACCCTGTACCGAGAAGACGCCATAACCGTTGGGCGCTTAGAAACTAACAAAGAAGGAAGGAATGTTTCCGACGCATCGGCGCCGATATACGTACCGGCCTCCTCCCTGCTATGCAACGCTAATTTGTCGGACACTTGAGACGCATGCATGGTTGGACGGCGCATATGGAACGCCGTCCAACCAGAGCACGTATTTCATCGACACCGTGTCATGATTCGCTGTAGGCCCTCTCGCTCTCTCTCTTTCTTTCTCCCTCTCTGATGTTGCGTTGTGCGTGCCATGGTTGCCAGTAAGGCTGCAATTACGTACGTGAATAAGCTCTATAGAAATATTTGACAGCAAACAGTGGGTCGAAAAGAAACATGTTATTTATTAAGGCGAAAGCGTTTAATGGCTCATGCTGTCTTGGACAAAGTGTGTCCCGCATTTGCGGCGTTCTGATTAATAATAATAAAAATTGGTTCACAGGAAGGGAAAGGCGCAGTAACTGTCGCACTTGCTCTGTGGACACCCGAACCGCGCCGTAAGGGAAGGGAGGAAGGTGGGAAGGAAAGTGGAAAGAGAGAAAGAGGAGCCGTAGTGGAGGGCTACGGAGTAATTTCAACCACCTGGGGATCTTTAACGTGCGCTGACATCGCACAGCACACGGACGCCTCTTCGTTTCGCCTCCATCGAAACGCAGCCGCCGAGGTCGGGTTCGAACCCGGGAACTCCGGCACAGTAGTCGGGCGTCTTACCACTGCACCACCCCGGCGGGGCCGTTCTGATTGGCCGAGGCGGGATTCGTCCCTGTCATCTGCAATGCCACGCTTGAACGCCACGCGACAGGAGCGATGGTGTACCGTCCAAACACACTTTCCGGAGAAAGTTTGATAGATACTGCGCCTTTCCTTTCCTGTAAACCAAGAGGCTAACGATGGAAGGCAAATTATAGGATAGGAAGGGTAGGCTTTCGCCATTCCCCTTTTACAAGGCAGCACGCGAATCAGTGCACCCGCACACTTCCTCCGTGCAATCGTTTCATCTCCCCCAAGCACCTTGCATATATGGCAGGCCTGAAACCGCCAGAGAAAAAGGTGGGGCAGAGATGCTGAGAAAATTGTACAAATAAAAACCAGCACTAATGTCTCGTACTCGTCTTGTAGTCTGGTTAAAAGAATATTCACGTTAACCTCGGTCACGAAGTAGCCGGAATGACAAAAAACGCCAGAGGTTCAACTATCCTTGAACCAACTGGTTTCACAGCGTACCATCAGCCACCGCGGCAGCTACTGCTGCCGCTTCGATCTTGGCTCCTCTCCTCACTTGGTAAGTTTCTCGGAATGGCATCTCCTTATTCGATCGTCTCGGTAGCCTGTCTGGCACGGCTGGGCTTTCTGTCTTTAGCAAAAATGATTTACCTATAGGTTTAGAATTAATTATGCATTTACCTAGGTTAAACGAAATATCAAATTGAACTTCATGAAAACGACGATGTTCACACTATAGAGCGAAAGTCTGGCATTTGTAACTCGGGCTGCACAGCGCCAGAAGTTCCTTGCAGTTTTACACGAGGCGTGATCGGCCGCGGTGCTAGCATAGTGCTATCGTCCCTGGGCTCGACAATGAAGACGACGATGTTTGCTGCGCAGCGCAAAATAAAACAAACAACATGCGGCACACGAGTATGTGGCGCCATCAGTAGAAATAGGTTCAGGAATAACGTGAAAGCCGCAAATGAATGCAGTAGAGCGAACGCTCTAAGAGCGTTGACTGGCTAACAACTCTGATAGCCGACGTTCGGCGAACGAATTCAGAGCACCTGTCTGAGCAAATTACGTGAGCCCGTCGCATACACGTGTGCTTTTAACGAAACGCACTGTACAGGTTCCCCCAATATATATCAGCATGAAAAGACATCGCGAGCCGCTCCGCACGCAAGCGTTACGACGCGCGACGTCACTTCGCGAATGCCGGCAATTATCCCAGGAAAAAGGACTCCACGTATAAACAACGCGGGAACGACAAGCAGCCACTATATACCTCGTACACGGAATTTCAATCGCACACCACGCTTTCAAAGGACGCGCGTACCCGCTCATTAGGGCAAACACCGCGAATGAGAAGCGAGAAATGTGCTCCTAGAAACGTCCCGCGAGCAGCAAATGCCATTAGCAGCGACATCAGTTCTAGCAGCGCTCACGCGCACAGCGCGCTTGAAAGCAAAGCAAAGCAAAGCAAATGTTTCAATTACTTTCATTTCTTTTCTTTTTTTACAAAAATAAAAATATGAAACGGAAGAAGGAGAAAGGGCAGCGGTTCGCGCTGAATGGCATGCTCTGTCAACAAGCGGTGCTTCCCACGGGCTGCTCCAGGCAGTGAGAGAAAAAAAAAAAAAAAAAGCAAAAGGTCGCCAAAGTCGGCGTAGTTCGCGTTGCCAGGGACGACGAGCAGCAGCAACCCACGCAGCACCAACTCACGGCACGTGCAAGTCAGGTCCTAATCGACAAGATTGGTCGGGCGCGTTCTATTCGGCTGCCTGCTTCTCGCGCATTGCTCTTTTTTCCTCCTCCGTCTATTTCGCTCTCTCGCTCTGATGAAAGTTGCGCGCCGTAGTTAGGACCTACTCTGGACAGCAAACAGGTTCCTCACCGGTGCCTCACCTCTATGGACGTTCCGATGTTGTGAACGCCAGGAAAGCGATCGAACACAAGGCTAATTTCCCACTGCTGTCATGGCGTTCACGTGACGCCAAGGGGCGTATCGCTGTACACAATCGATGTTGTCAGAAACGAAGACACGAACCAGTAGAATTTATTTATTTATTTATTTATTTATTTATTTATACATACTGCAGCTTTTGCGACGATGTCATCGGCGGCTTCTTAGTCGCGTCATTTTCGGTCTATAATGTGCCTGGACAGTTTCGATCACGAGTCATTATTCGCGGAATCGAATCCCGGCCTCGGCGGCCGCTTTTCGGTGAAGGCGAAAAGCATGGCGCCCGTGTGCTGTGCGATGTGAGTGCATGTTAAAGAACTCCAGGTGATCGAAATTTCCGGAGCCCTCCACTACGGCGTCTCTCTCATAGCCAGAGTCGCTTTGGGACGTTAAACCCCGCAAACCACCACCACGAGTCATTATTGCCTTCCAATTAAATTAGGATCACAGTCTCAATTTAAAACATCAAGAAAATCTCCAGACCTATAAGGTGGGAAGCGCTGAGCAAGCAGCAGGGAGTTTATCAGATATATAGGGATGCAAAGATGAAATAAAAACAAGTAGTGCTTATAAAGATGAAATAAAAATAAGTAGTGCAAGTAGTGCCAACCTACGCCCTACAAGTAGGGTGTAGGTTGGCTGCACAACCTCCTGCAAGTACTAAAATGTATACAAAAGGCGACAGTGAGCCTTTTATAGATGCACTGACAGAAATCTGTAGCAGCAACTTACTTGTATGGCATTCGCATTAAACTCTTAATGGCACTTAAGCGTCCCCATAACGTTTCTTTGTGTCGTGGACCAATAAACCCAAGCGTCTATTCTTTTCGGATAAAAACTTTCTTTCGATCTTAGTGATACTGCATCAAAGAAAAAAAAAAGAAAAAAAAAATCATGCCGATTCTATGCGCAGGCATAAATTGGCCCATATATATCCGGTTCTAAAGTATTTGGAACAAGGAATCGGACATTAAGCGGTTTACCTATGGGATCAGTTCTGTTAGAGATCACATTTTCGAGGATTGAGGTTTACATGGCTGCCCGTATTTTACGCTAGTTTATCCTTTTGCTATTCCACGGAGGCAACGCGTATGTCATTCTTCAAATTTTAATTATTATTTTTCGATGCCACAGTTACTTCAACTTCAAAAACCTCTGCTTTTTTTTTTTTACCTTCTACAAGATAAATTGAACAACCCGATTTTACCCAAATGGTTACGCTATCTTTATGCAGTGGTTTGCAACGAAGGCATATACATAAAAAGGACTGAAGCGAACTCATCGTGTTTCCACAGTTCCTGCAGCATCAAAGTCAAAAGGACATTGTATCAAGAATCACCGCCTCCTCCCCCTTTTGTGAATCTGTGAATCCCGACAGCCTTCCCATCTTGTTCCCTCCTTTCCGCCAAATTTTGTTGTCAGTGCAAAGCATATATACTGATTCCTATCTACATTGGACCTTGTTCGGGAATTCAAGTATTGCGCAGATACAGCAAGGTCGCTTAGGTCGTTAGTTTTGACATGGACAGTTGACAACCTATATTTGATGTTTCCATTACAAAAACTGTATATGATGCCCTAAGAAAAACGCCGGGGTGGCGCAGTGGTTACGGCGCTCGACTACTGTTCTCAAGGACGTGGGATCGAATCCCGGCCTCGGCTGCCGCTTTTCCGTGGAGGCGAAAAGCAAGGCGCGTGTGCTGTGCGATGTCAGTGCACGTTAAAGAAACCCAGGTGGTGAAAGTTTCCGGAGTCCTCCACTAAGGCGAATCTCAAAGCCCGAGTCACTTTGGGACGTTAAACCCCACAAAACCAAAACCAAACCATTTTTTGTAATTTTCTAGTAACACTATGGTACATAAGTATTATTCTACAAAAGGCTGCAGCCCATCACCAGGTAAAACAGAAAGCTCTGTTATGTCCTCGATCGTACGAACCTCTCCTCCGGAGGTGCCATAGACTCTTTATATATCAATATTTGTCAAAATTTCGTTTTAGAATGATTAAAATTAATGCGAAGCTCAAACTAAGGGTCACCGTGAAATGAAACAGCCAGATACCGGTGCCCTGACAGAATCTAAGTTTCTTATGCATAATAAGTCTCTCATACACTGATTTAACCGTTGAGGTAACTTTTCCTTGAGTACCCTATATATGTGTAAGCCTGACCTCTGTACAAATATTGCGAAGCATCTGTCTTCAGGGTGGTTGTGTTGTGTCATATCCTTCTCCTCTTTTCCATTTCTTGTTCCGCCCTGCCATATAGATTTATATAAAAATTAGACAAATGTGGATTTTTAATATTCCTGTCATTTTCTGTTCCCATTGTGTGCCCAAAACCTGCAAAAGCCTCCGCAAGGAAGCATCAAGTATGTATCAAATAAAATAAACAAAATAAGTTTCTATTACAATATATGCTACAAATTGGCAATAGTTTCACTTTATAATGAGGGAGTAATTACTAATGACTACGAAGTTTCTGAGAAAGCTGTATAGCTTTCCTCTGTAGCCGTATGGCTGCGCTTGGGTGGATGTCAATGAGTAATTACTCCCTTATTACAAATCTACTCCACTTTGGGGATTCCCCTAAATATACGACCATTGATCTGACTTTATTCGAAGAAAATGTATTGTATTTTATTGTATTGTATTGTTTTTTTCTTTTTTTTTTTGCGTATAAGCAACTCAGGCTATCATGAGCCAATTCGAAGAAATTACCAGCCACATAATATCGAAAACTTATACAGCTGACTAGGAAATAAAAAAACAGCACTCGGAGGTTTTGCAGCATTCACTGCTATGTGCAACATTTATCTTCTCAAATCATGCGTCAGGTTTCATTAATAAATGGCTACAATGAGCGACCGTTGCCTGATGTTTCCATCACAAGTGGCTTTCACTTGACAGTTGGCGCTTCTCCTCATTTGATTTTTTTTTTTTTCATACTGGGATCAGCCTTGCAGTATGCAAATTCTTTTTCTCCGTTTGATATTATTTATTTTCGATTCTTTTTTACCCGTTTGCCAGGAGCGGACTGCTATGCGAACTCATGAAATCTGCTTTCCCGAGTGAATCGTTAATGCTATCGATTTGTCTTCGTTCATTTTATCATTGGAGTGTATTCTGGAAATACTTGTTCTGCTTGTGTGGTCAGACTGCGCTCAATCACGCGCACAAACAGATCAGTCATGCAATTCGAATGGAAGCAGCTCGCGTGTATGCGTTTATTTACGCACGAGTAAATGACATATTCTTCAGTGCACGGGACAAGTCGACGAGGAATAGAAATAAGAAGAGGACAGCAGGATATACGTTGGCAAATTAGTTCATGACTATGAAAAGTAGGTTGCGCCTGTGTTTTTTTCTTTTTTTTTTTTTTTTTTTTTTTTGCGCAACCTACCTTTTTGTAGACGGCGACAGATTCGCCCGAGGAGTAGACAAGAAATGCTAAAGCTCGAAACCATCGATACTGGCTTGGTCAAAAGTCTTGAATTGAAAAGGTTTTCCTCTCAGCCGTGAAATGCCGAGATCACGGCACTATTAGGGTCCTAGGAATGCTAGGATATTGTTTCTTACTGTGAAAGAAACCATCTCCTGGCATTTCAAGCCAATTTGGCCTCTACTGTTGCCGAGAGAGCTTCATTTGGCGGCTGAGACGAAAATTGTTTGGGTTCAAGAATTCTCACCAATACAGTACAACTAGTGCGACATGTGTGTCTTGCTCTTCTACGTGTGTCCACGGCTTGTGCACTCAGCCGATGCACTATTAGTACGCAGTACTAGATGCACTATTATTAGTGCGATGTATGCACGAAAATAGAGATCGGTAATTTCGTCATAACGGCAATTTCATCATTTTGAGCTTCGTTCAATGTTGCCTCGGTGAGTGCATGTTTGCTCCGTTTTGAAGAGAGCATATAATGGTATTCTTTCCGTGACAATTCCCAAAGTCAGAGTGATAGGCACTCGTTTTCCGTGCCTGTCTCTACTGACATATAATAAACAAAATTAGCTTCAATTCTAGTGCATAAATAATCTCATATTCGGCCTTTCGTGCACACTGCTTGTTCCTTTTCATATTGTAGGCATTTGTACGTCCGAGGTAACCACAGCAATCGACCATGCTTTATGGTTTCGGTGCTTTGTTTGACGCTGCGTCATGATTAATAACACGCCTCAAGCGACCACATGGTCTTTCCACAGCGTGAAATATTCCCGTGTAGCCAGTGGGCTGTTCCCGGCAAGAAAGGGGACTTTGCGGCCTTACACGCCCTTTCTTACAGCAATGCTAAAAAATACTAAGGCCGCCACACGCGAAATAGTTACCTGAATGTAGAACGGGTTATAGGCTAACCGCCGAAGAATTGACGCGTTTGAATTGTGGTGCTGGCGGAGACTTTTGGGAGTTCCTTGGACTGCCAGAAGATCAAATCAGTCGATGTTGTCGACCATAAACCCTGGCTGCTCATTGGAGGGTCAAATTCTAAAGTTAAAGCTCAGCTACTTTGGTCATCTGATGAGAAGAGAGGAGTCGCTGGAGAAAGATTTGATGTTGGGAAAGGTTGAGGGTCACCGGAGAAGGGGTAGGCAGCGAACGCTATGGTTAGATGGCATCCTCGAGGCGCTGCAGATGAAGTTATCTGATGTTAGGAAGATAGCGAGAGACCGGAAAGCGTGGCGTGATATGGTCCATAAGGTCACGAAGAGTCGGACACGACTGAACGACTGAACTGAACTGAGCAGAGAGTAATTCACTCTGCGCATACATGACGACTACCATAGCATTCTTGATATAAAGAAACGCAATGACCACCCTCACTGCCTTTTATTATGATTAAACCTACCACGAAATATTCCTGCACTGGAGCGTCCAGCGAGGGGGAACTTGCTAGCCAAAAGCTTTCGGGTGAGTGGCGTCAGAGTGCTCCGACAACAACGTTCCTGCCAATTCCGGCAGTGGTAGCAGCGGCTCTGGAGGTGCGTACATCGTAGTTACACGGGGGAGAGAAGTCGGGGGACTATAACACGCGTTCCCCCATGTCTTCTCATCGCTCGAGAGACGTCCCCGCTACTCTTAGCAATAGCGAGAGAAAGGCTGCGGTCCGCCCCCGACAGGTCTCGAGGGGATCGGCAAGTCATCGTTCCGACAGCTCTGGGTGTGCAGGCAGCCACGAAAAGGGCGGAACAAATGTAAACCGGATCACAGAAAAGCAATCCCCCAACTCCCTGAGACGTATCCCTCGAGGGCGCCGAAAAACGGCATTCGAACACACCACAATGGAACAGACGCCGTGTAATGAGGCCATGTCCGGGAAAACTTCGGATGCATACCATTCCCAAGCTCTTAAATGAAAAACGTACGAGGAAAACAACAAGCTAGAAGTCCTGAGCAACCTGTGCTTGCTTTTGAATGCGTGTAAGTGCTTAGATTAAAAAGCCTAATAGCAGAAAGTATTCTTAATATGTTAAGTCGAACTCATTTGAACTACATTGCTTGAGTATCCTGTCCGGTGCACATTCTGGAACACGAACCTTTCCAAAAAAAGAGTGATGCCTAAGATGGGGGAAACTGCACCATCCAGTAAGGTCCACAGTAACATTTATGGGCAAGCATCGTTTCGAGCGTTCTTTCAACTCACAGAGCTTATCACCACTGCTCTCTGACATATGTGCACACAAACTGGAATAAAAGAAAGATTTAATGTTCCCCTAACTCACACGCGCCACCACCTTCACTTCCAAGTATATTTGGCCCGCTGACTTAAGAAACGTAAGTGCTAGCTCAAGTTGTAGCCGCACGACTAGTCACACTAGCAGCCATCGAAACTATCACGCGCAGTATAACTCCCAATGCGTCTCAACTGAACCAACATAGACTCACCCTTCGCAGGCTGCTCGAATTTCGCAAGCATTCAATGTGGTTTGTTTGCATCGATGGGTAAATGCGTCATTCTCCAGTGATAGCGCTTTGCAGACCTGAGCACCTTTTACACAGACCTTGTGCTCTGCGAGTTACGTTGGGTGCGATATTGCCCAATTCGCGTACAGCATTACACAGTTCTAACATAATATCGTGCAGAGCAGTACACTGATGCTAGAAATGACGCTGCACAACCAACAAAGACACGCCAGGAGTCCCCCGTCTGAACTACGACGTCACTATCAAGTACAACAGCAACAATAAGCAGCCACAGTTGGCACATAACGAGACATCCTACTGCTTCCCATCCCCGTCTCTCTGCGCAATCGTCAAAGCTGATTTCGCTCTAAGCGCGTACACTGCCTTAGTATACGCCGGGAATCTGTCGCGGTTCTTCCCCGCTCTTCTGGCAAGCAAGCCAGCTTCCTTCGCTCATCAGCCGGTTGTCAGCGTAGGCGAGTGCCCCTAGACGCTCCTATAGATGTCCCCCTTCCTTCCCACGGGGACCCGTCCATTTTGGGCGAAACCGCTAACTGGCAGAAACAGCAGCAGCAGTATAGACGCAGGAGCTGCAGCCGTGACCGACGCGATGCCGTGCGGTCGGCTGAGGGTGGGCCCGTCTAAATTGACGACGCTATCCGCCGGCTTCTCCCGGCGCCTGACAGGCCACGTCAACAGACGTGGGCCCGGCCAATTCCTGGAGCGTGGCAGGCAGCAATGGCCCAATTTGGTGCAGTGCTGAAGACGCTGGACGCACACAGACGAGCCACATGTCCGCGACAAAATTCTCTGTGCCGGACAAGTGATCGGCTCTCCTTTCCAAGTCAACGATTAAAGTCCTGCCAAGCTCTACGCGGCATTATTGGACAGACTACCTAGAAGACCGAGTGGTCTGAAACTGAGATTCTTCCGGGAGACTCGTCTCCAGCATAAGTTATTCGTGTTCCACAAGACTCAGACTGAAGGAACAAATACTTGATAATGTGACGGCAAGAAGTCACGTAGAAAGGTGTATATATACGGGCCCTCAACGTCAATAAACGAGCAGTTGGAAGTTAATGCTGTAGAGACGTCTGTGCCTCTCCACGTCCTCATTTATCTGCGCTCGTTCGTGGTCTGAATGAACAGCCGCGAAGGCGATCCTCCAGCTGCTTCCTCAAGATTAGTTTTTGAGACGCCGGAAAAGCTTTGCAAAAGTACTAGTCGAAATAGAATTCATTCGCAGTGTCACCTGATATTCAGTATCCCTCATTCTTCCTCCTCTCCCTCACCTCCTTCTGTTGCACTAAGGCATCCTGCTGCGCTGTACACAACTACGCAGGCACAGCGACAACATGGGCAACGCTGGCTGCGCGACCTTCTGTCACGCGATGCAGCGGATACTTCCTCCGTCAAAGGCGAGCTCCTGATGTCGTGACTCGCCCGCAACAGTAGGCTCGCAGCCAATCATTCAAGCCCCCGAGCTTCCGTGCTGTGTTCGCGAAGGGACACGACAGCTTGCGCCGTATACAGACGAACGCCAAGACTATCGCGGAAAGTGGGAAGTTTGGAATACGTCGCACGTTACTCTCCTAATTGTCGGCCGTTTCGATCAATGCAATACACACCCATTCAGTGTAATTTCAGTAATTCTGTGTACCCGAACGATTGGTGTTTTTCTGCTCTCGTGCTCGTAATATTTAGCGGGGCTTGCGACATTACTATACGGAAGGCAGCCGTTCCGTACTGTACTATAGGGGTGTCCAGTTAGCATCAAGACCCGCTTTGAACTCAGTATTTTAAGCTTCTCATGCGCCATACGAATCCCGCCGCAGTGGTTAAGGCGATCAACTGTTGTGCTCAAGGATGTGGGGTCAAATCCCGGCCGCAGCGGCGGCTTTTCGATGGAGGCAAAAAGCAAGGCGCCCGTGTGCTGTGCGATGTCAGTGCACATTAAAGAATCCCAGATAGTCGAAATTTCCGGAGCCCTCACTACGGCGTCTCTCATAGCCTGAGTTGCATTGGGACGTTAAACCCCACAAAATCAAACCAAATAATGGGAGCAGGCGTCTTGCTGCACGGATGCCGGACGGAAGCTCACCATTCTTTTGTGACCGAAATGAAATTGCAGGGTCAATTTTCGTGACCTTGGATCAAAGCTAGCTTACCCTACCTGCAGGTTTATAAGTGCGACGCAAATTTATTACACACCATTTGGTTTAAGTTAAGTTATAAGTGGACGCGTCCCCACTTAACGATCATAAATTACCCACTTGCTCAGGGTCGAACTCATTGGTGACGTTTCGAGGCGGAGTTTTGGAGGGGTTTCGGAGCGGTCGTTATCTTCGCAATGCAGATGTAAAATAATGTTAGTTAAAAATGTAATTCTTTTGTCGTTTTCAAAGTTCCTTACTGATGGAAGTGCGGCCTGGTTATCCGCCTGAATCGACCCTGTATTAGGTCTGACTTCATGACAGCATGCTTTAAATCCGCCTATTATAACAGGCTAGGTCATCTTTTGATGTATTTACCCTTTAAACATTAATTAGGCATTAGAAAATAACTTTCGCAGAAGTAAGAGTTGGCTAACGATGACAAAGGCAAGAGCTGTCATTTCACCGGTGCGTGCAATGCACGCGCGCACACACACGTACAAGCGCATACACACGCGCACACGCACACACACGCACGCACGCACGCAGACACACACATACGCACACTCAGACAGACACGCGCACACGCAGACACAGACGTACACGCACACACACGCACGCACGCACATGCAGCCACACACACATGCACACACACACACACACACACACACACACACACACACACACACACACACACACACACACACACACACACACACACACACACACACACACACACACACACACACACACACACACACACACACACACGCACATACGCGCACGCACGCACGAAGACGCGCAATAAAGGCGGGCAGGTGGATGGGTACTAGTTGGGTATTGCTTTGCTAAAACAATAAAAATAAGACCAGAAGGGGTTTCGTTTCTAGCCATAAGTGATGACTGACTAATTTTCATAATGAGTGTTCTGAACCTCCTCAGCGGATGCTACAGCAGCCCCATCTACAAGTAAACCCCCTTAGAGGCCACTTTTCTCGACACTTTTACCTGCGCCAATGTTCGAATGTAGCAAATGCAGCGTTTTTATCGCCGCAGTCCAGTGTGTCATACAAAAGCCGTGACCATAGACAGCGCACCACAAGCATTCTGGGCAAAGGACAAAGCTGAAATTTTTATTTTTGCGTCCAAAGCGAGGTGGCGCAATAAACACCACCAAGGCCCCCTCCCTTACTCCACCAGGTTAGGTGTCATGTGGCTCGCACTCTTCTACAAAGCACGCTGCAAAGCGCGAGCCTAACTGCAGCGACACACGTAATGGCATCCCTGGCGAACTCTTGACACCTCATCAGCCAACACGCGAAAAGGCACGCGCCTAGAGCATTTCAATTACAACGGTGGAAAGATTCCCGAGACGAATGAGAGGAGAAAAAAGAAAAGCTGCAGTTTTAGAGCCTCTCATAACACAAAACCTCTTGGCAGGCGCCGGGACAGTTTTCCGCAGCGAACTGATTACCCTTCCACGACGTATATAGCTCTAGCCCTTCGCTTGGCAACCTAGGCACTTTCAAAACTCTGCATTTGAAGGACGACTCACCGAACCGCAAGCTATCATGTCGATGACGAAAAAAATACCGGGCCTGTCACTCGTTCCGACGGTCCTCAGTTCCACGATTTCATTTTTGTTTCCCGAATACAACACTTCAGGGAGATTTTACGACCTGTTAAATGCCAGGCGTGCGCCGACTGCTCGTCGGAAAAGGCAACTAAAAAAAAAAAAGTGGATTAAATGGTGCTGTCCTCCGAGACGACGATGCCCTTGAAAATGCCACTGAGGCTGCTGATGTTCATCTATCCAGCTTCTTCACTCTGTTCTTTATTCGAACTTTGGGATTTCGCGCGTTCTTTCCACAGAACACACACCCATGCACGGATGCAGGAGCAGAGGCACCTCCAACTTCCACGGCACGCATGAATCATCATTTCGGCACGAGGCCCGGTTCTCCAAATTAGCTACGGCCGCACTTTTTTGCATCGCCTTACTTGAGTATTATCTGTGCTTCTTTCTTTATTCGTTGTTTTTGAACTTTTATAGCTCAGGTCGCTTACGCGAGTAACGCACTCTCTTCGGACGCTCATTAAGAACAAGACCGGATTTACCTAGGCTGGGCACAGCAAAGCAACAGGTAGCAAACGAGAGAAAAAAATAGAAACATAAGCAGTTTTTCGCGCACCGCATCGCCGGCAAGTGGAGAAGACCAGTCTGGTTCCTCCAGTGGACGAGGGCGCTCAGATATTAAAGACGAAAGAGCGAGAGGTAGAGACAAGACGGGAGGGAAATAAAATATATAAAGAGGCTCAAGCCGAAACGAGCCAGCTATTTCTGCCAAGGTGCGTGTTAGTTGAAGACCAGCTTCATTTCCAAAGGGAAGTTTTGCTTCTACTGTAAGCTCGGGCATTCATCTCCCCCTCGGACGAGCTGAACGCTGGCGGATAGGGGCAGGTCGACGGCTCCGTCCTCTCTTAATCCGCAAGGTGTTCGCAACAGAAACACATAAAATCGAGGGATAGAAGAACAGAAGATAAAGGGACGGCTGGAAGGGGAAACAATTTTCCCCGCGCCCAGCGCACCAAGTTCCAGAACGCGAACCTGACACCGCAAGCCTCCAGACAAAAGGGAAGGCTTCACAGGGATCGAGGGGAAAGAGGGCCGGCGCATCTCCCGTCCGGCTTCAACCCTGACAGTGAATCACGTGTTACATTTTTCTTTTATGCGGGGTTGTGTGGCGTACGACGACGAGCTACTTTTAATTAAACTTCATTTAGACGAAACAGAGCTCTTCTCCCGCTTGAATTAGGCAACCTCTCCCCATCCAGTGGCCCTTTCAGTCGGGGATTAAGGAGCCGCCGGTGGTGCCGAAGAGCACGGCTGCTCCCTACCGCCACAGCGGATCTTCCCTTATTGAAAGAACGCGGCCCGGAAAAGCGACACACGGCGTGGGCGCTTCTCTCCAAAGCTCCTTCTGTTTCCCGAAGCACCGCGCTCCGGATCCCCCAAACCCCAGAAGCGAGGATGGGGATCCCGACTCCCGTGTCTGGACAAAAGCTTTTGGGGAACAGCAGTGAGGGAGAAGACGCTTTGCTGCGGACAGCGTGAGTCCCGCCAGAAAGCAAAGGACAGAAACGGGGAGAATAAAAGAGCTCGAAGTGTGAAAGGAAAAAAGAAACAGCGCTCAAGGAACGAAGCACTTCTCGCCGAAGACTCGTCTCTCTACCATCCCTTCCTCTAGTGCCTATATAAGGAGATGCCAGTAACGTGAGCAATCTAAGCGGGATGCTTATTCCCAACCGGGAGAGGGACTTAATCGTCGAGAAGTCGGCAAAGTTCCCGCCTTGCTGCAAGCGTTCTCGCATTCCAACCCATTGATGCTGTCTTTTTTTTTTTTTATTCATTCTTCTGTGTCTCAAATAACACAGCCATGATGAGCTCATCCGGAGCAGCAGCCGATGGAACCTGCTTAGATCCCAGCTACTTCCCGAGGGAACATTTTTCACTTTGCAGTTTGTCTATTTGTATGTCTTTCCCACAGTGGGCCGAAGTCACTTTTAGTACACGCCCACAATAAGTCCAAGAGCCACGAAAGCAAGACGCAGAGAAGTTTCTTAGCCTCCATGTGAGATAATCTCGAAAGCGCCGAGAGCGATGTATGTGTGGTACATGAGTTTAAGCGTCCATTCGGGATATTTGGACGGCTTTCTTGAGACCCCAGACGTCGTGCAGCTAAATGTGTTTTATTTCCGCCTTCCAGAAGGGGCTCCAACTCCACTGTTCGGCCTCTACCTGCTGTATATATCTAGCAGGATAGTGACGAGGAGCACAATGCGCTTTAATCTTGTTTACTGAGAACCCCTAGAAGACAGCTGGTGTCTCCTCTCGAAGTATTACTGAGCAGATACATGCGGCTTAATTTGGAAGCGCGTCACTATATCTTACCGCGAAATGCCACGTACTCTACGGAGGCACACATGCATGAAACCAGTGCCGTTATGCTAACCAACTGTCATCCAGCGAAAGCCTGTTTACGCTTAAGATTTATGCGTCCGGCTAAGCCGAAAAAAAAAAAAAAGAAACTCAGTCGCGCCAACTAAAGCTTTAATTGAAGCTCGTCCGTTGCGACCTTTAGATCGTTCTTTCCAAAGCGCCACCATCAGGTCCTCTAGGACTTCAGCGTGACGCAGCGCTCCAAAACATTACGCTAGGGGCTTGATAATTTCTTTATGCGAGACATTAGCAAGATACCGAAGAGGGAATATTGTTAATATTCATGAATGGGTAAATATTACATATAGTTACGGGCGACCAATTCTCCGGGTGCGGGTTGGACTGTATTAGCAAGTGTACACCGATTTCGTGAGAGAAATGACTCGTAATGCCCACTTTGAACAGTAACGGAGGCTTTTCTGTGCGCCAGAGATTGCTGGTGCCCATTGAGCGCCGCTGCGCTAACTTAATAGCACAGCGCAAGAGGCGTGTACCTTAACACGCGGTGAGGAAGGCTGCTTGTATTGTTTTCCAGTCCTTCGAAACCATTTGGGTTATTGTTTGTTGATATGCGAGTCAATCTTTGATCTCGCATTTCATCAAGTGCCTTCAAGCATACGCTTTAAACTGACACGCGTTCGAACTTGGGCTCGGGCGTGAAGGCGGCCACGTGCTCTTGCGTTCGGGCTGTATAGAAGAAGAAATTTAACGAACGACGCGTTATATGATGCATAATAGGCCATAAATAATTTTGCATTCACTGCACGTAAGCAATCTTAAATTTCCTTTCTTCCTGCGTGTCTCTCTCTCTCTCTCTCTCTGTGCGTTGGGGTCAAATTACAACGATAGTTCCCGACCTCCGAACGCCTATTAGTACAATGCAGCAAGCCGTTAACAAAAGGCACATATTGAATACAAAAATTAGTATGGGTGCATAAACTATCGTGAAAATACCGACTCCTTAAACCCCTGGATCCTCAAAATTTGACTTCGTCAGAAGTTGGCGAAAATTGATGCCTATATCTGAGTTGAGTACGGCCAATGCAGCTGTGACTTGCACATTTAAGTGGACCGCCCTGAAAATTACGTCCCCTGGACTGCTAAACTTTGACTTCATCCGAATTTGTTCAGTAGACTAATAATCGTACGGAATGAAACGCAGAACTGATAACGGAACTAGGCACGCGGAACACGTAGTGCTTTCGCATTTGTGCCCATAAGCAGACTTAACTAAGTGCTCCTGTGTAATTCTTTCCCACTGACGTTAAGAATGGCTGAGGTTTAGTAGTTAAGTGAAGCGAAAACGTCATTTCGCTTCGCCTAACTATGAAACCTCAGTCACTGCATTACTGGGGAAGAATTACAGGGAAGCATTACAAATGGCTGACGTTTCGTAGTTATGCGAAGCGAAGGCGTCATTTCTCTTGGTTTTGCTTTGGTTAGGTTTAAGTTTAGACTTGGTTAGCCATGGTTTTGCAAAGTTTAAATTGCCGAAACTATGCAGTTGAAGACACCGTCAATTACAAGAGGAAACACGTGATGCTGTATCTGCCGTCAAACATGAAGTGGTGGCACACCATAGGTGATACCATATAAGCTATATAGCCACACTGTGACCTCTGACTCGCTGTAGATCAAGCGGCCTGCCAGTTTGACCTTGGCTGATAGATGGCGTAGTAAAGCTTTCACTTCAAAGGACGACTTTTCGCTACTACACAACAAGAATATTACAACAAAGACTAGCCATAAAGCTGTAAATGTTATGCTTCTCGCATATGATTAATGAATAATCATTATTTGAACGCCCAAAGTTCGTTCCTTTCAGTATTGCAGGAACGTGGCTGACCATGCTGACGGTCATAAAATAATTGTGTCTGATGCGTAATCAAGGATTGAATAACTTACCTACTGAAAAAATTGTATGAGGCAATAACCTCACATTTTCTCACACAATATCACTCAATTCACATAAGAAATCACATACAAGTGGCATATAATTGCATAAGGTCTCATAGCATCTTGTACGTTATCATCAATTATGTACAATATTTTATGATAATGATGTGAACCGTAAGAGAGTCTATGCGATTAGATGAGATTTTATGAGGTTATTGCCCCATAGAACGTTTGGTTTTTCAGTATATTTATGGATTGTTCACTTCATTCCGAGCTAATATATTTTTCAGTTGGCTATTCCTCTTGTGTGGGCATGCTTTATTGACATCTCAACCGCGAACCATTGTTACAAAAATGTGACTTTATCGCTTACAGGCGATAACTTGTTACTTTATTCCCGTCTCCCTTGTTATTGCCATGATCAACCAGTTTCTCCTAATGCAGACCAAAACTCTCTTCAATTACTCGCCAATCAGCGAAATGACAGATCGATTAGCGACTAATAGCAAAGATGTTAATTTCAAGCTTCACCGGGTCACCATAAATTACTAGAATAGACCCGTAGAGCGCATTTGAGCAGTACTCGATCCTGCAAGGTTCCTGAAAGAACTGATAACTTCCTTGAAATTGTGGTAAGGCTTTACTTATAAACTCTAAATACAGCTTACTAAAAGACATCTCCTATGGGAAAGTTCAATCATATAAAGACGCTAATTGCACAGTGCTCTAATTTATTCACGTGTGTTTCACAGATTGTCTCCCAATATTTTACAGTCTGCTCATATTTTTCATTTCCATCCTTCCGTATGGAGTATGTATTGCAACGTACAGACACGCTACGGTGGATATCTACGCATCACCCACCGCTTTGATTCGCGACTGCCCCAACTTCGAGCGAGTTGAAACAACACTGCGCACTTCCCGAACAGTTGGCTCACTCCACGAACCTCACAAATCATGCATGAGATCAGCGAAGAAGAGTAAAAGACGGAAACGCTTCACGCTCGGCAGCTCCGTCCTCCTCACAGAGCGTCCTGTTCGAAGCCGCACAGGACGCTCACTCCTATAGGGCAAAGAGACGAACAAGCAGCGCAGATGGCAGGCAAACTCGCACACGCACGGAGTCATCCAACAAACTGCCGAGCTCAGGCTAACACAGCAATTCTCGAAGCAAAGAAGGCCAGCAGAGAGATGCGCGATGTCTGTCACGGGCCAATGAGGTACGCGAACTTCCGGAAGCCGGCAATCACAGAAAGTGAACGCGGCGGCGGCGGCGGCACGTCCACGGACGACGCGTCGCGAGCCGTCATGTCAGCCCTTCCGGACCGACCGTAAGGAAGCTGTGCGAGCGCACACACACACGCACGCACACCGACAGACAACTCCGGCTGATAGCCGCTAGACGTGCCGACGAACGTGGCCAGCGCATTTGGTGCTAATGCTATACTTTCGACCCGCTCTTCGCGTTTCCCCGCCGTTTTTGGTGTTCGCCGCGTAGCTTCGAAGAGCGACGCAGCACTGCGGAACCGGACAACGCGACATGGTCACGGTGACGCATTGCCGAAAGACGCCTAACTGAGTCAGGAAAACATGCGGTTGAAGTAAGTCTAGCTATCTGGAGAGCACAAGCAATGTTCAGCATGCTTGTATACCGCTGGCTTCTCTAAGTCCGCACTCAGTTTGTAGAATTAAGCTGAAAACGCGAACGACAAATGCGGTCACCATGATTTTGTGGCACCTTTTATGGCGACCACTTGGATGACGCACAAAGGAATACCGCATGTACAAGCAAAAGTTGCCTGAATGTGAAACTTTAACACGGCGTGAAGTCCAGACTATTTTACGCGATAGCGCAAGGATCGATTGCCGCTGGAAACATGACGTTGCCGCCGTCGGCATAGTTGGCAGTGAGCGAAAAAGTCAGGCTAGTCGACAGGCTCATAACGCCACACTCACGCGACCTATAGGGCTGGATTTCAAGCACCCAAAAACGCTCGCTTAAACGTGACGCCCCACGTGGAATGAAAGCAAGAGAAACATGACATGTAATGCAAACTAAAAGGCTACCGCACGCATCACGTGATTTCACATTATCATCAGCCTGATTATACCCACTGCAGGGCGAAGGCCTCTCCCATATTTCTCCACTTAACCCGGTTCTGTGCTAGCTGCATCCACTTGACCCCTGCGAACTTCTTAATCTCATCCGCCCACCTAACTTTCTGCCGCCCCCTGCTACGCTTTCCTTCCCTTGGAATCCAGTTTGTTACCCTCAGCGACCATCGGTTATCCTCTCTTCGCACTACATGTCCTGCCCATGTCCATTTCTTCTCCTTAATTTCTACTAGAATGTCGGTAACTTGAGTTATTTCTCTGACCCACTCTGCACGCTTTCTATCTCTTAATGTTACCCCTACCATTTTTCGTTCCATAGCCCTCTGGGTTGTCCTCAACTTAAGTAGAACTCTCTTGGTTAGCCTCCACGTTTCAGCCCCATAGGTGAGTACAGGCAAGATGCAACTGTTGTATACTTTCCTCTTGAGCGATACCGGTAAGCTGCTAGTCATAATCTGCGAGTGCTTGCCAAATGCGCTCCATCCCAATCGTATTCTTCTTGTTATTTCCTTTTCGTGGTCCGGGTCTGCGGTTACTACCTGTCCTAAGTAGACATATTCGCCTACTACTTCCAGTATTTCGCTACCTAATGTAAACTGCTGTTCCTTCCCGAGGCTGTTGAACATTACCTTAGTCTTCTGCATATTGATTTTCAAGCCTACCTTTCTACTTTTCCTGTCTAGGTCATCAATCATTATTTGCAGTTCATCCCCCGAGTTGCTTAGCAAGGCAATGTCATCAGCAAATCGCAGATTACTGAGGTATTCTCCATCTACCCTTATCCCTAACTGCTCCCATTCCAAGTCTCTGAATACTTCCTCTAAACAAGCTGTGAATAGTATTGGGAGATTGTGTCTCCTTGTCTAACACCTCTCTTTATGGGAATTTTGTTACTTTCTTTATGCAGAACTATGGTTGCTGTGCAGCCGCTATATATATCTTCCAGCACTGTATAAAGTATATATTATATATATATTATATATTATAAAGTAGTTGACTTCAGTTTATACGTTTTTTAGGTCTACATAGGACAAGATTCCAAGCCGTGATCTTTGGTTGGCAGCAGGCACCGCAACGCAATATATTTTAAGGGGAAAGCCTTACTTGGCTCATGGTGAAAATCTCGTGTGGTCGCAATCTGTCCTTGAGATATGTCTGCGAGCTTTCACGGGATATCGCTAGTGTTCTGTCTAACCTTTATGAAAAATAGTGATAGTGATGGTTAAAGACACTTGGTTATCATAGGGATAGTAATGATAACGACAATTATGATGACAGTGACAGTGATGATTTAATAGCTAATTTAGTTTCTGTTATGCAACAACCAACAGTGATAATAGATAGTGGTGAGAGAACTCTCTCTTTTAATCTGAGAGAGAGAGAGAGAGAGAGAGAGAGAGAGAGAGAGAGAGAGAGAGAGAGAGAGAGAGAGAGAGAGACTCTTTCAGTATCTTTTTCTCTCTCTCGGTGAATCAGGCGTTCCAAGGATCGCAGCAGGGCAACCGAAATGCTTTCGCCTTTCATGTAAGGGGACATAAGTGCTCCCCTGAATTTTTTCCCTTCAACTATATATTTATTACGGGAATGTGATACTCCGCTTATGCCAACTATTCACAGGGCTTCACGAAATGACATCAAAGACATCTCAAAGTAAATCATATGGCAAGAGAGAACTAAGGGGTACAGTCACTGCGGTGCAAAGTCCGTCTGCTCCCATACTTCACTAAGATGTACAAACATACGACAGAAATAAAGTCATGGAGGTACAGTCGTGAGCAAAACTGGTATACAACACTCAGCCGGTGGCGGAGCTCGGAAAAACTGCATCGCGACTTCATCTGACAACAGCTAAATAACATCGAGACAACAGTAGCGGTGCCCCCTTTTATCCGCATGCACGTGTCACTGTCGTTGTCCCTGCCTGTTTCGCTAGATGGCATTTCTATGCAGTTTTCCCGAGTTCCGTCCGCGGCTGAGTGTTGTATACCACTTTTGCTCACGACTGTACATGTTTGTACAGCTTGAGAACAAGATGAAATTATAGGTAAGGCTGGTCGTCTTTCACGGAAATCATATCATCTTACGACTCTATGCTGGTTTGTGTGCGTAATTAGTCCACTGACAATTGCCTCTGCTTGCAGCCCAGTTGTCTTGGAACGTGACAGCAAATGACGGCTTTAATATTTTGTTGTTCGGCACCTCCAAGGCAACACGAATGCTCTGGGTCACACTAGGAACGATTCCCAGCGACATCTTCGCTGCTGGTCGAGAAAGTCCTCCTCCAAAGTTTACACTTCGAACTGCCCAGTGTGTTTTAGCAATACGTCATGCCCAAATGCGCTAAAAAAAGACAGAGCATTCCCCAAAACCAAACTGCTTCCCGGCATCTTTTTCAACGCGTTATTCCCACAAGTACCTCGACCTCACAGCGTATCGACATCCGAGGCATCATATTCCGTCTCCATCTTCGAGCGAAGCAAACACGTTGCTCGGCAACTTCTTGGCCCAGAAACCCGCATGTCTCGGCGTCAGAGCAACTTCAAAGCGCCCGCAGGCAAATAAGACGGGCTGCAAGGGGTGGTGGGCCAGCCCGAAGGAGTCCGTCGCACGTGCTTACGTGAACAACCAGAGACGTGAGCGGAGTTCCATCAAAACAAGCCTTGATAAAGCAGTCGGGCGTGAACGCAACGAACAGTGGCTCGGTCGAGTCGCGAGCGCTTCGCGACGACCCGCCCTGTTCAGCCATGCACCCGCGTATACGGGTCAAATGGCATGAATCAGCATCGCACTCAAACGACTGCGGCCCCGATTGCGAACAACCCGCTGTGCGCACTCAGGTGTACTCTGCCCCTGAGCCGTCATCCTTTAGGAGCAGAGTGCGCTTTTTTGAGAAAATCCCCCGGGTACTTGCGAGCGACAAACAAGCGTTTTGTGCGTGGATAATTGTTTACTTCGTTTAAGTTTTCATTGTGTTGCGTGTTGAAGATTTCGTCTCTAGACAGGCAGCGACGGTCCTTTTGAACAAGGCGTGTACTTTAAATGAACGCAAGTGCACTCGGGAGTTCAAATCAGGGTGTGCTGCGTCCCCGGTTCAAGCACAGCATCGGGGGTGCAGCATTTCACGTGAATAAGAAAATTACGCTGGATCGGATCAATGCACCCGAAGGCGGCCAAGTGGTCTTCCTGTACGGTTTTATTATACGGCCGAAACAAGTGAAGCAACGCGCAGCATCAGATTGTGAAACGAGTGCACACTGCGCAGACAAGAAAAGCTCCTCTTAAGTATTTCGTGTAAAGAAAAATGAGTTGTGGCTTAACTCTGGTTAACCATTATTGAATTGCGACAGCAACGGTGGAGACTTCTTTTGCCTGCTACATTATTCCCCTATCACGCCCTATCAGTGTAAGGTGCTACATTATTGGGGACACTTAAGCGCATCCTTCAAGAGTATGACGCGAGAGCGTAAGCTACCAGCCCACATATAAATGAGAAGGGTTCAATGCTGCTGAACCGAATGTGGAGCAAAAGCATTAGCTGCCGGTGACCGAGCGTTCTTCCTCTTCTACTTCTTCAAACGTGGCCTCCGCCGGGACTACGCGACCACTCGAAACCTGACGCAGTATAGCTATCGCAATAAAATAAAAATAAATTTCTGCTGGAACATAGCACGCAAGCTTAGAAAAGTCTAGGCTCTACAGCATACCGAGTTAGAGGTCAGGGCTAGATAAACTGCGCTAAAAGATTACACCACATGGATTTAGTTTAGTGCCATACAGATTCAAATGACCAGAATCCCTAAGAGGGGCGACAAGTTGCTTGTGCACTCATATAACTGATGATAGTTTGCTGCCACAAAGAAAACTGAAAAATAAATCTATTCTATGTCTAAAGACAGAGTTTTAACTAAAGCACCTGCTGCAATGTGGCAATCTGTGTACTTGTCACGACACGGTGGTGCTCTGCACGCAACGTCCGATGCCCATGCAATGACAGCGCAGCAGTTCACGATTGGGTCTTCTGGTTTTTCAAAGGACGGCATTCCAGGGCACGCGGACTGTCAACGTTCCAAGAGGAGGCACAGGTTATCAGGACAACACGAAGTCACCTGAGCAAAGGAGACTAGGATGCGTGCGGGCATCATGTAGCTGTAACTATCACAAGAGAGGATAATGAGACAGACGTACGGGGGAGGCCTTTGTTTTGGAGTGCGCTATATTCGGTGGGGTAATTATGATGATTATGATGAAAGCGACCGCGCGCACATCTGCTGAGGTCACGAAGCACGGAGCTTTCCACCTGAGACATCGTCTCAGAGCATAATTGTCTGTTGTCTCCGCCAAGAGGTTTCGAGGCGCGCTTTTTCTGCGCAGTCATATCACGGTACAGTGCTACATAAAATGTTCGTTTCCAAACTCGCAGTCGCGGTATGTGCCGGGTTACCAGGGTGGCCTCCACGTTCAGAATTCTGCCTACTTTCGTCACCAGGGTCAGTTTACAAAAGACAAGAGCGGTTGTAGAATGGGTAAACAAGATGAACGTCTGAGATCCACGCCTTATAAGGACCACGCCGCATGACTTCAGCACCTGCAAAAAGCACGGAAAAACCTTCCTAGTTCTCAAAAGAGATCACACGTCATTGCTCTCTACGATTTTTCTCAACTCACTACCGACTCAACCCCTCACAGCGCGGCGATTTCGAAACCCTGCCGCGCACTCGCGGTTCTCTTCGCTTGAGGCTGCCGCTACACTAAAGAAAAAGAAATGAGAGAAAGAAGAGCTAAGAAGACTCGTCGACGGGTCCGTTCGGAGGTACTTCTCGCACTGCTTATCACAGGAGAGCCGCGAGCGGCAGTCAACTCTCTTGTGCTCTCTACGTGTCGCTGCTTCTTTCAAGCCGACGAGGAAACGCGAGAGCAGCCTTGCGAACGGCCGCCGCTCGAGGATCGCATTAAAATTAATTACACACCGGGCAGTTTTCAAAATTAAACTAAATTGCCAAGAAGTAAGCGACCGGCTCCTCTTCCGTCTTCCCTCTCCCCGTCCTTCTCTTTTGCCGTACTCCTAGCTCGACTGCCGGACACCGACCGCTAATAAAACACGAAATCGCTTACGTGTTCTCGGAGACTTCTGTTCTGGCTTTTCCCTTCCTTTTATGTTACAACTGCGGCCGTGTACATTTCCCCCCTTTTTCCTCTTTTCATTTATTTCTTTTTCATATACTGCGTTGAAATCGGAGTGCGCAGCCAATTCGACGAAATCGCAATTTCCGCAAAGCCAGCGCTTCTTTCCGAACCCACGTCCCCGTTGAGCAATGTTCTCAAATTACCTTGCCTTATCGGAAGCTCAAAGGTTTAGACCGTCGTCCGAGTCGCTTATCGCGGTAATTAAAATAAAGAAGAAAGAAAAGATTGATTACAGGCTTATTTCTTTCTAGCTGACAGAACGAACGTGCTTTCTTTTACTTCGATACCAAGCGCGTCTGTGAAGGAGTAAGAACTGCGTCCATTCAAAATCGAAGGAATAGCTGGGTCTTGCAACGCCGAACGCAAGTATGCATCACTCAAGTCCCGCAAATATCCATCACTCAAGTTACTTCCTTCGTGTGCTGATCCAATACAGTATGCTACTCATGTTTCGATAAACCACGTGTGGGACGGCGCAGAGAACAAAAGGCTGCGCACTATAGCTCGTCACGTTGGATTAACTTCACCAGGTGTCAGTCTTTGTTGATTGCTTCCAGAGTACAGAATACTCTTTAAACACGTTTCTTGAAAGAACTCGAATAAATCTGCACAAAAATATGTCTACTTTCTGCCGACTCCCATTTAATTCTACCCCGCCGGGGTGGCGCAGTGGTTACGGCGCTCGACTACTGTTCCCAAGGACGCGGGATCGAATCCCGGCCTCGGCGGCAGCTTTTCGATGGAGGCGAACAGGAAGGCGCCCGTGTGCTGTGCGATGTCAGTGCACGTTAAAGAACCCCAGATGGTCGAAATTACCGGAGTCCTCCACTACGGCGTCTCTCATAGCCTGAGTCCCTTTGGGACATTAAACCCCACAAACCAAACCAACCATTTATTTCTGCAGTAGAACACTGGTTTCTGCTATTTGTTACTTCATTTCACTAAAAGGCGGGATGCTCGAAGAGAATTAACAAGGACAAGAAACGTAGAACCGAAAACGAAATCAAGGGAGCCCACTGGCTACTGAATATTCACGAGCGACAACACATACCATATGCGAGTAACCGTGTGCTGTGCGTTGTCAGTGCACGTTAAAGAACCCTAGGTGGTCGAAATTTCCGGAGTCCTCCACTACGGCGTCTCTCATAGCCTGAGTCGCTTTGGGACGTTAAACCCCACAAACCAAACCAACCAACCAACCAACCATTTATTTCTGCAGTAGAACACTGGTTTCTGCTATTTGTTACTTCATTTCACTAAAAGGCGGGATGCTCGAAGAGAATTAACAAGGACAAGAAACGTAGAACCGAAAACGAAATCAAGGGAGCCCACTGGCTACTGAATATTCACGAGCGACAACACATACCATATGCGAGTAACCGTGTGCTGTGCGTTGTCAGTGCACGTTAAAGAACCCTAGGTGGTCGAAAATTCCGGAGTCCTCCACTACGGCGTCTCTCATAGCCTGAGTCGCTTTGGGACGTTAAACCCCACAATCCAAACCAACCAACCAACCATTTATTTCTGCAGTAGAACACTGGTTTCTGCTATTTGTTTCTTCATTTCACTAAAAGGCGGGATGCTCGAAGAGAATTAACAAGGACAAGAAACGTAGAACCGAAAACGAAATCAAGGGAGCCCACTGGCTACTGAATATTCACGAGCGACAACACATACCATATGCGAGTAACCGTGTGCTGTGCGTTGTCAGTGCACGTTAAAGAACCCTAGGTGGTCGAAATTTCCGGAGTCCTCCACTATGGCGTCTCTCATAGCCTGAGTCGCTTTGGGACGTTAAACCCCACAAACCAAACCAACAAACCAACCATTTATTTCTGCAGTAGCACACTGGTTTCTGCTATTTGTTACTTCATTTCACTAAAAGGCGGGATGCTCGAAGAGAATTAACAAGGACAAGAAACGTAGAACCGAAAACGAAATCAAGGGAGCCCACTGGCTAATGAATATTCACGAGCGACAACACATACCATATGCGAGTAACCGTGTGCTGTGCGTTGTCAGTGCACGTTAAAGAACCCTAGGTGCTCGAAATTTCCGGAGTCCTCCACTACGGCGTCTCTCATAGCCTGAGTCGCTTTGGGACGTTAAACCCCACAAACCAAACCAACCAACCAACCATTTATTTCTGCAGTAGAACACTGGTTTCTGCTATTTGTTACTTCATTTCACTAAAAGGCGGGATGCTCGAAGAGAATTAACAAGGACAAGAAACGTAGAGCCCACTGGCTACTGAATATTCACGAGCGACAACACATACCATATGCGAGTAACCGTGTGCTGTGCGTTGTCAGTGCACGTTAAAGAACCCTAGGTGGTAGAAATTTCCGGAGTCCTCCACTACGGCGTCTCTCATAGCCTGAGTCGCTTTGGGACGTTAAACCCCACAAACCAAACCAACCAACCAACCATTTATTTCTGCAGTAGAACACTGGTTTCTGCTATTTGTTACTTCATTTCACTAAAAGGCGGGATGCTCGAAGAGAATTAACAAGGACAAGAAACGTAGAACCGAAAACGAAATCAAGGGAGCCCACTGGCTACTGAATATTCACGAGCGACAACACATACCATATGCGAGTAACCGTGTGCTGTGCGTTGTCAGTGCACGTTAAAGAACCCTAGGTGGTAGAAATTTCCGGACTCCTCCACTACGGCGTCTCTCATAGCCTGAGTCGCTTTGGGACGTTAAACCCCACAAACCAAACCAACCAACCAACCATTTATTTCTGCAGTAGAACACTGGTTTCTGCTATTTGTTACTTCATTTCACTAAAAGGCGGGATGCTCGAAGAGAATTAACAAGGACAAGAAACGTAGAGCCCACTGGCTACTGAATATTCACGAGCGACAACACATACCATATGCGAGTAACCGTGTGCTGTGCGTTGTCAGTGCACGTTAAAGAACCCTAGGTGGTCGAAATTTCCGGACTCCTCCACTACGGCGTCTCTCATAGCCTGAGTCGCTTTGGGACGCTAAACCCCACAAACCAAACCAACCAACCATCAGCGTACAGCTAGCCTCCTTTTTCATACACAGCACACTAACCGTACATTGTTCTCTTGAATAAATAAAAACTCAAAACAAGGCATAGTCGCATCATTCCGGACAGCATCTATAGCTATATAGTGTCTTGCCAAAGCATTAATTTAAAAAACCAACAACAAAAGAACGAAACAAACATAAACCGATTAAAAGTGACAGTGAAAGTAAAATAAATGACTTTACTCGATCACACGAAATATATATAAGCCCTTGCTCGTTCTTAAACCATACAAATGTACAGCCTTTGCCAAAAGTTTAGAGCCCAGAGGGTCTACTTATGAGCCATACTATGTGGCTCGTAATGCATTCCCAGGTTTCCAAACTTGCCGAGGGTAAGATTTTTCATCCCACCCTCTCCAATGGCTAGGACTTCCACGATTGCTAAAGAAGTCATAATATATGGCTTAAAAGCAGCCCCTCTGGGCTCTAAACTTTTGACACAGGCTGTATGTCGCGTGGACTATAGAAGGCTACATCATAGAAAGTCAGTTGCAAACTATGCGCAGTGGTACGCGGCGCGTGTATTACTCCGCTAATCCCTAAAACGAATGTTTATAATATTTGCCAATACCGAACAAGCCAGAGGCACTAAATTTTGGCGCTTTTAATTTACTCTGACGGTTAGCTTTTATTCAATACTCAGACAGCCAAAGCGAAACCTCGGGTGACCGCAGCTACGCCGTGTTGTGTGTTGTTGTGGCTGTAGGAAGAAGGAAAAGAAAATGCACGGGCCTTCTACTGGCTCTGTAGCTGAGACACCTCCGCTGCCTCGTGCGGACAGAAGAGAAAATAGAGAAGAAAGAAAAGGAAGAGGGAGAGAAAGACGCGCGCCGCAACAACAGCCGTCGTCCACCACAGAAGCGGTGGCGGGTGCAATGACGGCCTACAACAGATAAAAATTCGGTGCCAGGGAAGCCCCCGCCGCAAGCGGCGGTGACCTACCTGTCCCAGCCCCATCAGGGTAGTACTCCTACGTTGTGAAGAGGCGTAGCTACGTTCTCCTCATTAAAAAGTTAGCCTGACATGGCATTTGAATTCATGTTACCCCAATGCCACGGGCAGGAGCTGCCAACTCGGATCGCTCCTTTCATATGGGAGGGTGATATCAGAATCAGCCTGCCAGAACCGTTTGCATTCTCGTTACCACCCCTACGACACGCAGACACGTCCATACGGCTTGGTTGAAGCGTTATATGTGGGCTGGTAGCTTACTCGCGTCATACCCTTAAAGGATGAGCTTAAGTGTCCCCAATAATGTAGCACTGTCGTGACCCAGGTTGCGTGTTGTAGGCCCGGTTGAGTTGTGGAAACTGCTTCCAGTCTCGATCGTTGTCGCCGTTCTTAAGATCCGACGCGGCGGTCTCCGCAGCTCGTCCGATCATAATAGCACCTTACACTGATAGGGCTTGATAGGGGAATAATGTAGCAGGCAAAGCTTCCGCCGTTGCTTTCGCAATTCAACTAGCGTTAACCAGAGCTAAACCACAACAAATGGTTTTTTTTTTTTTTTGAGTAACAAGAAAAGCACGAACAATTACCTACTTTATGTCGCGGAGGAATTGTGTGTGACAGTTACTGCAAGCTTAAGTTGTATCCGTCTATAATTGGCAGCGTGTCTGGCTCGCAGCCAGAAAGTCATGATTTCGAATATTGCCTATAACTCAAAGTTTTTCTTCCAGCAAACTCAATTACTTTTTATAATGTGATAACATTTTGGACACGCGGTTACCTTCAATATGTATTATATGCCATGTCTTAATTACTTTCATTCCCCGCGTGGCCACGTTTAACGTGAGTGTTGTGGGGTGTTTGACTTTGAAATTCCCGCGCGAAGTTAAGTGGACATGACGTCACCGGGATTCTGACGACCATAGCGAGCCCTATAGTGAAAAACCGACAATTAACGGACAGGCAAAAGAGAAGATGGCACGAGCGTTCATTGAGTCTTCGCTTTCGTCCTTCCGTTATCTATTTGGCACGTGCTCAAGGCGAACTTTAACCAATAATACAGCTGGCTGTTAAATTACATTTCTGGACGACGCCGAGTTTAGTTGCCTATGAACCATAAAAGTCTTCCGCATTAAGACGATCTGCCAAAATAGACGCGATGGTTAGTGTGCTGTCAGTGCCTCCGTTAAACACCTGGAAGGGGGGAGGGAGGCTTAAATATGAGATTAAAGAAGGCCTCATCCAGGTTAACTTCTGGCTATAGAATAAGTATATCTGCGTTATTTTCCACATAAATGAACATACACAAAATCTGTTGGCGGCACAGTCTTTCTTCAACACGCTAACCTAACGCTGATAACTCAATGCTCTGTACGATGCAGGGGCTGCAGATTCTACAGATTACACAATACAATTTCCAGAGTTTTGAAGAAAATATGTATCTTATAAATCGATGGCGATGGAGCTATGATCAAATATTGGCATCTTTAGAAAATGTCCTGTTTGCAGACCTGCCTTCTTCTGAAAACCCAGATCACCATTTTCTTGCATGCATAATTTGGCAGATTCCACCCAACAGGCCCATGTGGTACCGAATGGAAAGGATCTTCGATGCTGATCGAAAGAAAAAATCTGTTTTGGCTGTTTGGAGGCCTTCATCCAAGAACTTTTTACTTCACTTGAGCTCCAACTAAAACAGGTTCTTTCCAGCTAACTTTTTCAAACTGCGCTGAAGCTCCTGAAGTCTCCTCTGTCGAGCTTCTTCCTCAAAAACAATTGCCCGCAGAGAGCACTCCGATTTATGACTTTGCTGGGCAAACAAATACATTTCATACAATTCCATTTTTCTCAAATGATTTGCCTAAAGCGGCCAAGTACATCCTCTCGAGGCATTCACATTACAAAAGCTAGTGAAAAATGCGCCAGCTCTCCATCTGCCTTACTTTCATTTAACGAAAAAGCTAGAAGGCCTCATATAGTTTTGCGATTTTTTTTCCTGTCCCATGCCCGGCCGTATAGTTCGTGTACGAATGACAAAGGGGGTTGCGTACATGTATGTTTCTTGGGTGTGCCCACTCGTGAACAAACAGTTGAAAGTTTGCGTCCATGTATGGTGCATGTATTTCTCCCTTGTCTTCATCATATTTGCACAGTCGTACCTCATATCTTAATGCTTGCTTACAATCGCCCAATCAGCGAAGCATTTTCCGCCATCATTTCCTACACCGATTTTTTTTCCTTTCTTCAACACTGTCTGTATTACAACTGTTTAATTCCACGATTTACCGAAATTCGTCCTGAAACGTGGCTGTTTCAAGTGGCCGCCTCGCACATGGTTATCATGGTTTGGTTTGGTTTATAGGGTTTAACATCTCAAAGCGGCTCAGGCTATGAGAGACGCCGTAGCGGAAGGCTTCAGAAATTTCGACCACCTCGGGTTCTTTAACGTGCACTGACATCGCACAGCACACGGGCGCCTTGCTTTTCGCCTTCGTCGAAAACGCGCCGCTGTGGCCGGGATTCCATCCCGCATCCTTGGGCACAGTAGTCGAGCGCTCCAACCACTGCCCCACCGCAGCGTGGCTATGGGTTATTCTGAAATCGCGCAGCTTATTGCCAATGCACTGTAGCTTAATCGACTGCGTATTGATATTGTGAGCGGCTGAACATTTGTCGAAATTTTGTAAGTAGCTGGCAAGGCGATCATTTAAGACGGACTTCAAAACATAATGTGTGCTAAGGTATCCAAGCAGTTCTACAGGAAAAACACTGGCCCACAATGTATCAAAATAAATTGAAAAAAAAAAAAAAAAGAATCAGTACAATTCGAAAAACCAGAATGAAGAAATAGCTTACAGCTTGAGCTCATGTCATGTTGTCTCATTTCATTCTGTCTCAAGTCAGGAGTGGTAACTCGACTGAATTGCTGAACGTATATATTTCTCAATAACTTTATTGTGCGATGTTATTTGCGTGTTGTTCTCTTTGTATTATTTTTGAACGCAGCTCTTCGACGTCCGTTTCTAGCTTGAGCAGTCACGAGACTCACGACCCGCCCGATCATATCAGGAACACAGGCGTATCGGTCTATCGGACAGTCTTGTGATCCTGAGGGACCCCTTAGAGGCCATCCCGTCCTTAATCTAAAGGCGAAGCTTAAGTGTAGCCGGCATATTGCAGGACGTTGTGAACGGTGCTGTTGGGGCGCCTGGAGGTTTAGGAGGACATTGGCGGGAGAGGGGAAAGTGGAAGTTTAAGGTGGAATGCGAAGGAGGAGGGCAGGCGGTGGATCGAAACTGAGCGAACAATCACGAGCATGTTACTTGCATATCGGAGTATGCAGGGCACATGAATTACAGGCATGGAGGCGGTAAAGACTGCTGCTAGAGTATCCAGCTATATAGCAGCTCTCATTTTGGAAAAGTTACTTATGAACCGAACCCGGGACCACTGGATCCATGAGTCAGTGACGTTTGGACGACTTGGTTAAAGTCAGGCACTATATCTATGTAGGTGGTCTTTATTGCTACAGCTAACGACTGTATTCTGTATATATTTGATACGACGTGTGATATAATAGGTGCACGAATTCAGATAGCAGTGATTTATAAGAGTAGCAAAGTTAATGAACGCGAATGATGGAAGTCCTTAACGCGATCGCATGCCGCCAATGAATGCTCAGTTAATCCACCGTGAAATATGTTTGCGCGGAAGAGAAATGGACCCCCACGTAACTCACACGCCGCTAGAGGCGCGCTCGTCGAAACACGGCGGCTGCGCCAACATGTGTCATGAAAGCGCTCAGATTTTAACAGTCGAAAACAGGGAAAAACTTCAGTGTGCCATATCCAGAAACATTTCTCTCAAATTATTTACCCCAGAATATTGCTGAAGTTAAATACCCGGAAATCTGCGCTCAAATTTCGTCTTACCGAGTATCGCAATCATCGGGCAACTTTTATTTCTGAAATTAAAATGCTGAATTTGTGACGAAGACTGCTTTATCACGACTCTGATATTGCATGCCTGCGTTGCTGCAATCTTTAAACTGATGCTTTACTTGTCTCATGGCCTTCGTGATGTGGCGCGCGGTGTTAATTGAATGTCTCTCTGCGCGCCATTTCGGAGGCCGGCGTAAAAAACAACAAAAAAACATGTTAACAAACTTGTGGTATATTAATTTAGTAAATCAATATGAGCGTTAGGTTTTTTTACCGGGTTTCTTTGTGCAAGTAGCCCAGCAGACATGCAGTCAAAGAGCTTTGACGTGTAGGAGACTAAACAGTAAACGTTCCACTCCCCTAAGCAGACTCGTGCCAGTACTGGGATAAACTGAGAGCCGGATTGCGTCGACTTCGTTACCGGTTGGCAGTGGCTGTACTGGTACACTACATCAGAACACACCACCACTGCGAGGCGGGTTAGTGAAAGTGCTTCTACCGTCTGTGCTAAACGCTTCAGTGAAATGTGCTTTCGTCCGCCGCAAATGGAGCTAAAGACTCCCAATTAAGACTGATGTCTAGTGCTGTTGTCGGCGAAAGACACAACTTCGCGGACAGTACAGTCGTGAGAGTGGTATATATTCACTTAGAGCGATTCCTTGTTTAGACACATCTTATGCACACGCCCTACTTAGGCAGCGCGCGCATATGACCGTCTCTGTAGAAACAGCCACTAAACCGACACAATCTCGGACATTGGTGGCGAAAGCCCGCCGCACACGCGAAGGTGCGCAAACATTCATGCCGCTATTAGGCGACGACTTCGCAGCGGCACTTCCATCACGCGGTCCATGATTCAAGACGCGTAGAAGACCCGCGCTCTCATGTACGGTGGGGCAAACATGCGTTAGAGCGATTCAGAGACTGAAATCGTGGACTCCAGTACTCCAGTGTATGCACGCTCGGCACAACGAAGAGCTTCGGTAGGACGCGTCGCTCCGGGCGCTCTCTAGCGCGCAAGCTGCCGCGAGTTTGGGGCGTAAATAATTTGTCCGCGAACACCGACGGTGCATGGCCGGGCACTCTCCTCACGAGTGAGATATTAACGAAGCTCTTTCCGGCAAGGCAGGAGGCGCCACTGGCCGCCGTAATAACAGTGGGCTGTTTATACCGCTGGATAGGATTCTCGCAGAGTTTATGTTCCGAGGTGGGCGCTATACAGGCTATGTCGAGAAAGTAGAATATACTACGGAAGGTTACACCAAGCATGGGGAAGATTGTTCCCTCTTGGACATCCTTCATCCTTAGACGTTGGGCGCTGTAGGGAAAAGTAGGTTCCGCACCGTATAGGGTCGTAACAGCCACGCGGTTCAAAGTGGCATCACGGCAGAGTATAGAATGCGGCCCTTGGTCCACGCATTATTGAATAGCCCCTATAAATCGGGATACCTATAGGATTAGCGCGGGGATTTCCGCAGTAAGGGAGCGATGATACGTGGGCGTGCCCCCGGGTGATTTCAATGAATTCTTCCCCGAACAGCACGATGTCACGAAGCAGCTAATCTATACCTATGCTCCGAAGAGGTCGCCCCATGTACGAATTTGAGATGCAGTAAGACTGGGGGAAATCGGAAAAAAAAAAATACGAAAGCGACCGAAGCAAGCAACGATGATCGCTCCCCTCCGCTCGTCTCTCTGACTTGAAGACCAAGACGCCAATAAGGTCTCCATTTTTAATATCCGCATGGCGAATGTCACGCTTCAAACCGAATCGAAGGTTCGCTCCGGGAATGCGATATGCCGAGTGTCCGTATGCATGTCTGAAGTAGCATGAATGATTCGTCGGAGATGGAGAAAGTCAGAGGCTCGGTGAAGAGATGGTCCGTGCGCGTGTCGCCGAAATGGTCCTGCATAAATGATGTCACGCCTTCATCCGGCGTGGATGAGACCGCTAGAGGCAATACGGCGTTATTACAAGGGGCTCTGCATATGCCGGAAGGCCGGACCGCCGTAAAAGTGAAACTGCGAGCATAGCATTTATGCGCTGGTGGCTGGAAGTATCACGAATGGTGCCGTTGGCTGTCAGTATAGATCGTATACAACTTCTCATGTGAAATCTTGCGGGAATATTTCCTCTGCCCTTGCATACCTTGGTACATCTTTATTGAGTGTCTGTTTCGCGTGTATTCCACGAATTTGCATTGAAGTGAGCCGTCCTTTAGTCCTACGAGCGATCGATCAAGTGGCAAAATTAATTCCACGGCTCAGCAGAGTAAACTGAGATGTAAAAAATATATATATATATAAAAAAAAAACAAGAACCACAATAGAAACTATATACGGGTGAGATGTGCAGACAAAAAAACAAAAGCTAAACTTAGCTCGACGTTGGCGCTTTCGCGGGTTCAGTTCTCCGCATTTGGCCGCCGGGCGCCGATTGATCGTGGTCCGGTCTTTGGGATGAGCTCACAGCCGACCGTCGGCAGCAATTGAAAGTACACAAACGACTCGCTTCTATATCCTTCCGTTCCTCCTTTTTCACAGGCGCCCAATACTTAGTGAAAGGCGCTGAAAACAACGCTTACTCTTCTCAGCCGGAACGGCAGTCTCGAGTCCGAAAGCGGAAATCAACGGCACAGCCGGAAGGAAGAAAAGAAACTCCGGGGCAAAAGGAAGGGCTCCACCATCGCGTTTCCGTTGCCAGCCTTACCAACTAGTCTGCTGCTGCTCCAATTGGGGCAAACAGTAGCGCGCCCCGTCGCTCTCTCTCCGGGGCTCCCCGGCGCGAAATTGGGCCGAGGGCGCAGACCGATGGTCCTCAAAATGAGATTGTCGGTTCTCCTCGGTCTGCTCGCGCCAAGGCGCGTGGCGTGCTCCTCCGTTCTCGGAGTCCGCGGCCAGGTCCACGGAAGACGGTCGTCGTGTTAGAGCCATACTGCGCGAGGTGCAACTTCAACGAAACAGCCCCGACGTGTGTCGCCAAATATGGCGCGCTTAGCTGTAAATCTGTAAGTTCCAGCACCGCAGCAGGAGCAAGGTTTGACATAATCTGTTCCGGATTATAGATTTGTGAAATCGCCCAAGAGAATATATAGTACACAGGAAAATGAACGCACAGTATAGGCTTTACAAAACGCGATGTGGGCTAGTCTGTATCTTCGTCTTTAGAGGGATTTTGCAGCCGCATGTCATCCTGAGTTCAAGGGCCACCAAGTGTGTTTCGTGAGCCGCTCAGATGTCGTTGCTGCGCGAGCTATGCTGTGACAGAACTGTGAATACGCTTTGTTGAGCGGCCGGATATGCACCACTATGTACAAACAGGGCACTACCGAGGCATTATACGGGCACCTATCTTTGTCTAATTCAGCCAAATTAGGTACCTTTGTTTCCTTCGGGATCGGGCAAGCACACGTTAGTGTATAGACGCCCAGCAATTATGATCGGCGTATAGTCTCGACAGACTGTAGGCCAACAAAGCAGGGGTGGTAGAAATGATGGCAAATCAGTGAGGTTCGTCTCCTCCCTTCACCGCCGTCCTTTGTGTGCTGCGCAAGAACGAACATTAGTACAGACAGTCCGCCAACTGCGTGTACAAGGAAGAACACTTGCAAGGCGGTCTTCGCTAGGCTGATTGAAGACCATCAACAGAATATAAAGAATAGAATAGAACTATGAAAGCAGCATTTACAGAAGGGACAGGAAAAAAAGGAACAAACACATACACTGTGTTTGTCCCTTCTTCTCTGTCCCGCCTGTAAGCGTTGCTTTCGTCGCTCCTTTTCAACACGAACCAACCAGCCCTCTTCTTAGTCACTAGCAGAATCATGAAAGCAGAGAGGCCTGTAGCGCTATGTTGTACTATGCTTGAACGTTTCAATTAGGTTTTGTCATAGTACGTTATGTTACATGCAGTTGATTTTCCGTGTTCCGAAAACTTCCGCGCGCGCGAAGCTTCGCCAAGAAAAAGTTCGCACAGTGCGCCACCTCACGTGCGCTTGCCCAGAAACACTGGCCCGAGTAATAAGTCGAAATAAAGCGCTGCCGGTCCCACCAGGGAAGTTGTTTCCCGCTAACGACTGACCCCCTCCACAACCACCGAACCGACCACTCGTTGTACCTCTATCTTCCCGGCACCATCAGCAAAAAGCCTGGAATGTTGTAACGCGGGTATAGCAGTGCCACAAGCCAGAAAGTGGCTGATGAGCATTCCGGGTCACAACTATAAGCAAACAACTCTTTATCTGCACTCAGTTATTCCAGTACACAGCAAGCGACGCTCTGGCTACGCCTCGTAAGCTCTGCTGCCACTTCCAGCTCACTGTGGCGTGTTCGAGTCGGGCAAAGGAACGGTTTCGGCGGAAGCACAGCTCCTTGTCATAACGACTTCAGCCGCCAGAGATTGCCTTTTCACTCCTTCCGTTCGGAAGCCGTTTTTCTGGTTGGCATGGTGCCTGTCTCGAAAAGCAAGTTCACTAACCTCGACCTCGGGCGCCTGTGTTGTGGCGCGCAAACCATGCACGGACTGCAAAGCTCCCAGAACCCCCCGTTTCCTTCAATGCTCTCGCGCGATATACGCCTTACTCTGCGCGGGTAATGAAGCGAGCTGGCACCGTCTTGGCGGCGAGCTCTCTCGAGACGCCTGACAGCACTGGATCGTTCTACAGAACATGTGAGCGCCATATGCGAAAAAAGAAGGGGAAAAGAAAACACAACGTCGCGAGCTGTCGGCACCAGGAACGTCAGGAGAAAGCATGAAATATATCCCGCTTGTATTTGTGCAGTTCGCGCTCTTCCGAATTGCCCTGGACGCGAGCAAGCAGGACTCTTTCTTCCGAAGTCACCCCAGCCCCCCCCCCCCCTTCTCCAGTGCGCTTTTGGCTAAACAAAGCTCTTTTGATGTAAACGCTCCCAGACCTCCAGTTTCAATAATTTTGGACGAAACAAAGTTTCATTTCCAACTTAACCTGTGACTTTAAAGTCGCACGACAAATTTTCGAAGAAAGAAAACAAGTCTTGATTCGTGGACGCCGCTTGCGAAAATTTCGCAACAGCTACAGGCGCAGTCGATATTGGGTGAAGTTTGGAATTGCGCAAGCCCAGTCCGCGGAAAGCATTCTTTCTCATCCAAAAGGATGCCAACTACTCTTTGTTGACTTCATAGTGTCATCTGAATTCGAAGCAGTAGTTCCTTTTTCAGTGATTCCCGAATCTAAAGAAGTTTTCGTTGCAACATTGGGCCACAAATTAGAAGTCGGCAGGCTGGCTTGAAAGAGTTGGAGTGCGCGGGGAGCAGGGTGGGGTGGGATGAGGTGCTGCAGATGGAGAGAAAAGGGGGGCATCAGTGAAATTTTCTGCATTTCGGTTATAGAACCGAAAGGGCACCGACCCCTTGCGGAACAGGGCTACAATCGCAATCATGGGAGCGCGCACCGTATGTTGCACCTGGTGTGGATGAAAACACGGGAATCCGCTTAACTACGTGGGGATGAGCCAAGCCCTTTCTGTTATCTTGTTTTTCAACGCCTTTCCTGACCGCAGCGAACATTTAATTCACGCTGTGAGATTCGGAGTTAGAACAGAGAGTCTCACGTCTTTCTTTACTTCAATTTTTTCTCTCTTTCGAAAGTGTCTTGCGATGTCCCCAACGCTTTCCCAAAAGACCCCGAAGGCACGCGTCTGACGAAACGCGATGGCGCGTCCTAACGAGATTGCGACAAACGTCGGGGCTGAGGGCGACAAACTTCCTTTTCTCAACGTGCGTGGGCGGCGACGGCGTTTTCTCTGCACCCAGTAGATCACACCCTTGCCCGCGGTAGGAAACCTTGGACAGTCCCGCGGAGGGAGAAAAAAAGAACTCGCAGCGCCATCTGAGTGCCAAACAAACAACTAGAAATGTGAGCCTGAGGGCGTACAAGAAATAACAGCGGCAAGCGAAACGAGGGCGAGATGTCCCGCATGGGACAACCAACGGCGACAGAACGAATTGCCCCCAATTTGCAAGTTCAGAAGCCGCCCGCCCGAGCGCGCCTCGCGACAGCAGCGCCGCCAGCCAACACTTTTCGGTACGAGGCGCGAAGAAGCAGGGGGGAAACGCCCTTGACTTACGAAATCCCGAATATCCAGGGAAAATAGAATGTTCGGAGAGAGAAAAGGCACATTCGGTGCGTTGTCAACCGACCGGATAGTTGTGCAGAAAATTCAGTGCCGACGAGCACTTACGCTCGGTTTAGCAAGAGTGCAAAGACGTGTTATTGTTACAAATGGCACCTCCTTTTTCTTTTTTTCCTTTCTTTTCTCCGAAGAAGCGAGGATTTCGAAAGCACAGTCAAAGTATATGCCTTAGCGAATGGGGTTTCTAGCAACGCACGTTAATGTTTTATTCAATCGCACGAGTCCCGCGCACTCGTTTTAAGCTATACGGCTCTCCAACTAACGGTATAAACGCCCCGTGGTCACCTTTCGAAACAACTTTTCTCAGTTGCTCGATGAAATAACGTTGAATTAATGATCGCGCTGGGCTGCGCTCGAGGTGGATCTGTGAATTTTAACGGAAAGTTCGAAGCGAGAAATTCCTTCGGGCAATGGCGCCTCCAAGCGTGTGATATACTGCACCGCACGCGAAATAGCATGCCAGCGTGGCGGTGACTTACAACCTGTGTTATGAAGCCGATTGTGACAATAATGGAGCGACGCAAAAAGAAAAAAAGTGTTTTCTCAGCCAATGGGAGCATCAATTATTGATGTGGTACTTTCTCCACTGAGATATGAGCCTCTGTATTCACTGTGAACAATTCTAAAATTCTCGGTCCATCAATAAATACAAAAAAAAAAGAATAATCATTAATATAAATTTCACTTTAAGCTTGCAAGTCCATAACTTCGAACGTTTCTGTAATAGCTAGCCCGGGAGTTATAGGAAATTTAGGAAACTGGGAATTGGCGGTAGTTTCAGCAAGGGAATGTTGTTGTCGTTCGCGCTTTCAGTGTGCGCTAGATGACGTCATCCATAACGTCACTGTGTGAAGACCAATAAACGCGGCGGACGCCTGTACATGCAGTGAGACCCAACGATAACGGAGCCATGGATCCGGAGTGAGAGCTAGTTAACGGCTAGAGCTGCAAGCGTGCTTCTCCTTTCATTGCATTCATGAAAAAGAAGTCATGAGATATATCCAACGATTTCAAGAAAGCGGTGTTTACATTGAGGAAGAGTATAACTGTTCTCGCCATTTGAAAGCTCGCGGCAACCTTACAATTCTAATTTTCCGCCATGAAAAAGTGCGGGTCATTTGCCACCAAAACGCTTCTTCGCAAACTTGTGCATTCTGTACACAATCGCTGCACTTGTTTTTGTTTGTTTGTTTTTCCATGCGCGAGTGTTAGATCCGCCATATCCGAAAAATCTGTTCATTCGTCCGGCTTGAGATTTGAGAGGCAGGTGGCGAAATGAAAAGAGGGAACTTCCCCTCTTTCCCCGCACCTTAAGAGAACAGGGAGAGGAAAGGCGAAGAGAGGGTGAGAGGGACGGGTGGCGAAGTGAAGGGAGGCTTTGAGATTGCTAGATTAGACCGGGAAGGAGGAGCGGGAAACGGCATGTCACACGCGGTGAGGGTGATTGAGGGGCTGGACCCCACTACCTGCTCACACGGTCTGAACCCGCCAGCAGCATCTGCGGCTTCTCCCGGAGGCAAGAACAATGCTAATGCCTACACCGCCACATCTATACATTTTGTAAAGCTAAAGCTTCAATTCTCAATTATATAATGATGTACTTTTTTGTCTAAGCTGTCAATGTATGCCTTGTAAGCAGGGGGCTCGAAGCTAAAGTGGACACTTCAGCTTTTTCTTTGATTCCTCCGTCTTCGTTTTCTTTTTTTAGCAAAAGCTTTTACTGTTCCCCTCCTTAGCTTCTTTGCCGTGTGCGCCTTATGCGCGTGTTTGTCCTTGAAACGAGGAGAAACCACATGGCAGCTATGACGTCACTCAGCCGCCACCGAAACTGAGGTAACCACGCGCTCTCCTCTGCGTAGTCACGTGACAACCATGACATCACTCAATCGTAGCTACGCTGGAGCCGTGGTGCTCGCTGCCTATATAGCCTCCGCCCTCCGTTTCCATCTATTCCATCTATATAGATCAGCACACAAACATGCGGACACGAGTAGAATGGACAAAATTTCGAAGAGAAACAATCACCGCGCTTTAAAAGAATAGCCACACCAAAATTTGGCTAGGGTGCTGCATTTTGATCCGCAGCGTATTACATGACATCAACGCTAATGGAAATTGTGTGAAAAAGGTAACTGAACTGTTTCTCTCGCGTAGTTTGTTTCAAACGCCAAACGACGGCCGTGACACTATATAGTAGCCATACGAGAACTAGATCGATTCGCTCATTTCAATTTTTATCCAGTCTTACACAAGGCTTCCCAGGAGATGGAATTGAAAAAATATGATAAGCAGCGATTACACCACAGGCTCTTATGGCACATGTGACTTCAGCACGTCTATGACGTCAGAGCCATCGTTCGCTTGTTGAAACAGAATCTGCATGACAGAAAACTTAACTATACCATGTCGTGACTCGTGTAGAGTGCGGCCTTGAGTACTATCGGAAGGCAAAAATCATCCATGAAAAGTTTTGATGTCAGCTATATAAATACACTCCTGCTAAAATAAGTATCATTCAACCCCCTACAGGAAACCTACACCCACTCAATGAGGTGAGACGTACATGGGGAGAGCTCCGAAATAAACCGATCTCCTGGTATCCACCACGTGCTCAGAAATTCGAGTACGCAAGCGAGTTGCGCTCGCAAATGGTAAATATGTGATGTCGTCTTGCGACGCGAAGAAACAGGGCCGTATACTGTCGCAAGAGTTGCTATTTTCATGAATCCAGAATGCCTTGGAGATTTCACCATCACTATGATGCCGGCATCCGCTTACTATAGACAACCGAAACTGTTGAAACAAACCGGCAGATGTTCGTTACTTAATGCAATGTCCAGATAGGTCAATTCCAAAGTATTTAACCGCTGAACTTTTGTTTTTTTGGTGGGGGAAGGGAGGATTAGGGGGGGAGCGCTTGGACGAAAGATCATTTATCATGCATTTCGCATATCGCCCTTATGCCATCCCGTCTTGGCCCTGTTTCAATCCCAGATAAAGTATGCGTCGACAGATGACTGTGCATATGTCCCAAGCTGAGCCATCATTCCATCAATTTATGCAAGCCCGCCGTCTACCGAAGCAACGGAAGGCTAAAGTTTGTTACGCCACTAGCACAAGCGCACGGCATCAACGAGCTTGCACAACCCGATCCTGTGGCAGATCGTCTCCGCGTGTTTACCGGCCGCAAATGTGTAGCGACGGGAACGTCACGCTTCCAGAAAGAAGACGTATATAGCTGAGGGCGACACGAGAAGTAAAATAGCAAAAAGTTTTGGCGCCCTCTATACTGCACATCATGGCCCAACGATGGCCTCCAAGAGTCTTGAAAGATGAAGCAAAGAACAGAGTGTGGTGGGCGGGTGCGCCGGAGACGCTGCTCCGTGGCACGCGAACCGACGATCCACGGTCCAACAAAAACCAGGGCCATACATACACTGCGCGACAAATATGCGCTAGAAAATTCTCAGAAACAAAGGAAGGCAAATGCCAAGCGGTAAAAGAAGGAAAGAGGGGGGGCACAGCTGGCGACGAAGGTCATTCAACTCAACTCCCCTTCCCCCCTCCCCGCCACCACGGCGCAAAGCGAAGCTGCTCGGGCAAGTGGGCCCTGGACCCGCGCACCAGTCACCGGGCGTAAACCAGACCTGCAGTCCAGGCACAACTGGAGACACGTGCGCAGGGCAGAGAGGCACTCTGGAAATCGGTCTGCCTAAAACCGAGCAGCGTTGGGTAAACTGCCAGTAGGCCTCTAGGCACGGTAACTTAGTGCGCTCCTTCCCAAGTATGCTTTTAATGCGATGCAACACTATACCGAAACGCTATCTTAAGCTTTTTAAGACGCTAATGCGTGGTAAAATCTGTGAAGAGACTGTAATTCCATTCTCCGGACTGCTCCGTCGCTGGATTTGTACCTTAAGGTAAATAACACAAACTCAAGCACCTTCACTACGTTGATTGGTGTATTATATACCGAAAGACCTCGATCAAAACTTAATTACCACTCCCCCTTCCTCCCCAATACAACTACCAACCGCACCCCAGTGCTTCGTACACTAATAAATATATCAGTGCTGTGATAATGGCGCGCACATGGTGTCGAAACATTACCGGGCACGCGGATCGAGATGGAAGGTGCATTTTGAGTCATTGACTTCACGCAGCCTGAAATGGAAGCCTGCACTTATGGAATAAGAGCGTGCCACGGTGCTTTTCTTTTGGACTAATTACGTTGGTATTCGCCCAGGCTGTATTTTGCCTCTCTGACTTGACTGCCCCGTAAACGTCTGAAGTTCGGTGGGAAGAATTTACGGGACCACCATGTGTTTGAATACCTTACATACGGACAGCACAATCGTTATGAGAAGAGACAAGGAAAACTGGAAGGCACGGTAAACTGATTACAAAAGATTCTGCTTAGCTGACTAGCTGTTGGGGAAATAAGTACTGGAGGCAAATATAGGGCACTGTAAGGTATTGCTGCACAAGCTGGTAGAGACACCCGAAAACCGTCTTTTTTTTTTCCTTTGTATTTAGTAGCTTAGGCCTAGTGTATACGCGATTCCATTTAGACTAATAGCCGTGCACGTCAATGCATAATTATTCGAGGAATCATATTTTACTTTAAATCTCGAAATTAAACGCTTCCCTTTTGTACGCAGGATAGCGGTGATTCCTGTTCTTTTGAATAGGGAATCTCATTCCACTCACTAGGACTCGTCGTAACCTTAGCGACCGCTGCACGCTACTAGAGTGGATCGAGGCTCGCCTGATGTTGATCGAGCACAGGCGCGACCCGATCGCTGCCTCGCGTGATTCGCGCACCCGCAGCCGGAGGAGCTCCGCAACTCGAGCGGCTGGAAGACCTGGTCGCCGCCGCCTCAGTTCAAACGCATAGGTATACATGTATAGTACTATACGGACTAAGCGTGCAAACGTGATGACCTCTCTTTTTCTTCATTTTTTTCGCACTTTGTTTATTGAGTGCGTGTGCCGATAACTTTCCAAGGTCTACGCAGGTACACTTTCGAAGCATGCGTTGATGTGCGACCGTCACTGAAGACGGAACGAAGAGGACGCAGAGACACAGTTCACGATGCGGGCCAAGTGTCGCAGCACTAGCATGGTGGCAAGGGTGCATAAAGATATATAGCAAGCAAACTCGAACTGATTCCGAAACTTTACTTTTCACCTTCTTTTACTGTCAACCGTGCACCTTATAAGACTGCATCACTTGTGCATATGGACGCGCTCACGCACGGATCGTTGGCTGTCAAAAACTGGATTCATTTTCTTCGCGTAGCAGCCACTTCCTTTAATTAAGGCACCCAGTCTGCTGATTATAGTGGATTCTGGCAGACGCCTTATTTTTGAATGTTGAAAAAAACGCAGTAATATAAAACTTACTTGGTCTATGAAATGTCAAACCTGTCATGCCTCACCTTAAGGGACGACACGCTGATTAACATGTTTAGAGGGGAATGCGATTACCAATATAAATCACCCCTGATTGCCAAATCTGCCGTATTAATATGTATGGCAACTTACTGCGGTTGGGTATCCACGCTTGACCCGCTCGTATCGTAATAATCAGTTATTATGCAGCCAGCCTGATTTCACTTCAATTCTGACCCTTCTAGTAGTTCTCAATAACTCAAGTAATGAACGCACACCCCTAAATTTACAGACTTTTTTAAAAAAGAAACGAAAACTAGGCGATTAAATACAGTAAGGTTCTGCTGACCGACCACCCAAAGAGAATATTTTTGCGCTTCTTCTAATAGTAATTTCTTCAAACTGAGGCATCTGCTTCGGTCAATAAACTTCGGAATGAGCTGCCTCGTAACACTACCCTAATTAATCAATGCTGTTCATTTTTCGCCTCGTCATCTTCTCTCCAGCCACGTTTCTTGGGTTATTGCGTTCATGTTTCGTACATTAAACGATTCCCGTAACGTCATATACAGAGGATATATAAAAAAGAATTATCTAACTACGTGTTCGATTCTGTGTCAATGTTGTTATCGGTGGTGAAGCATACACAGGAACACAGCGATGTATATTGGAAATAATGGAAGAAGGAGGGCGAGCTGAAACGAATAAAGACACGCAAAAAAAAAGAATATGCAAACATGTAAAAATGATGTGAATGATTTATATAGCAAACGCGCTCTCAACGGCCTAAAGATGAAAAACATCACTTTGTAACAACTTTGTAGCAGAAATAAAAAAGATAATTAGGACTTAGGGTACCGTCATAGCGAATTAATGAATCCTGTGACGCAATATGTTTCTTGTTGGCACAGCAGCGACAAAAAGATAATTCGACAGGTACAGGTTCCTAATCGCCAAGCGTAGCAGAAATATAACCAAAATTTTCACCTGTCTATGCGAAGTCATTCTTCTGTTCCATACTGGAGGAACTGTAATATTTCGGCATTGCTAAATCTTCTCTAAACAAAGTAACACATAGATATAATATAGGGTGTTTCCACGTAAGATCGAACAAATGATGGTCGGTCGACCTTTTATATCTATACCAAAATTTTATATATTGTTGCCTGATGACTGGAAAAGGAGATCTCCCCTTGGTTCTGCTGTCAAAAATTTTTTTTGAGGCACAGGGAATTATTATTTTTTTATACTTCTATATTACTTTACTATTTATGATCATGTATGACTGCTGAACAACCCTGTACTACCCTCCCCCCCCCCCCTTATGTAATGTCCCGAACGGGACCTTTAAGGGTTAATAAGTGATGATGATGATGATGATGATAACCAAGAGGTGGAGTGCTGCGCTTATCTTCTAGGCTGTTTTGGTCAACTTTGATTATGAATTACACAAAATATGTTAACGTTAGGTAGCTGAAAATTGTTTGACTACATATATGCATGTTTTTATTTGTATTCAGGTAATTTTCGTTTTCCTGGGTAGTGTAGATGTGTTTTTATAATATTTCTCAAGATTGGTCCAGGAAACGAAATTTTACCTACTTTGCAAGCCTTGATTTCAAAAAGGTTTATAGCAGAGCGACAATAATTCCACACTATGTTCTGAGCATAGTTACCTTATAGCTTTGATTTATATAACGTTTCAATAGAGAGATACGATTGCGCTAATTTGAAGAAAGCAGCAAACATTGAAAATTTCCGACAACAATTAAAAAAAACATTTTTGATATTTTTTCTGTACTGTTGGGTATTTTTAAGAACCTGAAATCCAATCCTGCTTGCATTTTCTACGCTTAGCGGACAAGAAGTCGTACCGACAACAATTGCAAATTCTTGTGTAAGGGTCTTATTGGATGAAGCACCGACCACCTACACCACTTGTGACCGAGCTTTAATGGTACAGCCAGCTATGGCGTCTAGGAATGAACACACAGCACGTTGATGATGATGATTCACAAATGAGAATGAAGTTCCATAAAACGAAGGGTGATGAGTAATCACAGATATTGATGAAGTTCGCGATAAGTGCTCACTATATCTATATATATATATATATATATATATATATATATATATATATATATATATATATGAAGGAAAGAAGCCAACAGTCGGCGAGGCCAAGGAAAGCATTGGGGATTATGTTTTATGTCTTTTTTTTTATTTTTTACTTGGATAATCACATAAATGAGTAATGCAATCTGCTTAGGGGAAAGATAATTAAACACAAAGTAGAAGAAAAAACAACGTGCCGATGGTGGGGACCGAACCCACGACCTCCTATATATATATATATATATATATATATATATATATATATATATATATATATATATAAAAATTCACTCAGTCTAGTGGAATACTGGGATAATTTGAGAAACCAAGCTAAGACTACGCTTCAATGTTCATCTTAGCGTACACGTCTTTTGACGACCCTCGAAAAGCCTGCTTTTAGATTATGAAGACAGCCTCCAGGAGCTCCGTGTATAAAATAAGGCATTCGCCGCTGATCCTGCAGTACAGTGTTCAGTAAGGTCTTGGGTTTCTACGTCTTATGTGAGAAAGTTCTATTGTGCGAAAGGAAGTCGTTATATGCCACTCACTTGTTCATGCGGGCTCAGTGGTCCCGAGGCATCTCGCAGCTCCCCTGAAAAAGAGGGATGCCAAAGCTTTCATTTGATTTGAGCATAGGCCATTTAGTGCTTCGTACTAAACATATCTAACCCAGCAGAGCCCACCAGGATTAACTTAATAAGAATTAGTCCTGGCAGGGCTATAAAGATTTGCATCAACAAACAACCAACATGTACAAGAACAGCAAGAGGGTTCTTTTTCGAAGTGCTCTCTAAGTGTTCTCGTCTTAATGTTCTAGTTCACCTCAATTGCAATAAACTGTTTTGTTGTTGCGGCTGTTTTGCTTAGAACCAAACTTAGCAACTTTGCTATGCGGCACCAAGGCTCTTTTTTCTTTTTTTCTTTCGACGCTGCGCGAGTTGAAAATCATCTACGCACGCGTTCCAGTCCAACCGTTCCAGCTAATCCCACGCCACTTTCAGGTCACGGTCCCATCAACGGATGAACTGACAGACCGACGGACAGACGACGCGCCAGGGCAAAAAGACGCGAACAACAAACAAAGCTCGCGCGAGGGTAGGGAACGAAAAACAAAAACCACCCAGCGAGAGACGAACACAGCACTACGTGTTCCCAGAGTTCGCTGAAGCCAGCGGTGGCGAGGGAACCCGCGCGTCCCCAATTAACCGGAGCGCTCATCGCCGGAATAACTTCGTCAGCGGGCGCGCAGGGCTGCGCCTTTACCCGCGTCGTCGGACCCCGCGCGAGCGCTGGGCTGGAAGAGAAAATTGAGGGCGCGCAGCCATACTTGCATTCACTTTGTTTGCCTGTGACCTCTGTCACTGCGATAAAAAAAAAATAAATAAATAGAAGACGACGCTTGGACGCCCTTTTAAACGCGAACGCAACAGGAAGCAAATGTTGGCCTGGGCGCCTCAATTAGCGGTCCTCTGTATGCCAGCGCTGAAAGAATTGCCCTGTAGGCCAGGAAAGCGTGACTGCATGTCTGCCATTTCTGTTTGCTCGGCGGGTGCGCATTGGAAGAAAGATCCAAACTGGCGTCCCTAAGCTGCCTTTTAACAGCGTCGACAATTACGAGCGGCTCCTGCTAATTTGATGCACGCGATTCCAGAGCGTGAATTATCCCGAAACTACTGCTAGTAAATCAACCGAACATTTCCTTCCCGCAAGCAACTATACTATTCTAATGATGGGTAAAACGAACGATCGCCTTTGTACGCTAACTCCCAAGGGCATGCGATACGCAGGGCACCGGGGAGTAGCTCAACTTACTATACGCAATATACAGTTCAAAACACAGATAAGCTTTCGGGTGAGGTTACGCGCCTGGATGCAAACAGTCAGAACGTCAGGGAAAAGCTCGAGCCCTTCAGGGTTCCTTTTTTTTTTTTTTTTTATGCACGTGCCGATAAATTCCGCGACTGCCAGCCACCAACTGTAACCTTTTCCCTTTCGGGAAGGATGAAATGGTCTTCCTGTAAATGTGCGACCACTTAAATCCTTACAGACTTGTTATTTATTTATATATTTATTTACGTGCGCAATTATTAAAACGTGTTAATCTTTTGCTTGTTATCTTAGCTTCCACTTGATTGTTTATTCAGTATACTGCAGTCCGACCCGTGTATAAGAGGCGCTATATACAGCAAACAGAAAAGTACTGCCTTCCTACGAGTTTCCTATAGATGTGCCTTTCTTCATCAGTAAGCAAGCGGACATCGGCAACCTGCTTTCCATCTCGCTCACGTCCTGCGTGGGCAAGGTGCTACTGCACGTGGGTGCCAACCGGTGGCAGGAATACTTGGAGAAGGATGGCCTATATCCGGATACGATTATCTGCTTCCGGCGACGACTTAGTACACAAGGCGCCATGACAACTGAAAAAAGAAATCATCGACAACAAGACACAAGACTGCAAAGTAATTCTGGAGCTCGCTTTACAAAGTGCATTCGACAAGTCAAACGCTCAGCCGTATTAGCGCAAGTATCAAGACTCAACATGGAGGTAACCAGCTACAAGTACATCCAAGACTTCTTGACCAACCGCAGAGACCCGCGAAATTCTAATCGACTATTGCGAACAACGTCAGCTTTACCCCGCTCTTGCAAAGGGGTAGAGTAGGGAGGACGAACGAACCCTCAGGCGCCTGCAGACCAACACTTTGTTGTGTCCTGCTATAGCTAAACATTTCGATTCAAAGATAGATGGGCGATGCCCACACTGTGGGGAGACTTAATTCCGATGTCTACATATGGTGTGGGCATATCAGAAGAATCCTACCCTTTGCCCTACTCCTTTCCCCACCCGAGAGGCATGGGAGGCGGCCCTGCTCAGCTGCTCATCGCTAGGGTCCCAACGGGCTCTGGCGAAAAGGGCGAGGGCGGCGGCCTTGTCCAGCGGGGTCTCGGACTAAGGACTCCACTCATGCCCTGTGGGCAGCCGCCGGCACCGACGCCAGCATTGAGCAACAGCTCCAAGCGGCGGTAACCGCAATCGAACAGCACCTTGACGGCACCGGCCTAGTGTGCTCGCCCGCCAAATCCGACCTGTTCGTCCTCACACGATTATTACTACCGGGACGAAAATGCACTCCCCCTCGGGAGTGCGATTAGATCAAGATTGTGACCGCATCGGGACGACGCATCCCCGAAGTTCCCAAGATAAGGGTCCTGCCTGCAAGCTGCTGGGCAAGAGCGGCAGCAACGACAAGATCATCAACAAGCTTACAACCAAGGCAAGGTACGCCATCCGGCTCATACACCGAGTCTCGACACGACGGGCAGGCATGCGTGAAGACAGCGTTGTGCGCCTCGTTCAGTCGTTCGTGATCAGTCACATCGCCTACGTTGCGGCCTACCTACTGGCAGGTCACTGACAGGACAAAGATAAACGCACTGTTCAAACGGGTTTACAAGACGGCGATGAGATTAATGGAGATCCCGTGCACGGCGGCTCCTGCACCTCGACGTCCATAACACCTTAGAAGAAATAGCCGAGCCAATGGAACGTCTCTCTATCCACCAGGACAGGCCGCAGTATACTGACGTCACTGGGTGACAATCCCCGAGCTTCGAGTCGGCAACCGTGCGAGGTCAGCGAGGAGGCGTGGGCCCACATCCACGTGGACCCCATCCCGAAGAACGTGCACCTCGAGTACAACCAAGAACGGCAGGCGCGGGCCAAATTCCTCGCCGAACAACACGCCCAGGACCCGCACGTCTGGTACGTGGACGCAGCGGAATACAAGCGAGAAGGATTCGTGGCAGTGGCCGTTGCGGCGGCTACCGGCCTCAAGACAACGGCAGCAAACGTGCGGTGCACTGACGCCACAGACGCCGAGGAGGTTGCCATCGATCTGGCAATCTCCGAGGCCGAGTGTCGCTCTGTGCACAGCGACTCAGGGAATGCCGTGCGCTACATTACCAAGGAGCGAGTGTGCGCACCGGCGACCGCCATCATCGGCAAGCTCCAGCTCCAAGAACTTGACAGCACCATCCGCATCAAGTGGTTCCCGGCGCAAGCGGGCGAGGGCGCATCCTCACTGAATCACAACGAGACAGCCCATTCGGCGGCGCGAGCGCTTACCTTCAGCGCCACCGAGAGTGACGTACCGTTCCGAGTGGTGGTTTGAAACCAAGGATCGAGTGACAAGTTACGAGGAAATTACTAAGTGTTACCGCCTAGCTCGACGGACAATGCCGCCTCCTCACCCGGCACTCAGTGGGGAGGAAGCCGTCATCCCAAGGCAAATACAAACCGGGTCAATCCTCGCCCCGGCAGTGCTACAAGTCCTTCACCCAGACATCTACACGAGTGGTGTATGCAGTGTATGTGGAGTAGGTCCGGCGGACCGATGGCACATTATGTGGGACTGTGTCAGGTTTTCGACCAAAGCTACTTCCAGGGCATACGACCCGCCTGAACTTCAAAGTGCTGTGCAAAGTACAGACAGGACAGACAAGGACAGACAAGGACAGTCAACTATGGGCCGTCCAGCAGGTCCGGGGTGCGCTCGAAAAGCACAAGCCTCACGACCCACCACAAACGGGCCGAAATGGGGTAATGCAGATTAGGGCATAACCCCGGGTCGACGGTTGACCAGCGTCACGACGCATCAAACAGTCGTTTGCCGGCATTAAAGTTATGCCTACCTCCCCGAGTTCGACTAGCCAGTGCCATCGTGTGCACGAGGTTCGCTGCGCGCTGATAGCGAGAATTCCCTAGTTGGAGCGCAGAGCTCCATCCAGCAACCCTCATGCCTTCACCCTCATGCCGGAACGAGCAGCTTCTCCGAGGCGTACAGTGAGACACCACCATTTCAAGAAAAACGTGGAACACGTTCTTTCGTCCATGCTTGTTTCACATGCAGGCTCGGCCGCATATGCATACACCGGCAAAAACAGGCACGCGCTCTCGACGGCGCGTGCTGGGCAGAGCCACCGCGCGGGGGCATCAAAGTTTTACGGCTCCTCCACCGCAAGTCAGCGCGCGGCTTCTCGCGAATTCGTCTTGCTCCCATCTCGCGGCTGCGGCGATGTGGCGCGCTCATAACGGCGCGGGCTCCGGGAGCTGCCATATACTGGCCGCACGAGATGAATAAATGAGAGGTCCGCGGGCAGCCGGGAACGCCGCTCCCACCAGCGACGTTCGAGGCCTCGCGAGGTTGGCAAACGCCGCTTTCTACCTTCAGGTCCGCATCTGTACCGCACATGCTCACCTTGTAACAAGCCCCAGCACCGTCGCGTAGCTCCTTTCCATAAACATTCCTGATAGCGATTAAAATCTCGCAGGGTTGTAACAGCTCTGTGCGCGATATTTAGCGAAAGCTGTCTACGGTAATGAATATGTTTGTTTCTTCCATGTTACTCTTATCCTCTCGTGGATTTCGCTCGGCGTCACTTGATGTTCGTCGTGACGTCACTGTGTTCACATCTGGTCATGACGTCACGACCGATGACGCCATTACTCATGACTGTTTAGTCATGACTAATGATTAGTTAGAAGTAGTTAATGACTAGTTAATCATAGTTAGCACTGGTTAGTGTCTAGTTAGCCATTAGTACTGCTTAGTGAATTAGCCTGATTGGCTAATTAACTAATTAGGTCAACCTAGACTGGCTTTAGGTACTACCACACCAACCCTCCTTACTCGCCTAAGTACAATTGGTCTCGTTTGAAATTCACGGCCTGTGACGTCACACCTCGATCGACCACTGAAAAGCGGAACATTTTTCTCGGCGCATTCCTGCTAGAGCCATTAGAGGTGTCCACCTTAAAAAGTCTGTACGCAATCTTCAATTTAGTTCAGGCCGCAAACGCAAAACGCTGAATTCGTAAATATGCCTCAACTAATTTCTATGTAGGGCTTCCCATTTACGCGGTGAGGACTGCTGTTATCTACTTCAGTGACCCTTCGCACGGCCGCTCGATGCAAGCGCTCCATCGAGCGGCCGTGCCCTTCGACTGTGTAGCATGGACGTTGTGAGTGACCGACCAGAGCCAGTGGGCTTTGTTAGCAAGTGGACATCGATAAACAAGAACCGCCTCTCGGTGTCTTTTATTGATGCGGCAGCGTTGAAAGCCTCGTTGCACAGAAAGCCCTGCGTCGGCGTTGTTGTCGGCGTGAGCGAAAAATCGCGAAGACGTCGCTGGCAGGTAGTAGATGTGATATGCTCGGTCATTTATTGGTCGGCATGTAGAGTGACGTCATGAGACCGTCATGGCCAAGTGAGCAGGAGCTGCCACGCTCCGATTTTGAAACGGATAATTGAAACCTCCGGCACATTTGCATTCCGAGTCTGAATCTTCTTCGTCTTCTTCGCGGTTGTTCAAGGTCAAACGTGGCCCTTCCCGAGTCCACGCGACGGGCCGAAACCTGGCGTACTATTGCTATCGCAATAAAAGTAATTCCTTCTCTTTTTATTGCGAAAGCAAGACTACTCTAGGTTTCGAGCCTTCAGCGTAGCGCGGCCGGTAGCCACGTCTTACCCACGTGAAGCTGTGACGTCACACCCCACGTGACACTACGAGAGAGCTGGGCTACCAACTCAAGCGGTCGGCAGGAGCTGCCAACTGAGTTCTCTCGTTTCACATTGGACGGTTATGTCAGAACCAGCCCGCTATAGACCCTGGCATTCACGTTACTCCTATAGGCCACTAAGGCACATTCATACGGCTTGGTTATAGCGGGCCTTTATATGTGGGCTGAGGAAGAAGAAGAACTCTCGGTCACCCGCAGCTAATGCTTTCGCTCAATATTTGGTTCAGCAGCGTTGAACCCTTGTAATGTTTTGGTGTTCTGCCCTGCGCACGTGTAGTCAAGTGATCCATCTGAACTGTGTCTCTCAACATAAGCCTTACATAAGCAAAAGAAAAAAATGCAAACAAATGGTCCGTCCTTCTACCAGGCAACGAAGGCACACGCTTTCTGCGAGTAATGTATCCAGATGTGTATACTTGTGAAGTTGTGGAGGGGAATTGGAGCCGGTTTGGAGAGCAGAGTAAGGACGCATATGTGCCACGTGGTTTTAGCAAAATTATATCACTGAAATTTTTGTATACGAAAAGAGTTGATTTTCTCCCTGGTAATAAAAGAAAAAAAATCTGCAACTTGTATATTAACCACACACAGCCAGCTTATCGAGGCTTATATTTTCGCATCCAGTCTATAGCCACGCGTATACGGACCAATCGACTTGAGTGTCCACTTCCCCTCCCCTCTTCTTCCCTACCTCTCCGGGGCTGTAAAAAAAAGCTTTGCTTCGACTGCAGTAAACGTTCTTCTTATGCCTACACTTCATTGTTGCTGTTCATGCATCGGGGCACACGCGTGGCATGAGCTTACGATGAAACAATTTGCAAATTAACTTCTCACATATAAAGATGCCATGAAGAACTACCTCTGCCACATTTTCACAAATTCTTGCATGGAAGAGGAAAGTATGCCAAGCCTATATGTTTCAGTATTCAATGGGTCTTTAATTTTTGTTTGCCAGTACAGCAAATTTCTCCCAAGTCTGCCTTGCGGAAGCGAGCAAACTATCACTTTCATTATCGGTTTGTATCTGAAGGTGACCTCCTCACAAAGCTTACTAGAAGAGCTTCTGCATGGGCGTTTGCCTCCGAGCTACGACCCCACTCCTGTTATGTGTAGGATGCGTTGCTGAGCATGTTTGTGCTCAATTCGCACAAAAAAGAAAGAAATCACTAAAGAGGAACTTCGAGAGCAACGTATACTCGTGTTTGACTTTTAAACGAACCACCACACGCAGATCGAGGCCTTTATTCCCTACGGCGAAAGGAAGCACGCTGCAAACTATGGCCCTCTGCACAGCCCGAAAGAAACTCTATACGAATGCATATCTTCAGCAGGAAAAACAAAGCTTCTCGTTTCCAATATAGCCAGTCGGAGGGGTGTGTTCATTGCGTGCTGACTGGACAACGCGGTGTATGAGAAACGGCTACTGTCGACATGCAGTTGCAGATAGCTGCATCGATATCATTGAGGGTCATTTGCCCGAAGGCTGTTTTCGCAGGCCCAAAAGGACATTTTAGGACTCGCCCTCCGCTTCGCATCCGCTCGGCGTATCGAAACGAGCGACACCGCTAGAGGGAAGCACGATACGTGAGCGCTGTAAACAAAAGCGATGTGAAAGTTACAAAACGACATTCCGGTAAAAAGCCAGATTTATCGGGCAGGCAGCCTCAGGCTTCTACAAAGCCAAGTGTTCGTGCACAAACAACAATGATTTTTCAAACGCGCGATGCGCTGCTTTCGAGGACAAATATTGGCCTGTAGAAGAAGGTGCAACTGTTCGACTTAAGAGCAGAAACGACGCCCCGAGAGTTAGCAGTGTAGACAATGCTGTCGCTGACGTTGTTTTGACCCTCGGATTTTTTGGCCTGCTTGACTATGTGCGCCATCTCTGTTTACAGTACATCATGTAATTTAAAGAGGAGCTCGCAGCTCCGAACATGAGGGTATTTTTCTCGCTAGGACTTTGTGCAACTGATTTTAGGGAGAGCTGCTCGTAGTCACAAATGCAGAGAATACGGAAAGAGACGTGTTTTCAATACTGAAGGTTACCACCATATATAACAACCACGCGGAGTCGTTACAAGTCGACATAACATTCTTCGACATGGCGTCTGTCTCACACCAAGTTGTACATCCCACAAGCCCTTTGTCACGTTGTGTTCTTTAAAACTATTCCAATATATCTGCGGAAATCGTTGACTGGAAACAATTATCTGGAAATGACGTACTCTTGTTTCTCTACAACAAAGCAGCGCATTTTATGGCCTTCATCTGGCCTCGGCAGTATCAAGCTCTAAACAGCGCCCGGTGGCAAGTCGGGAATTCGCCTCCCGGTTTTCGGATTCATCATGCACCAACGGGTGAGTGTCTCGTATCTTAATGCACGCGTATTTACAGGGCCTGCCGTGGTTCACAACAGCACAGTGGGGCACAACGTGAGAGGGAGCCAGCGCTCATGTGAGATCGGAAAGCTACGCGCAGGCGCTGTTTGCATACGCGGCCAGAATATCAATTTGTAATCTGCTGTTTCATTGGCTGTACGAATTATTAATCAAAAATTAACATTTCGAAGATAAGACATCTTGGTGGTTCAAACAGGGTTCTAAAGAGTACTACCGGCGTGACAGGCATGATAGGGCAAGACGACTACATTTCCACTAACAAAAGATAATTCGACGCGCTAGGAACAGGATAATGCAGGCTTCCTGAATCTTCAGAGCTCTCAACGTATGAAATGTGTCATCTGCGCAGCGCTCAGCGTACTTGAAAATGCGTGATGTCACTGGAAAGAAAACTCAAGAAAAGCACTGAAAGCGTATACGTACAACTGGTACATTTTTAAACCTCCCAGGAAGCACTCGAGGCTAAAATAAATACAACAAAATCACGGTCAGCAAGTGTAAATGATGCGGGAAGGGATGAGTCAGCATCGTTGGGTGTGATTCCGTGAGCACACTGAGTAATGGCGCCCTCTTTACGCAGTGACTCAAACGAGCGTGAGCCAATTGGCGCACGCGCAGGCAATCCTTAAGGATTACCTGCGCGAAATAGTGGCGGCACTGCGCGGGAGCTTGGTAACTTTAGCACGTTTTTAGAAAGACTGTGTCGTGGAACAGTCAAAAGCAGCAACAAATTTTGTTTTTGCTTCTGACTGCTGCTTTTGACAGCTTCCTTAAGGAAGCTAAACGCAAAGCGGCGGATTCGAACCTCGCTCGAGGCTCTAAATAGGGTGAGTTCATTAGCGTCCAAGCTTACCCAGTGGCTTTAGAAAACGATCCAAAGTCTGTTGTCATGCAAACGTATTAAACGTAAACACTTATCTCGCATTCAGGAACTAATCAACGTATGTTTGCATCGATGAGGAATGTCAAGAAGGAGGTGATCATCCAGAAAATCCTCTTTGAAAAAAAAAAAAAAGAGAAACATACTTGTCTGATAGTCGTGATTTCCAAACAGTCGCTAAGTGAATATGCTATTAAATGCATTCCCTTTTATTATACTCATTGCAGAAGTAGGCGTCACCGTGATTTAGGTATCCTACAGCCCACAGGCCGCGCAGTGACTAGCAATTTATGAATCCAAAAGTTGAAAAAAAAAAGGCTCCCTAACTTCTAACCACGAGCTGCAAGAAGCAAGCGGTCCTCCGGGGTAGGCTGCAACTCTCAGTTACACAGTGATAACACACGGCAAACAAGAACGACAAGGACAAGCCGCTCTGCCATCGCAGTAGCATCAACAGCTGATGTGAGCTACAGTGTATATACGCGGGAAAAGCGGCGGCGGCATGGCGCGACCGCGGGTGGTCGAGACAAGACGCCGGGAGCCAATTAATGCGGCATCTGGCCTTTATGGCCCCTCGCGAGAAGGCCGCCAGAGAGCACGGAAGTATTTTGCCGCGTTGATGTTGTTGCCCGCTACCACTATACGCTCCACTCTCCGGCTTTATAGCGCGATAGACCGCCGCCACCACCACCCAGGCTGCCTGCGGGCTGCTTGTTGGCGCTGAGGCCATAGCACGCTCCGCTGGAGTGCAGGCGCGTTCAGCCGTCATCGTTTTGACCGGAAGCACTTTCCACGCTCCTCCTCCTCCCCGCAACCCAGGTCTTTCGGCAGAGCTGTGCAGTGCCCAAAAAAGCGCCACTGACATCAGATAATCAGCCACTTGTTTCTTATAAGGCTCGCCGCACGCTGACAAGTTTTAGCGACTCCACATCACTTGGCCGTTCCCCATATTTTAGCCACTGGAGAGTCCAACAGTGTATGAGGCGCATTCAAGCCTGCAACTCGAATACGTCGCGTGGCTGGTTTTGGCCGGCCCGTTACGGCTCCGGATCGCTATCCTATAGAGCTCACGGCCCCTACGCTAACGAATTCACAAAAATCGTCCGCGCGATGCCCGCGACTCGCATTTGTTAATGTTTCCTAAAGTAGCGGTGGGGTCAGTTATAGCGTTCAATGGCGTGAGCACCAGTTTAAGCAGCCACCCGCCGGCAAAGCTCAGTTTGGCAGTCTTACAGTGAGAAGGAAGTCAGGCAGCTAAAGGAACATAAAGCACCTGTCACTCGTCATGAACCGCTTTTACGTCCGAGAATCAAGAAGTTTTATTTAATGATACAAAGAAAAATTTCTAAAACGATATTCGCGGATTTTATACTCGCTTATCCCGTCTCTTCTTAAAGACAACGTTACAGGTCAGCTGAGTAGCTGCTCGGATACTGCACGGTTCTGGAAAAGCAGGAAACAACGTCGCGAGCCAGGAAAGGAGGAGAGTCAACAACGTGAGAGAGAGCGGTAGCACACGAGGGTTAACATTGCTTCTCTCCGCCTCGAGAGCGCAGCCTCGGTTCGCCACTGGCCGCAGCTGCAGGCTTCGACGACGTACGCGGGTGACGCTAATGTGTTCCGTCGTTTTAACGATACCGGCCCACTTTCATGCCCCTAGACTTTTCTCTTTACCCGCAGCTGACCTTCATTCCGATATAGCGTAACGCGACGCAGCTAGTATAGTCTATTGCGGCTGGGGAGACTCCGCGGCGCGAACCTCGGGCAGCGCTCAGTGCATCCAGTTGTATAATTGAGGGCTTCCATTCAAAGGCATTTCGTTTAACTGGCACGAAACGAACTTCCCATATTTGTGCATAATTTCGTGAGTTCGAATTGCGACCAGCCTTGAACTACGTTCTCCTCAAAACTGTCATTGATCTTATTTGATTATGTATAGAGTGATTGATCGTGACCTAAGCTAAGCTTTAAACAAAACAGAACCTTAGAGACTTCGTTTGAGAGGAGAGTAATGACAGAAGCGCCGCCTACGCCGGACAATTTTCACCTTCGAGCCACTCCGACTGTTGGTATAGCATTAAAAAGAAGTCTTTTGCATTTGCTTTCTGAGAAAACATCTTTGGCCCCGCCGCTGTGGTGCAGTTGCGGTGTCCAAGGATGCGGAATCGAACATACGGCCGTAGCAGCCGCTTTTCGATGGAAGCGAAACCGTGTGCTGTGCGATGTCAGTGCACGTTAAAGAACCCCAAGGGGTCGAAATTTCCGGAGCCCTCCACTATGGCGTCTCTAATAGCGTGAGTCGTTTTGGGACGTTAAACTCCACAGAACAAAACAGAAAAAATTGCAAGAGCTCAACGCTGCTGAACCAAACATTGAGCGAAAGCATTAGCTGCGGGTGACCGAGCGTTCTTCTTCTTCTCTTTTTCTTCTTCCTCAGCCCACATATAAAGCCTCGCTTTAACCTAGCCGTATGAACGTGCCTTAGTGTTCTATAGGGGTAACGTCAATGCCAGGGTCCTAACAGGCTGATTCTGACATAACCGTCCCATGTGAAACGACAGACCCAAGTTGGCAGCTCCTGCCAACTCAGCCGCGGCTCCGACCGCGCCACGCCTACCGCTTGAGTTGGTAGTCCATCTCTCGCTTTTGTGTCACGTGGGGCGTGACGTGACAGCGTCACCTGGATAGGATGTGGCTACCGCCGCGCTACGCCGACCGCTTGAGTTGGTAGCCCAGCTCTCACACTAGTGTCACGTGGGGTGTGACCATCACAGCGTCACGTGAGTAAGACGCGCGTGGCTACCGCCGCGTTACGCTGAAGTCTCGAAACCTAGAGTAGTATTGCTTTCGCAATAAAAGATCTTTGAGTGGTGAGGTAAATTTGTCCAGATAGATACTGCTAGCAAAAGGCCACAGAACAGCATTTCATTCCCTTATCGCTTCGTGGACCGGCACGCGCGATAATTAAGGCTTTTGTAATTTATGGCACCATAGTACCGAGTTTCTTTTCTTTTATTGCGAAAGCAATACTACGCCACGTTTAATAGCTCGTGCGTGGTCCGTGGCCCGTGGACCTCCCTGCACCTCGACCTACTCGATCAGCCTGCCATAACATTTGAATTCACGTTACCCCTATGCCACGGGCACGAGCTGCCAACTGGGGTCGCTCTTTTCATATGGGAGGGTTGACACCGGAATCAGCCTGGCAGAACTGTTTGCATTCTCGTTACCCCTACGACACACAGGCACGTCCATACGGCTTGGTTGAAACGTGGCTCTATATGTGGGCTGGTAGCTTATGCATACCCTCAAAGGATGAGCTTAAGGGTTCCCAATAATGTAGCACCTTGCATTGATAGGGCATGATAGGGAAATAATGTAGCAGGTAAAAGAAGCCAAGAAGCTTTCGCCGTTGCTCTCGCAATTCAAATAGGGTCGACCAGAACTAAACCACACCTAATTTTTTTTTTTGTGGGGAGGGGGGGGAGGGGGGGAGGGGCAAGGATCCTGCTGCCATATGCATGCACGCCACGACAGATGACGTCATTTTACATCAAATTTGGAGACATCACGTAAATGTATCTGCAGGCATGAACCTTCCAGTGAAGCTTCGAAACAGGCAATCTGTTTCCAGAACCAAAACATCAAGGCATACATTTCTGCGGCTGTCACCACGCACTACTCGGCGGTGAACATCCAAAACGACAGCGGGAATGTTTCATGCTTGGTGCACCGCACACATTTCCTATGGCCTGAAGTATTTTAATCGGGTATAACTTATGGAGGCCCAGAACGCGATGGTGCCAGATTTCAACTGACGCTGCGGTCAGTCCGTGACTAACACTCTGAAGCACTGGCTTTACTAGTGGTTTACTATATATACTATATATAAAGTGACAGCATTAACAGTTTCACGCACCATCTTCTCGCAAGAAAATATTTCCAATTAGAAATAAGCCACTCGTTATCGACGCCCAACAGATGGCGCCAAAGCTGGGCAAAAAAGCCCATAAAGTAGTGCCGTATTTTCGTCCAACAAGGTACTATGTCAAAATATCGACAGAGCGCCTGGCAACAGGTGAACTGCAAGCGGGACTCGACACTCTTCTTCTAAACACGGCCTACAAACCGAAAATGGGCCAGCGAGACAGCCGCAGGTCAACGGACAAAGGACGCTAAAAGCATCTTGACGGCGGAACTTTACTAACAAGATACTTTTTACGAAACTCAAAGGTGCCAGTGAAGCAGCAAATCAGCACGGAACACAAAGAGCTGACTACAGAAAAGAAAAAAGAAAGGAAAAAAAAAACGGAGTTCAAGGGAGCGCTTTTCCTTAATTGACCGTACAGGATCAAGTCCACGCCAACCGCGACTCGCGTGTCGCCCCCGAAAGCTAACAAGCCTCGCCTTCCAAGATTAATGCGCTTCTCGCCTCGGCGAAAAGCCGCTTCGTTCTCCTCCTTTTATCCGGAAAATTTGGCGTCAACAAAAGAGGCTGCGGGCGACGCAAAGAAAGCGGATAGCCGTTTCCTTCAAACGAGCTCTGCTTTTACACTGGAGAAGCCAACAGCGTCTCCCGTCTTTTCCTCGCTCCGTCCGCACGAAAACCAACAAAAGTCGGACTACAAAAAAATAAAAATAATAAAGAGACAGAGAGAGAGAAAGAGAGAGTCAGTGAGTTTGGGAAGAGGAACCGATAGAGATATAATAGGTCATACGCCGTACTAGCGACGATCTAGCAAGTCTCGGGAAAAGAGAAAGTGTTCTTTCTTTGCGGAAAGAAAAAAAAAAGACAAAATCGGAAGCAAGATTCATCAAAGGAAAAAAAAAATGAGTAGGGAGGGGTTCAACGCTCTTTTTTGCGCAGCCACTTGAAGCACGCGCGCACTCGAAGCGCTTTCTTCGGCCTGATAAATGACTCCCATAAGCTGATTGAAACGGGCTCGTCAGAAAAAGGCCGCCCCTTCGTTTCCGAAGCGGCCCCTTCCATGCAGCTTGAGGCTGCGCGATTCGCGCGTTTTGTCGTCATTTCCGCACTTCGTTCTTTCCGAATTTTGATCCGTTTCTCGCTCGCACTGCTGTTCAGAACAGTTCCAGGTCACGACGTCGGCTCTCGGAATAGTTGCCTTCTGCTTCGGACAGTAAACAGAGCAGGGAAATCAGCATAACGACGAGTCCTAATGACTCTACGCTGCCTTTCATTTCTTCCCGATCCCGAGCCCGTTTTTTGTGTGTCTCTGACGCGTTTAGTTAAGGTGGCGTTCTCCTTTAGCACTGCCAACAATCTGGCTCTCTTAAAGCACTGTAATGGTCTTGCGAAGTCAGTTTCCAGAGTGCATTAACCTAGAACTGCACTAGGTGTACACCGCGAACGGAACACACGATGTAATAAACGCGCGCACTGCGGCTGTTCGTGCTCCGTCACTTCCGTTCGAATCGCGCGGTTAGAACTTTGTGAAAGCACGAACATTTTAAAAGGCGCCTGCTGCTAAGGTATTCACTGAATTTATAAATGCATGATTTCACAGCATTTTCTGAATTACGAAGACACTATCACAGTAACAGAATTGACTTTTCCAGCAGCTAAGGAAGGACCAAGGGCGTAGCAACTGACTCAACGCTAATTGCAGAAAAATGTATCTCGAAAGTGATCGCTAACTATTCGAGCTGTATGAGCAGTCACCGAGTTTTCATCAACTGTTCTTGCGTTGTATTCACTACTGGACATGTACGACTCTACATGCATTTGCGTTTGGATATTTCTCTTTAAGACGATCAGCATATTCCACGAACATGGCAAAATGAGCGTGTTTTTGAACTGCGACACAAAATAAGAGCAGCTGCTTTGACATTCTTACTATTACGTCTTGCTTGATTGCATAAGGTCTCACAGCAGCCGCAGCGAGCACGATAACGAGGGCAACCACAGAGTTTAGAGCGTCAATTCTCTCGCTCTTATACATGTGCCGGGCAACTACCACCTGCCGCAAGCAGTGCCGTTGCCATGAGCATCAATCAAAGTTTCAGAATAACCAGGTTTACCTTCGTGCCCAGAGCATTAACTACAAGAGGCACCAGCGCACCTTTGTCCGTCTGTTACGATGACACAGCAAGGCTGATGAGGTGACACCCGAGTCGAAGCAACCATGCAGAAAAGACGTTGGAGCCATGCAGAACAGGGTCCCACTCGTCATAGGTCATCACCTGGACGCGTTGTCTTCTTTAGGGCGCCTAATACCAGAATTATAAATGGGTTAGACAGCTATTCGTCCGGAAGCATCGCCTGATAGGGCCACAAATGACGGCAAAAAGAGCGCATACACATTAAGTCGGACAAAAATAAGAACGAAGCGACAGGCGTTCGTCAAACGAGGCCCTTGAGATGATGGCGTCAACAGACATACAGGATGCCGTGGTTAATCCGAGCTCATGAGCCGTAGTGAACCCATATTCAATTGTCTTGTCACACCCTGAGACTAATGAAGACACAATCAGAAAGAGAACACAAGCGCTGTACGTTCGTATATTCGTTGTAAGCTCTGTAAGTGCCATTGCACGCACTAATTTTGTAGGTACAGAAAACCAACGATCAGAGAGCGGATCAAAATTGGTTCACGGCGCAAGCGAGAGAATAGTCGGCGACGTCGTCAGTTCTGGGGTATCCCAGACGAGCAATCAGTGGTCGATTTCGAGCGCAGGGAGCCGAAACGGGAAAGGCAGAGGCGCCGAATCGGGAATGATCCCGGGCAGTCGCCCAGGGAAATTAAATGGCGCCTACGCGCGCGCCTCACCGCCGCCGCGGGCACAGCTCTGTAGGGAGACCATCGGAGACGAACGACTCGGCGGTTACGGCGGCCAAAGAACAGCTGGTCGTGCGAGCGACTTTCAAAAGAAACGGACGCCGGTTCGCCCTTTGGTGGCGCCCATGGAAAGGAGATGGCTGCCTGTCAGGGCCAGATGTCCCTCCACAGCCCACGCCCACTCTACTCTGCACGCAGCACCCCAGGCTATTTAAACTGCAGAATGGTGCTTATTTTCGGCATCGAAATTCAGCGCCTAGAGGCGCACTTCTTCTATTAATTTCTTTATAGTGTTTATTATATTGTTACACCGCTGCTACTGAGTTATTTTTTTATGTTCGTCTGGGCCTTCAAGCAATATTTCTTAGCAGTAAAAGTAAAAAAAAAAAAATTAAACACGGACGTGCTTTAACTTTCTCTTTGCATATCTGCCACTCCATTGATACGAAAATGATTATTAGGCAGCATCACGTGAGTTGGTAGGTGACTTCTTGAAGTTCCCACTCCAGAAAATAAGTTTTCTTAAATGTCTTCTCGGTTTTCCCGCCGAGGTTGCTCTTCCCGCGAGGATTCTGTATAACTGAACATAGTTAAAGTATTTTGCGCTCTGCAGCACAAATACTTCGTTTACAATCGTTATGGTTTTTTCTAACCTTGTTGGACATGACACCCACTACCTACACTCAATCACTTCTGCATCTGGCGAAACTCATGCAATTACTCATTTTACATTTGTTTGAGTGCTATGCATTATAAGCATTAATAATATTATGTAAAGAAACTTGGTTACTATAAGGTTTTTCAGTTACAAGATCTTTTTGAATATACCTAATAGAGCCCACGAGATCGATACTCCTCGTCTGTTCAGAAGCTAGGCGGGTTGGTGAGAAATTATGCTTAAAATAACGCAAAGAAAACAATGATGCAGGGAAGCCGTATACACGGGCGCAGACTTACAAACGGACTTTGCACACAGGCCCATTTGTATGGGCAAGTGGTACAATATAAAATGAGTGAGAGTAAATAAAAAAAGAATATTATACGAAGTTCGCAGAGAAAAATCGTCGCGAAGGTTTCGCCTATCAGCAGTAAGGACCTTCACTTCCGAGAGAGAGAGAGAGAGAGAGAAACGCTTTGATAAAAAAAAAACGATAATTTAGCCGGCGTTTACAATTCGTTGGCATGATGCTATGCGTAGGAAAGGGAGAGAGAAGGACGGAATGGGAGAAGAGTTGTGGAAAATAAAATAAATAAAAGTAGACGGAGGATAAATGAGGTCATTATATACGCATTCAGGTTCATCGTCGATGTTCCGTGATATGACTGTGATGTGATGTGATGTGATGTGATGTGATGTGATGTGACATGTCTGTGATGTGACTGCACTAACTTCACCCATCCCTCTCTCCCAACCTTTATATCCACGTTTCCTCCAGTGCAGAGTAGCAAACCGGTTTCTTTTACGGGTTAACCTCCCTGCCTTTCCTCCTCATCTTCTTCATCCTCCCCTCCTCATCGATTGACGTTAATAAATGAAGAGATGAGATGCATAGACCGAGAAACTGGAACTTACAGAGTTCACAGCGTGAAAAATGCGTGAAAATGTCCTGCAAGTATACAAAGTTTACGGCGTAGAAACGGGAGGGTGACTTGCAAGGTGTAAATATAGCTTTTCATTATGTCGAATGCCTTTTAAATACGCAAACAAAAAATTAATTGCATGTCTCAGATGACTAGGGCAGGCTAAGAGACCATAGAAGCACTGAGGAGTCCGTGTAATGCTCACAGTAAAAACGCTTATCAGCATACGCAGGTCACTCAAACAAGATATCTTCTAATGTGTCGATTGCGCCGCAGTTATCGCAATGCGAGCTGTTCGTCTGACCGAGACGATATCGCAAACCGTTTGTAAATGCAGAGTTACGGCGAAGTCGGTGATATAGTTTCCAGATAGAGAGGGAGTCTTGATATTAGATGTCGGTCGATGGAGTGTAGAAAGTGCTAGTGATGTGTTGGCAAGCTCCAGGGCCAATACTTTTCTATAGAAGCAAAACCTTTAGCCAGTTGGGACGCATAATATTTCATGATGAAAGTTCGAATATATCTTCGAAGTTGGTGGCCTTTATGTGCTGCTTCAGCTGCCTTTTCTTTGGCTAGAATTCCACAGTGAGCTGGTATCCACTGAAATGTTATGCAATAGCATGCGGCAGCAGGCAAATGATACCCGATGGCAAGGGAAATTGGTTGATTATCCGTTTCTTCAGAAGGTTGGAGAGGATTTGCAAAGATGCTTTGTAGTCGGTAAAGGTAAGCCGTCGACCCGGACTCTTCGCAGGACTATATAGGAAACATCTTTTTTAACACCGTGAAGCTTGGCTGTTGTAGATGTCTTCCGCGGCAGCCGGAAGAAATAAAATGGCTTACTCAAGAGCACTGAACAAGGGTAGAGGGGGGGAAGCCTGAGTTCGCAGGTCGAGCCAACGTTTAGACGAAAAAGAATTACAAGGGGCTTTAGCGACTAAAGTAGTGAAAGGCGAAAGCCTGAGTATCGCATTCTGCTACGCAACTGGCACTAATTATTAATTATTTAGTAATTATGAAGTATATAATTAATCATACTTAGTCATCAACTGGTAATTAATTATTATTTTATTAATCAGCGATTGATCAGTGATTGACATATGGCCATATAAGGCACGCATTCGCGCATACAGTGGTGGTGCTCTGTGATATTGGTCGAGAACTCGCCTCGGCCGATCAGAACGCCGCAAAAGCAATGCACATTTTGCCCCCCCCCCCCCCCCCACAGCATGAGCCAATAAAGGTTTTCGCCTTAAAATGTAATCCCTCAAGATGACCAGACATCTTCAGCACTGTCCGGCCGACCGAGACGATAATGACGGTGAAGCGGCGTTTTTGCTAGCAACAAAGAGCGAAAATTAATAGTAATGTCATCGAAACGTCATAACATCCTGCATCTCACGAGCCATGAAAACAGTTGAATCTACTCACTGGCAATCACTTTTACGCACCGGTGAACACTACTGCGAATGTCCACCAGTACGCGAGTACTTAGCGGGGTCAACGAAATCGGCATGTTTGGCACGTTGCGATTTCGAAATACTCGCGTGAAGATGACGTCACGCCAGTGAGATGTCTGAACGAGGACGTTGACACATCTCAGTGGCTAGGGGCAACCGAAACGAGCACGCGACAAACAACACTCGAGACTAAGTAAACGCACTTACAGCGCTCACTCCGTGCTGCACTTGAAAACAGAGGCGGCACACTTAAAGTCTTAATAGACACTTAAAACCATGCCATAAAGTACACTGAGCAAACGCCCGACCAAATTGAGCAAACGCCCGCGAGGCATCTTAAGCTCCTCAGCCCGCTACACTAAGCTCTAATGTTTGCACCCTCAGAACCGATCGACACTTTCGGATGGGTTGCAAAATATGCTTCTCCTCCGAAAAACAATTCTCCTATATGGACGAAACCACTCACAAAAAATAAGCAAACAGATTGCTTTGGATCGGTAAAAGCTTTCAGGGCGCTCTATATTTCAAGGGGTGAAGTTGATATTTGGGGCTGAGAGCGGTCGCTATTAAAAGCGGATAACACAAAAGCCAAACCAAGCACGCGTCGCGGCTTAGCAGAGAACGAAACGCAAAGGTGCACGTATACAAAAAGAAGGGAAAAAAAAAAAGAAAAAAAAAAGAAAAAAAAAAAGGCTCGGCGCTAAGTGTTTCTCTTTGTCCGCGGACTTTCCATGCCGCCTCAGCGTTAAGTGGCAAACATGGGCAGCACAAAATGAAGAAAACGCGGTACGATGGGAACCGAAAGAAGAAGTGCAATCAAAGCAGTGCAGGGTAAAAGGAGCACTGCCAGTCGCTTGTTTGAACGTCACGGCGCTTGTACCGCGATGGACGTCGCTCATAAAAGAAGCGCCCCTCTGAGCCAAGATGATGGGGCTCGTAAGAGGGCTGAAACGACGGAGCCTGCAGCCTCGTGTGCGAGGTAATTATGAAGTTAAGTCGATGCAATTAGCGCCAAGCGGGAGCCCTTTCTTGCGCCATCTAGCGGAGGCCCGGGTCGGCCTGGAAGCTTGCCGGCTTCGTTCGTGGCCGCCGGGAGCTGATCGGTGGGCTGGTAGCTATATATATATATATATATATATATATATATATATATATATATATATATAGAGAGAGAGAGAGAGAGAGAGAGAGAACCTTGTTCAATAAGCGATAACGGAGCAAGTTGCGTCTGAGCTTAAAAAGTTATTCACGACGTTGTTTCGGGGTGCATGTAACGGAGCACAGTCGAGTGATTTTAATCGTGTAATTTTTATCCACATTGTTTTATGTTACCTTGCAATGCAGTCTTTGCTCGATCGGGCTAACGTTTTGGTCCAAACAGGAGGGACTACGTGTAGGCCACACATTAAACCCGCTCCTGTCAAACACTCGGGCTTTGATTCCATTTCACGGCGGCCGCGTTTTGATTGCAGGCAAAAACGCACAGCAAGGGGAATCGGTACCGTATTCCCTTTTCTTTTTCTCCCTCAACCATAATTTCCACCAGCGCGCAAATGAGGTGTCAGTGCGTGAGACAGTTACAGCGCTTTTTAAAGTGAAAGCTTCGCTACTGCAGGTATAGTATACGAGCCGTCGGGCATGCGCGATTTTCACCTTGAGGGAGATTTAGAGGTCAAACTTCTGTGTTAAGCCAGGTGGTCGCCATATGACTTTGGGGCATTGTCATGTGCGCCACGAAGTGGGCCGTGACCATTGTCAAGGTCAAGGTTACGTGACCTGGTGGTCGCACTGTCAAGGTCATGTGAGGTGAAGTCAGTGTGACGTGGAAGTAGAGGGCGCAAGAGGTGCGATACGTATATAATTAGGAGCTCCCAGGCTCCTGCCTAGGTTACAACGCTGCGCGAGATTGAGGACGACGAACACCCTGCTATACAGAGCGCGTGTTAACGCGAAGACACGTCGGATTGAGGCCAGCCGATAAGGCGGCGTGCCGAAGAACGATGAAGAACGGGTTCTACGTTTGTATAAACGCACGTTGTGTTTAATCCAAGCTTGGCAATGAGCGTGGCCACGTACACGAAGGTTTCGCTTCCCTTCGGGGCTAACCAAAGTTAAACTATCAACTATTTTATTTTTCCTTTCGTCAAAGCAGTATGGCTGTGTTTCTAAGTACACTGCGAACTTGACGCCACAGCTCGGCAAAAGTTGGAGAGTAGCACTACTACCAACCATGGCGGCAATATTCTGCGCTCTGTTTTTCCCGACGTCGTCTTTGGGGCGCAGGCGACAAACCAACGAGTCTGCAGGTCGTTAGCGATTACGGTCGCGATCGCATCCCATCGACCCGCGCGATTCTGACGATCCCGCGTGGCTCCTGGCCGCCAGAAGACGGGCGGCAAAGGCCACCACTCCGATCTCAATGACCCCGCGCATCCTCATACGGCGGAGGCCAGGTCAAAGGAAAGCCGTGAAACGCCCCCTTCTTCTAAAGCACCATTTGCGCTCCACCCCGTTATCGGCCTTTGATACGCATTAATTTCCGGCCGGCCACTATGGACCGAGAGACGATCCATAACGATCCATCTCCGCGCTGTTGCAGCGCTGCGCGCGCCGAGCGCGTTTCCACACGGCGCCACGGCGTCCTCGAGTCCGACTTTTTCCGTGCAAGGGAGCGACCCATGTCCGCCTAATAGGGAAGCCATTAATCTGGCTCCTGCCTCGGTGCACGAAAATTGGGGGGAAAAGAACATCTCCTTACTTTAGTAGAAACAAAAAACTCGGGTGGAGTGTCGTTCAATCTTTGAAGATGAAATATCAAATCACCATACCTCGGTTGATAATGCGATTTCCATTTTGTGCATTCGTGCGAGTATGTAGATTCCAATCTGCAAAGTTTTACACCACAGCAACATGCGCTATAGCTGTTTTTCACAAGTTATTGCCCTTATCTTTAACACAGCGCTCGAAAGCACCTTGATGATTACTGTCTCATGGTGCAAGCGAATCATGTCTGCTCGTTCAAAACTCTTTCTCAGCGGTGAGCGACTTTCAGTGAAACCTCTATGGGCCTTTCTTTCTCGTCGTCACATCGCTGAGGCTGGTTTATCCTGCTTCCCTGAGTAAGATTGCCGCGAGGTCTCAGGGCGCATATCTCATTCAGGGGAGGACACCGCGCACATACCACAGGAAAAGAGTACGGCTGAGATGTGTTTAAAGTCGTCGCTCGTAAACGCACTCGATAAATAAGCAAGGTTGCTTGGAGGCACGAGAAAATTGCCCTGATATATGTATAGCTCCACCTTCGCCTTTCCTATACCGAATCGAATTGTTGGCTCAGCTGGAGCTCTTGCAACTGAGTAGACGCACGTGATTCGTTTTGTGATGAAAAGCGCTAGCTGTCCAAATGCACGTAAAAAAAGATATATATATATATATATATATATATATATATATATATATATATATATATATATATATATATATATATATATATATATATATATATATATATATATATATATATATATATATATATATATATATATATATATATATATTTATGCACCGTGTCCAAAGTTCCCACAGTATGAAACACACAGAGGCTATAACGTCAAGTCGCCGACCTGAGCGGTGGATGTTTAAACATATTTCGTGGAAATGCCAACTCGCCTACTTGGCCAGACGTGCAGGCCAGAAGCTCGGATGAATGCTGAACGGCAACGCTTCGGCGGGCGTAGCTTTCATCGAGTATCAATGTACACTCTTTAGGAAAGGAACCGGCCCCAAAGAACATCGCGGGCGGTAATTTCAAAGCTTTTTCGGCGAGAAAACTTTTCCCGGAATAGGGATATCGTGCCTCTGCAGAATAACACTGCGGGCAGAGAGGGCCGGCAACGAGTTCTATTTTCTCCTCCTCCAGAAGACACTCCGAAGTTTCTGCGAAATCCCTTCTTGTGTGCACTTTATAGTCGATACCGAGAGACTGATCATTTCCAGGTCATTCATCACACAGATCGTCGATGCCCCTTGCCGAACTCGGAGAGTATGCCCGCGTTCAGACCAAAGCTCTTGATAAACAAAGTTGTTCTTCATTCATAGCCCTCTCGCTGGCCTAACTATATGCGCACCATGGCCTCGAGTGGGCGCCCCCCTTCGGATGTAGGACGGATCCGGACGCGAAACGTCACTCAATCGCGATGCGGCTAATGGCGCGAGACGATCTCTTAACTCTGGGGTGATCCATCAAGAGTGTTTGCTGATGGACCAGTAAAGAAGGAATAAAACACGCATGTAGATACCGGTAGCTTGTGTAAGCATTAGTCATAAATGCCACGTTCTGATTCAAAGAAAGTTCCTGTTTTTGACGCAAAATAAACGGCCTTCATTGCACACAATCCTGTGGTTACGTGATTATCTCGAACTACACGGGGGCGCCGAAGTCGCACAAAAGAATTACATGCGGTAGCATTCGAAGCAAATACGTTGCGCCTACGTGCACTGTTCAGTTATTGCAACCTGGCGTGCTATCTGTCGCCTCTTTATTAATGTTTTAGCGCTTAGGATGTTTTAACCAGCGACCGCCGCTCTCGGACTTATCACGTGACCAAGCAGGGCACCTGAAAACCCTGCAATACCACGCTGTCTCATGACGTCATGCACCTTGCTCATCAATCAGTTCTCGCTCACGTCAAATGCGGATTTTAATCTCGCATGAATTCTGACGTGAAAATGAAACGCGGCAGCGTTGAGGCCATCCCGCTTTTCATTCTAGCCAGTATGAAATGTACGGAGCCAGAGGGCCTTGAGGTTTAAGATGAGAGAAATAGAGCTTGCGTTCTAATATTTGAGCTCCACCTTTAAGGGTATGATGCGACGGCTTGATGGCCCGTCTGTGGCTCGTTTTACCGAACCTAGTTCGGGTAGATACACTGTGCTGCTAACTTAATTACTAATTCCTTGCTTTGTGCCTGTGTTATTTAATCAGTACTTAACGTGATGTCGCAAGCTGCCACATTTATGTGAAAGACAACCCTACACGGCCTATACTATACAAAGGCCCGCTTTAACTAATATATAAAAATGGCGTGTCTGAGTCGGGAGGTCGCTATAGTGGCACCTCCCCCTTTTATTTAATAGCTTCCAACCAAAAAAAAAATTATTTTGTCTCATTGACCTATTCATTTATTTTTCGAAATGCGGAACTTTCTCTCCCCGCGATACATTAGTGGTGGGCGGAGTCTGACTTTGGACTCCATCCTACCTTGTCCCTAAGTACATCACAGCGGGATCGATTAAAAAGTGCTGCCCAAGTTGGCAACCCCTGCCAATTGACGTCACAATAACTCTCATGACGTCACAGAACCCGCCGGCCAATCAGCGCCAGGCCATGTCACCTGGCAATCACCACCTCCCATTAGCATGCTCAAAAAAAGTCAGGAAAAACAAACAAAAAATCGGCTAATTCTGGACTAAAGGGCTGTAGCGCACTAAATAACAGTCCACTTGCGTCGTGTTTGCACGAAGAGATCAGTAAGTCAGGGGATTGAACAACAACCACAAATAAATGGTCCTACAAGCAACAAGTGGCTGCTAGCTTCCGAAGCTTAATTGCTTTATGCTGCCCCCACTGTCCGCATTGCGTCTTTTCTTGCTCCGCGGCCCTTCAGTATAGTGAACTGAATGCGTAGAAGGGTAATATGCGAACACTCTGAAGAGCCAGGGGCAGGCGCGAAGGCCGGGGCAGTTATCGGGAGAGAAGGGAGGGCGCATAGCTAACGATCACGAGGGCGGCTCCGATATGCGAGGCACGTCGAGAACCCGCGCCCATACACACCTGCGGAGCTGTCCTTCCTCGCACCGTATGAAATTGGACAAACGAGCAATCATGCCCGGAAGTACGCGGACGGCCGGAGAGGACCGCGCATTCGTTTCACGTCCTTACGCAAATCGGATTGAGCGTGCACCGCCCTCCACGCCCTCTCGCGGGAGGCGCTGCCGATGGGCAGAGCGGCGGATATCGGCGTACGAAACAATAAACGGGCACCAAGAACAGTGGCCACCGCAGCTGGAATGCGTGGCGTATACTGCGAAAAGAATGGGCCTGTTCCGGCACGGAAGGAGGTTATCTGCAGCCATTTGCTTATTGCCGGATTAGGCCTGGGCTTGAGTCGATGCCCCCACAGACTTCTTAGCAGTGCAGCCGTGAGGTCCAAGTTCTCTACGAGGGCGCTTTCTAGTGTACGAATATGGAGGGTTTTTTTAACTTGACATGATGATGGAGACGAGGGCTATTTATATTCAACCGCCGTGTATTTAGTAGAGATGAGTGCGGTGCTAACACGTTTACCTACTTAAATATTATCATTTTCATACCCTTCTTAGGGAAGAAAGAAGGAAGGGGGGGAGGGGGAATGAATAGAAACTGCCACCACTAGTGTTTTATGGCAGTCTCTACAGGAACGCTGGATTTTGCTACAGACTACGGTGCGAAATAAAATGCGATAAATACATGGTACGTTCAGGCCAACGGAGGCATGCATGCGTGCTGTTCGGTGCTTTAATATCAATCATGCACGCACAAGGAACATTACAAGGAAGGTTTTCATAAAATAGATATTTACAACACACTTGCTCCGTAACAACCCACGTAAGCAGCTACCAGACAGCTTGTGCGACTTGCCATCTTAGGACAATAACCCGTTGTCGACGTCTCGGCGAAATCGTTTGTTTTTAATTTCGCTGATATTATGCATGAAAAGAGCCACAATAGCAGGCACACAATAACTATTACATTAGAAGCGAGAAACGCGGATTCCAGGATCCGCGACTTACTGGAGGAAAAGCTTTTCAAGTGCTGTTTTCTCTGCAATCAACGAACCTTTTTACTTCTGAACAAACGTCAAAAGCCTTTCATATGAACCCGACAATAAAGTCGAATCAAGCAGAGAGTGTGTATATTGTCACCTACACGGTGATTGAGGATACCAAGAATAGCAAGGGGTTAGCCCAGACACAACGGAAGCGATCGAGCAGCACAGACGCAAACGCGCAAGCGTCCTTCCAACTTCGTCCTCCTTCACTCAGCCATGCGCCACCTGGCAACGCTAGGTGGCAATATTATATATATATATATATATATATATATATATATATATATATATATATATATATATATAATGTTTTGGGTTCGTGTTTACGAAGTCGGGTCGAGAAGAGTATGTTGTTTCAGGGTGTTCCGGAGTGCAAGTTCCAAGTTGAATGACTTGACCCGTATGTCGCGCTAGAATCAAGTTCATGTAGACACTATACGCGGGGCGAGTCAGTGTGACGTTGCTTAGCCGGACGCTGACCCGATTTGACCCCGTCGGGTTCGTGTAAACGGGGCCAAGAAGGTCAGGAAAGGCCAAATAATCCCATTTTACTGACAGCGTCAAATCAGTGCAGTTCGAAAATGGTCCCTTAAAATTGGAGCCGTAATTGTCATATGGCTGCACCGAGCTCCTTTTTCAATAGTAGCGCCGCCACTCGGAGAAATGACTAAGCTTTGGTGTGAACCTTAGGTTAACCTAAACCTTTCGGGAATGTAGACTGGGCTCCAAAACGCGGGGTTTGGGTGTCACGCGAGCGAATGTTCAATGATAGGAGGTCCAGCACACCACACGGTGGTGAACTAGCAGTGTCGGCGGCCGTCGACACACCGGCAACGCCCAGTCGCTGACCGCGAACTCCACTCTCCATGGCGACCTTGATCGCTCTCTCCGAACCACCGTGCTCCGAACTTGAAGGCCGGCTTGGCTTGGCTTGGCTTCGAATAAGACGGCCAGCAGCGCGCTCGAAAGGAGAGGCTATTCTTCATGAGCGTGTTCATGGGCGCCTCTTTCGGATTTTCACGCTCGATTCTTTCGTTCTGAAAAAGAATAAACGGCCTCTTCGCCAACATCGAAGACGTTGGTGAAGAGCGGTTTGCTCGAAGGATGCAGAAAGGCGAAAAATACTTTTTCTGGTCGCCCCTTCCGGCGTGACAAGGGAAGCACTGCGCAAAAGAAAGCTAACAATGATGAAGTTCTACGGGTTTTGTAAGGCCAGTGGAAAGCCGCGGAAGGCATCGGATGAGACATAGACCTCCTCTTCCTCCTTCTAATCCCTTTCCGTTAAACTCCTCCTCTCCAAGCTTCTCGTCAGCATCACAGCAGCGGCGACAACACCGCCAACAGCGTGAAGAAGACGTCGCGAGAGAAGCGAAGAGCTCCGGGGAGAAAATACGTTTTCGCAGAGAGCACCTTCCCCTACCGAGGATGCGGCGGCGACGACGATCGGTGGGGGCAAAATGGCAAAATGAAGTTATAAAGGCGGCCCTTACGGCCGCCGGCTCGCATATGCAAGCGGCAGGTCTAATCGACGAGACGGTGAGGGGGAAAGAGGGGGAGGAACACGACAGCAAAACAAGGCAGCGGGGGGGAAGACGCTCAGCGTGAGGTGGGGAGGGAAGCAGGCAGCAGCAAAGCAGCAAATTGAGCGCCCGTCCGCCTTGCGGACTCCGTCGGGCCGCCGGCATGATGTCTACATAGACGCCGATCCTTTAATGATATGTTCTGGGTGGTCTTTAGGGTCCGTCTTCATTGGGTCCACTTCGGAGACCGCTCTTGGGGGCCCCTCCACAGCGGTGATTCTTGTGCCTACACGACGGCTCCGGCGCGCGCTCCTGCATGCGTTGGAGAGCGCTGATGCGCTTCGTGTGAGCGCGCAAGGCAGGGCCACATCACAAAGTGGCGGCGGCAACGTGGCTTGGCGGTGCGGGGTGAGAGAGCGCCACCCAGACCGCCGCTCTCGATACTGGGCATCAGCGTTGAAACAGGCACGGGAGGGAACAGCGCGCCGCCCGGTGTGGGCTAGCCGTGAACAAGATTCCTGACCTCCATCTGGGCAGCGGCAATGTGCTCTGTTTTCACTCGTGATCTTCCGTCGCTCTTTCGTTCGCGAAAATGAGCGCTCAAAGAGCCATGCTAGGTACTAAGTGCTTGATGTCTCACTGACTTTATGCACTGTCGCTCGCCGGAGTCTCGCTTTCGTATTTTTTGTTCATTTCGTTGCTGGATGTCTTGCCTATTGATCGTGTCCGCTAAGTTGTGCGAGTTCTTGGTATTGACGCCCTTGGAAGAAAGCAGTATCCAGGTTCTTCAGAATTGAAAAATGGGCCGCAGTGACAACGCTGCATTGGTAATAATGACGCCTTCACATGGAAATTAATAGACTACTCGGGTACCATTCGTTTTCTTCTTCATGTGTGCAAACTTACAGACAAGGAAAACGGTCATTCCTTGAGAAAACTTTTTTTTTTTTTTTTTTTTTGCAAGTAGTTCTAAGCAAAGCTCTCGCTGATACGCGCGTAGATTACACAACTGAGTACAAAACGAGACACATGGAGGGAAAGTAAACACACACGCCTCACCGGCTTCAACTCAAATACCAAATAAAAGAGAATAAAGTTATGAAGGGAGAAAAAAGAAACAATCATCGACATGGATCTTAACCAACTTGCTCAATTTTCCAGCATGGCATGATATATGACTGATGGTAATAATGAACTGGTAGTTCACGTTACAGTGCTGTGGGCATTCTCTGCTTGTACAGCGCTGTTCGACAAAGAAATCATTCGTACACAAGACCAATGAAAGTGAAGTGCAGCAGACTTGACCACAAGTTTGCGCGGATACTTCCTCTTTCCCCAGGGCACCCTTCTTACCGACCGGACCTCGCCGTTTGCAAAAGAAAGCGGTGGTCTTCAATCGGCCATGACTAGGACGACGCGGCCACAATGCAGCTGCATGCCCAGCCTGCGGACAAGCGTGTCCTCACGGAGTGAGGATGCGGGCATGAAGCCCAAACTCGCCGTGACGGCGTTTCGGCGGATGCGTCGGAGCGCGCGGTCGCTGATCTTGAGTGAGAAGGGAGCGCAGGAGAGGGGACGTCCTGTCCACGTCCTGGAAGGCTCGAGCAAGATCTCAAGGTCTCCCAGTGACGCACTGCACTGCCAAGTCCCTCTGGATAGTTCGATGAGAATATGAGACAACGCCTTCCTAGCAGGATTATCGGGTGAGGTTAATTAGGCTCATTGTAGAGACGCTAGGAACAGGACTTCGTACTATAGCTTACACTTATTGTTTTGTGCGATAAGAACGAGGTTAGGTATAAAAAACGTCACTTTTATTAGCAAGAAAATCCTCAAGATGAGTTACCGACAGCGCTGTCACAGGATTTTCTTTTACCACGCAAGTGCGATCAATCCACGTGCATTTCTGTGTAAGAGTAAGTGAAACTAGGCCACTGCGCATTTACCTAAATTCAATCAAAGTCCATGACGAAACTAAATATTCTCTCACGAGAGCCCAACAAATTAATATACGTTTTAAAGATATGGACACGGTTGTCTTTCTATTTCTCTCTCTAAGCATTTTGCAAAATCATTTCATTTTCCACGGCGTTCATTTAGACCATCTTTTCATGAATATTCGTGATTGGCTAGGACTAATGAAGGCAGCGAGCGTATATAGCTGCCAAGTGGTACACTCACAACACCTACTTGTGTTTTAATTTTCTGTGCTTCACCACAGACATTAAGCAAATGTGGCCAATAAAAAATGTTTGGCCATTGCCATCAGCTCGGGCTAGGTGATAAAGAAAAATGTTATAATCCAGTTACAAAATAAGGTCAATCAGACGCAAGAGAAGCAAGCAGACAAATAAATATATTGTGAGACAGCACTGAAAAAGAAAGGGCTATATCCATGTATATTGCTCCTGATCACCGGAACTGGGACAATGTTTTGCCTTTCGTCACCTACGCCTACAATTCCCCTGTTCAGCGCACTACTGGTTATAGCCCTTTCTTTTTAGTTTATGGCCGTCAACCATCGACAGTATTCGACACTACTTTCTTCTCTGCTCCCTCTAGGTCTGAATCTCTGGGCGAAGAGTTTGCCACTCGTATGGCCCAGTGTCGCCAACTTGCCCGTTCGAACACTGAAGATGCTCAACAAGAACGCAAGGCTCTGTATGATCAACGCCATCGAACTCCCTCCTTTTACCCCGGTGATGAAGTTCTCCTGTGGACACCAATCCGTATTCCTGGCCTGCGTGAGAAGTTCCTCCATCGTTACATTGGCCCTTATACAGTACTCCAACAAACGTCTCCGCTGAACTATCGCGTTATTCCCTCGCACACCGTCGCAGATCGACGTCGTCGCTCCGAAGAGATCGTCCACGTCTCGCGCATGAAGCCTTATGCCCGTCGTCCCTCATCCTTGTAATAAGCGATTAAGGTGCCGCTCTCTTGTCGGGGGGATTTGTGTGAGCGCAGCGCGTGAACTTTCACCTCTTTCATCTGTATAGATCCATCATCATCATCGCTGACTGCTGCTCGGAGCGTCGCGCGCTGTGTGCCAGCTGGTTCTGAAAAAGAACAGACGTTTGTGCAAGTGCTGTCCCACAATATCATGGACTCGAATCTCGCATGTTGCGCACAACTCAGGTTATACGGTGTCAGCTCGGGATGAGTAGCATATTTACTCTGTGGGGGTTCTCACGATGATCCGTAAACGACAAGGTCAATTCCTTGTGCACGGCGACAATATATCTTGTATAACTACAAAAAGAAAATGCAAGGTGCTTGAATGCCGTACAGATATTCCGATAAAAGCTACCAAATCACGATTTCCTCACATCGCCGACGAAGCAATGCCGCGAGAAAGACGTCACCGGAGACGGCTGCATGGGCGGCCAACGCAAACTCAAAGACGCGAAAGGTATCGGACGACATGAAAAAGTATTTGAATTCTGTCTAGTCATGTCATACCGAAGTCTCTAGAAGAAACAACACGAAACCTCCTCGCCTACAGCCCTCTCGTTTGTCCTGATGTAATACTCATCTTTATATAGCAACGTTGTGAACCAATTACTGGACTTGTATTCTTCGCTACATCACCAAAGTTAATTTTCTGCAGCTCTCCAAAGAACGCCACGCTGCAAACTGGCGCGTATTCCAGACAGGTGATGCAGGTTCCATAACCGGCCAGCGGCACTTGCGACGGGTAATCTCTTACGGGCGATCGGCTCTGTGAGAGAGCCAGTCGCTCTAGTAACTGTTTTATTTGGTTATTTATTTCTTGCTGATTTTATTCGACGACAAACGACGTGCGCTTGTAAAGCATCGTTCAGTGTGAGACCATAGAGGTATAGAAACGCGACTGCTTTCTGTAAAGCGCTTCCACGGTGAATTAAGGTGAGCTGGAGGTCACTTGTAATAAAGCGTACGTACACGGATGAGGCACAAGCTAGAGCAGGCGCCAGCCCCACACAACTATAGCAGCAACCGACACAAGTGATGTTCCGGAGAAAAGAGAAAGGTACAACTTTCCGCGATTGCTTCAGTGTCGCTTGAAATCAGCGCACTATTCGAATGCTTAAGCGAACCCTTTACGAGAGCGATGACCCGTACTACAATAGCGAAGACACGTGACGCTTCGACTTTGTGTTTCGCACTGGAACGAAAGGAGACGTCAATGGCCCTATAGAGTGCACCTAACCCAAAGTCGTGCGAAATATCTCTATACACCGCAGCCCCATTTGAAAGTTGAACGTAAGAGATATTTATATCCGGTGAATTCAATGAATGAAAAAGGAATGAATCTAAAAAATAGCCACGTATACAAATCGACCCTCCGACCGCAGAAAGCCAAGCATAGCAAAAGTGTCTGAACGAGCCGGACAGGGCGTCGCCCGCTTCAAGGTGGGCAGCGAACATTGTTGCCCACAGTCTCTCCCATCGCGCCACAAACACGACGAACACACAAAGCACTAACAAACACGCAAATCCGGCGCGCTGGAAAACGAATTGAGAAGAGAGTCCACAGGAGGAGGAGCAGGAGCATAGATGAATGTATATAGAAACGTAACGCAAAACCACGGCACATCAACATACTTCGCATGAGGTGGCGGTGAAAGAAAAGGGAACTCGCTGACACAACATACTTTCCTCCTCTCCCGCCTTTTGTCACGCGGAGTGGACGTACACTTCGCCCATAGATACGACGTTGCTTTCGAGGGCCAAAAAGAGGAGAAGGTGTATAATCTGACCGCGAATAAGAAAGAACCGAGAGCTGGCGCCTGAGAGCGCGTAGACATGATGATACACTTCTTTTATTCTTCTATTCCACCTCGCAGTCGCTGTCCAAAAGAAAGAAGAAGAGAACGATATAAACAAGGCGAGTTCATACTAGAATAGAGGGAGAGACGGAGGCGCTGTCGCGCACGCACACCGCTGCGGTCGTCCCGGACGCAGCGTGGGACAGCGCCTCCGTCTCTCCTTCCCGAGGGGATCCCGCTCATCTCGGCGCAGGGCCATTCCGATTTGTTCCGCTTCGAACGTTGTCATTTGAGGCGGCATCGTCCACGCATCCGGTCTCCCCTCTTCCACGCCCGCCTCAATCCGCGCGCTGCCGCAGCCACGACCCGATGTCGATGCTGCTGCCCCGTCCAACAGCATGCACTGAGAAGTCATTCGATTTTGGGCGCAGCACTCAAGATGTCTGCGTTGTTTTCATCATGTCTGTCTCGTGTTTAGTTTTTCCTTTATTCATTGTTTTCTGCGCAGTATTATTAGGTCCATAAAGCCATTTATACGCTCAGGCAGAAAGCAATGGCTCATTAATCAATGGCTTCGAGCTGATGCTGGATCAGTGCAGCTGCCACCATTTTTAAAGTAAAAACAATAACGCACTATCGTGACGCTAGAAGCAAACATGTGTGGCTTGGAAAAAAAAAGATACCGTTCATTACATCAGAAACAAGACATATTAGGGTATTCAGAATACGCTGGAAATGATGACGCAACATTTGACTGAACACTAACGCAGCAGGCCAGGGTAAAACTTGCATTCATTGGACACCGGGGCGGACACAGCGACTCTGGGTACTGAATCCTTCACTGTCCTCGTGGGCGGCGGATCATTCTGGCCATTTTTCACCCGTTAATTGCACAGCTAATAATGTGTAGACTTACAATAGCCATTGTGTGTGTGTGTGTGTGTGTGTGTGTGTGTGTGTGTGTGTGTGTGTGTGTGTGTGTGTGTGTGTGTGTGTGTGTGTGTGTGTGTGTGTGTGTGTGTGTGTGTGTGTGTGTGTGTGTGTGTGTGTGTGTGTGTGTGTGTGTGTGTGTGTGTGTGTGTGTGTGTGTGTGTGTGTGTGTGTGTGTGTGTGTGTGTGTGTGTGTGTGTGTGTGTGTGTGTGTGTGTGTGTGTGTGTGTGTGTGTGTGTGTGTGTGTCGGTGCACCGACGTTTAGCGCTCCATTCTTCTTAAAGCGAATAAGATGACCATGTACACGATTCGGATTAATCTTATGGTGATCCGCACTGGGCGATTAAAGCTGGGCAGCCGAGTCGGAACAGAGCGGCCTATATAAACCCCTACAGTGCCAGTCAGCCTTAGTCGATCAGCGGAACGTGAGGAGCGCACGGCGGAAGTAATCCTGAGCCCGGAAAGCCGAAGTCGCATCCTAGAGACAAAATTTGTCGCGATTGATAAATAGGCGCTAGTGCGACACCCTGCAACTTGCTTTCGCGTTATTTTAAGGCTGTAGACGTTTTTCAATGACGCACTTCAATATATGCGTGCGAAAAAAGAAACAAAAACTGTGATGACCAGTGTCCTCTGGCGATATCTCTGAAACCACTAAAAACAGTCGAAAAATAAATCCCGTGACCTCTAGAAGTGACCACATCACCGACTAGCCGTGACATCCGACTCTGGTCGGCGGATTGAAGTAGAGCGCCCAGAGTCTTCAAACGACCAGCAGACTATGCGCAACCTATTTTGGTCACCCAGTGGAATTCGGAATCGTCATCCCGGAGCAAGAAAACTTGCTCCGGAGTGACCAGTGGAAATAGTCATTAGAAGGGTGAGCAGCAGTACTCAAAGGCATAATCGATTTGGGATCAGAGAGACAGCGTCGATACCATTTCGAGCAACAAGCTTGAGAAAGGTCATGCTTCACACAAGCTCAAAATGTCCGCCGTCACCCAGAGCAGCCAAAGTTGCGCTATATAGCAAAGTGTCGGACTTTTTGGGTTAGAGAGAAGAAACCAATAAATTATGGCAAATTTCATCTTCAGAACTCGGTTATACCCGAAATGGAGGTCGGTATCTTTTATCTATAGGCCGCAGCTAGGCAGTTTTCGCGAAGGAGTCCCTCGGTCAAATGAGGGAGAGGGTGTGGGCAGTCGGGACTAGCTAGCAGGCTTCACATAAATCGCAATTACTTCTATAATGCACGTTCACTGCAGCCTCACGTAGGACATACGAAGTTACAGAAAAAGTGTAGCGGATTTCTCTGCTTCTGTCTTGAAAAACCCCACCATTCCATTTCTATCCTTGTTTTCTGCTCCCGCTCATCTGGAACTCGCATCCCCTTCCCTTTGTGTTCAACGCCGCCTCATTTCGAATCACGTCTTTTCGTGACCTAAGTGCAAGCTCTGGCCATTCCACTATAACGCAGCACGTTAGGAGCTGTCAGAGTAACACGGGGAAAAAGCAAGTTGCGGCAGTTGCTCCGCACCTCGCAAGTTGGGGGTCATCTCCCGCGGGTCCCGTTTTAATCGAGCCGCCAAAAGGAAAGGCGGCCGCTCGGTAATGCTCGAGAAATTTTGCCGACCTGATGAAACAAAGCGGAGCAGGGAAGGCGCATCATAAGCGCGCACACGTTGCGAGTACGCAACTTAACACGCTGTGTAGGTGTACGCACCGACGCACACAAACACACGATACGCGCAGAGGCGCCGCTAGGGGCGCTCCGGCTATAAACCAGCACAGGGACGGCAGACTGCAGCCAACCCCGCCCCGTAATGCACCGCAGCAGTTGCAACTCCGCGCGTGGCGTCACCGGCGGACATCCGGCAGAGACTTCCAGCCTAACGCACCCTCACGCACACGCGCCACGCGTTGGCGGGCTGTGACGCTCGCGCAACGTAATGATTACAAACGGCCTCCCCCGGTTTCCTGCCGTCCGGGGAGGGGGAAGGGGGGGGGGGGGGGTACAGCCACCACGGAGTCAACTAACCGTACACTGGGTCTTCTGCGCCAGCGCCTCTCGGGGTCGGCTTTTGGCGGGGCAAGAGTTTTGGAGATTCGCGTCGGCACGACGCACTACATGTGACGATGGTGGCTGACGGCACTCTGCGAGCAGTAGAGCAAGGTTAGAGAGAAAAAAAATGAACAGAGATCTCGGCGGCCTCCATTAGGCGAGAACAAGGCGCTGACTGCCACCACCGTGGCACGCTTGCCCATACACGAGTGCCGACCTAACCGCCAGCAGCCACCCCTGCTAGCGTAGCACCGCTCCCCTCGGCACGCGGGCGCTATGGTGGCGAGACCATCCCCCGTTCAAAAGAGGTGGATAATTAAGAGAGCACACGCAATCCCAATCTCGTGACAGGAGCCATCTTTCGCGAAGCCCCTCACCCAACGACTCTTCTTTCGACCCTTTCTACCACCACTCTGCACTATACACAGCCACCAGCGAGCAGCGGCGGCCATTAGCTTAGAAAGGGTTTGTTCGTCGCGACAACGCCGAGACGAGCGCTGTGCTGACGGCCGACTTCAAACCTTCCGTGCCGTCCCCACAACGGGCGAGCCCCGGATGAAGAAGATGGGGAGGAGGAAGGGAACAGCGGCACAGTCAGACGCGCTCCGAGAGACACAGATCCCGAATTACGCTTTGAAATATGGAGGGCGCTTTCCCCTTTCCGCCTCTACAGAAGAACCCCTTCGTGCCGCCGCGGACTTTGTTAGAAGCCGCCGGCGGTGGAGCACGTGCCAAGCGCCGAGCCATGGAGGCCGGTGTAATCTTCTTCGGGACCGGGCAATGCTGTCGCCTGAATTCTGAAGTGCTGAGGGGAAGCAGTCTTTGCAGCAATGGGGAAGAAAAGGGGCACGCAGGACTGGCTTCCCTGCAGTCACGACTGGCTTCGACCCGCCTGGCTGAGCACATAGGAGAAGGAGGCGGGAGGGAAGCAGCCGCTAGCCCGAGTAATCTTGGCGATCACAGTGTAATCGGAGCATGCGGTTTTCATTTAGTCCCCGATTAGCGCCAGAGAAGATGGCGTGCATCGAGTGCTTTGCGCGTGGACTGAGTCGATAGGCATAGGGCAAAGGCATCAATATACATACAGTACACGTGAAAGGAGTATTTCGCCCGAATAACGCTCACCTGAGAGGTCGAGTAATCTGCTTTGATTCAAACGCGTCACGTGTGTCATCGGTCGTTTCGTTGGTGCGTGGGTAGCGTGTGCTGACGTCAGAGCGCGGTAAGCCTGAGAGCGTACAACCAAGCTTGCCCAATACAGTGCGATCAGTGCTGATTCAGAGGCTTGCATGCTGCCAATAGTGCGTGCTCATGGTTCTGGGCACACGGTCGGCCTATATTATAGCGGGTCTCGCAAGTTCGTGACGCCAGGCCTGCACGATTAGCGTGGAAGCACGCGATGGTCCGTTTGGAGAAAAGCGACCCTAAGACGAGCTTGTGCCTGTAAGAAGGAAATGCCGGGGATGCTTGAGGTTCCCTTTTCTCCGCGAAATGATGACTTAGCTTCCCAGGGATGTGTACAAAAGCGGCCGCTTTCACAGCGACGCTTGTTGCCTCAGGACACTTCGGCGACATGCGCTATATTCTCTAAGCCTACTACTATCCACTGCATATACGGTGCCCACCCACTCTGACATAATAGCCATCTTGAAGATAACGTTGGTTAAAAAGAGCTTCAATATTCATAGCGTTGGAATGATTACTTTAAGTGCTACGTTCATTTTAGGGTAATTTAACACTCCCAAAAGAATCGGCTCAAAAGAAGGGACTCCGCGAAGCAGGGATCTGGTAATGTTGAACACCAGTGGCTACTTAACACGCACTTACGTCGCACAGTGCGCTGGCGCCTTGCGTTTGTCCTCCATCGGAATGCGGTCGCCGCAGCCGGGATCGAACCCGCGTCCTCGGGATTTGCAGTCGAGCACAACCACTTTATATGCAACGCGTAGGGCGTCAGGTGCTAAGTAAATCATCATGTAAGTGCTTTTTCCTTGGTGGGAAGGACGAGATTAATCTAGGGCACATAAACGAGGGAAGAGGTCACTTGACGAAGACCGAGGACTGGACATTACTATAGCATGCACTGGACAGTAGCTGGCTAATCCCGCGTAGAAAAACCGATCCGTTAAGTACAAACTCAAAGAAACAGTGCCGGATAAGGCGAAGATTAGCCCTCCAAGCAACTCTTCCCTGCGCTCGTAACGGTTATAGATGACGTTTAAAAAAGGTTTTCGACAGAAGTCTTTTGGGGTTGTGGACGAACTTCAGAAATAAGCCTTTGAAGTTGTGTGGTTCGTGGTTTCTTTCTTTTCTTCTCTCTCTGCATCTTACACAGCGGTTTTCTGCGCATACATCCATTCATTTCACTGTCCCCAAACCTTTATTTTGGCATAGTTCGACACCGCGAGATAATCAGCTTCCTTCCGCCCCGTGCCTATGGCAAGCGAACCGCGTTCGTTCCTGGGCACCTTCTTTCGAACTAAGAACTCGAGTTACACCACCACATCAGTCCTTCACACCGACCGTGAGAAGCATCTCAACACTCTCCCTCTTTCTCATCAAACTTGAGGGAGTCTCCGTGGCCGGTCCTCAGCTCTAAGACATCCCCCAGCATCACCCCTCACCGGCGCATGAGAATGAACAACCCGCGTTCAGCGAAGGCCGAAGGCCAGCGCAGTCCCCTTCTTCCGCGTCCGCCGCCGTACGCGGTGGCGAAAGCCTCATCCGGCCCAGAAGACACACTCAATTTCTTCCCCGTTGCCGCGCCATTCGTTTCCGCGCTGCCTCAAGTCAGGCGAAAAAGGAAGACGGAGCGAGTGGCGAAAACAGTCTGCTTCGGAGCCGTGCGGGGAGAGAAGGGGCAGCCGTAAAAGAAAAGTTCACGGATCATTTCCTAATTGCCAGAACCCCGAACCTCGATGCACCAGCACGGGCGGCCGGCGCGGGCGCGCCTGCGTATACCGCATTCCTTGCCGGAGAACCAGCATACCACGAAATGAGTCTTGTTCTGCACAGAATCAGTCGGTGGGCTGCACACAAATTTCACTAAGTTCTATTCCAGCGCAATGTAAGACACAATATTAAGACTGAACGATATCAGAAGGTAGCAATTTTAAAGCAAGCCTCATATATGTTGTTAACTCGATTTTGTAATTCCGCCTTTAAACGTACCAGCGTTTTTGGCAGTCTTGTTGCAACCACGGGGCAACAGCTAACCGAATATGATGCTCGATGGGTAAATACTCAATTACTCATGTGCTTCTAACATACACAACATATTTTTAAGCGCACATGACTAGCCATGAACAGTCTACTGGGTTTACAACATCAATTCTCATTTAGAAGAGCGCTGCTCAACTATTTCAAACAAGCACGCTGCAGCACCACACGACTGTCTGTGATCACTGTGTGTAGTTACAGACAAAAGGACAACACGGGCAGGAGTTTAAAAATCTCGCTCCCTTCATCCTCTCCACCCCCCCCCCCCCCCCACCCCTCGGTGTAGGGTACCCAACCCGTAATTGTCCGGTTGTTCTCCCTCCCTCACTTTCCCTTTGCTTCCTTCTTCTGATGTGTTCTTACTTGCGTGCGTACGCCTTCAAGTTAACTCCATATTAAATGAAGGCTGCTTTGGAATTCGCACCTCACGCTCCAAACCCTCACTGACGGCACATGAACTACGCGTACCAAGCTCTCCCACACCAGTACTACAGCTCAGCACGGCGTCGACAAACCTCATGACTAAAGGCCCGTTCACACTTGCGACTAGCAGCGGTCGCGCGACCGTTTTGGTCGAAAAGTGACAGTCGCAAATGGTCGCATCGGTCGAAAAGCGACTGCCGCGGGCCGATCGGGCACTGCTCGAATTTCTAGTCGCGCGACTACTAGTCGCAAACCATTTCACCAATCAGCGAGGTCCCGGAGTACTCGAACGAGCACATTCTCAATGCAGTTAAAGAATACCCCTACTTTTTCAACAAACGGCACCCGGAATTCAAAGGCAGGGAGAAGGAATATATGGCCTGGGAGGAGATTGGAAAGATATTCAGACTATCCGGTTAGTACCATGAACATTTGAGAAATGGGTTTTTCACGCAGGTGCAACATTTTATATTGACACCGTCTATTCGTCGTCGGCGTTCTCCTGGAAACACGAGAGCGCGGCATGAGCACCGGCTCGCCTGAAAAAGCTGAAGTGTCTGGCAAGTGGCTACTACCGACGTTCGCTGTCATCGCCCAGCAGCGCTCCTACTCCCCCTGCTCAAAGCAAAGCCTGCGACTTGCACCCGACGATACACGGTAAGCCAAGTCACCGACGTCAGCCCGTCCTGCCATGGCCCGACCCAACTCCCCCAACGGTACCGACTGCTGCAAGGGGAAGTGAACCGCCAGGAAGTTTCCGGAAGGGCGGGTAGCTAGGAGTCTTCGAATCCCCCTCTGCCACGGCTGTTTCCACTCTGCCTCCTTTCCTCCCACCCGCCGGCCTTTTTACTGCTCGGCACGGGGTGGCGAAGTATCCAAACATGGACACTGCCGAGGCGTATGGTCGTGGCTACTGCAGGAGTGTCGCTCAGCGACCGAGAGCAGCGGATATGCCAGTCACGCCTCGCCACTCACTGCGCCCGCTACAAGACCGTCCAGGACTAAATGGTGTTTCCTTGATTGGACGACGTCCCTGCGTCCCGGAGTGTCTCCCGACAGAAGCATACGGGGGTGCGAGACCATATACTTACAGATAACATCGACCAGGGGTGCTACTCGCCGTTATTCTCCACACGTCACGACGAACCAAAACCGCACACTTCAAGGGCGACTCCGTGGAGTTAGGGCTTACAATCGCATTATATTTGTTGTAGTCCCATTTCAGACATAAAATAGCCCGATACACTAAATAGAAGAATTTTAAAATGAAGAGCAGTGACCGGAAGCCGAAACTCCTTTCTGCCAAACTATGAGGTGACGTCACGATACGGCAAGCTGTGCATGACCAAGCTATGACGTCACGAACACTGTCACAAATATCGCGAGTGTTGATTGCCTAGCATGGGGGCTGGCAAGTCAAAGTATGGGTCACTATTTCTTCTTCTTTTTTTTTTTAATGAAGCTGAGCGAATACCAACTAACGAGCTGTGACATCACGCACGCAATGTACAGGAGTAGTCAAATGTTCCCAGGCCAGAGGGTTTTCTTCTGAGCAGTGTAAACGGGCAGCTACGACGACGCCAAATCTCAAAATATATGTACAGGGCAGAAGAATCATTATTCTACCCTCTGAGATGACTGAGAGCTTTAATGAAATCTCAAGGCCAGAATATGCCGACCAGAAACGGAACCTGCGGCCTGGGAACTTTTGATTACCCCTATACATACGCATAAATCCCATTGATTGAGGCCCTGCTATGGAATTTTAATATTCGCTAGCGCTGCAGCAAGATGTCTGAGCACTGTGAAATATCAGAACGCTGAGAAGAACGTAATTTGAAAGCCCCAACAAAATCCGCTGAAATAGACAGAACGCAAGAGTTGTCATTTAAGAACAGTCGCTTCAAAGAATGTCGTCTGACAGGCGCAACCGTTCGCATGTAACTGACCGAAGAGCAATGCTGACCAAGGCCTTAAAAAAGGGGCAAGTTCTGGCGAATGCTACGCTTACCTATAATCAATATGAGCGCCGCTTTCTCTTCATCTGGACAGCTCCGATTTAGAAACGCAGTCACATAAATGAGATATTGCTTGTCTGGGGAAAGACTTAATTAGGCGCACAAATCTGCCACTGAATATATTCTGCATACGTCCGCCCCTAGAAGGCTACAGGAGACGGCTAACATACGACAGGCGAAATATACTGACGAAAGTCAATGAAATGACCGACTCTTCAGCCCACCACAGCATACATCCAAAAATGGACATACAATTCACAGGCGTACAGACCAAAGAAACACAACCCACAGGCATACAGCAACTCTTGAGCGAGTGCATGAGGCGACGCACATGTTGATAGCAAAGCGTACCAAGGCACGAGCGGGAGTTAACGGTACCGCAGCTGAAATTAAGAATGGGGGAGAAGGATTTGGGTAGGGTATGGGATACGAAAGCAATTCACAATCGGTGATCCCACAAAGTGCACCGATACAAAGAGGAGACAAGCGTAGAAAGGGACAGCAGCGAGTCAGGCTGAAGGATTACATTAGAAAGTCTGCAGGGACAAATGTCCGCACCTGGCAAAGGATGGCTAATTGCAGAACAATTGATAATGGTAGTGGATGTAGTGGTGAGATGTTGATGATGACGACGACGATCATGATAACGACGGCCAACGTCTAAGCTAACGGCGCTCAAGCGTAAAAAGTTCTGTGTCAGCACGCTTTCTTCAAATCCGTGACATTTTGACCTATCAGCTGTCTCTCGGAAGGCTAGAGCTATGCGGTAGAGTGATGCTTCCAGCATGCATGCCTAAGCACCCGCACGATAGGCGCATCCTCTCTCCATCCCTGTTTTCCCGCTGGCGTTGATTTGGCAGGCATCACCAATCGCCCACGTTCTCGGAGTTGTGTTGAACGCTTTGAGCAGACGGCCAGTGATCGGCAGTGGCTCGAAGTTGAAACGCAATAATCTGGCCGCCCTGGTAGCTCAGTTCTTAGTGCGCTCAACTGCCGATCCCGGGAACACACGGGTTCACTCCCAACCACACTGGCCGTGTTTCGAAGAAGGCGAAACGCAAGCGGCCCGTGTAGTGCTCGATGTTAGGGCAGTCTAAAAGGCGGTGGAACTTTTTCGCAGCCCTCCACGCCGGCGTCCCTCAAAAGTGATGTCGATTGTGGACACTAAGCTTCGAGTAGCATAGCATAGCACTTGCAGTATCCCAGAGCGATGGACGTGCGACTATAAATGCAATAGCGACTAAGATGTCCGAATGAGTGTGATGCAGTCGGACTTGTCTACAGCTATCAACGTGACTATAAATGCAATAGCGACTGAACTGCTCGAATGAGTAAGACGCAGCCGGACTTATTTACAGCGTGATCAAAGAGCGAGAACACTCACACACCGGCGCAAACACCGAGCATAAGATTTATGAGACGAAATCAGGAGCGCACATCAGGTGAGCAATAAAAAAAAAAACACAGAGTTACATACTGTGTACTATAACTCATATAGGTGCCACTAGATAACAGAAGCAGTTTCTATGCGCTTTACTTGTTCGTTCTTTTCCGTCTAAAAATATCAGCGCCTGGGTGACCGTATAGATTTGTTACGTTTGCCAGGGGGCAGTATAGCCGGAAAATGCGATGTGAGCCCGAAACGCGAAATATACGAAAAGCCGAGCTTTTTCACAGTCCTTAAATGCAGTAACGAAACCAACCGTGCACTCTGCACTTTGGTGCACGATCTGCACCACCCACTCTTCAGCGTCAGCACTCGCTTCCAAGCGGTGTGGGGAAATTCCCCTAACTTCCGCGTATGAAAAAAATCAGCGGACACCTGCACGCGTATAAACGGGCCGGCCTGCTTCAGACATCCAACGTGCCCGCGTACCACAAACCGGCTCATCTATTCAGGGTCGTGCCGGAGTGGAAGGCACCGCACGTTGCCGCCAGGAGCATATATCGCGCGCAGCGCGGCAATGCATAAGAACCGCACGGTGCACGAGCGGCCGTCCCTTCACGGCGGCGTGAACCGAGGAACCGCGGCCGCCGGTCCCCCCGTGGCCCCCGCAGGTGGTCCAGACATCGCGCGGCACCGAGGTGAAGCAATGCACGGTGCCGCCACTAATACATCGGCGGCCACGGTGCTCATTAGGAAGGGGCGCGCACCGCCGCTCAGGTCTGTTCCCACAGTTCCCCTCCTCGCGCGCCATCACCCGGGCTGCCGCCGATATTAATGATAATCGATACGTTGGACCGAACGGAGGCTGATCGGAACACGAACAGGCCACTGCGAGAGCGGAAACAACAAACACCGAAGGAAAAACCACCGCGGGCCTTCCCCGACTCCGGAAAAGAAAGCAAGCAAGCCAGATTGGAAAGAAAAGCTTGGAAAACGAGGCAAAATGCGGCCCTGATACATCTACCGCCCGCTTTCTAGAAAGAACAGAACGTAGAAAAGAAAATGGGACGAAAACCGAACAAAACTGACGCGGGGACAGAAAGAAGCAGTGAGAATCGACACAGGCGTCGCCTCTGCAGCACGCTCCAATAATGAGGGAGTGCGCGCGCTCCGCCGCGGGACTTCGTGTCCGAATACATTATGGATGGACGCGCGTCGCTCGCAAACGCACGTGGGCTGCTGTCGTTGCTGCTGCTGCAGTCGCGGCCGCTGTACTTTTTCACGCTATAGACGTTTTTCGACGTTTTATCTGGCGAGTGTGCGTGTTCAGCTGAAGCGGGAATGGCGTTATGGGGTCTCTCGACTCGATCATGTATGCTCTTTTTGGGCGGCCGCGCCTTTGCGAAAGACGTCTCAATTTCGCTGCTCCGTTGGTGCCCTCAATGAGCCGCGTCGAGCCAATTACACGTGCAGCGCAGTTTTTAGGGATTGTGAAAGAAAAAGAAAAGTCGTTGCGCCATATTCTAGATCAAGAATTTAAAAAGCGAGGTATATGAAACACTGCCGACTACGTGCAGTCAACTCGTTTGACTGTGCCACTTAATAATGTACTATTTGCCCCGCTGCACTTCCTTTAATGCCTGCGCCTCTACTGAGCACTTGTTATGTGGAATAAGAGCCAAGTGTGCACGCGTTTTTCAATCCGCGCACTTTATCTTCAAGGTCAATGATGCCGCATAGTAGCGACCATAAGCGAGAAACTGCGTGTGCTTCAAGATTTCAGCTCGCCAGTTCAATACGTCCCGCCACGCCCTGTAAATGGCCGGCGTAACTTTCGTGCCTTTTTACTCCCTCTCTCACTCGCGGCCTTCGAGCTGATTCATTAATGTGTGCAGGAAAGAAACAAACAAAGTACTTGCACTTATTATGTTGTTGTCGACCGCATGCAACACATCGTGTATATATAGTGGGGGTAAGGAGGAGCACTGGTTTATGAATTTGGGGTGGGGGTAAGGAGGAAGTAGGCCGAGAGAACTACTCAGCTATGTATATTTACGTGGACAAAAAGGAAATAAGAGGGGAACGTAAAACTAAACAAGGTGGAACAAAAAAAAAAACAAAAAGAAGTCATATCGCACGTGGCAAAACAACGCCGTGTAACCCGTAGTCAAATAATACCGGGAAATTTAGCAATGCGGTCAGTCGATTATATTCAAGTAGGAAATTTTGAATGGCGAGAAAAACAGACCTGTGGCCGTTTATGCCAAGGTATGGTAACGCCAGATGGCAGTAAGAGAGGGCTGCTCAAAGGTCATACTGCTACAAAAGGTCCTCCAACAACCTCGTGGTAAAGCGGCGGCAAAACAGCCAGAAATGTAACTATTGATTCCTATTCACCGTAAAATGTGCAGCTTGAAGAAAGCAGCAAACCAAACCGGTGCAAATAGGCATTTAGGGATGGGATAATGCAGCGCAGGCTCTTCAGAGAAGCTTCAATGAGGCCGTACTTTAAAAGAGTTCCCACTCTTTGAATATCTAAGGTGTTGGTAATCTGCAGGCATTTAAAGAGATCAACACTACGTGCTCATTATAAGGTAAGCCTCCGAATCCTTGATGATGATCTGTGCGCTGTAGACGGAAGGATAGATAACACGGGGTTACTTAGGGACGCCTCAGAGGTTGCCGAGTTAGTGACAACTTCATTTAATGCCACACTGCTCTGCCTGGTACCCATAACATATGCACAAGACTCAAATTTGGAGGACGTGCTTAAGATCAAGACAAATACTCAGCAATGACTGAAGCAAAAAAGGAGGCTAGATTGTGTAGAGCCAGAACGACTGCCGGAAAAATCGCTTAGAAAATTGGTGTGAAATCCAGAAAAAAGCCAGTCCGTATATAAACGTGCTATGTATTCCCGCCTTGGTTAGCTATAGAAGCGGACAATATATTTCCTCACCTGCCTTGGTGTCAAACTGCGATGCGTCATGCTAAGAGGAAGTCACTTTGCAAACAATCCTATAATAACGTTTGCAAAATACGGGCCGTTCAATGTTTAGTATTTTTGAAAAAAAAAATGCCACCAAGGACAATTTCAACGGAAAACTCATTATTTCGCGCCGGAATTGTGTTATAAAGATGCACATATAAATATAAAGGTTCAAGCAGATATTAGCCCTATATTTACCCAAAAAGAAAAAACCAGGGGGGGGGGGGGGGGGGGGCAACATTTCTGAAAACACACAAACTCGGAATATAAACCACGGTGTGTGAAATACTAAAATCAAATCAAATCAACTTAATTCAGCATTTCTTTTTTGTCCTAATGAACAGAAAAGAAATACTCGGGCTTGCTGTCACGCCACAGTGTTGCGCCGTAGTAACTATCAAGCAATTTTGTCTTTACTTTTCTGTCCTCTTGTTTAAACTTTCTTTTCTTTATACTCTCACCTGACCGTCCATCTTACCGTTATTTCCACTGACAGATGTTTATGTGTCCGAAGAACATGCGGCCCCAATGCCCGACGACCAGGTGTTATCTTCATTTCGTTAATATTTTAATAAAGTCGCTACTATCATTACCACTGCATAGTCAGGCGCTCATCCACTCCCCATGCCCAGCACTATGATATAAACGCCAAGCTCTCTTCGCATCACGTCCACTTCGCATCTACGCTCAGTCATAATAAGTTCACTTATTACACGTCGCTCAAAATGAAGTACTGCGCACCTTTGCTCCCATTGTAACTGATCGCTCACAAACAATGCCTATTTTCGCTCCTCAACAACCTGAAATCAGGGCAACACAATGATGAAACAGGCCGACCTCGATCTATAACAATCACGCCAAGGCGAACGATGAGAAACAAAAAATCAAAGTCCGAACCATTCCCCGAGGCTCATTCTTCGCGCAGCCCCCCCCCCCCCCCCCCCCCCCCCCCCTCCACGAAAAGAGTTTGCGCGTTGGGAACGCGAAATAACGCCAATCGTCGCCGCTTCAGAGCGGGGCAGAGCGAATTAAGAGACGTATACGCCGGGGGTTAGGTAGGGTTATCAGTTCGCGCTCCACTGAAAAAAAGAAAACATCCCAGGACTGAGCCAGAGCACCAAGCCAAGTAAGCAAGAGATAAAGCGGCAGAAATGCCACGAATGACCGATCGAAGAGTGATGAGAGTCGACCAGCTATCAGCCATAGTTGGGACGGGCATACTAGTAAGAAACCTTCCTCCAGCCGGACAAGGCTCTCCGGTCATCAGGATTTCGTAGAGAGACGGCTAACCGTGCCAGAGCGAAAACCGAGAGCGATTAGGCAGGGTTAATATTCACCGAAACCCTATACCTCCCGAAAACATAATAGCTACCCGCGGGTCTACAAAGCGGGCTCTGGAGCCTTGAAGACGAGCGCAATGGGATACGGCATCCAGGATGCCGCGGCATTGGAGTGAGACTGAATGAGAGACGCGTTTTCGCTCGCGCGAACCCTGATACGTAATTACTTCTTCTTGCCTACGGTTACGCGGGCATCGATGTATGCCGCGCGTGACGGCTCTTTCGCGCGCGAGAAGCTTGCAGCGACTCTATACATCTAGACACCAATGTGTTGTTCATAGAGAACTTCCTTCTAAATTTTTGCCAGTTGAATCCGGGGTACCCCAAGGACCAGTATTGGGACCTTTACTTTTTCCGATTTTTATTACTGACATTGCTGATAGTTGTGGCGCAAATTTCCGGTTATATGCTGATGACTGTTTATTGTATGCTGTTATTAATTTACATGAAGATTATGTTAAGTTGAACACCGGCCTTAATCGGCTTCTGAAATGGCGTGATACCTGACAGATGTGGGTAAATTATGCCAAAAGTGTTGTTTTAACTGTGACAAATAAGAAGCGTCCACTGACTTTTGACTATTCAGCTCACGGTAACCGACTTGTCCGAGCTCCTGAATATAAGCACCTAGGTCTTCACATAACTCACGATTTGCGTTGGGACCATCAAATTACACACATTGTTAATAAATCTATGACAAAATTACATTACTTGAAGCGATGTCTCCGTAACTCGTCAAAGGATATTAAGCTGCTAGCGTATAAATCTCTCGTGTTACCTCTTCTTGAATACGGCAACATAATTTGGGATCCGTTTACGTTAGTTAATCGAGAGATTTAGCTTACCGTGATCCGCGATCCGCTACCGTGATCCGCCGCCGCGCGTTCCACTACACATGCCCAGACCCGCCTTGACGCCGATAGATGGCGCCACATACTTGATGTCGGCACATAGACCTGCCGCGTCGGGGCCGTTCAGCTTGTGCGCCCCGCCCACGCGCGGTAGAGGGTCACGGTGGTGGATCGCGGATCACGGTAAGCTAAATCTCTCTATTATTAATAAAGTGGAAAGAGTACAAAAGAAAGCAGTCAGGTCTATCTTCAATCAATATGGCAAAATGTCGGTTACGGAACTCAGGGATAGAGCAGGTTTGATTGCATTATCAAAGAGAAATAAGATAGCACGCTTGCGTTTCTTGTTCAGAGTTGTAAAAGGCAAATTAAGTAGCAACACTCATGAATTTGTCACACTTTCTTCTGGTTATGCTACGAGGCGCAGAAATCCTTTTACTTTGCTTCCTTTTCAAACGAAAAATAATATCTTCAAGTATTCATTTTTCTCTCGTACGGTTGTGGAGTGGAACGGCCTCGACGGTGCATGGTTTGAGGTGGAAGACATCCAGCAACTTCAGGCGTTCGCTGAACGTAGTGTGTGAAGTTTATTCATTGTCATTTGCAGCACTTTTTTGTTTTGTAATTCCATTCATGGTTGGTTGGTTCACAGGAAGGGAAAGGCGCAGTATCTGTCACACTTGCTCTGTGGACACCTGAACCGCGCCGTAAGGGAAGGGAGGAAGGTGGGAGTGAAAGTGGAAAGAGAGAAAGGGGAGTCGTAGTGGAGGGCTACGGAGTAATTCCATTCATGTGTCTACGGTTTCATGCATGTATTTTATTCTTTTGGACATTATTTTATTATTGTTTTTACTATATATATTTTGATGTTCACTGTCGTCATTCCCACCCTGCCACGGCTCCTACCTTGGGGCTAGCAATATTGCAAATAAAATAAATAAACAAATACATTCAGCTTCCTGCTGATACAGATAGTATAGAGTTGTGAAATTACGTTCGCGTTCGAAAAACGCATCTTCGCTTATCCGACAGAGCATTTAAGGTTGCACCAGAGACCGAAAGCACACACACTGAAGTGACTAACAGCAGGCGGGAACGCAGAACGTCGCTAAAATCGCCTGCACTGATTGCACTCGAACAAGAATGTCCAACATGCCTGCTATGGCCATCAATCTCATCATGCTGTTTGTAGACAAGCGTGTAATACATACTGGACCTGAGTGACATACATCGGAGAATCATGATCGAGGTCTTTTGACTGAATCGTGCTGTGTGACAGGCCACGATGAGAATTAGACAGGCGAAAATCGATTCGCCCTTAACTAGTGAGCTTGAGTCCACATCCAAAACGTTTCCCGCAAAATCTTAATGAAGCGATTTGAAGAATAGAAAACAAAAAGGCTTGCACGGTCGGTTAAACAGCCCTAACGTCATATCATCTCCTCATCTCCGAATGCAAATGACACGTTTGCCACGGCCAGCACAGCCAAGCCTGCAACATAATCAGATCAATAACAAGATGTCCATCGGTTCCTCGTTACGTGCTCAACTAACAAACCGTAACAGAAGTGGCCATTTTGTATCACACTTCTTTATATGTTTGGCGACAGTAAACGACAAAGAGAATACAGATGATTCTACCACCGGCCGATTTGGCAAGAAAAAAGGCGGTGCGTGGACACAGACTCTTGTGGTTGGACCCAAGAGGCTATTGCTACAGCGCTTATAGGGCTATAGGATATCGTTACTATGTTTTCATTACCGTTTACTGGGATAGGGTGGCGACATCTGAGCATGCGTGGCCGTTAGCGTGGTGCCGAAATGTTTAGGGATCTGTTTAAATGTTTCAGAGAATTAGTGGACCACCATGCATGCGCCACGCTGCTCGCCCGCTTCGGGCCGAACACAGGATCGCCGCCACGTTATTCGGTGCGATGTATATCGCTCTAAAAGGCTACATTCGCTTTCATTTGACATACTCTCACTTAAGTATAAGTACCTACAATGACAATGTTTCGATTTCATTGCCGATTCGCGAGATGTTGAGCCTGACTGTACAACGCGAACATTAACTTGAACATTTTCCTTTTTCAGAACTGTCGTCCCTGAAAAAATGATAAGCTGGTAATTCACTCGCCGTTAGGTAATAATAGTAAGCTAAAAAAAAAAAAGTGTCTCCAACCATAGCTGGAGCGCTTTGACTTAGTGCCACTGGATTGCGCCACTGCAAATTTTGGCGATATTTCCACACTTATCTTCGTACTATTTTAGGGGCCATCTGCCACCACCATTGCTATATACGGTGACTGCTACACTGTCGATGGTAGTAACTAGATAAGGGGAAAACAGTATTCTACAAACGTGTTTCGCGTTTCGAAGCGATAACAGTAACGTTCGCCGTCCGGTAATGGTAACGTAAAAGTGGTATAATTGCTTATCTGCGATCCGCTACCGTGATCTGCTACACGCCGGCGCCATTGCTCATGCGCAGGGCAGCTTCAGGGCGCCAGATGGCGCCACGTGCCGACCGGCGATGATCCTGGCTCATCGCTCGGCCGGACTTGAGGGAGAGTGCGCTGGAACATTTCTGAATTCAGGCTTCGGAGCTCCTGAAGCTCACTTTGCTGTTTAAAAAATATCAGCACACCAAAAAAAAAAAAAAAAAAGGATCTTAGAATGAATTCTTATTAAAGAATGGAGGTGTCTTCAGCGTCTTTTTAAACAATATTTGCTGTTGCGCAAGTTGGCTTGTTCCCGCGTTTAAAGAAACCGTTTTTCTTTCTTTTTTTTTTTGGGGGGGGGGGGGGATGGGCGCTGAGCTTCAGCGAAGGTTGATGCAGTTATGCAAATTGCCTATAGACACAAACCATATTATAACCATGAAGCAGCGCGACGAAGGTTTCACTAAGTTTGTTATAGAGCTCACATCATCAGCACCCTGGCCCTGGCCGAGAGTGCTCGCAATAGCACATTGACACGCGCGCGAAACATTTAAGTATGAGTCCTGCCGCGGTGGCGCAGTGGTCGGGGAGCTCGACTGCCGCATCCCGTGTTCTGTGCGATGTCAGAACATGTTAAAGAGCCCCAAGCAGTCGAAATTTCTGGAGCCCTTCCCTACGACGTCTCTCACAGCACGAGTCGATTTGGGAAATCGGGACATTAACTCTATGAACCAAACCTTTAAGCATGATAGCGGCTACGTTACAGGCTGGCGTGACCGATGCGCGCTCTGCTTTTTTTCCTTTTCCGGGGTTCTCAGCCATTAGAAAGAAGGCCGGTCTCGCAAAGGCTCAAGTTCTTAACAACGAACACTATGTCCAGCTTTTTTTCCGCCAAAGGGAAAACAAATGGCTCATAAGGTAAGAGGAGCGGGTTTGGCATTATTACTAGGAGTGTCCGGTAATCTCTTGAGTCGTTAATCAGCCGAGTTATAAGAGTAAGAGACAATCCCGGTCGGGCGATGCTGTTTCGTGAACGGCTGTCTCAACAGGACGATTGGGACACACGCGACGATTCCCTAATTGCCGGTTCCTTAGAGCAATCTGAGAAGGATAGTATTCAAGTAAAATGGCACATTTCTTTAATCGTGAAACTCTAACGTAGCCTTACATTTGCACAGACTCGGATCAAATTGAAGATGAGCTGGCGTAAAGATGTTTCGTCTGATCGGCGATGCTATTTCCTAATACTTTTCACTGCGAAAGCTATAGTGTTCCTTCCGTTAACATTAAACGTTATTCACTAACCATTTAAGTACTGCAGCAAAAAAAAAAAATAATAAAATAAATAAAGAACTGTGCACAAATGAGTCCGTATATATACACTAATCGTATTAAGTAACATAATTAAAAAATACCAAACACTCCAAAAATGAAAACCTTAAAGATAAAAAAAAAAGAAGTCATGTTGAAAGCTCAAGAGGAGTGAGACACGCTCAGCGTCAGTAACAGTTCTCCGGTACGATCTGAATTTAATTACAAGCACTTTAATGTAATGCCTAAACGCATGAATCGTCTGGGTCAATTTAGACCACGCCGGTACTCCTTAACCTAAGGCTCTTTTTCAGTTAGTCCACCTCCGAGACATTCGACCACCGCGAAGCCGGGTACATCGAAGCAGCCAAGCATCTCGCAGCTGCGGAAAGCATTAGCTGTCCATGGAGCCTCCGAGGCGAGTAATGGTCATGGGTCAAGTTCCGTTTTCATAGCGACTTCATTAGCGCCACCTGCACGCAGGCAATTACGATACGCGTGTTCTTTCTACGCACCGCCTCGTAGTTGTGTGCAGTCTTGCATACATAGGATATTGTGTTCATAGAGCCACAAAGGCCTAGGAGCGGTTCAACAGGCTAGATGACTCACCACAACACTGCCCAGCTGAACAATAGGCCCGCTGAACCCAGTTTCAGATATCGGCGAAGTAAAAATTTCAGACGCCTGGGGAGCACAATAGCAGGGATGGAAGGGAGTTCAAGGTGCTGCATGAAGAATTTCGCCCCGTCGTTGACTGTGTGGCACAGCGGGCCTCCTAGTGCGCCCGTACTGCACGCAACTAGTGGGAAGAAGGAAGGCAGTCGCTAGAAGAGGAACGGGCACGCGAGGAGCATCTCTCGAAGGTAGGGGAGGAGACGATGAGTTGAACGCGCAACGACTAACACGTCAGCATGGGCCAGGCATGCTGATCTGGGTGGGTGCAGTGTATACGCATGTACACTTGGAAGGAAGGAATTCTTCCAAGTTCCTTCCCCGATCAGTGATCACACTGCAGACCAAAGCGCCAGGTACTCGTCATGAGACTCCATGATCGTTGCTGGCAAATGGAAGTGGGATGGAATGCGCTTTTAGAAGAAAAGAGTAGACATCCGCCGTGTTTCTCTGAGGATTTCAAACAATGCTCGCGAACGGCACGCTGCATGCCAGGCTAGTGTCTGCTGATATCAAAATGTACGCCTCCTCAAATATTAGTCAGCGTGAGATGGATGAATGGCTTTATAAACACTGCATATTGCGGATGCTCCGAAAATAATACTCGGCTTGAGTGAGGCGCTCAGAACAAAAGGAGGGCAGTGGGAGACGGGAGTCTATACGCAACACATGCGTTTTCAGATGAATAGATATTTTTCTGCGGTCAAGAAAGCCGGAACAATGGCGCACCCTCCTCTGTTTTTCAAAGGTATTCAGATTGTTTACTGGATAGCTGACCGGTAAAAAATACTAACCCGACCACTAGATGTATTATTACGTAATTTTGACGGGCCTGCACCCTGCACGGATTAAAACTTCACCGGGGATTTTTCCATTTTTACCAAACGAGAAAACAGCAGCAAATAAAGCGGGGCCAAGAACAGTGTGTTGATCTATAACGCAGACGCTGATTGCATGCATGGATATCCTCTGCCCCGGTATCAAGCATTTTAACGCTCCGTTCCGTCACAAAGACGGAACCAAGTGACGATCGAGGCCAAAGCCTTGGGCTTTGCGGCTCCAACTGTAACACAGTCAGGAATAGCTGCTTATATTTTTTCGTTCATTTATGGTTTGTCTCGCGATAGATGTCTGACAAAGATTTCTCAATTAAGGCCCCTAAACAGCTACCTAACGCTTCATTAGGTGCATAAGAACATTTGCGAAGCGACCCGCCGGGGTGGCGCAGTGGTTACTGCGCTCCTGTTTCCAAGGATGCGGGATCGAATCCCGGCGTCGGCGGCCGCTTTTCGATAGAGGCGAAAATCAAGGCACCCGTGTGCTGTGCGATGTCAGTGCACGTTAAAGAACCCCAGGTGGTCGAAAGTTCCGGAGTCCTCCACTACGCCGTCTCTCATAGCCTGAGTCGCTTTGGGACGTTAAACCACACAAACCACAAACCAATCACATTTGCGAAGCCACCTCTGGCATCCGCGACGACGAGAGCCCATTCAAGACGACAAGGCTCCCGCGGACACCACGGCGCTCATTTAGCCCTTGTCCTATCTGAACTGTCAAGCCCGCAGCAAAAAGAGCCACTAAATCCGAATAAATCCGATCACGTTTATGAGGCAATTTATTTTACAATTTGCGACAAGACTTCTTCTTTCTTTTTTTTTTCTTTTCAGCTTTTCATATTCGCCAAAATCAACTGCAGTACACAAGCCACAATATAGGCATGATGATGCATTTTCCTACTCTTCCACTTTTCAATTTTTATGCGCCTTTTCCTCGGTAGTTCAGCGTGGACCCCTAATTTCAACTAGGCTCTCGTGAATCGCAAGCACCGTTACCTGTGAGACTTCGGACAAACTTGGACGTCAAAATAGCGCGACAAAACAGCGACAACGTAGCGACCAAGTCTAGACACAGGGAGCACTGCTGCGTCACTCCGTTTTTCCGATCATGAACTGTGTTATGCTACTTTTTGCTTGACTTCAGAAAATCTAACCAACCATTCAGTGTTTTGTTTTCCACCTTCTTCAACTAGCCTTTCACGCGTCGCGTTGTCTGGGCGATGAACTGTCCCTGCATGGTTCTGCTATCCAACCACATTCTTCAATCCTGGCTGTAAAGTACGTCCCTCCCAGCAAACCTTTCCCAACGAACATGTCGCCTACGATGGAGGTAAACTGCTGACCAGAGCATCATACATACACCGTTGCGGGGTAAAGGGGGGTAGCACCACGGCTACGCGTGATGGGCTGGGAATATAGGGGCTCGCCAAATTGAGACAGCAGAAAGACGCCTCAGGCAATGCGATCGACACAGGCAGCAAAGAAGCCAGTGCATGAACATGAACCCCGCCTCATCGGTCCAGTCGACGAGAGGGTCGTCCTTCTGGTCGAACGAGATGTTCCTTCCGTCGTGTTTAAAATGCGTACGTGGAAGGGAAGAGGCAGAGAGAGAGGGAAATAGAGAGGCAGGTGCTGGCGTGGAACTCTCTTGCAGCAGAAGAAGGGAAAGTATACGAGAGAGGAGGATGCAGGGGGGAGCGCGGAGGGAAAAAACGATGGTCACGACTCATCTTTTACGAGTATACATCTCCTCTTCGGCCCAATGCAGCTGTCCGTGAGGTGGCATTGTCTGCCATCTTACAGTCGCTTCTCATTCCTTCTTTGATTTTGTGATGAGAGCCGTTTGTGAGAATAGCGATCCTAGCGTGCTTGCTTCAACAACCGCGCCTACATTTCTGTTTTCCAACGTCATGTTTTTTTATTTTTTTTTTATGACTGCCTACCTGTAAAGAATCGCCAGTTTCCTCCTGGAAAATGTGGGGAAAAATAATGGACACCATTACAGGGAAAAACTGAAATATTTATTTAATTACATTGCTGAATGATAGCGTAAGTACAGGATATAACGAAGTAAACAAGTCAATGTCAGCAGAGAGCCCTGCGCTGAATACTTCCACAAGCGTAGTGTAAAGTCTCTTTGAGGCAAACTACAAACACATAACGACAAAACACACACATACACACACACACACACACACACGCGCGCGCGCGCGCGCGCGCAGACAGACAGACAGACAGACAGACAGACAGACAGACAGACAGACAGACAGACAGACAGACAGACAGACAGACAGACAGACAGACAGACAGACAGACAGACAGACAGACAGACAGACAGACGCTTAAATGTATACGTAGCTTCTACCTCCCTTGCGCATCTACCTGTAGTAAGTCATCACTGCAAGCAAGCATGCCACACTCGTATGCAAGCAGCCACTGTAGTACAATTAGCGACGAGCGCACATGTCGCCACCCAGATAGCGCCGAAGAAAAGCAAATGCAGGGCCGTCCACACAACTAAGCGTGCCCGCAGTCTCTGCTCTGCTGCATACTCATTCCAAATGCAACCGCCCCATAGAAAGGGGATCGTCACTTGATTCCCAATAACGTCGTCCCATCAGGAAGCATTCGGCTCTACCCTTGCCCGAGGAAAGTAATGCGCTGCAAGAGAAACGGGACAATTTCTGCGCGTGAATCAAGCCGCAGCCGAGGAGCGTCGGCAGACAGCAGACAGCCGTAAAACAGCTCCCCTTGTGTATACACAGCGACTGAGCAAAATTATCCCGATCATTAGGCAATAAATCCTTCTATACGCGCGATAAATGTCTAGCCACTCGAGAGAGGGGTCGCAATTTACACGCGCCCCCGGCTTTGCAGCCAACCAAACGTAACCAGCCTCGCGGCCTTGCAAGGTTAGGTTAGCAGAGCCTCACTCTGCGTAATAAATTGCGGACCGAGTCACCTGCTAAATTGTCGCTCAAAAACCTCAGCAACGTACTTCCGACAGGGATGGTTGCTATCCGCATGTTCTGGCTGTTGGATAGGTTAACCTTGACAGACGTAACTTTTAAGCGTGGAACACGCGACCGCGAAATTTTCGATTAATCCCATGACAACACGGTCTTCCGAGGGGGTGACACGTCAAGGACAGCCAGGCGAATATATCCGGCCATGACACACGTTTCAGTTGATTGCGCGTGAGCGGGCCGAACTAGTGAGAGAACTGTCGTGACGCTGGGGCTATGGCGACCCGGCCTTCACTTGGTAGCGTGCAGAGACTCCGGGTTGAAGAAGGACTGAATCTTCGAAGTTGGTAAAATATGTACAAGCAGGTTTACTGGCACTTTGAGAAAACGTATTTACAAGAATATTTACATGAAGAAGAAGGGTACATCAGCAAAATGACAAGCGTTAAGAGTTCATAGCGAGAAGCGACTGGATGAGCCGTTTACCCAGGGCCCAGAGCGACCTTTCGTGCTCTGCAGCGTCCTTAAAAACCCCCTATGTCCAGCCCCTCTCTGAAGATGCTGACCAACCAAATCCAGGGCACGCCCCTCAGGTATCGGCATCCAATCGAACACATCACTGCACTGATGGTCTGAAGCACTGACTGGTCCGGCATTCATTCGTTGGGCGTGATCACTTGTTGGCGGGAAAAGCTTGGGAACGGCGAGGAGAGGAGGTACATTTCTATTCTTCAGCAAAGAAACCACAGGCTGGTTCTGACAAGGGGTTTTACTTCTCAGAAACCTGAGTGCACGTGGCGCCGCATAGGGCTCCCAACATGGTCCCTTTTCGACAATTGCAAATCTTTCCTGCATTCCCGGGAAATCACTTAATGGCCGTATGAGTCATGCTCCTTTCTTGTCCTGCACGTCAGCGGACATGTCACTCTGTCGTCTCCTTTGGATAGGAGGCATTCATCACTGGAGGATAGCATTTCTCGACTGGAAGGGTGAACAAAAGAAAGAAAGCACTTCCTGCTATTTCCCGCAGGGGGACGTTTCTTTGTGTTTTTCCAGACGTTCTCTTGACAGGGTCAATTTGGCATTTGCAGGTTGTCCACAAAGCAAAACATGCTTACAAAACAGGATTCCTGGAAACAGGCTCACTTAGAGCCATTGGACCATCACCACATATTCACAAAACTTATCCATGCCCACAGGCGAACAATAGAGCGCGCAATTGCGGATGCTTGGTCGTAACAGCCTCCTCCCCCGCCAGAAGAGTCTCGGAGGGCAGCAGTCCCAGCTGCTGCATGAAGAGACGACTTAATGGCCTGCACGTGAACGCTTGAAGCTCGCTGTTGCTTGTCGCGTTGTCTTGATTGTTGTAGGCCAAATTGCTCGAGCTGTCTGAAACTCAACCACATGTCGAAGCAAGCACTCGGCTCCCGTCTGAAGAGACCAGGTTAAAAGGAAAACTGCCATTGTTGTTCGAGAAAAGCCCACTCTCAAGACGTTCAGGACCCACGTATTCCTAGAAAACCAAACGTGCTGCTTTACATAGTCACACATATACAAGCGCACGAAAAAAAAAAAAACCTGATTATCAATTTGGATACATGGTGAGGAACATCTCGGACCGCTTAGAAAGAGCGGCTAAGCGCGTCCGCATTCCCATTTAACTTCCCCTTTTTGTATCTTATTTCAAAATTGTACTGCTGTAAAATCAAGCTCCACCTAAGAAGGCGACTGTTCTTCGATGTCGCAGTTTGCAGCCAAGCCAGGGGACAATGGTCCGTCTCTACGGTGAATTTGGCCCCTCCAAGATAGCACTGCAATTTTTGAATGGCCCATACAATGCAAGCGCATTCTTTCTCTGACGCGCAATAAGCCCTCTCTCTAGAACTCAGTTTTCTGCTCAAGTAGAGCACGGGGTGCTCATTACCGTCGTCATCTATCTGGCAGAGAACAGCACCTAACCCTCGATCACTGGCATCACACTGGACCGTGAATTCTCGGCCATAGTCTGGAGCTCGCAATACCGGACGGCTAATCAGCACAGCCTTCAGGTTTACGAAGGAGGCTTCCTTTTGTTCGTCCCAGACTACATTTGTCGGTTCTGTCTTGCGGAGAGCGTCGGTCAGAGGGCTAGCCAAAGATGAATAGTTAGGGATGTAGTGATTGTAGTATCCCGTCAGACCTAGGAATGCTCGAATTTCCGTCTTCGTGCTCGGCCGCGGGTAGTCTGCTACCGCAGAAATCTTAATCTCGCTGGGTTTCCTGAAACCTTGACCTACATTGTGACCCAAGTAGTCCACGGTCGCCCTTGCCAGGCAACATTTCTCGGCCTTTACGGTTAGTCCAGCTTGACGCAAAAGGCTCAGTACAGCTCTTAGATGTACCATATGGTCCGCCCATGAGTCGGAAAAAACCGCAATGTCGTCTAAATAAGGCACCGCGAATGTTTCACACCCCTTTAAAACCCTATCCATGAGTCGGGAAAAACAAAATGGAGCATTTTTGAGCCCGAAACTCATCATTGTTGGCTGGTAGCTGCCCGTCGGAGTGACGAAAGCCGCGTATCTGCTGGCGCGTTCAGTGAGCGGTACTTGCCAGTATCCTCGAGTAAGGTCCAGCGTAGTCACATATGCCGCTCTACTGACCTGTTCTACTCTCTCCTCAATATTCGGAATAGGATACACTTGATCCCTGGTGAGAGAATTTAGCTTTCGGTAGTCTACCACAGGCCTAGGGTCTTTACCTGGAGCTTCTACTAAGATCATAGGCGAAGCATAATCGCTTTCCGAGGGTTTTATTACTCCCAATTCCAGCATGCGAGTTACTTCCCTATCCAGAATTTCTCTTTGCCTTGGAGAAAATCGGTAGCACCTTGATCGCACTGGCACGTCTGAAGTCAGCTCAATATCGTGCTCAGTCAAATCAGTTCTGCCTGGCCTGTCCACGAAGCAGGCCTCAAACTCTGTTATTATCTCGCCCAGATCGGACAGCTGGGATTTCTTTAGTTCTCCTCTCTGCTCCGTCTTTTTGAGAAGCTCCTGAGCGTTGCTTCCTTTTCCGCTGAGGCAAATCAAGTTGTCCCCCATCTCCTCGGGAAGGTTTAAAGTTAGATTTACCACGGCTTCCCTCTGCACATAAGGCTTCATAAGATTGCAATGATAAATGCGCACTTCTTTACGCCTACCGGGAATTTTCACTGCGTAGTTAGTGTTAGAAAGCTTTGCAACGACTTCAGCCGGTCCTTCCCACTGTACTTCGAGCTTATTCTGCCTTGAACTTCTCAGCAACATCACCTGGTCCCCGATACAAAACGTCCTTTGACGGGCTGTCTTATCATAGTACACCTTGGAACGAGCCTGGGCTGACTTCATGCTGGCCTCAACGAGTTCCTTAGTGTTATGTAAGCGATTCAAGAGGTTCAGAATGAATTCTACTACTGTTGGGTCTTCTCCGCGCTCCTCCCAGGCTTCGCGCACCATTCGCAAAGGTGAGCGCAGTGACCTTCCGTACCCCAACTCGGCTGGGCTAAATCCAGTGGATTCGTGCGGCACTGACCGCAAAGCGAAAAGCGCTGCAGGCAGGCAGGTATCCCATTCGCGCTTGTTTTCATAGCACAGTCCCCTCAGGACTCGTTTGAGAACAGAGTGCCATCTTTCTACGCTGTTGCTCTGCGGATGATGGATCGAGCTATGCACTACCTTAATGCCGCATCGCTCGAGAAATGAGGTGGTGAGGACACTCGTGAAAACGCTACCCTGATCACTTTGGACCTCGGAAGGGAATCCAACTCGTGCAAACACTGACAGCAGCGAATCCACTACACTCTCGGACGTCACCTCGCGCAGCGGAACAGCCTCTGGAAACTTTGTGGCTGGGCATAACATAGTGAGGATATAACGGTACCCTGACTCTGTCACAGGAAGTGGCCCAACTACATCTATTACTAACCGGTGAAACGGCTCGGTAATGATTGGTACTAACACCATCGGCGCTTTCCACTTATCTTGCGCCTTTCCAACCCGCTGGCACGTGTCGCATGACCGTACAAAATTTTCCGTGTCCTTAAAACATCCAGGCCAATAGTATTCTTGCAACAGCCTCTGCTTTGTTTTCTTTATTCCAAGGTGACATGACCACGAGCTGCCATGGGAAAGTCGCAGTAAGTCTCCGCGGTACTTTTGGGGAACAACTAATTGGTCCCGCTCTACTCCGCGCTTATCCTTGAATAAGCGATACAGCACTCCCTTTCTCATCTCGAAAGAAATATTGTTTGCTGTCTTAGTGGCGCGGTGGCGCTCCCTTATCTCCTGTATCTTGGGATCATTGGCTTGCTCTATAGCTAAGTCCTCTCGGGTTCCACTTAAAAGTCTCGTGAGATTACTAGACACTGGCGGCAAGAGGTTACTCTCAAGAACGTCCTCATTCCGCGTCTCATCAAGCTCCCTTTCAAGTTGACATATCTGAGATGCCTCGCTCTCAAAGTTTTCTGACCTGCTATCTTCCGCATTTACCACTGTTTTAACTGCCGTTTCCTCCGCTGTGGATTTTTCTGGAATGAGCAGTGTAGCTAGTTCTCGCGCCTTTGAACGTGTTAAGGCTTGCACAACTCTGTCTCCGAAAAGGATGCCCCTCTTTCGCAGCAGCATGTCCGATTTGTTGGAGAACAAATACGGATAGCACTTAGGAAGCTTTCCTGAAACGGCAGCCTCGGTTGTTAATTCGCCGAAAGGGCCCTCGATGACCACGTTCGCGATCGGCAAGCACACACTCTGTTCCTCAACTACCTGTCGGATCCATGCACACTGTCCTGTATAGTCGGAAGGCGATACATACGCCGGATGGACAACATCCATCGTTGCGGCCGAATCGCGCAGTACCTTGCAAGGCTTCCCGTTGACTACTAGGTCATGCAGGTAGGGTTCTAAAAGCTGCATATTTTCATCGCAGTCCCTGACATACGAGAAAGCAATCTTTTCTTTCCGGCAGTTGACGGCAATGTGACCCTGCTCATTACACCTAAAGCATGTGAGCGGCTTCCTAGCCTCAAGCTTATTCTTTGTGTTCTGCACGTTGGTCACTTCCCCACTTTTCTCACTGCCGTCCTTTCTAGGGAATTTGCCTGAAGAAACCTTCATTTCTTCGTTTCCAACTCTAGCAAAGTGCCTTTCCTGACGGTTTTTCACACTGAACTTGGGATTGCGGGGCCTATCCACTGCTGGGTTGCTGAATTGTCGGCGCGAAGCATACTCCTCAATAAGTTCGGCAGCTTCAGTTGCCGACTTAATTTCGCCTCGGTCCTGTAACCAATTTCTTTCTTTTTCTGGGAGGCAGTTATAAAACTGCTCCAAAAGAATTCGCTCGACTACAGCGTCCCTATCACTGTAGGAATCTGTGCTCTTTAGCCACTCGCCCAAATTTACTCTTAAATTGTACAGGAATTCAGGGTAACTCTCGTCCCTGGACTTAGTAGCGTTCCGAAAACGTTGTCTGAACGCCTCGGCGCTAAGCCTATATTTTCTCAGAAGGCAAGCTTTGACCTTCTCGTAGTTGTCCGCGTCCTCCTTGCTTAGCCGCGCGACAACCTCCGCTGCCTCGCAGGGCAGAACCGTCAATAATCTCTGAGACCACGTGTCTCGCTGGAAGGACAGTTCTTCGCAAGTTCGCTCAAAGTTACCCAGATACAGACCGATATCCCCTGATATCACATATGGCTGCATGTACTTTGACATCTTGAAATCTGCCTCCTTGTTGAGAAGAGGTACCGCTAGCTGGGGACAATTGCCCGACCTCTTGCTCAACTCTACTTCTAATTTCCGGAGCTCAATTTCTAGCTCCCGCTTTTTTGCTTCTCTCTCAAGCTTCTCACGTTCGTGCTCCCTTTCCTCTTTTTCCCTCTCAAGTTCACGCTCCTTCTGCTGTCTGAGCTGTTCCTTTTTTTGCCCGATGAGGTTCCATGCTTCACTGAGCTCCTCATCATCGGTTCCCAGATCAGTGATTGCCTTTATAATCAAGGGTTTTCGTGCCAAACCACTTGTATCAATTCCCAATTCCTCACACAATTGCAACAGTTCCGGTTTCTGCAGCTTTTGTAGGTCCATGATCGCTCCGAGTGTCGGCTACTTCCAAAACAACAGTGCAAACTACCAAACCTAAAGGCGTTTCAACACTTTTTACCAGTTCTAAAATCTAACCCTGTTCTAGAACCTGGTCCACATCAGAAGAAAAGCCAAGCACTCACCCACACATGCGATCGATGTTCCGAGCTGCTCTCTTGTTGGCCGATTGTTGCTCCTGCTTGTTGCTTGAGATGCCACCTCCGATCACCAGATGTTGTGGCTTGTAGATTCTGATCCACCTCGAATCACCAGATGTTGTAGCTTGTAGATGCAGATCCCAACGCTGGTCACCAGTGTTGGGGCTTGTAGATCCAGATCCCACCGCTGCCACCAGTTGTCGTGACGCTGGGGCTATGGCGACCCGGCCTTCACTTGGTAGCGTGCAGAGACTCCGGGTTGAAGAAGGACTGAATCTTCGAAGTTGGTAAAATATGTACAAGCAGGTTTACTGGCACTTTGAGAAAACGTATTTACAAGAATATTTACATGAAGAAGAAGGGTACATCAGCAAAATGACAAGCGTTAAGAGTTCATAGCGAGAAGCGACTGGATGAGCCGTTTACCCAGGGCCCAGAGCGACCTTTCGTGCTCTGCAGCGTCCTTAAAAACCCCCTATGTCCAGCCCCTCTCTGAAGATGCTGACCAACCAAATCCAGGGCACGCCCCTCAGGTATCGGCATCCAATCGAACACATCACTGCACTGATGGTCTGAAGCACTGACTGGTCCGGCATTCATTCGTTGGGCGTGATCACTTGTTGGCGGGAAAAGCTTGGGAACGGCGAGGAGAGGAGGTACATTTCTATTCTTCAGCAAAGAAACCACAGGCTGGTTCTGACAAGGGGTTTTACTTCTCAGAAACCTGAGTGCACGTGGCGCCGCATAGGGCTCCCAACATGGTCCCTTTTCGACAATTGCAAATCTTTCCTGCATTCCCGGGAAATCACTTAATGGCCGTATGAGTCATGCTCCTTTCTTGTCCTGCACGTCAGCGGACATGTCACTCTGTCGTCTCCTTTGGATAGGAGGCATTCATCACTGGAGGATAGCATTTCTCGACTGGAAGGGTGAACAAAAGAAAGAAAGCACTTCCTGCTATTTCCCGCAGGGGGACGTTTCTTTGTGTTTTTCCAGACGTTCTCTTGACAGGGTCAATTTGGCATTTGCAGGTTGTCCACAAAGCAAAACATGCTTACAAAACAGGATTCCTGGAAACAGGCTCACTTAGAGCCATTGGACCATCACCACATATTCACAAAACTTATCCATGCCCACAGGCGAACAATAGAGCGCGCAATTGCGGATGCTTGGTCGTAACAGAACAAAGAGGAAAAAAGGCGAAGTGCAAGGACGTGCGTAGCGGTAGATCCAAACAACTCTCTCGCAGATATTCCCACAGTCTCCAATACATCTGCCGTCCCGAAGGACGTCCTTCAGTGTTTCAGCTGTTTTTGTTTCTACGCTTCATATCACTGGTCGCATACTATTCCCTGCAACCGCGCTGACACATTATGGCTAGCACGACGTTTTTCTTGTGTTCACCTTGTACTTTCTAAGAAGTCTGCAGCAGCGCTGGGATAAACGCTAAGAAATTTCCAGGCATCAAAACGCCTAGATAAAGTGAACTGGTGGGTGTGGACGAAAGCATCTCTACCCTCCTCCAGACTGACCCCTCTCCCCATCACCTTAAAACGTGCTGCACGCTTCTCCGTCGCTCACTCGCGAGCAGGGGCGCAGCAGAGAGAGGCGAATGATGATGGGGCGTTTTCTGAGCATCGTGAGACAACGCCGGAGGTCCCCTCCCGCTGCCAACTGGGGGTCCCGAAACAAGGCGTGGCCCCCCCTTCCCCCTTTCTTGCATTCCTCCTCTCTTAACCGCCCATCCTCGGCTGTTTGCATGGCACGCAGTCTCGAGAGCGGCCCCTCCATCTAACGGCCATGCCCAGACCTGTGTATGCACATTTGGCGCGTTGCCACAGATTATACCAGAGGCTTATCGCAGGGGTTATCTAGTAGTATAGCTGTCTGTGTGAGCAACAAAGATCTCCCCTATCACCTCGTTCCATCACAATTCACGCAGCCTTTCTCTTGCAGCTCGAATGTTTCGAGCGCCCAAGTCAGGCATCTCTGCGGCTGTCAGCGTGATCTCTCAATCATGGTCTCTCGGCCGACAGCACGGCGGCTTCATAGTCGCTCAGTGCTTGCGGAATCGCACATCGGTTTAATCGCGCGCAAGATCCAGACGCACTCCTGCCCTTCGCATCAATCTGCCTCTATGCAAAGCATCAAGTGGTTAACGTGAAAGCTAAACTGGCTAAACCACGCTAAGCTACCAGTCTCGCACCGCACCAAAGGAATGCCATCCAGCACGACGCTAGTGCAGCTGGTGCCGCCATCTAGGAGTACCTGAGTGCACTCGTCTCACAGGCAGAAGAAGGCACTGGGGTTCAAACCGCTTGTTCTCGTTTTTCGCTGATGCATTTCTTTCATAAAGGATCCAATTCATGTGAACACTTCAAATGTATCTAAACTTCTGAAGTAATTACTGATGAGCAGTGCCACGCGCATTATAATAGTGTGAGCACAAAACAACCGGATATGTCGGTGCTACCGTCCTATATCTATATAAGGTTTTCATTTGTGCATTTACCAATTTTCAGTGCTAGTAATCCGCCACATGTTTTTGCAGCAGTACGACCTAAAGTAATAATGGCCGCTTTAGCAACAGTTAGTTCAGTTCAGTCGTTCAGTCGTGTCCGACTCTTCGTGACCCTATAGACCATGTCACGCCAAGCTTTCCGGTCCCTCACTATCTTCTTAACATCACATAACTTCATCTGCAGCGCCTCGAGGATGCCATATCTAACCATCGCGTTCGCTGCCTACCCCTTCTCCGGCGACCCTCAACCTTTCTAAACATCAAATCTTTCTCCAGCGACTCCTCTCTTCTCATCAGATGACCAAAGTATCTGAGCTTAACCTTTGCAATTTGACCCTCCAATGAGCAGTCAGGGTTTATTGTCGACAATATCGACTGATTTGATCTTCTGGCAGTCCAAGGAACTCTCAAGAGTCTCCTCCAGCACCACAATTCAAACGCGTCAATTCTTCGACGGTCAGCCTTCTTCACAGTCTAACTCTCGCATCCATACATCACAACTGGAAAGACCATAGCACGAGTTATACGGATCTTGGTTGACAGACTAATGTCTCTGCTCTTTACTAGGCGGTCAAGGCTAACCATGGCTCTCTTTCCCAGAAGCAGGCGTCTCCTAATTTCATGGCTGCAGTCTCCTTCCGAGGTAATCTTGGAGCCCAAGAAGAGAAAATCTGTCACAGCTTCCACTTCTTGTCCCTTGATGCTCCAGGACTTGATAGGGCAAGACGCCATGATCTTTGTCTTTTTAATGTTCAGTTTAAGCCCAAACTTCTCACTCTCTTCTTGTACGCGCATCAGAAGTCTCTTGAGTTCCACTTCACTTTCTGCCATTAAAGTGGTATCATCCGCATACCTAAGGTTGTTGATACGTTTTCCAGCAATCTTCAGCAGTACGAACTAAAGTAATAAGGGCCGCTTTAGCAACCCCTTTACGCTAAATTTTATGTTGCCGTCATTAGAGAGATTTAGCATACCGTGATCCGCGATCCGCCACCGTGGCCCTCTACAGGTCATTCTACAAGCTGATTGGTTCCGATGCGGCAGGTCTGTGTGCCAACATCCAGTATGTGGCGCCATCTATTGGCATCAAAGTGATCTGGACATGCGCAGTGGAACGCGCGGTGGCGAATCACGGTAGCGGATCGCGGATCACAGTGTGCTAAATCTTTCTATTGACTTACTGCACGCTGTCAGGCAGCCTTTCGGTGCAACTATGACGTTCCTCATTGAACAGCTCCGCGACGCAATAAAAGTGAGTGAACAACAGCGGAAGGCAAGCAAGACTCGGGGAACCTTTTTTCCGTCCTTTGACAAAACGTGCCGATAGCAGCGACAGTGTCAGGTGCAGAAATTTTGAAGAGGCCTTTAGCGCAGTGCCATGAGTGCAGAGTGTGTGTGTGTCCAAGTTACGCAGGAACCTCACCCGCAATGACGCATATCTTCACAGGAATGCAGACAGTTTTCGTTTACCACATTGTGTCGCAGCAAATGGTTAAGCACATTAAGTAAAGTATGCCGCTATGAGAAAGTAGTTTCTGGGAGTGCAATTATAACGAGACACAGAACCATGGAAGATAAACTGACAGGGATACACAAACGCTTCTCAGCAGGGCAACAGTGTGAATACTCTCCTCCCGCCCGTATAAATCATTTATCGCCTGAAACGTTTTCTGTGGAGCACACTGGTACATTGGAGCAATGAATTCCCCCAGAGAAATAAAAAAACATCTTTTCGAACAAATCAGCGCGAGAAAGCGCGCATTCTAAAAGCCATAGACAATCAGAAGTGCTTATGAGCATCAGCACCGCTATGAGTCTATACATCCACCGTAGATAAAAGGTCTCTCCCGAGTGCCATATCTTTCCAATTAAAAAGATCTTCGATGTCGGCTGCATCCACACGATCCCGGCATCTTCCAGTAAGATTATCAAGTGGCGATAATGTGAAAATGTTCAGGATAGATGACTGGCCAAGCAGATATTGCGGCTGCAGATTATGCGGTGACGGTTCAAAATCTGACTCGCCCCTTTAAAGCATCGAATGCATTTCTCAGTGCTTCTACTTGAAATTTCCTTGCACCGTATATAATGCGGTTACAAATTACTCCAAAATGGAGTAAAGTAACAGTAGCATGGTAGGCTCTCTTAGAGGGGTAGGGTATTTTATCGAATACTACTCAAGATAAATTTTCAACACGAAATATGTTATGTATACCGTTGACAACAGAGGTATGCCGTTGACAACAAAGGCATTCCTACCTCAAAGCATATTGATTTGATGTAATTATAGCAATCACAAGGCGCTTTCAACAGCGACACCAGAAGCCTTGAGCTTAGCAATTGGGGGATACTGAAATAAAGTTTAAAATATTGGTACCTGCAAAAAACTTGGCATGTTTTGCAACGATAATCCGCTTCCGTTGCATACACTAGGTATTTCGTCGCTAAAGGATATTTCCTAGACTTTTTTTTTTTTTTTTTTTTTTTTTTACATCCAGATAGGGTTATTCGTTTGCAGAATATATACCGCAATACCCACGTAAAGGAAATATAAAGACATCATTGCATGCTAGTTCACGATGCGCGCTCTGCTGACTGTAAGAATGGGGCAATAACACCAAAAAGAACCAGCAGCCGTTTTAAGCTTACAAGAAGACTCCCGGCAACAGGCCGCAACGAAGAATGATTGAGCCAGCGAACCCCACGCATTTGTAGGTTTTTGCGGCTAGAAACTCCACCTCTGATCCTCCCCGATTTTTTATTAACATCGTCGAGATGAATGGCGCCAATTACAAAGCCAAGATCGCGCCACCAATGCACTGGAAGAGCTTCCTAGTCTCTTTCCACATAGCAGCACAGGAAAAAAAGAAGGAAAAAAAAACAAAGAAAAAGAAAAGTCTGCCCGGCGCTAGCGCAAAAGCCCCTCTTAAGCAAGAGTAAAAAGAAGAGACAGAGAGAGAGAGAGAGAGAGAGGGGGGGGGGGAATAGCGGCGGAATATGGTTTTTATAGGACGTACAAAACTTATTAACTGCATGCGAAGAAAAAAAAAAGAATGCCTCTGCAAAGCATTGCTCAAATACCGAAGACAGAATACATGAAGGAACTAAAATGATGCAAGTCTTGCAAGAATAAGAGAGGCTTCTCGCATTGCAAGGGCTCCAACTCTTGCCTCGCTTCTGACGCAACTCAGTCGGATTGTGTAGCTGGATCCACTTCATCCATTCCGACCCTTGCCAAAAAGCGCGCGCGCTCATAATCGCACTCCCCAGCATCTCCGAAATAATGGCGCCTCTTGCAGGAGAGGCAGAGTGCGAATTCTTTCGACTTGCATCGCGCGGGGCTACACGTCCCTTTCTCATCTACGACAGTCCCTTCATAGAGGAGAGCCGACTCGAATCCCATTAGGAAAGCAAGCGAGCGCTCATGTGTCTCCCACGCTCTCTGAGCCTCCTCGCTCGCTGGCTCGCGGGTCCATACATCCATCAAGCTTGAGAAACCGCGGTCAAGACCGCACAACAGATACCAGGCGCACTATCACCGTGCTGCATTCGGAATATCGGGCAAAAGAAAAAAAAAAGATTTGCTGGTTCATAACGTCCCGAGATAAGAGGAATGAGGCACACAATAGGGGAGAGCTCTGAAGCCTGAGTTTGCACTCAGGGCGACGCGTAGTAAAGTAAATGTGTGCGAAGTATCAAGAGAGGCAGGGCCCACTTGGCCTGCCAGTCGTGCATAATGTGATTCCGGACGGCGGTTTCTACAAGCCAGCCTATAATGACACATGCGAGCCAGAGACAGCAGTGTAGCAATCTTCGGAACGACCGGCGGAACGCAGAAAGGCCGGATTGCGCAGTACAGAACATGGGTCAACAGCCCGCCGTATAGTGTAATAACTGCCCGCCGGGAATATGCAAGCTCAGCGCAGTTGCCATACGCGGACAAGAAAGCAATTCACTTTCCTTGCTTCCAGATGACGTTAATGGGAGAAACGAAAGCGGCTGTCCAAGGGAAGTCAGATATCAACCCATTTTAGTCACTTTTAGCCGCACTGAGGAAAAGAGAGATTGTTTGGCCGATCATAGCTTGCAAACATTTCGTGGAGTACATCAGCTGTTTTGGTCAGCCGTACGCTGTGGCCTCACGTCACTTAACTATAAATATATTGCATTCTCAAGGAGAAAAACGTTTTTTATTTCCCCGTTGAACAACCTAGATTCCTTTTTTCCTGATGGGTGAAGAAATGGTCAACAGCGCACATCCCAATCAACAGCAAGAATATGCGCCTATTACAGGGCACTGCCCTAACAATCAGCCCTGTCCGTCTCAGAGGCGAGCACCCTATCTCCGGAAACTCACAGTCTCTTCCCTCAATCTGCTGCCAGGCGCAGTTATATATAATTCCTCATAATCTGCATACGGCCGCTTACAGGCACTACAATTTATGAGTCACTAATGCTTTGCTTGAATGTAAAAGTTTGCCAAATGTGATGCGAATCATTCAAAAAAAAAAAAAAAGCTGCAATGATTATGCTTTCAGCCGTGAATATCGCCCTGCTTAAAGAATTTACATTTGCACACTAAAAGGCGTTACACAGTTTGAAGGATGTCTGTCCAGTAAGGCAACAACCATTTTCGTTCCATTAAATGTACAGCCTCATTCCATTTAAAATCGCCCCGATTTGAAAACCTGGCGTTTTTTTTTTTCTTCTCCTTCTCCGGGCGTTTAACTATACTGCAATGTTCTCTTTTGAGATGACCATCACTTAAGTTGCTCGAAATCTGCGCACAGAGCACAAAATTTACTGTCTGTGCACCTGCTAGATGCCAACATCGACCGAGATACTGTATCAGGCGAATGAAAACGGTTAACGTTACGGCGTGTGCAGATAAGAAAACGAGCTGCTCATAGTAAACTAGAGAGGATGAAGGACAGGATGATTATTAATGTCGCTTGGTAGACTTTTCGGACACACATCTCGCACGTCCTATTGCAGTTTCATCGTTCTTGCCGTCTCCATCTCTTTCACTCTGATAATTGCTACCTTAACACGATTGTGCACCCGCAGCAAGACTTCTTTCTTTCTTTCTTTCTTTCTTTCTTTCTTTCTTTCTTTCTTTCTTTCTTTTCTTTCTTTCTTTCTTTCTTTCTTTCTTTCTTTCCTTCTTTCTTTCTTTCTTTCTTTCTTTCTTCCTTTCTTTCTTCCTTTCTTTCCTTCTTTCTTTCTTTCTTTCTTTTTCTTTTCCTTTGTTCGTGCATTTCCCATTCCTAACTCTCTCGCGAAAATGTGTTATACAAAACGCTACCGTACTACAGTGAAACAAAATGCAATAAATATTTATAAATAGAGAGAGAAAAAAAATGCGTAAATGAGGCCTGTGGATACCCCAAATTGTCATTACATAGGCGTCAGTTCAGGGGAACTTATACAGAAACCTTCATCAGAACACCAAATCAAAACGACGGCAAAATAACAGATGCATTAGAATCGGAAGGCTCCGAAAGCGACTTGTCCTTGTACATCGCTCGGCATGTAATCAAATCCAACCGGGAAACAACTGATACGCCCTCTTGTTCCACATTTAGCCTAATATCATGTTTCCCATACGACAGTGACAACTCCATCTACTTTCGACACCAAGCGCGAAGGCACCAGTGGCGCCACTTCGAAGAAACGTCCACATGTTCATTAGCGCGGCTCGCACGAAGAAGGCGTCCGCAGGATCGGGCGGCCGAGCGCGTACCGCGTCGGCACGCATGCACGAAGAGAAGCTGCATTCCTCAGGGCGAAAAGCTGGCCGGCCGCCCCGCCAAGTATTTATGATGGGACCCCCCACGGCAGCGGACCACCGCCGCCACCCTGGGTGTCCGAGGCTCTTCGACCACGCATCCGTTGGCGTGCTCGTTCCTCTCTTTTGTTTTAGGTCTTCAACCCCCCTCTTCCTTCACCACCCCAAACATCAAGGTCACGTGGCACCCCCTCCTCTCGCTTGGCTACACGGACGGGTCGCCGCGTTATTTTGCGCCCTCCACACGCGTTCCCCCCGCTTCCCCTCTCTCCCCCTCCACACACCCTATGCTTTCTTCCGCGAGAGCTCACTGAAGAACACGCCGTAGGCAACGCGACCTACACCTGCGACCGACGTTCTGCGCATTCTCCATCCGTCGCGTACGCCTCGTGATGGCTTCGAAATCCTCTCGGAAAGATGCAAGTCGTCCTCCCATCGTCCCCACGTCAATGCCTCGCGTCCGGTGTATACGGAAGCCATACGCTACCCAGCCCACCGCCGACAAGAACGGCGCGTAGCTGTTAGGATGGGAAGTTCTCAGCAATTTATACCTCTGTCCCGGGTCGCATCTGACATGGCCGCTTGAGAAGAGAGAAAGAGAGTGAGAGTAAAAGGATGAAGCGTTGGCGTCGCTCGTGAAAACCCGCTAGTGTCGACACGTAAACGACCGCGGAAGATCAGAGCAGCGCCGGCTGGGAGCCCGAAGCAGGGAAACTGGATATCTGCGGGAAGCTGAACGCCCAGCACCGACTATTTATTGCCAGTCCTGTACCAAGCGCCTATTTGAGGCAAGGTTACTGTCGACAACGGAAAACGTGCTTTTTATGTGAAGTGTGTGTTTTTAGTTAGGTTAGAAAGCAGAATTCGAAGAAGGAAATTACTTGCTTTCCGTTTGAGGCATTACACTGTTCAAGGCAATGCTGAAGCCATTTAAGTACGAAAATAGAGTTCGATGATAATGATCATTTCATACTCCTGGTAACTGGTGAAGCGGGGTAACCACGAAATCTCTCAATTGTGCCTTCACTTTTTAAGCCTAAGCGTGGCCTTCGCGAGTTGAAGCGTTCAAGAGGGCGCGCTTGCATATCAGCAATGAAGGCCCTGCGTTCAACAACTTTCACCGACTAAACATAAGTCACAGCGCTTAAAGATGCGTAGCCGACGAAAACACTTTTTTTCTTTTGTCTATATCGCGGTGATACTACTTTGAGCAGCTGGTGAACCAGGAGGCGTTGGCGACTGGGGCGCTGGGAACGAGGTTTGCTCACCACCCTGCTGCACGGCATGAATAAACGATTTTCCCTCCCTCTCGCCAAGGCCTTCATAAGTGGTTTGGAACATCGAAGTTAACAACGTGACCAGATGGCCGTAGTAGTCATAATGAGCTCCAACCTCAACCAAGACTGCCGGCATGAAATGTCACACGACGTGAAAAAGAACGAAATGAAAGGGCGGTGATTTCTTACCGGTCCCCTAATGAAGTCGATATATCAATCCACTGTTTCAAACCTCATTAGTGTAATAAGCGCGCTGTCTCCTTCCCTAATGAATAGAGGAGTTAACCATGCGCAACTAAGTTGGAAAGCCAACCTAATCAGCGAAACACAGCTGCCGGATAGTCACAAAGAAGCAAGTTTAGGAGATAGGAAGGCGCCGTTAGTGAAGCCAGACAGCGAGTGACCGACAACGCCGCACCCACATCCATCAGGAGCGTGTGACAATGCGATGCATCAGTCGGCGCAATGCGACTCCCTTGTGTTTGGTCAAGTAAGCCGTGAAAAAAAAAAAGAAAAAAAAAGAGAAAATGTCGCCACCTAAAATGGCCCAGCTGCATATGACCGAAGCAAAAAAAAGAGAACGTCCCTTGGGTGCCTGTACAGCAGCAGCGCCGACCGAAAGTGACGCAGATAAACTCATGATCGACCGTAGGACGAAATATGCGGCCCCGCGAGGACGTCAGCATCAACAGCTACAGTCACGTATACGGTTACGACGAATCTATACCTTACTTTGTTATCTCCTTAAGTTTCTCCTTTTGTGTCTGGCAGTCAAGCGTGCCCTTCTTTTCTGTCCTTCATTTATTTGTTATTGGCGGCACGCATCATTTGCTTCTGTTGGTCCGACGGACCCGAGGCAGCAGAAACTGCATTGATTCTTTGCAGAGGTCTCAAAAAGTGAGTTTATACTTTTGTCATCTCAAGTATAGGCACGTCCGCATTTTGATGACGTTGATCGTGCTATAAGCTTTTCAATAACGTTATAGGTTTGCTCTGCAGAGGCTTCCGTACGGTACGACTTCAGCTAATCGACGTTGGGAACTGCGTTAGCCTCTCGTCAACCTTCACCTGAGACTAACGAGTAACATCAGCGGTAAAAAAAGAAGGAACACGAGAGCTGACATGGCTGCTCTGACGGCATGGCATGAGAGGCGTGCTCATTTATACGCTTCCGAAGCGGCATTCAGATTTCCGAGCTCTTCAAAGCGCGTAACAAGAGTTGTCCGGAATAAAGTCGTAACCAGTGGAAACTATATAGGAAATAAACACTGTCCCAGTTAGTTTTTGTCCATAAAGATCGGGATGATACATGGCGAAGGAAGTTTGTCTGCAGTTGCGCGAAAACTTCTAACCACAGTAGTTAGTCAATGATCATGCGTTCTGCCACTACTGTGCCGGCCATAATGCAAAAGGTCTGCGGGGACGAAAATCCTCGCCGTGCTTGCGTCCCACAAGGAAGGAACATCGCTCACTGCAGGCTACAGCTGGGATGGAAGTGGAAAATAGAGTTTTAGCTTACCGTGATCCGCTACCGTGATCCGCCACCGCGCGTTCCACTGCGCATGCCCAAACCCCCCTAGACGCCGATAGATGGCGCCACATACTGGATGTCGGCACACAGACCTGCCGCGTCGGGACGAATGAGCTTGAGCGCCCCACGCGCGGTAGAGGGTCACGGTGGCGGATCGCGGCAAGCTAAATCTCTTTAATAATTAAAGAATCGCGGAACGAAAGGAAGAAGGACATGGCGCAAGTTGTGACCGCTTCTCCACACAGCACCCGAGCGGTCAAAAGCGCCTCCGATCTTACACCACTGCATGACCGTGGTATAGATTCCAATGCACACACGCTCTTCACATTGAACAGTGCATGGGTGCACGTATATCTAGAGTAGCAACTCCGGCCATTTTTGCGACTTCCACGTATATTTCACAGAATCATTTATGGTAGTTTCTAGAATGTATCGTGACTATTTTCGCAGCCGATCAGTGCTTTGTTTTCTTTCGGCGCAAATTACTTTTAAAATTTTCACTTTTCGTGATCTCAACTGGGACTATTCCTACAGGCAGCCTTGCATGCTTGACAACACCAGCTGTTTACTCGTCGATATTAATTCGTTCTGCGTTGTCCGAAAGAAAAAAATCTAGCTTATTTTTGGTCACAGTAATATCAGTCAAGTCATGACCGACACTGTCACTTCGAAGAGTTACCGTGATTGAAAAGTCCTAAAGAAGCCGATTGTCGTCCGCAGGATAAGGTTTTGCGACAGTGTGGTCGCGACTCAGTTCTGGTTCGCTTCTTTTTTTGCGTTTGGGTACCGCAAGTTTGGGTAGAGGGTGGTTATTAGTGCGGTAATCGACTCAAATTGTTCTAGAATCGTTCCGAGTTGCCGTTTAACTATGCAGCGTCCATTTATATCATTGCACAACCATGAACACTGCAGCCGTACTATATACTCGCGCTATCCCCCATGGTAGTCGTACAGCCAGCTTTTCGCGGAATACACGGAAGCAAGCCGGCCCGGACACGAACGGACACCGTCGCAAGCGTCGTTCTCAGTAATGAGACAAGTGCGCTCACGTTCCGAGCGACGACGCACATCGTTAACATCGACCCAGTCGTCGCTCACCCTCGCAACCTCCAACTCGGCTTTTCTTTCTTTCTCAGCCGCCCGCGCTGCCATCTTTCGCAGCGGTTAATCCGGCAGCGCGAATCAATAACCGAGAGTCATCGTCTTTTGCCGGCTGCACGAGCGGAAGAGGCAGCCGCGTCGGTTTCACGGTGCACGGCGAACAGCGTCTCACGCGCGCAGTCATGCAACGACGATAGTGCACTGTCGGGCGGCTTGAGTTGCAAGCTTTATCGGGAGTCGACTTCAAGAGAAAACAGGGTAACCTGCGTGATCGGTAGACAGAGACGACTGGTGGTGCCACGCGGTTTTCGCTCCATCACCATCTGTAGGCGCCGGTCCTTTCAATGCCTACTATGCACCTCGTGCCATGCGAAAGTGCTACGACCCCTACACGAGCAGTTCACAAGCAATTTCTTTTCGGAATGTTTTACTCTGCGGACTATTTTGACTGTATGTCCGCAATGTAAGCGTGGTGGGCGTTGAAAGTGTAGCTAATGGCTTTGAAGCAACCTCTTCAGCAGCATTCAACTTCTAAAAGGTAAGGGGGAAAGATGAGATCACGAAAGCAAATGTGACCCGCTGAAGACAGGCAGCGATGGTCAAAATGGTTGACTCGCATCGTGCAAGCGTCTGAGCCGCTCGAGATACAACGTGATCAGCGGCCGCTATAGTCACGACCGGACGGTGGTTGTTCGCGCGGCGAACCGTCGGGGATGCATCTCGAGGAGTTGCACGCAGGGTTACAAGAGCGGAAAGCGATCGGCGAGGACAGAGACGTAAGATACCTCTGCGGTGACCCGTCCTCCATCTCTTCCTTCCTCACGCGACCAGCAAGCCCGAACTCGAAAAGAAAGGCTGGAACGGCCCACCTCGGCGATAGTCAACAGTGGCCCCGAGAAAGCCCACGCGAACAGACTCATCAATCGACGCAGCGAGCGAAAGGCACGCGCAACGAGCTCGCCTCCGTCCAACTTGGGAGGTGCAGGGAGGTGGCGTGCGGGGAGACCCCCATGGCCAGCGTCACCACCACGTCGCTCCCGCTGTGGCGCCACCGGGGGTGCGCCGCTGGCGGTAATGATAGGGCACCGCCGAGGCGAGAAGCGATATCCGACTGAAAGCGGGCGACGTACGCACGGGCGATCGCTCGAACGCATTCTGGCGCGCGCATGCCCGCAGGCTTAGACAGGCTCTGCGCTGGCAAGCAGAACACCGCAACGCTGGTGTGCGCGGAAATATCTTGGACCCAACCCTTAGACGGAGGGAATCGACTGCGTGACAACCGTAACTGTCGGGTCCGTTGACGGGCTGGCAAGTGGAGGTGCGAACGAGTAGATGATTATGAAGCTGGCGAATGTCTTAATATTGTCGATAGAATCGAGAGCGGGAGCGTTGGCAGCAGTCACTAGAAGGGTCTCCTGAAGAGTATAGTTTCAGCAAACTGTAAAAAGTAAATGGAACACTGAGGTTAGATGAAAAGAGCCGATGCAACAAAAGCCTAACTTGAATAAGTGATATGCAGAGGAGTTCCGACAAACAGCGAGGTAAAATATTGGCCTTTAAAAACCTTCGTACTTGACTCGATCGTGGAACGTGATGCTAGTATGGTATGCTAGTGCGCAGATGTTTAAAAATTATCCGGGGTTTAGCGCCGTTTAAACCGATTAAGACGTGAGAAAGCACTGTTTAGCATGGTATGGCATGGCTTCACTTGGCGGTTTAGCAATGAGAGATTGGCACGTCTTTACTTTGTTCGGTTTTGGGGTAAATGACAGTAGCAGTATCGGCCTCACTACTCGGTGGACACTTTCACTTGCAGTCAACGGCGTAAAATCAGAGGTACAGTCTTTTTCAAAAATATACGGCCCAAAGGGTTCGCTTCTAAGCACTCTAACTAAGCCCCTGGAAGCAATAATGGAATATAATAGGTATGCATAGAGAAGAATGGGTACTAGGTTTGTCGTCTACGGGCATTCGAACGGTAAAGATGCTTACCGAGCTCTGTTACGAGACGCGGAAACAAAACCTTTGGGCCGTATATTTTTGACAAAGACTGTACATATGTCGCCGGTTGGAATCCCTATCGCAAATTGGCCTCCAAAGTCCAAACTGACTAGCAGTTGGATGCTAAATAGGAAGAGGAATGGTACTACGCCACCTTGAATGCCATGGAATGATCGGTTGCGTCATAATTTGAATACAAAATCAAGTGCATATTTTGGTATCGTTTCTTGCTCATTCCACTTATGAGGCAAGCGAGGCTTTCGCCTTAATATATAACAAAAAATTTAGGAGCCCAGACCAATAAGAGAGTGCATATCATACGTGCATGTGCACGTTTTGCAAGCCGCTTGTGGGCAGCAGGATTTCAGTGTACGCTAAAGAATCCCTGGTGGTCGAAATGAAATCGCTTTATTATATGGCGCATACTCCTCTCTTCCTTCTTCCACTCTCTCATTTCCTCCTTGCCACGCGGCCCTGATGAGATATGTACATGAGAAGTGATCCAGTAATTGCTCCTTTCCTTCCCTCAATGTTTCTTTTTTTATTATTCTTCCGAGGGAAATTCCTCGTGCTTTCCCACGGCACCACAGTAACACATGGTTTAGTCAAGTGCCAGCTCTATGTATGTATGTATGTATGTATGTATGTATGTATGTATGTATGTATGTATGTATGTATGTATGTATGTATGTATGTATGTATGTATGTATGTATGTATGTATGTATGTATGTATGTATGTATGTATGTATGTATGTATGTATGTATGTATGTATGTACGTACGTACGTACGTACGTACGTATGTATGTATGTATGTATGTATGTATGTATGTATGTATGTATGTATGTATAACTTTATTAAGGAGCCGGCAAACGACGGGTTAAAGCGTCGTGACGCTAAAATGCAACAGTAACGCGAACCCCTTTCCACTCACTCGCCGTAATTAAGGGATGGCGAAGTGGGGTTAAATTTTCTGACGGTAACTTGGTGTACTACACAAGCGTCGGACACTGGCACTAAGAGAGGTGGCGTGGTCAATTCTGGAGTACACTACGGTGTTTCATGACCGCGCACGCCGTCGCACTGAAGTGAATTTCATGTTATTTGCCCTGTTATTTGCTCATTTCACATTATCAATAATCTGGAAAGAGCCCTTTTTCCAAAGTTCATCTTTCAAACATACAAAACATGCGAGTTCACAGATGAATAAAGCAAGGAGTCCCAAAGTTGAGCATTGTAATGTGCATGTTATGATAAAACGCAAAGGATGTGATAGGAATGCAAATAGGGAACATAAAGCCTCCTATATATTGAATAGTAACTTTAGCTATACTTACGAAAAATGCAAAAGTACTACATACGAACCAGAAGCACTAACTGATTACTAAATAATCTAGAAAGAGCAAGAATCAAATAGCTATAATGACTATTTAAGTGTACGCTTAAATGGAGTCACAGATGTTGCGATCTTCAAATCATAAGACAAAGAATTCCACAGTTTGATTGTAAAGAACCCGATCGTCTGAATTCCATAACTAATTCGAACTTTTAGTTGTGCAAAATTACTGTCCGGGACAACATCATCTGGTTAAGGTTAGGCAGTTCTTCACACTATGAAACTAACCTTGTCTACAAGCTTCGACTCCAATGAGCGAAGAAGTTAAGTGACGTCTGATGGGCACGGAGTCGATGACTGCAGTTCGATTGGTTACGTCTGTATACTTATTCTGACAACCAGTGAAGCAGCTAAGCGACCTTTTAGTGCGATAACATCAAAGGCATCTCCTTCCATATAGGAGGGTGCGTTAAAATCAGCCTGCCATGACATTTGAATTCACGTTACCCCTAGGCCACGCAGGCACGTTCATATGGTTCGGTTAAAGTGGGTCTTTGTAATTGAGGTGGTAGCCTACGCTATCGCGTCATATCCTTAAAGGCGGATATTTAGTGTCCCCATACCTTCTTGTCACAGGCGTCGTAACAAAAGCACAACAGTTCAGCAAGTGATTTCCGATATATGCATTTACTGGGGTACCAAGACAATTCTACGGTGTCTCGATGGGCACGACCTATTCGAAAGCTATGGTAACTGAAAAGCGAAAACTGCTGCCGGCAAAAAAAAAAAAATAAAAGTCACTGGCATACATTTAACTAGATTACACACACTGAAATTTACAGAGGTTCAGAACACTTTCATTGTTCCTATGATGGTGAATAATTAATTTTATTCCGATGCGGACACACTAAGGGGTCATTTGGTGGGCCTCGTCTTCCCAGGAACCATATTCAGCACTGCAACTGTGTTCAGTTTTAAGCGCAATATATTTCAACTTCACCATTTACAGAACGGCGTCATAACCGCTCCTAATATAAAATACATAATACCACAAAATATATACCGTAAAACCAGCGCAAAACACCACAGTGCGCCGAGCACTATTTTATATGAGATGCATGGATCGGCTCGAAATTGAACACCTCGCAACTATTCAAGTAAGCCAGTCCGTGAATTGCATACTTTACTTTGAGCAGACCCCTCTAGATGGCACCACCTGACGACGACGCACCAGGCGGTCTTCTCTTTCGCTAGAGAAGGAGCCGAGCGATGCGGGGCGGGGAGGACCTTTCCCCGCGGACACGTAGGGTGGCTCAACGCGGGAGTTCTAATGAAAAATGTAGCCAGGCGCTGCCCACCCGCGAGTTCAACACTCGGCGCGCACCTGACGGGCACGCGAGTCAAGCCGATCGCGACCGCCGAAATGGCTCTCGGCTCTGTAGCTTTACCTGCAATGCAACCCTCCCTTTAATAACGCAGTTCGAACCGTATCGACCTGTCTTATCGAAAAAAATGAGCATATTTTGTGCCCGTGCCAAGAGATCGAACACCAGTTTTCTGTACAGCCAAAATGGATCCGCGTCACGAGCGGAAACTTGAAAGAAAGAAAGAAAGAAAGAAAGAAAGAAAGAAAGAAAGAAAGAAAGAAAGAAAGAAAGAAAGAAAGAAAGAAAGAAAGAAAGAAAGAAAGAAAGAAAGAAAGAAAAGAAAGAAAGAAAGAAAGAAAGAAAGAAAGAGTATAGGCGGCCCAAGTCCATTCTGGTCACGTTTGTACCCCACTATCCATACACTATCCACACACTGGGGCGAGGTTTTTTATAGCTTTCGCATGTAACGCATTGGCCCAGCAGCCTAAAGTCAATGATTATCTGTCACCTGCTTGCCGAAAAGAACGGTGTTGACGAAAAACAGCGTACTGAATGGGGGGGGGGGGGGGGGGGGGGGGGGGTTGAATCGCTCAAAAGAACGTGGTCCTATCGCATCAACGTGTAACGTTCTTGTCAGTGCGAACACTTATAGGTCGGCTCGGGCTGCGGTGCTCCTTTGACACCAGTCAGTGAGGCGTCGAATTGGCCACATTAACTGCATCTACCTGCACAAACGCGTGTCAGTATTTCGCAAACGAGGGCGCCCTAAGAAACTCCCAAACCAAGTACCTATACTATAGAGAGAAGGCAGGAAGGATTTATCATACGCAGCGTGTTGAGGGAAACCTCAGTCCGCCAGACAACCTTCGATATTTAGGCATTTGACTCCAAAATAAATAAATAAAATAAAACAAAGATTGGGAGTGATCCTCTTCTCAATTCCCCTCCCCCTTACTCCGATTCTTATTCTCTTAGTGTGTGTGTGTGTGTGTGTGTGTGTGTGTGTGTGTGTGTGTGTGTGTGTGTGTGTGTGTGTGTGTGTGTGTGTGTGTGTGTGTGTGTGTGTGTGTGTGTGTGTGTGTGTGTGTGTGTGTGTGTGTGTGTGTGTGTGTGTGTGTGTGTGTGTGTGTGTGTGTGTGTGTGTGCGCGCGCGTGCGTGTGTGTGTGTGTGCGTGCGCGCGCTCGTGTGGACAGTTGTCTATACTATTCTTGGTACCGGTTCACTATTAATGGGTGATGCGACGGAGCTTAGATAGCTAACGTTTGGCAAGTTCGGGACCTGTTCGCAAACCTGATCAGACGTAAATACGGTGCGTGACCGGTAACGTCCACGCGGGTTAGCCCATTAGCCGACACGGGTGGTAATAATTAAACGAGGCTTAGCGAGCAGATTCCCAAGCGTCGATTGTGCTTGCATGGCGCCAGCCGGGCTTGCACCGGCCATGAAATGCACGAATAGTAAACGTGACTCCTATACGCAACCGCCGTGATCTCTCCACGCCTGCAACCCGAATCGCACTTCAGGTTTTCCCTCCGGCTCCATGCACTGTATACTTTCCCTTAACGCTAAACCCAAGTTAGCAAACACAACGCAAACAGGAAGCATGCATTCCAAGAATCCTGAGCATCAGGGGTGGCAAACTAATATTGGTAAGAGTGAGCGTTGTTGGGCGAGTTGGTCAAATAAAATTAAAAATGATGAGCATACATAAAATAAACCAAAGTTACAGATAACGTCAGATCACGCTCTCCCTATTATTTGCGTATAAGAAAAGCTGCACGTGCCCCTTCGACACGTAAACTCCGAACAGTCGCCACTTCAAAGAGACTTGGACTCAGTGGATATACGATGGTTAATACGAAAGTAATGTTATATGATAGGTAACGGTGTTTAATGTTCGCTCTACGCATTGTTTAACTCCATCTGCATTCAACTCAATGCAGATCGAGGTTGTCACACGGCAACTTTCAAATGGCTCGAGCCTGCTTGACTTCAAGCTGCTTCCTCAACCGCTCTTGAGATTTCAAGAACACTCGAAAGCGGTCGTCGACACCCTCGTCATCAACGAGCTCTAAAATTAAAAACGAATGAATGCGGTTCCTCTGTAACGGGCTCTGCATTACAGGCAACCACGCGCATAGAAGCTGGTCAGAAAGGTTAGTTTTGCATGTCGCAGTCTTTTCATTAAACAATCCCACTGTAGTGAGAAGAAGTCAGATTTATTGGCGTTTGAAGTACACTGGATCTAGATTTGTAGCTTGTACGCATGCTGCGGAGACTCGTACTAGGTCGAATCAAATTGCTTGCGACCTTTTTGAGCCTCCAATTTGCCTGGAGTTGTCGACATCGCAGGCTGCGCATTTTGCTAAAGAATTGCAAGTAAAAATACTGTTTTAGACATAAAAAGTAAAGAAAATCCAAACGAGGTCAAATTAGAGCTAGGGTTGGAACTCGTATGTCACTCAGGCCTTATCCTCAAAAAAAAAAAAAAAAAGAAAGAAATGTACGTCTGGGGATTAAACAGAAGACGGAGCAATCTATAGTCTTGGTATATCAATCAAAGTATCTTTATTTCGCAACTTTACAAGGCGAAAAAGGTGGCCGGAGAAAAAGCTGCGTCGTTGCAGCTTGACTGCGCTCCATCAGCAGTGGAAACATATTACATTAGAAACAAAAGAAATATATTTACACATCACGTACCAGTAAAGAGCATATGGGCAGAAAATGAAAAATCACATAGGTATTTGAATGAAAAATTAAAATGCCCATAACACACTTTTCATAAAAATTATAAAAATGAAAAGTTAGCTCCTACAATATTATTGAAGGTGACAAGCATTTCTATACACTGCGCTCTACATAAGGTGCAACAGTAATGAATACTGAAATTAAGAAAATAAAGCAGATAAAATGCGTACTAAAAATAAAAATAAGCTAAAAAATACAAGTTAAAATGACAGAAAAGAAGAATAGCGTGGTAGCGCGTGACAGGAGAAAAAATAAAGAAGGCTGCAAATGACTGAAGGAAACTGACATCCGTCGAAACTCTCGCAGATTAAAGGAGCTGTGCCTATCTTCATTGAGGTAAAAAACGGGTAGCATCTGGGGACGAGATTTATTTATTTGTTAAAATTATTTGAATTAAATTAATTATACCTAATTTTAGTTGCAAAACATGTCCTCTGGTAAAGCTGACCCGTGAAGCTGTCGTATTCATTCGGAACAAATGGTAAATTTTTCGTGCTGCATATATATGCTTCGCGGGCCATGTGTTTGAGACCCGTGCTTTACATGAAATAAAAATCGTAATAGCATGTAGCAGGTGTGTCACGAGAGGGGCACAGAAAAAAAAATAATCTAAAGTTGCACTGTACGTTCACTGGCTTACTAAGCACGTATGCACGCACGCACGCACGCACGCACACATGCACACACACACACACACACACACACACACACACACACACACACACACACACACACACACACACACACACGCACGCACGCACGCACGCACGCACGCACGCAAAAAGGAACGGTGTAGGCAGCAGTCAGAGTAAAAGATTGCGGAAACGATTCCCCCCACCAAGTGCGAATAGGTGGGTCCAGAAATCGAGACACCATAGAGGATCGGGTCCCAAATCTCCCCTTCTTTCACCGTCCCTGGGCGCCGCTTGGCAGAAAAAAGCCATCCGCACGATTCGAGTCCGGCACTTCGCCGCTCTCTCCGCTTCGAGCGATGGCTATCGACAACTCGGTTCGATAAATATTTAAAGATGCGCCCCCTGCGCCACCACACGCGTCCGTGCTATACAGCTATATGTGTAGGGTGAATCCAAGCTGAAACTGCTAGACGACCGATAGCGTGGGGGACTATGACCGCCCGAATGCAACGGTCCGTCGAATGAATTAGTGATGACTTTCCGAAAGATAGCCGAGCCGGTAAGTCGGCAGGCCTATGAGATATAAATACATGGAGGACAGATATCATGGAGCGAAAAACGGTGTGTACAGAGATTGCGCACTTTGATTTTGACAACTGCCATATGTAGCTGCAAAGGCGAAATTCTGGCCCGAACGTCGAAACCGGTTTAATCATTGCATACAGAAGCTACACTTGGGAAAAATAAACATTAACTAATACTACCTGGCTCGCGACAGTGTGTAAGGTGGGGATTTACTTAGATAAGCTTGGGAACAGCAGCAGGGCGTCACCGAACCGAGCACAAGTAGGAGAGAGTCGGAAAGGCGTGACTATGCGGTTCGCACCTAAGCACGCGTCTTCATCTTTGAAATGACCCCCGGTCAGAATAGGACCCATCATACAAGGCAACTGGGTCACAGTAATTCATGAGGCGCTCGATAATTCTGTCCAGTATTGCGTTACGTTATGTTTGGTTTCTGCTAGGCAGAAAATATATGTTCCCACGTGACAACTCGCTACGTGGTAGTGTCGAACTCCCAACAGTAATATTTCCACTCCGAAAGACAGGACGGTACACATCATTCTAGAAGAATAGGTAGACAGACGTTGCTATGCTCGACTCTCGATCGCTTTCATACAGGAAAGGGACAATGCAGTGCGCCTTGTCTAGCTCCCTGACAGGGCTGGTAGCACGTAGTACAATGTCTAGTATACTGACAACTTAGTATCGGACTATACTTCTGAATATTGTAACCCGCGCTAACCGTGTCAGTTCTGGAGGGAGAAGAAGACGAAGTTCTGCGGAGTGCGCGTGGTTCTGGGACGCCGCTGCTTTTGCCTGGTCAAGCGCCTGCTCTCTGCCTCCTGTGCCTCAACCCCGTCCTTTGACCGTGTCCTTCTGTACTGCCGTCCGGGTAGCGATAGAACCCGTGACATTCTGGTGGAGACGCGGGGTAAATGCAGCACAGCCCCTCAAAACCCGCTACTCTGAGTTCGCCCCCAAGTCTCAGCCGCCGCCCCTTCGACGAGGAGGCCGAGATACGTGCCAGCCGGCGACTTCAAGGGCTTGCTCCTGAATTTGGTCTGTTGCCGAACTCCAGCTCTCCACAACTTACAATGGCCCGGAGTACCACGACCCAATGTCAACAGACGGACTCGTTTCTCGCACCGTCCGTGGTGTACCTACCGATGGCTCCTCGAGCGGCTGCCACGTTCCATGGCGATGCCTCCGAAGATGTGGAGGATTGGCTGGAGCAGTACGAACGTGTGGCCCGCCACAATGGTTGGAATGCCGAAAACTGTCTTCAGAATTTGTATTTCTGCCTGGACAGTACGGCTCGGCACTGGTTCGAAAACCACGAGGCCTCCCTTACATCCTGGGACACCTGTAAGGAAGAGCTGCGACGGACGTTCGCCAATCAGTATCGGCGACAGCGAGCAGAAGACCTTCTGCAAACAAGAGTACAACGACCCGACGAAACTGTAACGAGTTTTGTTCAAGACGTCCTACGACTTAGCTCCCGTGCCGACCCCCGTGCCACCGAGGAAAAAAAAGGTGCGTGCACTCATGCGGGGCGTCAAGAGTGACATTTTCGGCGGGCTTATTCGTGATCCGCCGACTACAGTGGCACAATTTGTAAATGAGGCGACGAACATTGAGCGAGCCTTGGTTACGCGAGCGGACCATTATCGTCGCCTTGCTGGAGGTCCCAGCGTTTCGAACATTTCAGCTGCTCGCTTCCCTGTTGGTTCCCTCGACACCGCAAACCTACGCGAGATCATCCGCGAAGTTGTACGCGAGGAAATACGGCAGCTGCTTCCACCTGCTGATGGTACGGCATCCTGCGCCCTCACGGATACTGTCCGCGAAGAAGTACAACGTGCCCTTTATCCACAGTGCTCCGTTGCTTCTTCACCTACTCAGCCCATTGAGACGTACGCGTCCGTTGCTAGTCGCCCGCCGCCGCAGCAGCCACCACCGCCGCCTGCTCGCCGTCAGTACTTGCCTGCACAACCCCGTATCCCTGTGTACGATCGTCGTCCACAGCAGCAATGGGTGAGCAAGGCTGACGCGTGGAGGACAACCGACCAACGCCCGCTATGCTTCCACTGCGGAGAAGCAGGCCACGTCTACCGTCGCTGCCCTTACCGCGAGCTTGGTCTTCGCGGTTTCCAGCGGAATGCTCCCCGCCCGGAGTTCGGCGAGCAACCCCGTGAGATCGCGGATTATCTGCGCCGTTCACCACCACCCGACCGATCTTCACGTCGCGACCTTCGCTCGACACCGTCCCGCCGATACGAATCTCCCCTTCGCAGCAATCGACGGCAAAGCCTGTCCCCTCATCGGGAAAACTAAGCCCGGCGACGTCTGGAGGTGACGTTGCCGAACCCGTTCCTGTTAAAGAGCCTCCACGTTTTTCGCCCCGCTCCCCCACGCGAACCGACGATCAACCCGACGACCTTCCCGACGAACTTCGCGCCGAACTTCTCGCCGAACTTCCCGCCGAGCTTTCCGACGAGCTCTCTGACGAGCTTTCTGACGAACTTCACGACGAACTCCCCGACGGAGCTTCCGACGACCGTCGCGCCACAGTGTACAATAACCTCGATGTTGTGATCGACGGATACGACATGACGGCACTCGTTGACACCGGTGCAGACTATTCTGTTATGAGTGGGGAGCTATGCCGCCGACTTCGCAAGGTAACGACGCAGTGGGATGGCCCCGATATCAGAACCGCTGGAGGCCACCTCGTGAGACCAATCGGCAGATGCACTGCTCGTATTGAGATTAACGGTCTCAGGTGCCCAGTTACCTTTGTTGTACTATCGAAATGTTCCAGAGACATTATTCTCGGCATGGATTTTTTGAGTGATTGCAGCGCTGTAATCGACTTTACCGACCGCCGCCTCACGCTTCGTCAACCTCGATATACCTCGGCGCAAACAAAGCCCCAAGTTTGCACGGCACGCGTTTTGGCGGAGCACGTAACCGTACCGCCCCAGTCTAGCGTATTTCTCCCTGTCACGTCCGACCACGTTGCTTCTGGCGAAGTTCTGCTGGAAGGAAGTGCTCAGCTGCTTCTTGAACGGGGTCTTGGTGTTGCTCGAGGTATCGCGCAGCTGGATACTGGCTGCGTACACGTCCTAGTCACCAACTTTTGTGGCACTCCACAGCGCCTTACGAAAGGCACGGCTCTCGGTACCATGGAGAGCATTACCGCCCCTATTCAAGTTGTTGCCCTGTCCGAAGGTGCTTTCTCCTCTTTCTCTTCGCAGCAGAACGATGCACCTTTGGGTGTAAGCATTGCACCTAATCTCTCTGTGAGCGAGAGGGCCAAATTGATAGCGCTGCTTGCAGAATTCCAAGACTGCTTCTCTACGTCATCCGGAGTTCGCCAGACGACCATTGCCAAACACAGAATAATTACCGATGACGCTGCTCACCCTGTTCGTCAGTCGCCTTACCGAGTTTCTTTCAAAGAACGTGAAGTTATTCAGAACCAAGTGCAAGAAATGCTGGCCGACGATATAATCCAACCCTCGCACAGCCCATGGGCAGCTCCAGTGGTACTAGTAAAGAAAAAGGATGGCACTCTTCGATTCTGTGTTGACTATCGCCGTCTCAACAACGTCACCAAGAAGGATGTTTATCCCCTTCCTCGCATTGATGACGCACTTGATCATCTACGACATGCCCGTTACTTTTCATCCATAGATCTGAAAAGTGGTTATTGGCAAATCGAAGTTGATGAGCGCGACCGAGAGAAGACTGCTTTTATCACCCCGGATGGTCTATATGAGTTTAAAGTGATGCCGTTCGGCCTCTGTACCGCCCCAGCAACCTTTCAGCGCGTTATGGACACCGTCTTGGCCGGACTGAAGTGGCAAACTTGTCTGGTCTACCTTGATGATGTTGTAATCTTCTCAAGCACGTTCTCCGATCATCTTCTTCGCCTGAGAGCAGTACTACAAGCTATAAGAAGCGCAGGCCTCACTCTAAAGCCAACAAAGTGCAAGTTTGCCTACGAGGAATTAAAATTTCTTGGCCACGTCGTCAGTAGCGCGGGTGTTCGTCCAGATCCCGATAAAACAGCCGCCGTCGCCTCCTTTCCAACACCATCGGACAAGAACGCCGTACGGAGGTTTCTGGGCCTCTGTGCTTACTATAGGCGCTTTGTTCCCAATTTTTCTCATGTCGCTGCACCACTTACTCATCTCACGAAGGAGAACGTCGCCTTCCAGTGGTCGGATGAACAGCAGCGTGCATTCGACCGCCTTAAACAAAGCTTACAGACCTCCCCTGTACTCGGGCACTTTGACCAGGACGCCGAGACTGAAGTTCATACAGACGCCAGCAACAAGGGCCTCGGAGCTTTGCTCATTCAAAAACAGAACGGGACCGAGCGTGTAATCGCTTACGCAAGTCGAACATTATCGAAGGCGGAGACTAACTACTCGACCACTGAAAAAGAATGCCTCGCGGTAGTTTGGGCGATTAATAAGTTCAGACCCTACTTGTACGGACGCCCATTTCAGGTGGTTACCGACCATCACTCTCTATGTTGGCTCAGCACTCTGAGAGACCCTTCAGGGCGACTTGCACGGTGGGCCCTTCGGTTGCAAGAATTCGATGCTACAATAGTTTATAAGTCCGGTCGCAGGCACACAGATGCTGACTGCCTCTCGAGAGCCCCTATAGAATCAGCGTCTGATGGTCAAGACGACGAGTATGAAGATGCTTTTATAGGTACCATAAGCACGGTCGATATGGCAGCGCGGCAGCGACACGACACTGAACTCCGTGAAGTAATCGCCCATCTGGAAGGTCAAGAAGGCACCATTCCACGCGTCTTCTTGCGCGTTCTACCCGCACTACGTCTTCGCAACAATGTGCTATACAAAAAGAGCTTCGCAGCGAGTGCGAGGTCTTGGCTACTGGTTATTCCGGCTGACCTACGTAATGAAATTATGGACGCCTGTCATGACGACCCAACTTCCGGGCATTTGGGATACAGCCGAACACTCGCACGAATTCGTTCCAAGTATTACTGGCCTCAACTTGCTAAGACTGTTCGTCACTATACCAGGACCTGCCGCGAATGTCAAAGACGTAAGACTCCGCCCGTACAACCCGCAGGACATCTTCACCCCATTCCGCCGCCTATGACTCCGTTCCAGCAGGTAGGAATGGACCTGCTCGGACCTTTTCCTACGTCCAACTCGGGACACCGCTGGATTGTTGTTGCTACTGATTACCTCACACGGTATGCTGAATCGCGAGCTTTACATTCTGCAACAGCGGCTGATGTAGCGAAGTTTTTCGTCGAGTCCATCGTCCTCCGCCATGGTGCTCCCGAAGTTTTGATCACAGATCGCGGTGCCGCGTTCGTGTCCCAGCTAATGGCAGAGATCTTGCGTTTAAGCAACACGCACCACCGGAAAACTACCGCATACCACCCCCAAACGAATGGACTCACAGAGCGCCTTAATAAGACTATGGCCGACATGATATCTATGTATGTGGACGTCGAGCACCGTACATGGGACGATATTCTTCCCTACGTAACTTTCGCTTATAACACCGCAACTCAGGAAACAACCGGGTTTTCGCCGTTCCGTCTGGTGCATGGCCGAGAGGTGACTACTATGCTTGACGCCATGCTTCCCCATGAGCCGGAGGCCTACTCTTACGACGATGTCGAACTGGTAACCCAGCACGCAGAAGAAGCCCGACAGTTGGCACGACTACGCATCCAAGACCGCCAGCACGTCGATGCACGCAGGTACAACCTCCGGCATCGTGAAGTTCATTTTGCACCTGGTGATAAAGTGTGGGTGTGGACTCCCGTTCGCCGTCGCGGTCTCAGCGAGAAGCTGCTAAAACGTTACTTTGGCCCATACGAGGTCGTTCGCCGTATAAGCGACGTGAATTACGAGGTGATTCCGATTGTTCCGAGCACATCTCGTCGGCCCCCTCATCCTGAAGTGGTGCATGTGGTTCGCCTCAAAACTTACTGTGAACGCTAGAACCATGTATTCTGACTCTGAGCTCTGCTTGATTTAACGTTTCAGTTACGCTGGATCGCGCATCGGGACGATGCGCCTTTCAGGGGGAGGAGTAGTGTAACCCGCGCTAACCGTGTCAGTTCTGGAGGGAGAAGAAGACGAAGTTCTGCGGAGTGCGCGTGGTTCTGGGACGCCGCTGCTTTTGCCTGGTCAAGCGCCTGCTCTCTGCCTCCTGTGCCTCAACCCCGTCCTTTGACCGTGTCCTTCTGTACTGCCGTCCGGGTAGCGATAGAACCCGTGACAATATGACCTCCCAATATGCCTATCTAGTGAACATGGAAATCGAGCGGTTAAGTGTTCGCAATCAGTGTCCGCAAACGTCAGCTAGAGCTGCATACCTAAAAAAATCGAGAGACTGCGTTTAGTGGCCCACACAAGTTATCAAGAAGTATTTAACCTTGTAAACTACCAGCGAATGAAAGCTGGAACCGGAGATATGGCGCGATGGAAACTGAACGTTTTCTGAAATAAGGAAGATACTCATTTCGGTAACGTAAGGTCTAACGGTAGGTTTCCTGTGCAGTTTCGGAAAGCACTGTTAGTGTTCTTATATTTCAGTGAAGTCTCGCGAGACCTCGTTCTAACTGGTGCAACAATAAAGTTGACGCATTCTCGTGTTTTCGCGTCCTATTCATTGTCTCCCTCGTGTTTCCGCTTTACCAAGCTCATCTTCCACCTCAGAAAAGCTGCACAATAGGTATCACACCAACAGCCTCCCGTCACTTGCAGATCGCGAGTTATGCACATACGGCTGACCACTGCGTGCGTCCCTTGCCCCAAGTTCCTCCTCTCGCTCGCCCATCGACATTGTCCCTACTTTTCACGTGCCACTGCCACACGTCACACGGTCTCCGGGAATGTAATAGCGCCAGCCAGCTTCCGGCATTCGTCTCGCTTGAGCAAACTTTTCACCGCAAGAGTGCGCCGCGACATCCCCACCGGTGTCCTGAACAGCGGGTACAGTAGGAGCCCGTCAAAATGCGCAGTTCCGAAGTTTGCCCTCACCGGGACGGGGACGCGGAGGGGTGGGGGGAAAAGGACCTTACATGCGCCCACCTCGCGGCGAGTTGCGGTAAGAAACACGAGATAGAGAAAGAGAGCGAGTGAGAGACCAAGGGGGGAGATGACACGAAGCCCAACCAGGGCATCGCAGACACTGCCGCAACACGACACGCTTTTATTGTCGCCGCAATAATCCCCTCCCCTCCTCCCTTCGTCCACTACTTTCCGACGCACGTTCAGCGCTCAGCAGCGAGTCAACGTACGCGCGCTTGCGCGGGCGCAGAACCCACTCCGACTCCCAGCTTTCAGTCCTCGCACTACGAAGCGCTTTACAACGCGGCTGCAGCGCCAGATTTTACTAAAGGTGGAAAGGGGATGACGAGGGAAAGCAGAAGCAAGGTAGGTGGCAGGCAGGGAAGGGGAGCACACACACACGCAAAAAAAAAAAAAGAAAAAAAAAAGTGCCCAAGAAGCAGGACTTCAACGTTAGTAAAGCCACCGAGCGGCAGATGTCTCCGGGTTGAGCCCCCCGCCCGGTGAAGGTTGCAAGGTCTCGATCTCTTTTCACCGCGATGCATGCGGGGAGTCGCCTTTTCCCTCGGGGCCAGACTGTTCCTCACCCCTCGGGGCCCATTATCAGCCCGCCTTGTGAGCGTACACCAGGCGCGCTTGCGCGGCAACAGACATTTATGCGGCCGTAACGAAAGCATGTTCACGGGGGCTGGTACCCATGTCGCGCCATTCTGGCGAGAAGCCGAAGAAAGGAGGTCGGCGGAGACGGCAAAGCTAACAAGGCACCACCCGCCCCACCACCATCGACGGCTTCTGCTCGAAGAAGGCTGTCACTAAAGAACCTCGCCGAGGAGCCGAGTCGCGGCTTCGGCAGCAGGGCTACCAAAAGGAACGGAACAAGGAGACCCCGCGGAACTGTCCCCCTTTGTGCATCGAGCCGGCCGATTCTGCCGCCGCACAGCATCTGTTCGTCGCGAGGCGGTGTGTCGCGGTTGAATGCCATTCAGTGCAAGACCGTTGTGAATGGCTCGTCTCGGTGGCATTAAGGTGTGTTCCGCCTGCGGAACAAGCTCCTTGCGGGGAGCTATAGCTTAAAGCTAGCTCTATAGCTCGCTCGCGTATTCCCGTGTGATAAGGAGCGCCACGCATCACTTCGCCAACAACGTCCCCAGCACAGGACTCGGCCGCTTGGAAGAAACGTCGCGCCGTAGCTTCTTGTATGCGTTACGCGAGACCGCGTTCGCGCCGCCCGCTCGACACGCAATGGCGGAGCGTGAAGCGTGGCAGAGGTCAGGAAAATCGAGTGTGCTTCGGCCTTAAAAGCAGCGCGAGCTCTTATAACCGGTGAATGCGGTGTCGGCTCCTTGACGTAAGGAGTGGACGTAACGCCGGCTTTGCTATAAAGGCGAGCAGCTCTCGCTCAGCGTCGGCAGATGGAGTACGAGGATTAAAAAGTTAAGTTCTGTGACGCGGAATCGGTTTCACCTTGGCGGAAGTTCGAGAGCCTTTCAGGTAGACACGCCATTTTGAGGTTTTCAATGCGCCGCGCATCTTTTTAGAGCGGCTAAATGTGCAACAAGGCTGCGCTTACCGTCCTCTGGACTATACGAAGTCCATCATTCGTAATTGGCCTTTTTGCGCGCTTTTGCTTCCAGTAACAGAAGAGTATATCGGGCGAAGTTAAAAAAAAAAGCCTCTCCCACTCTACAGACCTACTGACTACACCTTTGAAATAGAAATAAAAAAGAAACAAGAAAAACAGCGAAACGTGGCCTGAAGTTATGACAGAGATAGAACATCTGCCTCGCATTGTGTTGGGTTAGACCCTCAATAGTGCATGTCGGGTGCTCTTCTAATGCGTACAAGATTTTCTCCGGCGCAGAGCCCGGCTATTCTGGGGTGAAATGCTTGGGAAAAGAGTATTGAATTTTAAACCCAATGTCATTCATTTCTATTTGTATCTTTTCGTCATCGCCTTTAAACTGCCTTTCCTATATGTACTCTAAAACGCTAAATTCACTGACGCGCCGTGTCGGAAGGAAGCCACCAATAGAGCACAGCCGAATGACCAGGCAGGCTTCACGACGGAAACACATCCTAAAATAGAGAGTTTTAGAATAGGGGGCCCCAAGCTTTGGGGCCCCCAAGGAGCTTGGGGCGTCGAAATGCGCATGCGCAGAACGTAAGGCGCGCTTGGGGTCTTGGGTTAACGCTAGGGGCGGCCCCTATTTTTCGGAAATAGTGTTCGCCCCAAGCCGCCGTTGGGTCGCTTGGGTTACGGCAACATGGCGGCGACCGGCCAAGCGGCGGCCGCTTGCCTCGGCACACATTCGTCGTCACCGCTCCATGGTGTCACGCGTTCATGGCAAACGAAAGGCCAACGAAGCTTATGCTATGTCTCATTATGCCCGCACCACCAAATTTTAGCAATAAAACGCCCTATATTTTCTGATTGCTTCCGGATTTACCGAGCTGCTAGGCCTAGCGAATTCGCCTCGTTTGGTTGCCATGGGGACCAGACGGCGGAAAGCGCGGAAGGTTCAAATGAGTTTTCTCGGCCTCGGCCTGGATTGACAATTGGCCGATTTCGTCTTGTATGACAAAAACAGTTTATATAACTGGTAGTTTTAATATAGTTTTGTGCAATAGTAGCACTTTTTGATGAACAAAATAGCGTTGTTGGCTCTTATATATTTAAATGCTTTTTCTTGGTTTACCGTCGTGGCGCTGCAATCGGCGAACGCAAGCCCGGCTCCGCTGCGTCGGGAAAACCCCTATTCTAAAACTCGCCGCTCGGCTAGCACGTTGCGCCGCCGCACGCTATTTCCTTGGGGGCCCCAAGCCTTGGGTCCCCCTATTCTAAAACTCCCTAATAAGTAGGATAGGCCGAACAGCATCGCCACACGGGAAACAGGGTCGGTTTGCAGAGGACCAGTCTTGGGGCTTCCTCGGTAAATATACACCGGAGCTGCTGCAAGGTTGGCGATTATCAAACACCAATCTCCGCCACTCGCGAAACATCAAGTCAAGCATCAACGGGCTCCGCTTTCACATGATCCTAGACGGGGGGAGTCTTATCCTTACCCAGCATCTCACGTCTGTATACAACTCCAAAGGTGCGGTAAGAAAGCGAGCAAACGCTTTCCTGCACTGCCACTTCCCGCGTGCACTACACACTATGCCACTTATACTCACACCCCGATACGTATGCCGAGCCTTTTCCGACGCCAATTTGGAGTGACGTGAATTTTAAGCCACTCGTCGTTCCGATAAGAACTTGCCCCGCGCAAGGGACGTACACGGGCGAAGGGGAGTGCCACGCGCCCGAGCTGATCTTATCGGCGTCGCGGATCGCTCGGGCGGAGGACTCCCAGGCTCCTTCCCAAGACGGGACCGGGGCTTCTTCAGTTGTCCTCGTGAACACCGCTATGTTTGACGACGGAGGAGATGGCAGAGATTCGAGCTTCCCCGCGAGAGTAATTCCGTGCAGCGCCGCCACTCGCGTCCTCTGCCAAGACCGATTACATCGGACGAAGGAAAGCATCGTTCGCTTTAATGGTACTCCCCAGGACTAAATAGCTATCAAAAAAAAAAAAAAAAAAAAACTTGTTCCTGTAGTACGAACAGGTAAGAGGCGGGTGGACGAGTACAAGCGAACCAGTATGCACCATAACATTTTGCACAAGATACAGCTGTGCAGCTTCGTGGCCTTTCTCAAACCTCTAATTGACCAATCATCTAGCTTCATGTTCCCTTGAATGCTCAGTTGCAAAACATGCACATGAGCTAGTCAGAATGGGCAGGATAGAAAGAAAGCATGACAATAAAAATACAAAGAAAGAAGCAAGCAAACAAACAATATCAAGTTCGAATAAAATGATATTCTCCTTTGTTGCTAATGCGAAAAGGTGAACTTACTTAACAAAAACAAGAAAAAGGCGCGAATCTTTCACTCCAAATTGCATCGTTTGTATAAATCTGACAGGAAACAGTGGGCGAAGCTCCCAACAAAGCAAGCAGAAACAAAGTTAACAGCGAGCACGTATTCTTTACGGTTCGAAATACTGCATCTCACCCCAGCTCAACCGTGACGGTTGTCACGATGCTGTTTGAAGGCCTAGCTGGCTGGTTTACCAGGAAGAAGCGATTTTGTTTCCTAATGCACAAAAAGTTGCGCGGGAAAGAACGTTTATACAATCTACCTTCGTTTCTGAGTAAGAAAGACGCGTTTCCGCTCCTTTGGGGAAGCAGCTCAACCACTACCAAGCGGCAGGACGCAAGAGTCAGGTCCGCTAATGCGGTTATTCTATAGTCACGCCCGCACGTTTGCTTTCGGTACCGCTGCACACAATTGCGAAGGCACATTTCGACCGGAGAGGATATCAACGGCTGAGATCTCGTTCGCTGTAGTTTACACTCACAATTCGCGCGTTATAACACCCCGTGCCTCATCGGCATCGAGGCACTGAGAAGCGGCATTCCCCGCGAAGTTTGAAGGAAACTGAACCTCTCTCTGAAAGGGGAAGCCCCTCAACCTCTCACGAATAAAAATAACGAAAACGCCACGGTTTGAACAGCTCGGCACTGAAGGTGAGAAAGTTGACAACGAACTGACAGGTTCCTTGACTTCACCATGGAAAGTGTTCGCCTCTTTGAACATTCCAGAGCGGTCACATTTGTGGAACCTTGTTGAACTTGCCTGAGTTGTGTATGTGGGGCATCAAAGCTTTACGGCATGTGGTTGAGTTGATCGAGAGGTAATTTGGGAGACTGCCGCGCGCCATGCTAAAATGAGCTGCATCAAAACGTTTGCTTAGAGATTGATACTGAGAAAGTCGGTTCTATAGCATAAAAACGCTCGCTGGGGCTTCATACATGCGACCAAAGCTGGAAGCTTGTCTGGCACTGATCAAGGTTCATTCGAAGCAGTGTTCCTGCTTATCGACGGCGTGCTTGTACCACAGAAGGTATACAGCCTTATCAACATGGCGGACTTAGCTGGCCTCCTGAGCGTCCCCCACGACACCCTATATATATATAAAACAAGGGCATCATGGATGAGGAGGGGGGTATCCCTAGTTGACACGAACAGATATGGGGGAGGAGGTTAACCTTAATCTTGTCGCTCGGTAATTGACACGAGCGAAGTTAAGCGGGGAGAGGGGGGGGGGGGGGGGTAAATCTTACCCCGAGCGAGAAAGTTTACATAGAAAAATCATGCTGAACCGTCTTTTGGACAAAAAAAAAAAAAGGCGCAAAAATATAGATGGTTTAAACAGAACAGCCATTTCTTTTTTCACCTCCTATCCGTCCCGGGTAATTTAGAAATAATTTTTACGGGCTGGTCAAAACAGTAGTCGGGACACAAAGGCAAGGAACGATATTGAGAAAAAAAAAAGCTGAAAACTGCGCATACAAAAAGGCGCACAAACGCAAATCTACGTCTCATGTGGCCAGTTCTTTCAACACATAACAGAATCAAATTCGCGAAGCAAACTCCTGGTTGAAGCTGTGCCTTAGATGCATTGTGGAACACAATTGAAGACAACGTCGACTGATTTTGCATGGTCAAGGATGCCTTGTTTAAAAGCGTTGCTAATATGCACAACATGGCGACGATTCACTGGCGGACGTAACTAGTAATGTGCGCGCCGCCCCTGTATGTTAAATCCACAAAAAAAAAAAAAAAAAAACGCACCGACAATGACACCCCACCCTAGCGTCCCTATCCATCCACCCAGTTATACGTGCAACGTATTCGCTCCAATAACTCCCAGACTGAGATGGGGAAAATCATATTTATACCTATATATAGCCTCACTACAATGCGTCACGCCTCACGGCGACGACCTCTGCCAAACTGGCTCCCAGCTCTAAAAACAATAAAAATAAAAAAAGTCAGGCAGAATGTCGAGGGTAACTCGAGTTCAAGCAAATGCATAGAAAAAATATATCTCGATGCAACCGGTAAATTCGCTCCAAATATTAGCCCGAGCAGAAATTCGGACAGGTCGGTAGGTTGTTCCATGTGACAGGTTGCGAGCAGAAGTGCGCAGGGACAAAGGCGAAGTAAGTAGAGGCAGACTACCTATTTTTGTTTTACATTTTCTTTTCACGTTGGTGCTCCAATAACGCTCCAAATGCGATGCAAACGCACAAGAGCGACTGCACGTCACAAAACAAGCACGGCGGACGCATCGTAACCCCGGCTGCAAAAGGGCCGGCCTCGCGATGGTGCGACACACCGTTTAGCCCCGCAATATGTCCCTCGTGCGAGCGCGGACTGTCGCGAGTCACAGGGACGCCATACGTCGACCGGGGAAGAAAGAAAAGCGACGGATTGCCCGTGAGTCGGACAGAGATCGAGCTAACAGTGCCGCCGTCACGTCGGCCCGGAAAAAAAGGAAGGCTCGATCCTTCCCCAAAGCAGCGCCTAGGTCTGGCACGGGAGCGCTGCTCTCGACCTCTCTCCCTCTTTTTTCCCCGTGGTCCATACACACGCACCGCAGCACCGAAAGGCGTCCGGAGCCGAGGCGACCAACGTGAGGCGACGTTGCCAACTAGCGTGCGGCGCGACTCAGGACGGGTCAGCGGGGCCATTCATCTTGACTTGGCTGGCAGCGCGGGATGGAGGGTAGGGTGAATCGGGAGGAAGGGAGAGAAAGGAACGACGACGAAAACTTGGTCGGCAAGCAACAACAACGCGCTTCGAATGCTAGGACGCCAGATCGGAAGCCTGGTGGTATAGTGGCTGTGTATGGATGGTGATGCATTCGCTCAGCTGGAATGGAAGCCAGCAGATTTTCACAATGGAACCGGAGTTGTCGTCCAAGGCGCCGACACTGTACCTTCAGTGCACGGGACAGCTTGGGTCATTAGATATGCGAATACCTACCTGCTGACTGAAGTCTAATCATCCCATCAATGATATATGCCAGACCCGTGCCCATACCGCGCTTACAAGGTTAGTAATACTACTCCATTTTCCCATCTGAGACATCATGGGAGAGATAAGGAAAAGAAACCGAGTGATCGGCTTGACCCGCTTCTCCCTCCGCCACCCCTCCCTCTCCAGTCCCCAGGCCACCGAAGACACAAAATGATCACATCACTCCGACACCAGTGACCAGCATGGCGTTTGTGCAACAGTATTGGTTCCCTCTACAGTGTTTAGAAATCACATAAAAAGGAAAGGTTATCAGAACACGCGCAAGAAGTCGGTCAAATAAATAAGGGGAGATCCAAGTTTTCTCAGGAAAGGTAAATAACGCAACTATTTCTTTCTCAATGTTAACAAGTACGCAAAATATTACGCACGTAACTTGACACAAGCATACCTGCACCTTCCGTGAGCAAAAAATGCAACAACGAAATAGCTGCTGTAAAATACAAGTGTCTGGGTGCCAGTAGAAAAAAAAAAATGAGAATTAGGTTACAATCTCTCCAAACTCGATCACCTATAATAGTTGCGATAGAAAGCGTACCATACCCACCGTGAAAATGTTAAATTTGCAGGAGAACAAAAAATGGCACTTTTCTCCTTAAAATTGCCCCGTCGGGGTGGTGCAGTGGTAAGACGCCCGACTACTGAGCCGGAGCACCCGGGTTCGAACCCGACCTCGGCGGCTGCCGCTTCGATGGAGGCGAAACGAAGTGGCGTCCGTGTGCTGTGCGATGTCAGCGCACGTTAAAGATACCCAGGTGGTCGAAATTAATCCGTAGCCCTCCCCTACGGCTACTCTTTCTCTCTTTCCACTTTCACTCCCACCTTCCTCCCTTCCCTTACGGCGCGGTTCAGGCGTCCATGGAGCAAGTGTGACAGATACTCCGCCTTCCTCTTCCTGTGAACCAATTATTAGTATTATTATCTCCTTAAAATTTCAAATTGTTTGATCACCTATTTTTTTAATGATCCTCCGAGCTTGTCGCATATTGATCCTGTGTGCATAGTACTCTCGTCAAGTTAGCAAATGTACGCTTTACCGTCAGTTTTACGTAATGTGAGAGAAATACCAAATTGCTTCTATATATACGGGTCACCAGGGAGATAAGACCATACATGCAATTAATACACATGGTTCGGTCATAAAATTTGCATTGCTACTTACTTCATGCCTGTAGTCTGAAGCTAAGGGATAAGCGCAGATTCCTGCATGGTCATTAGACATAAGCCCTACATTGTGCCCGTTATAATTCGTCACGGAGTAGGAAACAAAAATGTCAAGTGTGCATCGAAGACAAGCTTAAAGAGTGACTTCCACTTAGGCAGGAGTATTGTACTGCGCACTGTGTTGCACGAAGAATACAGCTCAATGGGGTGCGCCATCAAAACCGCGTAGAAAACGGCGAAATGCGCTTGCAAAGCGTCACAGATGCGGCAGCTGCTTTGTGGTTCTGCTAGAAAGTAGTGGTCTACGCGTACCTACTACAGACACTGTGCGCACCTACTACAGGCCGTCTACTCCGTGGGTCGACCGCCGTGTGCCTGCGGGGGCCACCACCGTCATGGGCTCCGGCGTGAATTCGCCACAGCCTTCCGTCGGGCCGGGGCGACGGCGGCCGGAGGATAGCGCGTCTTCGGTCATCCATCAACAATGCCATCATCTTTCTCGGCCGTCTACTGTCTTCGTAAGCCTTAATCAATGGCCCCGGGAGGAGGCCGGTCAACGAGACGGACGCGGCGGCCATCGAAACCACGCTCTCCTTCCTACCCCATCCGCCTCTCCTCGTACACTGTGGCGGCAGGAGCCGGGACGCAAGCCGCTTTTCTCGGCCTACCGTGGCTCGAGAGACGGCGATGCTCTTCTCCGCCTCACATTGGGAAAGCGTGCGTCTGGCACAGGAAAGACGCTCTGAACAGTGCATTGTTGTTATAGCTGGCTCCGTGGAGGAAATGCGGTGAACTTTGTACTAACTAACAATAAGCGATATACGTAGGCGCTGTCCTCGCTGGACGGTTGTGTGCGTGCATCTGATTCTACAACGCAGTAGAAAGCGGAAGTGTAACCGGTTTACCACTGTCCAAATAACAAGTATTTCGGCAGCTGCGTGTAGACGATGGGGAGATCTATAGGCAACTTAACATTGATTTTACGTACCACGTAGCAGGGCCCGCACAAGTCTGGAAAGGCATAAGGAGAGAATGCTTCGGAAATGCCTTCTGAGCATGCACAGGCTTAGCGAAATGTATACCTTGCGTGTTCCTGAGCAACCTTCCCCAAAAATCATCAAGTGTGATCGTCTCTATTCTGGCTTTCGGGTTCAAAAAACTTCTGTGGGTGTATACCTGCATTTCTAAAGGTACACTTTTCTTCTTGCCTTCTCACCACGATAGTCAACAACTCAGCTTGACCACCATGCAAGCTGTTTTTCTTTCTTAACAAGCTGAAGGTCGAAGAAAATTAATTTAAGGTCGGGGTTTTCTTTTTTCTTATTTTTTTTTTTTTTTTCAATTTTGTTACATCAAGGTCTGCGGCTGTACAAATTGCGATTTCAGAGACAGAGTCGCGCGAGCGCTTTATTAATTTGACTCTTCGTATGCTCTTTTCTATTCACACAAACTATCTGAGCATGCACATGCCCCAACCCCGGCGTTAGCAGAGCATCAGGGTCTGATTTCGGATATATCTCCATTTTTGTTTTCATCAGGACGTAAGCTTAGATTACATCGTGTTTTCAGTAAAATATCTTAATTGCTACAAACCATTCGAAGCAAAGAAGTTGAGCGATAGCTAGGCAATCACTTGGCATATAAAGCCCCACTTTAACTAAGTCACATGAACGTGCCTGTATGATCTACAGGTAACTTGCCTGACTGGGGCATCCTATATGAACATGCCTCGGTGGTCTAGGGGTGACGTGCCTGACTGGGGCATCCTAGAAAATTGCAAGATTTATTCTTGTTCCACCTTCTCACCCCAAATGACCCACCTGAATTGGTAGCTCCTGCCAACTTGCTGACATTATGCGGACTCTTTAAATCGCACAAATCGTCGAATAATCACCAGCCTTGTCAGCTGCCAGCTGACACGCCGACATCGACAACGCCTGATTTTCTGGGTAACGCGGCCTTTACCACGCTAGCGTTAAAAACAGGGCTGTTTATCACACTGAAGTCCTAAATTACCATTGCAACCGCCGAGGATTTCTGGCACACTCTTTCTGATGCAGATGTTTTGACAAGGTCGTTCCTCTTCAGGGGCGTTACCAGTGCAGCCCACACGGGCTCTTCAGCATGAGCCACATGAACGTGACATCATCAGTTATTTAGATAATGTTCAGAAGAAAGAGGGCAAATATAGTATCGGGCGCAACGGCTGCAGTGCGATGTATTTCGTGATTACAAAGTGGTTTGTCCGTGCGGTGACGTCACCTTGTGGATGCTGCGTGTGCTACACGACAGTAACTCAGTCTCGCAATGCTATAAGTGTAACGGAACTAGAGGAGCACTCGAGATAATTTAGCCAATTTTTCGTTCTCTGTAAAAATCGCTTCTGCGGGCATTCTTCAGTGTGTTCATTTCTAAACAGCAGCAAAGCGCGTATAAAGTTGTTCCCGATAGGGTCGAACCTAAATAGTTTGCCGCCTGAAACTCGTCACGTCATGTCCGACCAAGGCTGCATGCCTCCGTTATCACCGTTAGGGAGAAGAAGGAAAGGGTGAAGGAACGCCCAGCCTCAGCTATCCCCATCGCCTCAAGAAAAAACCAAAACAAAAACAAAACACTTTTTGTCGCATCTGTTTGCTTGCGAAAACTCTTGATGGTATATGACGAACCCTGTGTTTGGAGTTTTTAACCTTTTCTAGCTTTAATCCGCCACAATTTCAGTAATAGTAGCCGCCCTATGTCGCCATAAAGCCAGTAATCTAATAATCCAACTTCCATTTTACTGGTGTTCCTCTAACTTTGGGTGATCGCAGGTAAACTGGAACCACGACTTCCTGTCGGACAAGAGCTGCACGTAACTATATCTGTCCAGGTTCACGCGGCATTCGTAGTCGGCTTTTCGGAGGGCGGAGGTGACGACGAAAAGTTTCCCTTCAGGAAGCCGTGCACTCAGCTCATCATCGAAGAGATAACGCGTGGGGGCCCTCTGGCGGGCGGAAACTGCATCCGGCCCTCTAAGGCAGCTTCCCCCACAAAGCACGCCGAGACGATGGCCGCAGGCAAGCCGCTTACGAACGGAGGTCGAAGCAGGCTGCATCCGCGCTGTGCACACCCATCGTCATTTTTCTTTGATGTCCCCTTCTCGTAGAGCGGGTTATAGAACCACGACACTGCGGCTCAGGCACCGAGCCACGTTAGCAGAGGACTAACGCGCGTGACGTCAACCATCCTCTTTCTTTCCACCCATAAGGAAAGCACATAACAACAAAGTAAATACCATGTTTTAGTCACATAGCAGGATGAGGGAAAGACACGTGCTCAGGATTTATTGTTGTGCTGTGTAACAATGACAAGTGTCATTCGATCTGGGTGAGAGTGCACGAGAGGACAGGCTTTGAAAACGGGGGCAAAAAAGTGAGGAATGTTTGCGATTTCATTCCTGCCTGTCCATTAATTCATTGCAAAAAGTAGAAAAATTTAGAATACGTTTAGCAAGACAATTGGAGCGTATTTAAAATGAGTCGATTTTCATTTCCCTGACTATAAACTTCGGTCACGGTAGACAAAAATACGCAGGCCAATGTGGTCTAGGTAGAAGCAGGTTTAAAAACTGATTTATCGCCACCATTACAGCATTACGAACACGGAAATTCTAAACACGAGAAAACAGTTCCTAGAGGCGGAGCAAGATAGGATGACACGGGCTATTTTCTGCAGTGCTGATTATTTGCCTAATTGCCTACCTTGACAAACCTTTCAAGTCCAGAAATGCTAAGCTGTTCGGCTGTTAGCGTTAATCTTTGCATGAACTTCATTTTCAGCGGGTCAGGAAGCCTCTTGAAAATATACATACAACCTCCCATCTCACGATCCCTCCCTTCCCAATGTCTGCTCCCTTCTAACCATTATCTCCTCCCTAAGAAAAATGGCTGAGGTTGAACCCTGCTAAACATCGATAGGCGAAGCGAAAGCGTATTTTTGCTTGGTTTTGTTTTGGTTAGGCGGTGACTCACTGGTTAAGACGCCCGGCTACTGTATCGGAGTACCCGGCTTCGAAACCGACCGCCGGCGGCTGCGTTTCTATGGAGGCGAAAATGAGAGGCGTCCGTGAACTACGCGAGGTCAGGGCACCTTTTAAGATCCCCAGGTGGTCGAAATTACTCTGTAGCCCTCCACTACACCTTTTGCTCTTTTCACTTTCGCTCTCCCATCTTCCTCCCTTCCCTCACGGCGTGGTTCAGATGTCCACAAAGAGGTTTGACAGAACCCGACCGCGGCGGCTGCGTTTCGATGGAGGCGAAACGAAGAGGCGTCGTGTGCTGTGCGATGTCAGCGCACGTTAAAGATCCCCAGGTGGTCGAAATTACTCCGTAGCCCTCCACTACGGCTCCTCTTTCTCTCTTTACACTTTCATTCCCACCCTCCTCCCTTCCCCTACGGCGCGGTTCGGGTGTCCACAGAGCAAGTGTGACAGTTACTGCGCCTTTCCCTTCCTGTGAACCAATTTAAGAGGTTTGACAGATACCACGCCTTTCATTTCCTATAAACCAATTTACTAATTTACGACTAAAAAATTTCGAAATAAAAAGGCTTTGAAGGCGCTACCACGTCTACTCTTAAGCGTCACCCTAATTTTTTTTTTTTTAAACTCTAACACAATGTGTGCTGCCTCTCAGCTGATCGTGAGCATACCTTACAGCTGGAGACTATTTTACAGCTGTACCTTCAATGGCTTTACCTTATGATAAAACAGGAGACTTGCAGGGTGCTGTTGGTGTACAGTTTGAATCAGCCGCGCTGGCTGATAACTCCCTTATTTCACGGCTGACAATCGGCCCTGTCATAAGGGAAGGGGGGAAAGGTGGCAGTAGCAGATGGCGAAGAGTAAGGCTCCTCTAAAAAAATGGAGGAGCCTTATAGCGAAGAGGATAGGATGTTGCAGTGAAGGAAGAGGGAAAATTTCATTCATACATTTTCAGGCCATAGAGCTGATACCCGGAGGTGAACTCAATGGTTATTTGTCCTCTATCAGGCTGTAGCTGAGATAATGGTGCACATGGAAGTATTTCACATAACAAATGTAGACAAGCGTCTGGGAGCAATATTTCTATGGTTACTTTTGAGGCAAAATGGCATATTTTGAACGGTTTGATTGATTGTGAGTGGTCTTCTTTCTGCCCTAGCATTGATTATCCCATTTCTTTGTTAGTTTCTCAGCCAATAAAGTTCGATAAAGTTCATGCTTGAGCTGCTTCGTTCCTTTGTTGGCGTCATTCTTGCCTGCCTATATCTTTCTTGTGCGTTTGTCTCTTGGGTTATTTTGTCTGGAATAGAAATACAGCCTGCACGCCTCCTTCGACCGCTTTCTGCTCTCGAATAACAGCTTTACTCTGGTTATCAGACACATACTGATTATGAGTGAAAATAACACAGATAGTCAATTCTAACTGCACCCACATGTATAAAGTTCTCCCATTGCTTACACTGCTATGTCGGAAAATGAAAATACATCACCTGTTATCGCTGAATATTGCGTACACAGTACGCTACACCTAGTGGTTGTTATTACAGAACCAACGTGTATATGTTTTTAGGCTGTAGGTTACCGTTGCAATAGCTGTGGTGGGAGGGGACCTCATTCGCAGTAATGATGTCATGAAACAAATGAATCAGAGTGACGGGACACGCAATTACAATGCTCGGCTTGGGTGATCGTATTTTGTATACTTTTCAGCACACCAAAAGTCTATGGGACCTGGATTCGTAAGGGGAAAAAAAGTATATTTGTGCGTTAATTCAACAGATGGCACCACTTATATATACTCTCGTTCTGCGCAGGCTGATTGACTGAGAGTTGCATGAATAAGTTTCTTCCCGCGAACCCGCATCCTGCAAACTTTTGTCCATGACTGTACACCGGAATGACGTCCGCACACCCGGACAGCAGCCGATTCATCCGAAGGAATAAGAACAAGAGTATACTGCGTTATCGCCGCGTGCGACTTTCATTTCTATAACTCTGCGCGCTGGATTTACGGCGCCCCCATTAGCCAGTTTACCGAGAGCCCGACGCATGACCAAAGAATTGAGCACTAATGGCTTCTTCCGCGCACTGCGCTTGCCTTGCCTAAACGGGCGAGAGGGACGTCCGTGTAAGCGCGCATTTACGCCAAGACTCGGAAGGCGAGGAGAGGGAGGAGCTATGCGCAACGAGAACGACAGACAGATGAGAACGCGAAGAAATATGCGCGAATTAAGTCTTCGAATACTTAATTAGCCACCGCAACATCGCGTGCACGTCGGGCAAATTGAGATAACAGTCGAGACAGCTGGCCAAGCCAGTGGCGAGTAATTAAGCCCGCAGAGCGCTCGCGGGATTAATGTCTAGACGGCGGATTCCTCTGTTAGTGGACGGAAATCGAAATGTAAAGCATGTTCTAAGCCGAGACGACTGAAGGCAGACAAGGACGATGTGGGGAGGGGTGGTCCGAAGCAGAGACAAAGATGGCCGTGTGCTTCGTAACGCACTTTGTGCCAAGCAAACGGAGCTCATGGAATTTTTTGTCTCTTCCCCCTTCGTAACACGCTCGGTTGATTCAAAACGAGGCTAATCCCCCGAATGAGATGATTGTCCGAGCGACTGAGTGAGTATGCGCGGTTAATGGCTGCCGCGGCCTTTTCGTACATCTTCGGCTCCTGGCTTAATGTTGATGTCAAATGTACGGCCACTCGTCTTCTTTGCTTCTTTGCCTCCCCCCCCACACACACACACCAAATTCCTTTTTTTTTTTTTCTTTACTCACTTCCTTCGCGAAGTTCGTTCGGACTAGCCATGTTTTTTACGTATTTTAAATATAATCAGGCAACCTTAAAAAAGCACTTCTTATGCGGTCACTATACGTGCAAATGCCTTTAGATTAACAGTCCGCTTTTTCTTTTTGGTTCAATTAAAATATAGCTCCGATGCGGCTACTTATACTGCACTTAAGAACGAATGGTATGGTAATTAAGCGGCCGCTCTTTTCCTTTCAGTTTTATTATTACTGTAACTATTCAAGTGGTGAATGAATTTATTAGACAAGAAGAAATAAATAGAAAAATCGATACGTCTGTACGCATCAAATAAAAAGTCAAATTCGGGATTGCGAATCCATGCACTTTCACAATAGATACGTGTCTGTTATCCTCTTTAAACGTGTAGCCAAATAGGGCCGTGTTGATCTCTTTTTATCCAGACACACGGCCATTGTAAACGAAAACCTTATTTTCATATAAATATCTCCCCATAAATTATCTCTGCGTACATCGGCACATGCAGAGATACGCCGTGTCTTCAATGGCTGTGCTAAGATCGACTCTACCAGCTCTCAAAAGTAACAGTCTCTTACATAATACCCGAAATTTAGTATGTCCATGTACAAAATGGCGCACTATATCAATTGCACGTACCACAATCTTTGTGCGTACATACTAGAAGCCCCAAGGAGCCAACGGAAAAGAACGAAGTGAGACGATCCCCTCCGAGAAGATGCGAAGGGATGGGACCCCTAGCGCCATCTACTAGCGGACTCCGTATTCGCGCGAGAAGTATGACTGCGTTAGCGTGATGATACGCAGGAGGGATCATAATGATGATGACAAGCTGTCGGGCTAGTTGGTTTTCCATAGTTTTAGCAGCGCGTAGCCGGACAAGGACGAAGACGGAGGAACACGTAAGACGCAGAGGCGCTGCGTCTTACGACTCTGCGTCTTACGTGTTCCTCCGTCTTCGTCCTTGTCCGGCTACGCGCTGCTAAAACTATAATGATGATGTGTCGGAAGAAAGAAGATGTTGGATAATGAGAAGGGTGGAGAGAGTGAGATAGAGAGATAGCTTTTAGTTGAAAAGAAAAGGAGTTTGTGGCCCGCATTTGTTTACCAGCGCTGCTCCCGCGTCTTGGACTGAGTAGCCGGGCGAACCAATGTATCAGGAGCTGGATCAAAACTGAGCTCGTGTTGATTACGATTGGCCGCCCAATCAGGACGATGAGCAATCTGGCATGAGGCGATTCACAACCTTTAAGTCGATAACGTCTCTCCTCGATCGCCGACTCATCCGCGGAGACAGAAAAAAAGAAAAGAAAGTAAGGAAAACAGACACAGAAGCAGTCGACTAGTCGAACAAAAGAGCTCCTCCTCTTCATCGGATCAGCGGAGGTCGCGCCACGCGCGGCGGGGGCTCTTTTATTTCCCCTCATCGCAATTAGTTATTCCTAATGAGCCGCCCTGTATTCCCGGCCGCCGTCCAATAGCCACCGAAACTGTACACGGCAAGATGCACTCGAGTGCAGAGGAGGGGTACAAATTATATACAACGCAACGCCGCGACTAAGCAGAAAGCGGGCATTTCTGCGTATGCAGACGACCGACCGCCTGCGCGCTTGAAAAGGCTGTAATGAAACCGGGTAATTATAAGAGATACGCCGCGAAGGTGCCCATTTCGGTTTCGTCTCTTTTTTTTTTTTTTTTTTTTTTTTTTTTTTTTTTTTTTTTTCATACGTCATGGCATATGCGATGTGCGTTGGCGGCGCTGAAATTATTATTACATAAGTACCCGTCTTTCCTGCTTTCGGGGTCTGCGGAAAATCTGCGGTGCTTATTTGTTTTTTATTTATTTTCTTTCAGCGCGGCCTCTGTAAGCGAATGCAGGAATGGCTGAGGAAATTGAAAGGAAGCAGAAACGTTGTGCGCTTCTGTGGCGACCTGCTTTAAGATTTGGACGCGCTCTTCTCTGTGTTTCTTTTCTTTTCGGCGGATCATAAGAAGCAGACCTTGTATTCCGCGTCGGGCAGAGAACCGCGGTCGCTTATTCAGCTCGCATTGGCGTAATGAAAAGATTCGGGACAAATAGCGGCTGGTAAGACACACTGTATTTCGATGCTTCCGAGCCATTTATTCCTTCAGAAATTAATTAGCGATTGGGAGAAAATACAGTGGGACGACTCGTGCGAAACTGGATAGGTCAATCGTTGGTCAAAAAAAAAAAAAAAGAAAAAGAAAAGAAAAGGACATTAACGAGTCCGGTAGCAGTGAAAGACGGCGTTATCCACGTTGACCAAATTCATTACAAGAAACGTAGATAGTGATACCACTGTACAGAAAGGTCGAGTGGTTAACCATACGCTGTAGTTAACCTGTAACTTTTTGCCTTGCAATACCTATAGTACTCCTTTCGATTAGTTTATAAGCACTTCCATGTACAGGAAAAGTAAGTCTCGCTAAAGCCCGTTTTTGCTTGCCCTAAAGAAGCGAACTGGTATATCAACAGCCAGGCATACAACATTTGAAGACATGAGAACCGGCGCCCCCAATTTTCGCCCTGGTCGCGCCTTTTGAGCTGGGGAGCTACAGTTCTTGCATATTTCCCAGGCAACAGATGTTACTCAACTACCCTCCTTTGAATTAGCGCGACGACGAGCTCCTAGACGAGCGCTGACTATTTGCCCAATCGCTCGAGAACGCCCCGTCGATTCTGTTTGTAGACCACGAGCCCCTAGTTTACCGACCTCGCTTCGCATCTCAGCATATGGCTCGCATAGTAAGCGCAAGTAACGGTGCGATTTCAACCTACTGTGCCTTCCTATATTTCGACATCTTTTTTCATCATTGTTCCTACTTGGACACGTAAGGGCAGGTTGGGGCGTGGCAGCGTCGCCAGCAAACCCCTTTCGTATACAGAAAAATAAAAAAAAATAAAAAAATAAACACTAGAATCGGGTACATGCCGGAACCCGGCCATTGCTCGTAACATCACAAGTTGCCATTTGTACCTAGTGTCCCCCTACATGTAGCCATTAAAGTCGCTTGCTTCTTTAACAATAGTAGTGGAGGCATTCAATAAATGTATCTCCTAACATTGTTTGCGAAAGCGTGGTCCATACCTCTGCTGACACAAGTCTTTCTTTTTCTCCCGGAATGAAAATCTGGAACGCTCGCCTCAGCCGTCCGGTGGTGGTGTTGACGTAAGCTTGCCCGTTCGTAAACCTGTCCGTAAAGGATATGATTTTCCATTCTTTTATTAACGCTAAAATTAAAAAAAAAAAAGATGAGTGCCGATCCACATGGCCAAGTTAAATGCGACTTCGAGGTGCACGTTTTGCTCTTATTGATTGTTTAACTTCGTTTACCTTGGTTCAACTTAGAAAGGAGGGTGAACCACACACCATCTCTCTCTGGTGCGATGACGTTCTCCTCACCCACTCCGCCGCTCCTACTACCTCAGGCTTCACCAGGATATAATGGCATTTCCGCAAGTGACACCTTACAGCTTTTTCCACTACCGATGACAGAAAAACGCAAAGCACCGAGAATCAGTCAGGGTGGTATTTCTGCTTCTTCGAGACCGACGCGAACTTGGCGCACGAACGTCGAAAGATTTGACATTATTGCTCAGAGGCATCACTGGGACATAACGGCTTTCTAAACAACTGCGAAAGTGACACATTAAGCGCTCGCACACTAATACATTCCGCAGACACCGCCCAACATCCATTCCCGTGACAAGATTTCTTCCTTATGACTCTTTCCTTAAGTGTTCATGTATTAGCCGCACAACAGTGATGGCAATTCGCGCGAGGGTCCCAGACGGCAGTAAACAAGACCTACAAAAGTCGACACGCACCGATCAACGCACACGACACCTACGTACGACGATCTCTAGACGCACTGCCGGGACTGCGTTGAGCGCACGGCGAGCAGGAAAGGCGGAAGGCGGGAAGGAAATCTATTAAACTCCGACGGAGTCCGGAGAGAAGCTTATTAGCAGGCCCATGCATACGGAATGACCGCCGGTCGGGACTGGGACAGGCGGGTGGCGTTGCGTCCCTCGACTGCGAGCGTGCATGTGTCGATCCGACTTGTCAGCACGTGCGCTGCCGAGTGGCATCCCCAGGAGACCGCGAGCTGCTGCTGCTGCTGTCGCTGCTGCAGCCGGCGTGTACGATGTTGTTGTTCGCCGCTGTTCCGTTTACAACAGGACCCGGGGGCTCGCGCCATGAGATTGCCGTCTCGGGATAGGAGGACACCGAGCAGCCGCGCGCACTCCCGTGAGCGGAGCAACTAGCATGTAATGTTGGCAATTTCAAAGCGGTAGACAGAGAAATAGGCCGCTCCATTTGTAGTATTTGTTAAACGGGAAAATCTTTCTAAAGGTAGCAGACTGAATGTTTTGCAGAACAATTCATGTGTCCGTTCTGCAGCTTAACTGGATAGTAATTCAGGTCCAAATTCAGACGAATAAAAAAATATCTGGGGAGTTATTATGAACATCTACCAACTTTCCCAAATGAATATTCTGCTTATATCAGGGGAGTTATGATGATCGGTAATCAATCAGAAATTCAGCGGAGCTGCCAATGGATAATTTGTTACAGGCTCACACTGAGCCATTCGTGACAACCCAGCTTGCCTCAAAATTGTTTATGGAATTAAAGAATTGAATTGAAGAGAAGAGAAGGGAGAGCGTATAGGCATTAAAAAAAAGAAAGGTTTTATGAAATCAAAATCACTTTTCTTCTCTTACATACGCTCCTCAACATATATCCTTCATCTCTGTCCTTTTTTTCTCATAATTTTACCGAGGACTCAAGGCGCCGCACCGGAAAGAGACGTGCGTCTGCTGTGTAATGTAAACAGCAGCCCAGAAATATTTTGTATGCACCAATCATCATCATCATCATCAGCCGGATTACACTCACTGCAGAGCGAATGTCTCTCCTATATTCATCCAATTAACCCTGTCCTAGTGCTAGCTGCATCCACTTGACCCCTGCGAACTTCTTAACCCCCTCCGCCCATCCATCTCACTTTCTGCTTCCCCCTGCTACGCTTTCCTTCCCTTGGAATCCAATTTATTACCCTTTGCGACCATCGGTTATCCTCCCATCGCGCTTCATGCCCTGTTCATGCCCATATACTGTACCAATAGTAACCATATACTGTACTTACCCCTCCCAGTGCTGTAAGGAGACCTGCTGCCATAAAAAGCAGCACTACGTCCCGCCCACAGCGTCGTCGCCACGCCAGCAGAGAGCTTTAAGCGACCACGTCTCACGAGCTCTACTTTTTGACAAAGTATGTATACGCACGACCACGTATGGAGTACACTCAGATAGCCCAGTTCATTGGCCCAATGTTGGTACTTGGTTGGAAATGGTCGGCCAAACATATATAAATGTGTTGCCAGCCTAGTGCCGATATTGGGCCAATTCTTCGCGCCACCTGGGCGTATACACTGCTCGGTCTTGAAAGCAGCAGGGCACGCGCTTGCATCCGGGCTTAGATAAAACGACAGGAAAGCGGAACGAGTTTGGCGCTTGAGTGGGAGAGAGGAAATCTACACGAAGGAATATTATCCATAGTTTCGTCTTTCAAACGCTTGACGCAGGCTGCGATTTCAGCGAACATCAGACCAGCAGCAGCAGGTGACCTGGTAACGAGCATGACAGCCAGTCTTTCCAAGCGTTTCTCATGCGGTGGCGGATTTAGAGAGAGAAAGATTAGAGAGAGAGATCTAGAACATTTCCAGACACTACGAAAAAATTACAGACCCCGCGCCAGAAGGCCGGAGGCCCTTGCCAAAAAATGAAACGCCGATGTTGTGTCAACGGAGAGATTGACATGGCGGCTTCTGGCTCTTGACAACACACTGCTGTGGGGACGGTTGGAGCCGATTCGAGAACATGTGCACGATGAGCGAACCGTGTCGCTTATACACTTAATGATTTCATGTGCCAAAGTGCCCAGTCGGGTACTTTCGCCGCCTCCAACGTTCTAAAAAATAACGACCACGCAGTTCACAATAGCGGTCGTTTCCCAACATTGCACCAAGCTACGAAAAATGTTGTTTACAAGGCACAATAGCGTATGCAGATCGAAATAGCCGCCGCACTCATTGACCCATGCATACTAGCGGCAGCGCTGTTTCCACCGAACTCTCTGCACGTGTAATGCGCTTCTACGCCGAAACAAGAACCGCATTTTCCCGCGGTGCAGAGCCAATTGAGAAACTAATAAGGCATTATCTTGTCCGAGGCTTCTAACTCCTCAGAGTACTGATGACCCAATAGCGCTAGTTTAAAGGTTATAAATAGTCAGGTTTAGTATATAGTAGGTACGTAATTAGAACGGGCTTTAGAGTAAATTAAGTTCGTCGCAGCTGAGAGTTAGCTCATGAACTCTCCCCATTTCCTTTTCCCCTTTCATGAAACCAGTACATGGGACAGTTCATTGCAGGACGCTTACTTGCAAATGCTTGAGATGACGGACCAAGCTCACATCGCTATGAAAGAGAGGCCTGAGAAGAGCCACGTTAAGACTGACGGCTAACATGAATTAGCCTCGGTACCAGATTTTATCGTAATGAACCCATGGTTAGAGTGGCCATATGATGCCGTCCTTTAGCCAAAGAGCCAAGTTACGAGTTAAAGCGCACTTGCGCGTAACCGACTATACTTATCGTTGCTGCAAAGTATCTCGTATAGCGTCGAATGTAAGAAGTAGAAAAAACGCAAGTCTTTCGACTCGGGCTCGCAGAATAGTACAAGTTGCTATAGCCATTTCCGCCATCGAAAAGAGGGAAATTGAAAAGGAAGAAAAGAAGAGCAGGCAAGTTCGCCTAACAAGATTTTCCTCTCCGAGCCGTACGCGTTAATCTTCTCGGCGAGTTTTTTACCAAAACAAACGCCTCGATCTGACACGAAACAGATTTTTCGGCTACCAGGAACGAACGTTGCAGCGATCCAATTGAGAGAAGCGGACGGGTAGAAAATAAATAAAAAGAAAATAAAAACGAAATACATAGTACAAAGCTCTCCCGACCCGGTGCCGCCGCTCCGCGCCGCGCTAGCTTCCACAAGCGGACGGCCGGGCTGTTCTGCGGCGGGATCGCAGGGTTTACAGGACCCAATTTTTCAGACGCCGCGTCGATCCAAAGTTGTTTCCACGGGGGGGGCGTCGAAAAGCTGCCGCTTTCGTTCCGCGCGGAATTAGAGACGAAGAGTAAGACGTGTCGAACGCGAGGAAAGACGTTATTGAATTTCGCGTTATCGCTTCAGCAAAAGCGAGCGGTCTTTCTCTTACCCGATGCCTCAAGTCCGAACAACGAAGGCAAGAGACAAAGGAGGGAGGATACTCGGGCGTAAAAGTGAACACGAGCCGACGAGTGAGAATATAGCTTAATCTTCTTTAGACGCTTGCTTTCTACACTCTTCGATCTACTCCGAGAGCTCACGCGTCGAAGTCGGATGAATTACCCAGAGGCGTAAGGGGTTGCAAAACGTGCATGTAATTTCCGTTCCTGGCTGAAATCTCAATAAGCCCCTCCTTAGAGACGCCGCTTTCTTTCTTGACTCAGTCTTGCCCGGTTTCTTGGCTTCAAAGAGTGTTGCGCGAGTTCGGGGGCATGACCTTTTCAACACCTTGGCCTGCAGGGCAACTTCCCCGCACATTTTCTGCGCATGCGGAGAAGCGTTTCGACAGGGTGAACCCTGGATTGCTTTTCTTACAGAAGGGCGCTCAAGAGGCATCCCGCTATGGCCAAATCTTGCAGCACGTCACAATATTATGCGGTGCACTGGTGTTGAACTCAAAGCCGCATAGAGGAGTGCCTTAGGAAGGGTGAACTACAATGCAAGGAGAGAGAGAGAGAGAGAGAGAGAGAGAGAGAGAGAGAGAGAGAGAGAGAGAGAGAGAGCACCTGAAAAACGCTAACCGGAATTTTCGCAATACACGAGCGAGAAACTGCCGGATTGAAGAGCCCACAAGGGTTTCAAAGAACGCTTTTTGTGTAGGAGAACACAATAGCGTATTTAAGCTACGGCTATTAAGATGCATTGTAATACATGCAGACGCATGCTATGCTATACATATTCTATGCTGAGGCATGCAAAAGTAAAGAAAAATAAATACAGTCACGAAACAAAATACTGCTTGCGCCACCGGCACGTGATGAACTGCTTTAACTTAACAGATGGGGTGCCACTTTAGGGCCAACAGTTAGCCAAGTTAGCATGAAAGCGGAGATCCAAACGGCTATCTTTTCACCATTCCGGATGCTGCCCGAAAGCTCTACCAAGAGTATATTGCAAATAATCAACTATTGCGACAAGCCATTTTTAGCGCATTTTGACCTGGTTGTCCTTGTCAGTCAAAGTGATTTGCAAAATGGCATATACTAAAATCTGAAAGGATCAAAAATCCTTTACGGGGACCCGTCAGGCTCGGCGGCTGGCAGTCAATCCGTCAACAAGGACATATCCGGATTCCCCTCATAGTGGCGCTTCGACAAGTGTACACCCGATGTAAGATTGTGGTCGAAGAAACATATATCGCTTCATAGAGCTGTCTTGATTGTGGTTGAAGAACTGTGCGAAGTTTCACTGTCCTATATTCGGTAGTAGCTTGATGCCCATATCCATTAACGGCAATTGATGGTGTCTTAACAATGACAGCCCCCCCTTTTTTTTTTCTTTTTTTTTTTGTCATTTCAAGGAAAAACTCGATGATCAGAAGTAAAAAAGAAATCGTTCACACTGAAACCATGCGACAGAGACATCAAGCAAGTTTCTCCCTTGGTCAACTAACAGCAACGATTCCACGAGGTTACAAGGAGAGCTATAGCAAATAAACACGCAGCTCGTTATCCCTAAACAAAACCTGTAACCACCCTAGAAAAGTTCCACTTTATACGACATGTTACGGCGAGAACGCGTTCTGACAAAAACGCTTGTAGGCACTGATTTTCTTCGAAACAGTCAAGGCACCGGTTTCTCGGGTGCCACAAAGTTCATTTTCACTAAAAGAAATTTATTCGGGGGAAAAAAAAAAAACCTTACAAAAATGGGTTTTGAATCTACTGAATTTCGATAAACATTCAACCCCAGTTGAGTATAGTCTCCACGGGGCCAACAAAATGTATGTTGTGTTCTACCCTATATAATTTCTCTCGCCTTTTCCCTGTATGCTTTCTGTACTAATTTTTCAACGTTCACGAAGAAATTAGTGTATACTGTTCGTGCTGACCCATGTTTTGAAGTGGTATTAGGCGCCAATGATAAGAACATGTAGTGATTTTGTTATGATTCTTTGATCTCACTTCTAATTACCGATTGACCAGATTCTGCACTGTAATATGCAGCATGCAATTGCGTGCACGTCCATGTTTTATAAAAGTGCATGGACAGTTTTTAACATTAACTGTGCACACTTGGCTCATGCTTCGCAACAATGCAGCGAAAATATGGCCCTGAAAACTTCATGATAGCAAAAGCTCTACTCAATATTAACGCAAACACATCGCTGAACGCTAATCAATCCTTGCAATACATCTTCAGTATGTCGCACAATGTAAAAAGTAATGCTAGGACATATATATTTTATATTATCACAAAACACGTTTAGTGAGTTATCATACTAACGAATATAATGATAGATTTAACCGACTATGTAGGGCAGGGCAGAGCTTAATTAAACCAGTTGCAAAGTTTACTATATGCTTCAGTGTCTGACATTCTGCAGAAGCCTAGATATTTTTGCCCGTAGCTTATTGCCGCAAAATGAGGTGCAGTCTGAATTGGAATCCTCCACCCCTGTGTGTGTCTTTCGAAAGTTCTTTTTTTTTTTTTCTTTCTTGAAGTGGCCAGCTAAAATTAAGTCGCTTTAAGGGGACGTTTTGATAATCACGGTTTGATCACACGGAAACTAGAGTGAACAAGAGTAATAAAAACATTCGCTATATTAAAACAATAAAAAAAAGATTACGCGCGTTTTCTTCCGGCGACTCTTTTCTTCAAACACGCATTCGGTCGCCTTGCTCTTGTCCCCTTCCTACGCGAAGAGAACGTGTTTAAGTTGAACAGTCGTTTTGGATTAAAGGCGAAAAGCGGCGCGGGCTGAGTGTCTGCATTTTGGTGAGTGCTCTTTTTTTTTTTCTTTTCGTGTTTATGCCAGTCTTGTACAGTATGTGCTACAAGATAATGAAACACATATGTGCACGTTTCTGGCAGGCAAGCCAGCCTCGTCGGGAAAAAAAAAAGGGGGGGGGGGGAGGGGGGGGATCTAGGCTTGTCGCTACCGCGAATGCTGGAGACGGTGGAACGTCGTGACATTTTCTTTCTTTTAAACGGTGACCGTTCTTGACGTGTTGTTCGGCACATTGTTTTACACTTTCGATACGGTACTTGTGCTCAGACGGACACATAATTGAGATCATAATACGCCTTTGTCACACATTGCGGATTATTTGAATCTGCGCAGCTCCACCATATTGCAGTACATTTTTGTGTCCACTGGTTTCAGTGCCTATAGTTGGTAATTTCGCTTGACGTTTTCTGAGCAGTACGGCTTGTGACCTGCTTTGCCATTTGTATTCACAATTCGAATTTTGGCGGCAGCATAGATTGTTTATCAGGGAGAAATGAACCGTGAGTAATGATGCCAAGTTGTAGAGGCAGCGGCGATGCCATTTAAGCAGTGAAAGACAGTGCCAACTCATTTTAGACAAGAAACTAAATTTCTTGACCCACGGCGTGGTTCAGTGCACAGATGGCTTTGCTTTATTTTTCGGTTAGTATATATCACCCCTTAATTATGATTTCCATTGTTAATTTCAGTACACACGCGAGGAGTTCCCGGACGTATCAGCCCTTTCCACAAAGAACAGCCTGGCGTCATACCTTGCGCATGAATTTAAATAAAGCGAATAAACAGCCCAGCAAAAGGTTCACCAACAATGCAATCCTTACTTCCTTTCTCATTAACGCGCATTTTAATTAAGTGTTCCCTTTCTACTGCGGAACAACAGTAAAAGGTGTATGATCAACGGTTAGCCAGGAGCAGAGACAAGCTGGTTTGCATTAATACAAAAGTAGTACAGTACATATCCTTGCTGAGTTCAGTCAACATATTCTATGTTCTGATCGACCGATCAACAATCTAGCCAGGTCAGAGTAGGTTAATAAGTAAGTATAATGAGGCTTAAAGAAAAAAGATCTCTCTTTGTTATTCTTTTAAGCTTCACTATACTTATCATTAACCAGCACTGATCTGAAATGATTGTTGATTGGTCGAGCAGAACATAGAATGTGGTGACTTATCGCAGCTAGGAGATGTACGGTACTACCTTAGCATTAATGCAAACCACCTCGTGTCTGCTCCTGGCAAACCGATGGCCTAGTACTATTTTCTGTTGTTCAGGAGTAGAAAGGTAACATAAAATCAAAATGAGTCAGTTGCAGAGTTTCCGAAGCATTTGATCCTGAAGCATTTGATCCTGAAATTAACAGAATTTCAATGGTGCGGAATCGGAAGGCGCTCTTAAGAAACACATGGACCATTATTCCAAAAGAGCTCAACATGTGGTATACACTGCACCTTCAGAGATGTCGGCGGTTATCTATAGAGTTTCAACAGCGTATGTTGACACATCTGATCCGAATTTCTATAGAGATTCAACATAATTTTTGTAAGGGAAGGCGCCCGCCACAGAAAGCGCGCTTACATAAAAAGAAATCGAAGGGACCGAAGCGAGTAACCTGCGTCAAATTTCCGCCCAAAGAACAGAGCAACTTTTTTACTACTTCAGGCATTGAGGGGACATGTCAACCGCCAGCCAATCTAGCGAAACCTAACGACGGCCGTCGTTTGACAAGAAAAAAAAAAAGCGCTAAGCACAAACAGCTAGACAATGTAAGATGCTCTGCGTAATGACAGCCATTGGGGAACGGCTTGGAAGCAACGTCTTCGAGCCATCACATCGCACCAGATTTGTATGAAAACGTTTAACGGACGAAGTTCAGGCGTTCGCACAGCGACTCAGACGGCAAAGTAAAAAATATGTATGAGAGAGAGTGAGAGAGCCGACCCGATTTGTCGACGTAACATGAAACGGAAAGTTTAGGCATTGTCACAATACACGAGCTAGCTCGTATGACTGCTGGCGCCGGGGGGAGTGGTAGTCGTACATATACGGGACCGGGTATCTGACGTCGAGGGGTAGAGAAGGGGTGCAGTGAAGTGAGAGGGAGAGAGTAGGGTTTATAAGAAAAGGGGGGAGGGGTTGACGCATTAAGGTCTTTGTCAGCTGCCTAGCGAGGTTCGCCATGCGCTCGCGGCTCGCTCCTCATCTTCCAAAACAGGACGCGGTTCCAAATTCAATTACTGCCATCCCTCCCCGCTCCCTGCCTCCTGGGCGCCCCGAAAAACCTCGCCGCCGCCGGATGTCCGCCCAGGGAGAGACCCGCCTCGGCGATCAAATACAAAGGGCGTCGCAATCAACTCCGCGGCCGACGACTCCGCGGCGGTGCGTTCGGGACCCAGGCTCGGGGCCAAGCCGAGCCGAACACAACCGGGCCGCCGTGATTATCCGTCGCAGCGCCGAGTTGACGCAGCTTACCCCCCCCCCCCCCTCTCCTCTTTCTCTCTCTCTCTATATCCAAGTTTTTCCTGCTGCCCTTTCCTCACGCGAAGCCCGACAAACTTAAAACAATAAACGAGCGGGGCGCGCTGCCGGGCCAGGAAGTTATGTGACGCCAAGTCGCTGGGTCGTTTGTAAAAATTATTGCGCAGGACCTCCCCTCCCTTCCTCCCCTCTCGTCTGCTTCATCCTCTCCATGCGGTCTGTCCTCGACGGCTTTCCATACAAAGTGGACGTTCACTGCCCCTGGCGCGAGTCTCTCACACGATGTTCATACGCGTGTTAGGCGAGTGGAAGCCCAGACAGATATAGATGGCGCCCTCGTTACGAAATATATGATGTCGCACTTCAGTGCACGGTCATCATCCGTGCAGTTCAATTTTATTTAATACTACTTCCATGCACATAAATTGCACAATATGTATAATACCTAAGGAGGTATCGAAAACGATTGCCACCGAGTCCGCGTCACAAGGTATATACCGCGGAAACTAATGTATTGAAGATGCACAGTGGCATCCGAAGCAACGGCTTCCATGCTTTTACATTCGATGCGCTGCTCGCACCGCGCACTGCAGCCATTACCGTTAGCAAACACTCCCCCGCAGTTGCTCAGCAGCATCGCAACACAAAGTGGAGCACGCAAAACGATTAGGCGAAAGCCTTTCAGGCTCTTGAGTGTGGACAGTATTCGTGCGTCCGCGTCAATGTCGAGAAATGAATTGATTGATGAGTAAAAGAATGGTTGAGCGAGGTAGAGGGTGTGAAAAAAAAAGTGTCTGCGTGCAAAATTTCGTTGGTGTAGAGTAATTATTTAAATAATTAGTATCAATAAAGTTAATTCGACGTCATAAAAGCCAAGGACGACGATATAGCGTGCAAGCGTCAAAACAGCCACGAACGTCGAAACTGTGCAAAATACGTCAAAATTGTGCAAAAAATACTTGTAACAATTTCGCAAGGCTTTAAAGTCAGGCCTCGTCATGGCGTCTCATCGAAAACAGCAAGAGTAAAAGAGGAAAAGAGTAAAAGCAGTAAAAAAAAAAAAGAGAGAGAGAGAGAGAAACAACCAAAATAAAAAAAAACTTAAGAGTAAAAAAAAAAGAAGAAAGAAAGCAGGAAAGAGAAACAGGAGCAAAAAAAATGAGAGAAGAAAAAAAAAGGAGTGAAAAAGCGGCAGATGAGTGCAGAGTCGGAGAAAAGGCTTTCGCCTTATCGCACTTGAGAGATATTAGTGCTCCCAAGAAATTTCTTAGCACCTTCGCTACATTTTTTTCATCCATGCAGTTAAAGCAGAGTGCAGTTACCAGCAGGTTTGCACAAGTTGCTGAAACTCAAGCTCAGCCCCGCTGGCGCCAAGGAAAATTCAGAGGCGCTTAGCCAAGCACATGTGAGAGCAATAGTGGTGTGGCAACTCTGGGATATTTCATGATGCAGTCGATGACCTCATCTCAGCGTGCAGTTGGCTTCTTATATTTTTATTGTGACCAGTGTGAGGCATGTCTAAGTTGCTCATTTTTTAATAAGCAAAATTTGTCCTTCGTTTGTTATTCGCACAAACCGTAGCGCTATCGAAGGTATATGATGAGCTTTACACATTACTTAGTGCAACTGAACACAATTATTTAACGAAAATTACGCAAATATTTTTGTACCTATCTCCGTATAAACTTCAATTTTGACCTAGTGTCGCTGTTTTTAAGCTCCGTTTATGAAAACGTAGCTTTATTATAACTTGCTACAGCAGAAAAACAATAAAAAATTATTTGTGCAATCGGAGACACTACAATACCTTTTAATCAGACAAATAAAGGCGAATAGCAGGCGAATAGCACTGTCGTGGCAGTCTTCTTTTCTTATGTGCAAACTTAATTCGCCAGCGGAAAGGTAAACTAGCTAGAATGGACGTAAGCAAGAATTACTTAACTCCGCGGCACTGTGCTAAACCCACGCGTCTTCGCGAAATTATAGTCGTGCACAGGTTTTTCAACGGCAAGGCAATGGTTAGTATTGTCGTTTCCTGCCTGCCTCAGCTGTTTCCTTTTTTTTATATATTTTTTTATTGAATTTAAGAAGACACTGCCATCTCGCCTAACTATAAACGCTTTAACGCTCGCTGCAGCACAATCTTCAATGTTTCAAAGGCGGCAAAGCTAATGATATACCACCGTTACAGTGGTTTTCTGTGTTCAAATCTTACGCCGGTCTCCTCATATCCTTGGCAGCCGATAAGAAAGCAGTGCTGGGGAAGGAGTGTGTGAAACCTACTATACACTCCCTTGAGGTTCATAGTCTCACCATGAGGCTCCGACTTATGAGGTTCAAGCTGGCAAAGAAGGCTCTCATATGTGGATGTGGCTTATTTTAATCCCTGCACCGGCATTATCTTGCTTATTATTTGTTTTACGTGGGATTTACGCGTAGGTTTGCCGGGTTTTACCAAACACCTTTCGCTCTAGAATCCTTTGCAAAAATAAGCCTTTATGGGCGGCATTTTCATAACCGCAAAACATGACATGGTTTCGATTTCTTAATCTGGCTCGTTCAAAAGAAAAAGAAAAAGTAATTTGTTTGGCACCTGGAATTTCTAGCTCGTTTTTGCGTGATTTCTTATGCTTTTTGTGTGTTGCTTTTCCAACAAAGTAGAAAATCGAAGCCGCTCGAACCCGCTTATTTGAAGTATACTCTTGCAGTATGCACATCACGACATGCAGCACCGAAATGTGCGTAAATTTAGGGTACATTGTTGAGACTGTGCTTAGAGGAACAAGTTGCCCAAACCGTTTTACAAAAAAAAAAAAAAAAATTCTGTAAAACAGGTGAAGCTAATTGAAATGACGAAGCGATAGGTGCAACACTCGAGCAAGGAAGTTATCGCACGTCAAACAACCTTTATTAGAGCACAGAGATTTAAAAAAAGAATGTGGTTATAAGTTACATTATAAGGGATTAACCTAGATTATTCATTACCAGATGTGTTAAAATATATCTCGAATTACTACGCTTAGGTCTGCAGGAGCGCCACTGTTTTCTTTTTCTAGAAGATGACCAGAGAGCATAGTAAGAAAAGAGGAAGGGAATGTGGGAGAGAGTTGGTAGTGAAGACCGGTTATGTTCATATAGTCACAAAGGTGCTGGTGTAACGGTTGTCCATGGTCAACATTTGATATTGTTTCATTTCAGCCCAATTGCCAAAGTGAAAAAGATTTGCAGTCACTGACCAAGTCAAGCAATGATGAAATACGTTTTGGAACCCGTGCGGGCTCCTTGCTCCAATGGGGCGGAAAAAGCAAGCAGGCGCATTTTAACTGGAAAATCTGTGATGTGATAGATGTGATGTGACTAGTGATAGATTAGTGGCATTTTTCCTGCGGTGCGGTTCATGGTCCCTGTTGTCATTTGGATGAGCGATGACTCAAGGAGAAGCCGCGTTGTCAGGTTTCACCCTTTGACTAAAATTTCTGCGTTGTCCCAGTCAATCTGATATCCTGATTCGTGTACGTGCTCAGCAAGCACACATGAAGCAATGTCTTTGTTTTTTGACGTCGCGCTGGTGTTCCTTGAGTCGCCGTGTGAACATATTCGTCTCGCCAATATAACAACACCAGGCAAGTTGATACCTTGCCAGTTGGCCCGTGTCCAATGTGCAAATCAAGTGACTGTAAACCTTTTTCACCAATCTATGCGTGACCAGACGAATTTTCGTCGAATTCTTGGCTACACACTCACCAAAGCATGCCACCTTTTCTGCCAATCATACTAAACCTAACCAAGAAAAATTTCTTACACTCGACCGACACTTCGAAACGCAGACAGTGTTTCCGCCCACAGCCCTTCGCCATTCAGCCCGTTTTGTTGCCATTTATTATCATCTGCGAGATGCTATTGAGATAAACTGCTAAAAAATATGACAAATATGCGGGATACCTGACATGTCTCCTGATGAGGACACTTCGTTCAAATTCCGCGAAGCGCTGGAAGAAACGACGTTGAAAAACAACGCTATCCTTTTTGAGAGAGGGCATACTGAACTTTAACTATTTTCTCCCAATTTTATCACCTAATACAAATGAGGCTGCCCACAAGAGTAAGCATGCGAACACATCATGATAATCATGGTAAAGGTGTCTTAGACAAATTTCTCCAGTTTACCCAATAATGCGATGTCCATGATTAAGAAGGACGTGGTCAAGTACGAATGACTGTGTGTCAAGTACAAATTTGTCATGTCGTCTATGGCTTCCGAAAAATTAACCCCACAACTTCTAGCTTTATTATTCTTCAGTGAGAACCGGCATGACTTGATTGCAAGAAGAAATTTTAAATGAACGCTTCGTCAGAGAAAAAGGCCTTTTGTTTGAATACCCACCAGTCATCGAATTACTCTTTCCGAATACCGTAAACACGACGCTGCCTCTCTATATATATTTCTAAACTTGTACCCCTCTCACACTAGCGAATTTAATGTAATCTAATGTTATTAATCGACTGCTACACGAGAACATTAATGTCATTCGAATGACGTTCGCCATCGAATGAGTTAACTTTTATGCGAAACTACGCGCATCGCAGACTGTCGTGGAAAGTCTGTCTACCAGCGGTCCTGCCTGCCCACGACTATCGATCATTTGGGCTGTTTCCTTAGCTGGCCGGCTTTCACGTGTGCTTACCACTGGGGCATTGAAAGCTGTATCTGATATTCATTCTTTGGATGTCAATTGCATGCTTTGCACGTCTCCATCTATACATCCGCGCGTCCGCCATGTTATCTCATTGTTTGCTTACATTTAACGGATTTGTGCGTGACTTTGGCTGAATAATTGCTGCACCATGGCCAGAAGTAACATTGTACGCCTATAATATCACACGTGTAATTATCGTACATCTACTTTAATATGTTTTACAATAATTTCAAACACCTGTTATGCTCATTGATGTTGCTTCTAACGGCCTTTTTTTTTTTAATTTATAGTCATTTCTATCATTTGCGAAATACATAGGTTATTGCTTATCACAGAAAGAAACCGAATAAAATTCGATGCATAAAGTGCCATTCGATTCGAATTACATTAAATATTCCACTGTGACAGGTGTACAAAGTGTCTCCATGAACACCTTAATGAGTCCATCCTTCAAACCCATATCCCTAGCTGCACCAGTAGCATAAGTGCAGGCAGTTAACGGCTACATCCGGGCCGAGACGAACACTCATACGAAGTCAACTCGGGAAAAAAAAAAATCTACACTGCTCCACTTCCCCGAAGTGTATTAGGCTTCTGAAGCAAGCATTGCGGCTTATCGCTGGCGCCACTATAGGCCACTGGTTTTTCCAGTGTAGACGAACCGAATGACGCATCTCTCCGCAGTGTACAGGAGATGGAAATCAATACGGGGCGGTCCTTACACAAACAGTGAGTCCGACAAAAGGGTCTCGCGGTGGCAGCCAAGGGCGCCACTCGGCGACGCAGTAACGCCTTCAGCATTGAGGAGGAGATGCGGCCTTTAGACGATTCCCCGCCCTATTTCAAAAAATAATAATAATAATAAATAAATAAAAAGATGTCACGTCTCCAGGGAGGAGGAGCCATTTGGCCACAAGTCACGACCTTTGACTTTTATTCGATATTTTCATCTTTCAAGCCCGTCACAATTAAGCGAAAGGCCGAGGCGACAAAAGAGGCGCCGAGTAAAGGGTCAACGAAGGAGGGACTAGGTGTCTCGGGCCTCGAGGGTTTCTCTCTCTCTCTCTCTCACTTCTGACGTTATAAAATGACGCCCAGCGCGCGCTGAACCATGCGGCACACTCGCTATACGCGCGAAAAGCTAAGACGCACCGTGAACAACAAGTAAAACAACGAAACATTTGCACGACTCACTCCTTTGTTACACGCGCTCTCAAAGGAAGTCGACCTCCGCGCAAGAAACCATTGTCCGCATTGTTTCGACGCGAGGGCGGCGCGGGCAAGAGGGGTAACAAGTGTCATCCTTGTCAGGTTCGGCTTTGTTCTAAACGAGACCCTACACCGCAGCGGCGTCTGCGAAGTTCGCTCGGCTTGCCGGTATATTACCGCGTCGACCGCCGACGACGACCGCGTCAGTCTGCCGCTCGTCCAGGGGGCAACGAAAAGAGTTTGGCGGAACGTCAATCCTTCCCTTGCTACCTCAATAAACGTCAGTCCTCGTCAGTTATCAATAGAGTTTCCGCTGGAAGAGTTTTATGACAAGGTAGCCGAACAGAATTCACGCACACAAACCGGGGCTTCAAGACTCCCTCGGTCAAACATGGCAAGGTTGAGAAACGATCAGTAAATAAAAACAAAACATGCACAAGTGATAGGAACACTAAGATCGGTATCGACGACTTTGCGGCCCGCATGCAAGACCGCGAAAGGAATAGAGCTCCGATAAAGGCATCAAGGCAAGACAGAAGCTGGAGCCGTGAACGACCGAGCCTTTATTCCCGACGCCTTGCATGCATTAATAGGAAAATTCGACACCCTGGAACTATTGACAGTTGTGACATTGTACGCGATGCATCGAGGTACATGTAACTGCTTCGTTTTCATCCACGTGTCAAGAACACACAAAACAAGGCCCTCTTGAAGTACCTGTAAAAATCTTTTCAAGTACAGTTCATTTGCGTAGAATTTTAAAATAAACGTGTCTGAGAGCCCTGAGGGTAAATAAATGCCTTCGTCCGGGACCAGAAAGCGCATGAAACGAATGACGTGATGGATGCTCATCAAAGGGACGCAGAATCGATGTCATAAGTTAATAACATTAGTTAGCACTGAATTTCCTTGAATCATATTATTTATCGCTCCCCAAAATCCACATGGCGCCGGTCTTCTCATTGTCTTCGCTGTATCTAGTTTTAGCAGCAAGCCTTACAGTGAAAAGTAAAGAGGTAAACGATGCATCAAAACGTCTTCTCAGCAGATAGAAAAACAGCCACAATTGTCGGTCACACTGCGCCTGATCGATTTTCACGTGCCCCTTAAGAAATTATAATGACGACATTAGGTTCACGTCAGATAGCTTGGACTGCGTCGTATAAAAAGCTCACTGGGCGTTTGCAAATTTAGCGCAGTATTCAGTGGATCGTTCTATCGCTACTATTTGCCGTCTCTGGTAGAGTGCCCATGACGTCAATATACCGTACAACTTGAAATATAATCATGTTTGCACCAGTGCATTACGGCAGTTTCGTTAAGCGTGACGTCATTACATGCTAACCAATCAGCGATCGCCAACGCCAAAGATATAGAAATGTGACATTCACCGCAGTCATTACCAAATAAGTATACAAATTACGTGCTATAGCTACCGCTTCTAATTGCCACCACAGTACCCATGCTACGCAAGCAAGGTGCACGTGAGATTAAGCTATAAATGAAGGTCGTACCGCAACTGCCTTGGCAGCCAGCACTGCACAAATTCGCGAGCTCTTGCCCGTGGAGCTTCAAATGCCATCCTATATTTCTTCCGTCCATCATTTCTTCTCGATCTTATCTGAACGAGCGGCAACATCTTAGCTCTCTACAATGCCTGGCCAAGTGTCAACCTTTGCGATCGGAGCCGCCATGGAATACACTGAAGCAAGTGTGTGATGCGGTACTGGCTCAAAACGAGGATTACGGCATCTCATTTAAACCCAAATAAAATGCGAATAAGAATGAAAACTGATTGCCTTCCTTTCCCCTCTTCTCTTCAGTCTTCACCGCTCCCCGCTTTTGGAGCAAAAGAGATTCGGAGGAGACAGCATGCCTCCTATAAAGAATAGCTGTTTCCGACCCACCACCCACTTTCCTCACGCGCAGCCGTCCGATTAGCACCGTCCAGGCTTTCTTGGGATGATCCCGTGCAATCCCTTTAGGAGCACGTCACATGGCCAAAGAACTTTCCTTCCAGGGTTTCCCCGGGGGAAGGGGCGCGTCACGGGAAGAATGCAAGCCGACAACGGTCTGCCGCGGGCCTTATTAAAACGGCACGCAGTATAGCTCGCCGGAAGGCAAACATTTTACGTAAGGGCTTTGGCCGCGCAGCTCGAATCAAAACGAGCTGTCCTTTTTGCTTAATCCCTTCTTAATCCACGCTAATTCAGACCGGTCCCACCAGTCGCTCGCCCCCACCGTCCGCGAAATCTTCTCCGGTTCCACGCTCGTCCGCTCTCGTGCCGACTCCGCGGAATCACGAGACGCCAAAATCAACGCGAGCCCCTTTTCCCCGTTAATCCCATCCCACCCGAGCGCTGTTCAAACCGAACCAGTGATGCTCCCCCGATGCCTTTCCGCCTCATCAAGCGATATCCGATTAATTGTGCGCAGCAAAGTAGAACCAGCAAAGCCGTACTTGGATGCAGTCAAAAGCTAAAGTGGAGGTTGTTCCACCACTCACGCTGTTTGTCATGATGCTCATTGTCTCCAATAAGCGTGATCAGGGCATCCCCGAGTGCCTAACGTGAAAATTTTCAGCGCTAACACGAGAGGGCTGTGATAGAACCAACACGGGAACTCTAAGTCAACACTGACAAGAGAATCGACAAGACGGGTCATTCCAAGCGCCCATTATTAGTCTGTGCTGCACACAACTAGAAAGAAGAGCCTCTGAGATGCAGCAAACGTATACCGGGACGTGGAAGTACCCTCGGGGGCTGTGATGACGTTCCCGGTGCGCCGTGTGCTCTTCCTTGCGTGTGCATGTGCTTTACGCCCACGGCCTCTGCTACGGTGATCTTGCTCATCTGCAGTACGATGACTGCTCGTCACCGGGGCTGCTGTAACCGGTCGGCCCGAAACGGTGCGCCTCATTAGTTGGTTTCCACCCACCTCGCTACCCGGTTGCCCGGGGCACTCAAAATCTGCGCACGGCTACTTTGTGTGCCGAAAGCTTCGCCAGTTATTCTACACCGGAGTGCGCCGAATGCCAGCGAAGGATTTCCGCGGCTCTGGAGCCAAATGTGCAGCCACAACTGTACCGTAAATCTCGCGAAGGCGACGGTTGCGTAAACGACGGATGGCCGGAAAAGAGGTGCTTTTGGATAGAGGTGAATGCCGAGACTGACGTCAGACTTGGTGTATTCAACGCGAAAAGGGGATCCTTGCACATCATCATCATCCCCACCTACCTACGTCTGTAGCAAGACAAGAAATCTAGCTCCAATATCGCTCCAACTGGCACTGCATCCCAAAGTGAAGTATAATATCTATCGACGCCCCTTCTTTGGTCGCTACAGGAATGTGTTCGCAGTAACGTGTGCCCGCAGCATGTAAGCAGTTTGTAGTATTCATTTGCGTTTACATGCCATACAACGTGCTGCAGCACCCCAAACAAAATCTATACAAAAAAGGTTTTTAAAATGTAAACGCACTTCTCTCTCTCACAAGCCACAGAGAAAGGGTTATACCAACATTTATCCTTTTCACATTTACACTTTAACGTTTTCACTTCAAATTCAGCCCCGCAGTGGTGGTGCAGTGGTTAGTGGCTCAGCTGTTGTTCCCAAGGATGCGGCATCGAATCCCGGCCTCGGCGGCCGCTTTTCGATGGAGGCAAAAAGCAAGGCACCCGTGTACTGAGCGATGTCAGACACAGTAAAGAGCCCCAGGTGGTCGAAATTTAGGGGGTCCTTCACTACTGTGTCTCTCATAGCCTGAGTCGCTTTATCTTTATCTTTATCAAGTATCTTTAAGCAAAACCAAACCAAACCCATCAGCCAGCTTCACTGCTGCTGTGAATGTCTGTAAAATTCATAAGCCATATCCGTCAGCGCGATGCCTCATGAAATCGAAAAAAAGAATTGCGTTGGCCAACCATTAAATAAGCGGGTCTTGTCAGAGAATTCCGGGCCGCGTCAGGGTCTCTGTTCGGGTTTCCTTGTCCACAGAGGGAATTAGGGCCGACTGCACTCCGGCCTTCGCTGATTATCCTACGACGTAGCCCGAAAGCGCTGTCTCTCGTTACAACTCGCAATGGCCCACAAACGAGCTGATACCTGAAGCAACGTTCGTTATATCTCCGACGTCATCATCCGCTGGAGGCCACAGGCCGAAACGAACGTTCGTCTTTTTTTAATCTTATTGCTTGCACGGGACTAGTAGACGCCTGCCTTGGCTTCTGTCTAAACATGGACATTACCGGTAATGACGCCAACCACGCACTGCTCCTTCCTGGCGACTGCTACACGGAGACAAGGTTACCGGACCCATGCGTAACTCAACACAAAAGGACCATTCAATTGGTGAGTTAGCTCCGCGACAGCCCCCAGTCGGATGACGTCATTTCAGCGTCATGTTACAGCTTTGGGGTACGGGTTGCCCATCTCGGATTCCCGCGCCCGCGATGACTGCGCAGAACGGTGGAAGCCCGTCAAAGGGCACCAAATGTTTGCAAAGGGCAACGGTGGGAGGGGAGAGCACATTTCAGCCCTCAATGGGCCTAATTGGGCAGCACATCACGTTACATCGCTCAGAGACCGCTATTGTTGAGCGAGCGTTATTAAAATGGAGGTGAAACTGTAGCTGAGGTTGGTAAAGGGCATGGTCACTTACAAAAGTTAAATTTTATGCTTCACTCTGCCTTCCACAAATCAACCGGTGGATATAAGCACCGTCATATTGTGTGCACCGCGATGGTTGGCTCGAATCGCCCCAACCTTTCTATTGCTGTGAACAGCTTGAGAAGCGTAAAAGAGAGAGACAGCAGCCGGTGTAGCAGAATGCACAATCGGAGGCAGAATCTTTTAGATCCATCAGTGCAGCGACGGTGTTCTGCTTCGTTTGTCTTTAAGGCGAGCTGTTCGTAACCACCGACAAACAACCTTGTTTCCACATCAATGATGAGGATGCGACATATATTAACTACCTACGTAAGCTGCGCGCTGATCATGAAGGGTGACAACAACCTGCGTAAAGCTGTTGTTCGAGGCTAGTCGCAAAAACATACTATACTTATGTTATCTAGAAAGTTCTTAGCCATGTTCAAACAGATTACCCCAATAACATGTCGCCTAAGCGGTGCGCGCTCAGTAAGCGATTTACTAACTAACAAACTGTACTAACTGTGTTAACTAACAGACTGCACGGTGCCTGCCGCGAGGTACGCCACCACCAGTATACGTCCACGCCAGTACGTCTCCGGCAAGCTAAATCTCTCTAATAATTCGTCCGTACGTAACGCAGCATGATATTTCTGTCCACACACCGGACATATAGCAGTACTCTGTTGTTGTTATCGCCTTGTAAAGTACTTACGGGGCAAAAATGCGACGAGCTCCAGTTACAATATCAGAAAGCAACGTTACGACTACTAGTCACCAATCCCGTCGAACTGGCCGCAAAAGCTACATGAACACGAAAAAAAAAAAAAAAACGCCTAAGCCGCATTTGATAAACCATCGAGGCACGTGCTATTACAATCGAAAGAATGAAACTTTCAGAGCCTCCTAGATTTAATTGCATTGATATTTCAATACCTATAATGTCATAGCGTGATAACAGTTAATCGGCAATTTTCTCCGAGATGGCTGCCAGTCACACCCTTGGTGGTTGTGGCAAGCCTTTTGTGTTTTTTTTTTCCCTTCACGCGCAATATAGCCCGTATTATATTTTGTTGCAGAATACTGCGGGGCACGCCTTCTCTGAATGGCGCATTTAAGTAAAGAACAACAAAATGGAGTCCCGTGCAGTTCGTCTTTGTCTGGATGAATATCTTGCCACGACTAAGTTACGTCAACGGGAAATGCGCATATCCAGAAACTTCTTCCTCGGGATCGGTTCAGTATATCTGCGCAAGTTGACACTGGACATTTGTCCATGGTGCACGCATGTTCAACGGGCACGCATTCTCAAGGTGCAGGCATAGAGGTAAACGAAGAACACTGCTGGCGTCCAACATTTTCCACCCGTTGCCCAACTGAAACCTGCAGCTGCATTATATGAACGATTCGCTTGTGCGCTTTTTCGTGGACAAATGTAATTTCGTCATGCAAAGTAGGGAAAGTGTGATTGCAATGAGAACGGAATTGCAAGCTCCCTTTACATACGTCCGCACCTATACACTACAGCCGACTGTTTTCCACTCTTCCTACCCGCCCTTTTTTTTTTTTTTAGCGGTAGAGGCTTCACTTATAGCATATATATCTCAAAGAAGAGCGCCCCTCAGTCTGCCGAGACCAGATGGAGTGATTTCCGTGTTAAGGTTATTATTAAGCATCAGTGGTATTAATGTTTCAAAGCTGCCAACAGGTTATCAAAGACCTTGTAAGGGAAAGCTCTAGATTAATTTAGATGGCCTAGAGATTCTGTAACATGCACTGATGTTGCAGGGTACATGCCCTCTTTTCGATTTCGCTGTATTTGAAATGCAACTGCTCAGTAGCATGCATGACGCTTAGGAATAGCTGCAAAGCTCAAGATCACGGGATCGACACCTAGCCGCCACGGCCTCCTGGCATTCGATTCCGCGACCTGGACACTTGGAACGTAACACGAAGGAACAAATGAAAAAGGGAAGGCAGAGGTTAAAATAAAAAAAGAACATTCACGTCATAGCTCACGTCACAGCTGAATTTCCATTTCATCAGCAAGAATAAACGAAGCCTGTCTTGCTTTCTTGTTTTGGTATGTTCATCATACAAGAAGCCAAGAATTCTCCCTTACTCTCGAACTCCGCCGGACACGCTTAACTTCACCAACCGCTGGGAAACTACGAGCAGGGTGCAGAGGACTTTCGAGGTAACCGCTATGCACACATCGCACGTCGAAACCGGTAAAGAACACTTTTAATGTAAGCTGTAACCGGCAAAGACCTGTCTGTCTCTTATAGGGAACCGACCAGAGCAAGCAGTGGAACCATGCCCTCCCATGAGCATGGCGATGAGCTTAGACCCCGTCAGAGGCAGGTGCCGCGAAGAGTGCCCCGCCACACGCACCGACCGAGGTGGCCCATCGCGCGGGCATCGCAGTATCGCGTGACGCGGCGTCTTCGTGTGCGGCCCCCGGTGAGGCAGCTGCGCAGGAGGCCACAGCAGCGCGGAGACAAATGGTGCACCGGCCGTAGCGAGATGCCAAGGGAGCCCGCGCCAATCGGCGTAATTGCGCGCCAGAGTTCACGCAATATAACGCGCTCCCGCAGCAGCCCTGCTTCTGGCTACGCGCACAGTAGAGCCGAGGTCACGTGTGTAATGGGGGGAGGGAGGGGGAGGGGACAGTGCAACACCAAGTTTGTAACAGCCCGGAAGAATTTGTGTTGTGTAGCTGCCTTGTGAGAGAATAGCGTCTCGTCGGTGTACTTGCTTTCGCGTTGCGGAAGAGAAACGTACTGCTTGGCGCGTTCAGAATGTGACCGCACGCTTTTCATGGCGTGTATACATCTGATGTCATATGTCTGCACGTGCTCTGCCTGACCTCATCGGTAGAGGTGAATATGTAAGGTGACCTACCAGCGCTGTCCCTGCGAAGTGGTGATGATGTCTGCTTGCCTACCTCGTTCGAGCGCCAGATTAGATTTTGAGTCGCAAATCAGTATAGGCAAAAACACGCTAAAATTAAAGTGCACGTGTATTATAGACTCCCGCACAGCAGCGGCAAGAAAGAAGCACACCGCAGGGACAGGGCGATGTTTCGGTTCCAAATGGGTCTCATCATCTCAGCCTTTGCTGTCTAGAGGCTCATATAGCTCTCTGCTGTCTAGAGAAGTTTAAAGGCATGAATACACACCCTTATTACATACTCGAAATGCACGTATATAGACTGCAGCATGTCAGACCCGAGTGAGATTTCGCCGTTACTAAGAAAATTTTCTACTCGCTTTCCGCAGTTTACCGACCTTGCGGATAATACTCCCTTTTGTCCGCTCACATACGACTTTCGTACACTAAGTGCAGTCTCGCTATCAGCTGTCTATAGCTTCATATCGAAGATAGCGCAAAAGAACGAGGACCAAGGAGTAGAAGGAAGAGCACAACACGAGCATACCGAAATCAGCATCCGAAGATGAGCAAATGATAACGCTCTCTCAGGTTAATGACGTCATTGACCTGCAGAACTGTTTTGCAATTGTCAATCATTTCTTCCTTTAAACATTATCCACGTAAAGTCGCCACAGATGTGCTGTTTGCTTTGAAATTAGAATTCAGAGGACTGTTTCTTGCCCCCGGGATCGGAGTGAGTGAGTGAGGAATGTTTCGAAATCGTTCCAGAGCCCACCGCAAATATTATTATCGTCACGCGTGCTGCTCACTACGCAGGCGCATCATTCGTGCTTGCAGCCTATTTATAACTTTCTTGAGAGCACAGACAACATTAGGAGGAGCGAGCATAGCTTCAGCAATGCTCAGGCGGTTTTAGTGTACACAACGACGGTCGCCCTTTCTTTAAATTTCTAATGCGCGCGCCACGGCGCGCACCCTTTTGGATTCTACAGCAAAACACCACGGCGCCCAAAATACATTCCCCAAGCCAGCCAGAAGTCTGAGGCGGAAGAACCATCACGACCTAAGGGAACCAGCAGAACCGCGTATACAAGAAAAAAAAGAAAAAAACGCATCCGGCAATCATTAATCATCGCCCTGGCAGGAGCAGCGAGATGTTTTTACGTGTGTGGGCCCCCAGGAACGGAAGATATGACGACCCAAGCAAAGAGAGATTGCGATCTCTTGAAGTCACTTAATACGTACAAACGTCCACAGAATGAAGCCGGGGATGAATCGAGGTGATGCTGGGGAGACCCACCCGGGCCGGTGGTCCTGTCCGCACGACCTCCCCTTGGTATACACACGAGCGTAATCGCGTCGCGACGGTGGGAGAGGAGGACGTTAAAAATAACGAATGCGAGTCACATGAGCATATTTTAGTTTTGCGAAGGCACCCAGCAGAGATGCAACAGCTGCAACGTCGTATACGGAGCGCCTCGTGTGTAAACGTTCGGTGCTTTCTCCGTGAGCGGAGAGATCGTTGTCGGCGCTGCCCAAAAAATGCGTCTGCCGGGGACAAAAGCCGAAGTGCCTCGCGGGCCTTTCCTCTCTGCTCGGCTAATTGGTCACGAGACGAGGTCGACGCTGCGAGCATGTTACCCGTCGCTGATTTACAAGACAGCACAGCCCAGCGCCGAGTCCGACCCGACCAGCCAATCTTACGGCTTCCCACGGGATGAAGAGGAAGGAAAAGGGACAGAGAGAGGAGGTTTGAGACTGGTATTATATTCTCACACGGATCGGATTCGCCAGGAGGCGCGTGGATAACGACGACCACTTCATGGACGAGCGAACTCTGAACGCATACGCTATAGAGTGCAATTGATGACGGAGGGGACGGCACACACGCGCGCAAGGCTCAAAACCATCGGCACCATGCAGGGGCTCATTATTTCTAAATTATAATTTGCGACCCGCGTAGCCGGTGGCGGTTGATCGCTTTGCCGAGCGCAGACGAGCCAACGAGGAGAGACACCAGGCAGCGGTGGAGTGCGGGCAGAACAATGCCTTCACGAAATGAAAACGGCATCATTTGAGGTGAGGAACACATAACGAGACGCGATTGGTTCGTTTCGAAACGTGTGTCTAGCCAATGGCGAGGCGAGACGGTGCGGGTCATTTGCACCCGCTGAGGGCAGGTGGTGGTGGTCGGAAGAGAATACCGCCGAGGGTGGTGCATTTAGGCCCCGAAAAAATGAAGTTCAGCGATGCGATGCCCTTGTGCGCGCTAGTATTACTGAACGCCAGGCCACACACAGGCAGCGCAGAAGCGACGCGGGAATTTTGTTGAATAATTTTGTATTGGAGACCACGATATCAGGGTTGATCGCAGGCGGCCGGCACCTGCACTATATGTCGGACCTAAAACTATAACCTCTACGAACATCCTGGCGTGCTCCTGCCTCGTGGGCGGCCGGGACAGATGCTAACTATTGGTCTCCAAGAATAGCGGTGGCTGCAGGTGGTAAACGTCTTGATTTCTTAGAAATCAGATAGGAGACCACACCGGCGGCTTCTGTAGGATCACACGACCAGCCAAATGGCCCGCGAGGGCCCACCAGTAGGTGCTATGAACTCAGTACAGATCTGCCGTTGGGTCCTCGCGATGGAGAAAAAATCTCATGTAATAATTATAGAATAAAACGAGCATTTGTAAGACACAGGACAATGTTAAATGAACGAGGACAAACGGTAGAGACCCTTGTCTTGTAATGGGCGCATACAGTGGTGCTGGTGATGGTAGTGATGAGGATGAGGATGAATGAGAAAATTAAGAATTAAATTCGTGCATAACCTATAGACCGTAGTTACAGGCGTGCACACATACGCTTCGACCCTACACAATATGGTCTACTTCCCTTTCTACAGCCTCTCATTGTTGAGAACCTCGAAGCATGCATTCCATTCAGTAAAGCGAATAATTGGGCTAGCTGGTATGTCATTAATAATGAGGCAGCTTGTCCCCCTTCCTGTCTGCGTTCCATGGTGCGCTGCCTCATAATCGATCTCTCCCATAGCAGGCAGTTGCCGATAATGGCGACCACTGGACATTTCATGAGGAAAGGTCGGTTAACCCATCTGGCGCCCCTTCCACAGATAACGGACGCTTGCGGGAGCGCCGGTGTCATATGCACAGATACAAAACCGCCTCCACTGCACGACTTTCTGCCCAAACGCAAGCACACAGGTCATCGCACACAAGCTTACGGAGCGCAATAATTAGAAAGCGGCTTTTTTCATCTAAACGAAAGGAGAGTTTTGATGCTCAGTTTCATTACACGCGAACGCATGTATTGTGTTATTTGACGAAAAAAAAAAAAACACCCCAGCACTGAGATCGGCACAGGTGAAGTCCCCCGCATTCTCGGCAACGTCATCCAACTCAACGTGAAAAACTAAAACAGATGTCTGCTGGCCAGAGCGAATTAGTAAATGAAGTGAGGGGCTTAAGGGCCAATTGCTCTCAGTATACCAGAAATTGACGGATCTGACCACACGTCTCCGCGCTTTAGAAGATCACTGTAAAGGTCTACTTGCACTCTATGGAAACAATGGATCCAAGCCACTGCAATGGAAACGGCTCGCCTGTAGTTAGTGCGCTCGAGGCTTGTCTTGACGACACCGAAAATCATTCGCGACGAAACAACCTAATATTCTATGGTTTACCTTATACTAATCCATGCATCTGAAACCTACTCGCAATTTGAAGACCTAATTGTTAGCCGCTGCACTGAACACTTTGACACTGAGTTAAGTCCAAATGAAGTCGAACGTGCTCATCTCGTGGGACGACACTATAAAGACCGGCAACGCGCTATATCGTAAAAATTACATTCGGAACTAAAGAATCAGTTCTTTCTAAAGGACTGAAATTCAAAGATACAAGCTATAGCCTAGGTGAGCATTTTTCACGCCTCGTTGAGAACTGCTTGAAACAGCTTGTCGCTTTTGTCAAGACGAAGTCTGTGTGTTTTTCTCTGAGATTAAAAACACTCCATATTGGCCCAAAATATTACGTTTCTTACGAAACTTCAGTCTGTTAAAGAAATACTTAAAAAAAATTCGAGGGGGGCACTTTGGACCACTAGAGTGCGATGAAGCGAAAGCATTTATAGCGCGGTGATTGTTTGTCTTGACTCTTACGTCACTGATCACACCACCTCTCGCGGGACCTGTTCGTGCCGCTTGTGGCGCCACCTGTTGCGCCATAGTGGTACTACCCATTGACATCATGGGATTAACATTAATGACATGTGGTTAATTGGCACATTTTAACTAATATGTTCTTTAATTTATTAAATGTTAGTTAATGACTTACACACGTTAATTAATCGATCTTTATTGGTGAATGGTTACCAATGCTATTAAGACGACGTCATTTGATTGACAGGTTCAGTGTGACACTTTCTGCGGACGCACGGACGCACACTCATAATCCTATAAATGCTTACGCGTTAAAAATCAATTCTTGCCGATCACTGCGATCTTCCCAGCCTACCCCTCTTGCCAACTTTCCCTTATTGATAACATTCGCCGCTTCCTCCGGAAACGTGACATAGTGTAAAACCTAGCAGCATCATAATGCAGCAGTCTACTTGTATATACTTCCCTAACATGGCTGAATAATGACATTAGTGACTTGGAAATCGTGTTCAACCTGCCCAATTTTTGCCCTTTTCGCACTGATCGCAAAGATGCACGTGAACGAGGTGTTCTTATTGCCATCAATGAGCAGTTGTCTTGCTCTGCCAGTAACGTCCCGTCAGACTTAGAAATATTGTGGATCTATACAGTGCCGAGCTACAAACTATAATTGGTGTGTGTTATAGGCCACCTGCCCACCTCGCAATTGGCCCGACTATCCTCGCAAACTTCACAATATTCTTAAATGTTTCAAAGGACCCTAATGCACACATCCAACTTTTGGGGGGATTTCAACTACCCCATTATGAACTGGAGCAATAAATCGCAGTCCTTAATCAGCCAGCAGGAAACGAAGGAATTCGTAGACGTTATTTTAATCTTACACAACTAATATCTGAACCGACTCGTATTGCAGGGTAAAAGCTCATATTCTCCACCTCATACCGACTAACGTCCAGGCAGACGAGAATTTATGACATACCACTGAGAAATCAATGCCAATGCCAACTTTAACTTCGTACCTAAATTAAGGCAAGCTTCCGAGAAAACTGTTAGCTTATACTATAAGGGAAATTACGAGGCAATTAACAGTGAAATAACTAACTTCTTTTCAGAATTTGAAACCTCTTTTCATACTAGAAATGTGCATGAAAACTGGACGCTCTTCGAACATAATACAGCTGCACTAACCAATAAATATATTACAACACGAAGTTTTCAAAAGAATGATCAGAAAGCCTTGTTCACGAAGGCACTAAAAAGGCTTGAAAATTATAAGAAAGAAGAACCTCCTATTTTATATAGCCAATGATTGACAGCGCTTAGTCACACGGACACAGAAAGGAAGACATAAAGAACAACGATACAGGCGCAGCACACAAAGCAAGCCCAGACGCGTGGGAAAATATTCTGAAAAATGTTACGCGCTCTTTTAATGAAGTAGACCTAGCAAAAATGATAATCGACAACTCTAAAAAGATCTGGGACGTGATAACCCCGAAGGAAACGTGCGTTGTAACCCTAATTAACAATGATGGTGAAACCATTACTGATACTGAAAGTGCGAACACATTTGAAGCTTCCTTTTTAATCCGTTTTTACTGACGAAACCGAAGTACTATGTTTTAATTACCACTTATTACTACAGCCATCGAAGCGATAATTTCCAGCAGCAGCACAATTTCTTGTGAAATAGATAAAAGTGAGGATTCATCGCCACCGGCATAAATGATAGCAATTCAAAAATTTTGAAGAACACTAAACAGGCCAGTTTCAATATTCTTTGTTTACTGCTTTCGCAATTGCTCTTAGAAGGAAACATACCAGACGACTGGAAAGTGAGGAAGATCGTTACCGTTCACCAAAACAGGTATAACTGATTCACCTCTTAATTATCATCCCCTTTCATTAGCCAGTGTACCCTGCAAACCCATGGAACATATCATTTACTCTAAAATCAGCCAATTCTTAGATTCCAATAAAATTTTCTATCCGCCACCGCCACAGCATGGACCTCGCAAGGGGTGGTCCTGCGTAACTCAACTAGCCCTTTTTCTTCATGACATGCACATCAACATTGATATTAACTACAAACTGATGGCGTGTTCCTTGATTTTGCTAAGACATTCGACAAATTACCTCATCAACATTTGCTTTTAAAACTTTCCAAGTTGAACCTACATCCAATTATAATAGTATGGTTTAAAAAAGTCTTCACGCATCGCTCTCAGTCTGTCGTCACCAACAACCAATCTTCCAATCCGCTGCCAGTCACCTCCGGCGTTCCGCAGGGCTCCGTCCTCAGCCCCTTGTTATTCCTCATATATTTTAACGATTTACCCTAAAATGTATCTTGTGAGCATGTCTTGTCATAGTGTTAAAAAACAATTGGTTATTTAAAATGTGATCTGCGGAAAGCACCAAAACACCTCAGACTACAAGCCTACATTTAACTCAACAGAACTTTACTGTAGTATGCATAAGCCATCTGTAATCATGAAGCATATCTAATTCAGTTGAAGCTGTACAAAACAGGGTAACCAGATTCGTTTACTTCTCATATTCATACGACGTGAGCATATCATCTCTAAAATCGTAGTCAGGTTTATCTACCCTTTCCGTTCGTCGTCGTGCTGCCAGTCTTGTCTTGCTTCATAAGTTGTTCCATTCGCCACTAGAACAAGAACCATACATCTTTTGGCGCTCATTTTGACGACTAATTTTGCAGCAGCTGACTGGAACGGCCTTCCCCACCATGTTGCCGCTATAACATGCACATCAGCATTTATGAGATAAGAACATTCGATCGGGCGAGGCTTCTACGCACCTCCTCTCTCGGCTACTGAAACACTGGTTCCGCTGCAGCCTCCACCGCGCTGTATACAAACATGATTTTTTTAACCCACTGGCTATGTAACATCCCCAAGATGGGGTCTTTAAGGAAAATAAAGTGATGTGAACTGTAAGGGGTTTTAGTAATACACCAGTAAAGGACAACTAAAGCTTTGATAACCTTGAACCGTCCTAAACGCCATGGCAATCCGCATTTTTCACAAAGCCGATCTGCGCTTGCGCGCCTCTTCTCCAGCTCCGCTGGTGGAGATTGAAACCGCCGACCCGACTCCTACGGCGAATGCCAACGTTTTGTGCATGCGCAGTTCACGTTAGTTACAGGTTCTTCCGACAGATGGCAGCAGCTTTCAAGCACACACTTGCCATTTTTCAGGCGCAGCTGGCTCCTCATTGTCCTCACATATAGTGTGTATGCCTCATAAAACCAGATTGCGCCTGCATCTCCCACTCGCCTTCTTCAACCCGTAGCAGGCAAATTTTCAACCACTCCCCAGCTGGCGCCACATCTTGTGAAAAGGGAGGATTCTTCAGAGAAACAAAACTCCGCCACCTCCATCGAATTCGGCGCCACACCTTGGCCAGCCCCGTCGGGCTCGCTATGAATACAGACATCTGCGAGGCGAGCGTACGAGCACACGGCAAATCAGCCGCCGAGAGCTGGCGGGCGCAATCGGGGCCATCCAATTAAGCTGGGCACACACACTGCACTGCCCGCGGTGCAAACAGACCCGTCACCGCCGCCGCATGAGCCGCGATTCAGCCCCATACAAAGCGTTCAAACCAGCGGTAAGCCTCAAAAGAGCGCTGCGCGCCGGGCTATATATATGCTGCACGACTCCGAACGGGTTCGCTCTATACCACCGGCGCTCCTGCGTTGATGGACCACTGAGAAAACCAAACACGACGAAACTCCTCTTCGACCTCTTCTCCCCCGAGCAGTCTTTCATTCTTCCCTACGCCCCCTCACCACACTCATTTCCTTCCCTGCTACCTTCTTCCCCGCCTTCCAAGCTCAACAGTGGATGTCTATTCTTCCAGTCTTTCGTGGCAGCTCCGAAGAGCCTTTCTCAACTGCTCGGCGAAGGCGTCTAATTTGAAGAAGTTGGTAATTAGCACGCCTCTTCCTTCATTCGACATGGGTCTCGGGAGGCCTCTTCCCCGCCCTCTTCCCTTTAAAGACGTGTCGAGAATCAGCAGGTGGGGGCTGTGGGAAGACCACCGTCACCGAAACTGGTTTTGTTTGACGAAGTTCAAAATGAGTTCAACCTCTGGCGCTCTGCCCGCTGACTGGCTTCAACTTCCCGTTTCTCCTGCCGGTTATTTTGCACTGCTGTGTCTTTCACAAAACGACCCCATTGTTCCAGCCGCCGCTTACAAGGGTTGCGCGATGGGACATACGCGTATTATATGGGAAGCTCAATCAGAGACTAGCGTTGTGTAAAGTGCGCAGGTAAACGTATCTGTGCCGATCGAGAGCTGAAAGGGCGACTCAGGAGGGGGACTGTGCAAACACGGCGCCACTGAATGCCCTCTGCTGGCATGGCGGCATAATATATGTCCCCTCGGGCGCTCCGGAACGCATTACCAGACGACACTTGCTGTGAATAGCCGGTGAGCACTCACCACACAAGTCAAAGTACTTCAGTAGCGCTCACAGCGGCAAGGATGACGAGAGCTGAACGCGGAGCACTCCATGAGCGCTTCACGTTCCATTTCATACTCCATGGTGGGTACATATCGCGCGGCTTAGAAGATGAGTGCCTAATACATTTCAGTGACTTACGGACGATTATGCATGTTAACAATCTGCTAACCGCAGTGTCCCGCACGTATGCACTCTGAACGTCCGCTCTGTTGGCAATAGCTATGTGTTTGCTTTGGAACAGCGGGGAGCTATCAACGTCGAAGAAACGTGAGGAGCATTAGCTTACCTCAAATAGGATCTGCAATCGCGTAGAACAAACACCTCAATTTCGTCGTTTCGGAAAGCAGTTCCTGCTGCGCATGCTAAGAACGACTACTCCATGCACGAGACAAGCTTCGGACAAAGCAAATTATATACCGAGTTAAGTTATCAACAGTCATGCTTTGCGCAGATAATCATTAGCTGAAATCGCACATCAAGGTATACTGCCATAGAAAAAGCGAAACAAGATGAAGAGAGCAGTCCCGAATTATCAGCAGAAATCTATCGGAGCCATGTAACGAGACAACTTGTCAAACGTGTTTGTTGTCTTTTGGTCAGGATTCCTGGCGCGGCTTAATATGCACACGAGGATGGTTTGTGTGCGATAGTGTATATGTACCGATTGGCTTAGTGCATCTCAGAATGCATAGCAATCAACACTATCAATTGCCATCTACAGCGATGGATGTATTACGCGAAGCATGTAATACATCTTAAGCTGCCAACAGTCTTTACAGCATCGGTGTAAAAAGGTTCAAATGGAGATAAAAGAAATCTAGCCGCTTCACCTTGAAACCACTCATAGAAAATGTAACCAAACATCTAAAACCTAAAATTGATCTTGAAAAAGGATAAATATTATAGCACGGTACTTAAATCATGGTTCAAACGTCTTCAGAAAAATGCAGGCGACCACTAATCATTAATTTCTCATTTGTCCAGTGTGTTTTCAGCAGAACGATGCGGATGCGTGTGTTCTTGCATGAAATTGCCAGGAATAACGAATTTATACCACTTTAAACAACCATCAACACTGCCCACAAGCAGAAAACTACTTTATAATCATTGAGAAGGCTTTGCATATTGCATAAGCTAAAATTTAAATAAATTCAGTAAATAATAAATCGAACTTTTGACGCCTACTCTTTAAGGGGAAGCCATAAGTACTTGTAAAGAATGACAACATGCGTTCAGTTTTATATCTATTTTCATATTTCTAGTTTGCATATTGCGATACATTTTAGTACGTGAGATTTATAAAGTACTTACGATTCCTTTTATGAGACTTCTATAAAAAAACGAAGATGTGGTAGCTTTTAAAATTGGAGTCAAAACTTGACCGCTTTTTGAAAATTTTGAATTTTGGCCGATTTAAAAGTAAAATGGAGAAAGAAATAAGAAGTTTAGAGCTGCCAATTTTTGCGGAAATAGAGAACTAGGTCTGGATAATATAGAGAAAAAGTTTCAGGGGCAACACTTTATTAAGTCGTGCCAGAATGTAAGACTGAATTAATATTGACAAATTTCAAAACCAGCGCTCAGATAATTTTAAACAATATAATGCAACACTTCTTCAGGCCATAATATTTCTACTGAGGATTCTTGGGAGATAAATTTCTATAAATATCGATGATGATGTTTTTTTAAAGTTGTAATCAATGATGATGTTTTTTTAAAGTTGTAATCAAAGTTGCGTCTTGTAATGCTTTTTTCGAATGTTGGTCTAATTTGATGCGTTGTAGAGAGCACAACTAGGCAGCCTGGAGCTCCAAAGTTTCCCCGAAATTAAGGAAATTATCAGAATAATAAACTGAAAAAGACCTAATGCTAAAAACATAACGCATCATGCCCGTACATAAGGTTGAAAATTGACTTAATTGTAGCGCGTTGCTTCTGGAGCAATATTTGCGATCTTTTACTAAATCAACTGCAACAACCATTATATGTTTTAATAATTCTCGTAGAAGTAAAAGTTATATAAGTTTAGTGGGTAAAAAAAAAATAGATGACAAGGTAACAGTACGCTAGCAGCAGGTCTCCAAACTTGCAACTTTTTGAAATTACAAATACGGTGTTTTCCACCTTTAGTGATATATACGATTTCTCTCCGAAAACACTACGCCATATCTTGCAGAACTAAGGACCCATTTCTTTGTGTGGAGACATTTGCCGACCACATACAAATTCTTTGTAAACAAAAAAAGGTCATGGAACTCCGATTTTCGTTCTTATCTGAACAAGCCCATAGGTGTCTGTACTGGGATACCTGCTATTCTTGCTCTTTGTAAACGACATTGTTCATAATGTTCCCCCTCTTGCTAAATTTGATGCACATGACTGTGTGCTATACAACAATAATAATAGTATTAATAGTCATCTGTATCTGCGTTATATTGTTTTGTAAGTCCACCCTTCAAGTAATGTCCTTGGATATTTCATGAACATAAATAAATAATACTGTTCAGGACCACATTAAATTAAATAGTGAGTTTTCAAAAGTAATTACATAATGCGAAGAGTGGCAAATGACAATGAACTTCCCTTATATGAGAAACACACAGCATCAAACTTTATTTTGTTCCTTAAAAAATTTCAAAAGAATTCAAGTTGCAGTCTTTTTATATCCTGCAAAAAAAGAAAAACTTCCAGAATGCGAAAAGAAAACAGCTTTCTATGCTCAAAATTTGCAAAAATAAATAACAGCCTGGTGCGTTCTGCGGCTATCAGAAATATGCACTGAAAATTTGTCACCTCCTTAAAATATATTAATCGGTTATTAACGACTTAATGTGACCATAAGCAATATGCGGTCACTTTAGATATCCCGTATTTACTTCAGTATAATGGTGCACTTCCCTTTCTAAAGTCTATAAATGTTTATATTGTTACGTGAAAGAAATGTGCTTTACAGATTTTTACTCCATGTCGCAGCGAGCAGCACTGAGGGACAGTTCCTATTCGTCATCTACATCAGCCTCCTGCGCGAGGCCAGGGTGGAAAAACTTCGTATACTAACTTCGTCTTCTCGCAAAAATGTAGTGTATGATATCTAGAGAATATAATAAACATAAAAAAAGTTTCTTTATTTGGTTTCCATAAACTTATTGTGAAGATGAGTTTCTTAAGTTTGAGGCGAAATATTTTATCATGTGTGAAACATACATGGGTGAAATTTATATTGAATATACATTTCTATAACACTGTTTTTGAAGCGCTATATGTTTCATGCTATATATCTTGTTTAGATAAAGACCTCAAATTTATCTAAAATGAACATGTGTGTCTTATTAACCATATTTAAAAAAGAGTAACGTTCACAAATCGTCCATAACACCGGGGGGCATTCCTTTGGCAGTCACATAATTTCTGCAAAAATTTTCAGACATCTCGTTACATATATCAGTGATTCGCAGCCTAATCTGCGATAAGCAGCACTATGCCCTCAGTTTAAAAATCTAGAAGGTGTGCCGAAGATTTTTCTGGCTTTACAAATTTCTGGCCTGAACGGAGCTCCAGGGAGAACGGTGGGTGAGTGGAAAGCGAGAGGTGGGGAATACGAATCGCACCTCCGCCACTTGTGGGACAGCACTTGCACAAACGTCTGTTCTTTTCCAGAACCAGCTGGCACACAGCGCGCGACGCTCCGAGCAGCAGTCAGCGATGATGATGATGATGACGGATTTATACAGATGAAAGAGGTGGAAGTTCACGCGCTGCGCTCACAATATATATTCCATGGACAAACTCATTGCAGGTCTCTTCTTCCTAGCAATGGCATATCAAAGTATTAAGTAAAGTGCAAATATCTTTACTAAACTCCGTCTCAGAAGGTGTTTGCAGCATAGAAAAAAGCGGGGCCGACCTGGCCCAATCCTGATGCCTCTCGTCTCTGCGCACAAATAGATAATTGTGCTCCTGCTGTCAACCCCGCTAAAAGAGGGGGCGACAGGCGCGTAGGAGCACAATCTCCTATTATAATCCTATTATATAGAGCATTATTCTGATTAGGCCAGGTCACCGGAGCCTTTCGTAGTGCTGCAAACAGCGTCTGAGAGAAAGTACAGGGACTATTTTGTATTTTATGAGAAACAGCGGTTAGTGTGGAGACGTAACATCAAGAAAATCTAAAAATTGATTGGAGCAATTAGAAGTATATGCCATGTACGTGCGCCCATGATCGCCTGAAGATTTTATCTGGTAGCTTGAAATAACATAGAACTCGTACAAACGAGTAAACGAGACTGCAATGCACTCCCGGACTAACACTGAAAACAAAGTAGCAATGTACGAAGAAAGAGGAGTACTGCGCTGAAATGTGAACCGTTTTACTTCAGATTGTGAAAAAAAAGAATAAAGAGAGAACATATCACAACTTTCTTCTTTTCCTCCAGCTTGGCATAGACAGCACGCGAATTAGGGCTTACTACGACGCATATGAAGACGACAAGGCTTTCTTTCCCAGGATGGCCACAAAATGAAAATGACAGTGGGGCGGGCTGCGGCGAAGAGGCAGCGACCGACAGTGAAGCCGAACTACTGCCGGCATCCGGCACACCTCAAGTGGAACAGCGGCAACGGCCAATGATAAGCCTGGCGCGTACGGACGGCTCCAGCTGAGTTATACCCCGTGGATTGCGTTGTGCTGTACCTTATGAGGTTGCGGAACAAATTGCACCCTCTGAGGAACAGCCACGTCATCAGTCGGCGTCGCATGCCTTCAAATGAAGGCGCCCCACGACGCGCCGCTGTCACGCGCGATTCCGTGGGGAGACACAAAGCTAGAGAGATAGAGAGAGAGGCACCAGGATGGGCACCCGCGTACTTGCCGCAGAAAAATGCTTGGCCAACCGTTAACGACGCCTCTTTCGAGTCTGGGAATGGATTTACGAAGCACTGACTCCCTCACACGAGGCCTTATTAGCGGGGGGCTCGGAATCAAGGCTGCATAACCCTTCACGGCTGCCAGCCCCTTTTTTCATTTAGCATGACAGCCTTACCGACCCCGTTCTCCATAAAATCAGGCGCGGCGTAGTCGGCGTTGTGAGGGGAAAATCCTAGGCATATAGCTCCGGCACATGACCGAGTCAGCAGGCGGCTTTGCCAATTCAGGCTTCGCACCTGAATTAGGAAGACGGGACGGTGAGATCGGAATCGATTCCGAGGATCCTGGAGGGCTTGATGCGGCCCTTCTTGGACACCGAGTTAAGATACACCTCCACTATAGGCCACACAGGAACGTTTGTATACTGTACGGCTTGGTTAAAGGCGGGACTTTATAATATATGTCTAGTGGTCTCTTATGTTATATGTTAACTTACAGCTGTATGCTAATGAATGCATCTGAGATAACAGAGGCACAAATTAAGAGGTTAGTGATTAAGTGAGCAACAAAGTGCGTGCGAGCGAACTGAGGTTCGCAAGGGGAGTTGGCAAAGAGGAGTCTTAATACTGCCTCCTCATACTGTTAAATCGCTTTGGGACGTTAAACTCCACAAACCTATCATGTATTCTTAAAGGTGGATCTTAGCCTATTGGGCGTCGCAATTTTTCTTTTTGCAATTTTGCCTGTACACCAGCGCGCAGAACTGTGATTAGAGCCTCTTTGTCGCATAAGCTAACGCTGCCTTCATTGTACGGCCATAAAAAATTATCTCTATGTACTTGCAAAAGTTCTCCACATTGTATGTTACTGACTCGACGCTTCATTAAAATTTGCATGTAAAGGGGACGTAATGGCATTTTGAAAAAGTTCTGGCCGCCTTATGTGAGGCTATACAGGAGCGATATAATGTGGGAAAATGCTTTTCCATGCGATGTTTTCCTTGAAGGTTGCTTCTGCGATGTTCACCAATAGACAGTTGTAATTACCACATTTTTGAAGTATTGGTTTATTTTAGTTTGCTTTTTTCCCCTTAAATATATCAAAAATAAACGGGCCAGCAAAACCAGCTGATATTTGCGATAAGAGAATGCCAGCCTCTCAATACGGCCTAACACAACTTAGCGGCCCAACTCCCTTTCTGCCAACCAAATCGGTACACCAGTCACTCTGCCTTTTGCAAGCTCCTTCACATCGTCTCTCTGTTACGAATATGGCTAAAACTAATTCTCACTTCGCCAAAGGTAATAGTCATTTTTTACAAAGACAAACTTCTGGGGTCTCTAGAAATTCACTTCATCAACATCAAAATAAGCCACGTTACTTTACGTGACTTCCAATGACTACAAAACTATTCCTGCCTGTGTTATATTCGAACAAATTCGGTAATTTGGTTTTCAAAACTTCACGGCTGGGCCAGCGTTCCTGTATGTGTTATATTCAAACAAATTCGGTAATTTACTTTTCAAAACTTCACGGCTGGGCCAGCGTTCCTGTATGTGTTATATTCGAGCAAATTCGCCAATTTACTTTTCAGAACTTCACGGCTGGGCCAGCGTTCCTGTATGTGTCATATTCGAACAAATTCGGTAATTTACTTTTCAAAACTTCCCGGCTGGGCTAGCGTTCCTGTATGTGTTATATTCGGGCAAATTCGCCAATTTACTTTTCAGAACTTCACGGATGGGCCAGCGTTCCTGTATGTGTTATATTCGAACAAATTCGGGAATTTACTTTTCATGGCTTCTTGAACTCTTTTTCTTCTTTGGGGAAATGAATGTGCATCGAACAAATTCGTCAATTTATTTTTCATGGCTTCTTGAACTCTTTTTCTTCTTTGGGAAAATGAATGTACGCGCGAGCCAAGCAAGAACATTTAGGCGGCGATCTCGGGAGTTATTAAGAGAGGTCTGGCCAGAAATAATATAGCCTCGAAAACAAAGGTACACGCGCGCCGAACCCCGGAACACAGCGGCCGTCCCGGCATGGGACGCTTATGCGACAGAGCGCGCCTGCGCTCGCAGGACGTACACCGCCCCCTCTTTCCTCCGCCAATGGCTGGACAGCAAAGCAGAGACCACGTGACCAACGCGACTGGGCCACAGAGGCGGGTGAAAAGTCCCAAAGACAATGGACGAACGACCGAAGGAGCAAAGGCAGGGGTTTGTGAGAGGGTAGGCACAAGAGGGTGTTTGTCGGATGAGAAGGAGAGGTGGCTGTTGATGGGGCCGCTGAGTCAAGAAGCAAAGGGAAAGATATCGAGAGAAGGAGACAAGGTTTAAACTGTACGGCGCCGTCGGGACCGTTTGGCGGACGAAACAAGGCATCGACCAGAGAGTGCAGGATGGTAGGATGCGAAGAGAAGGCGAAATATGTTTCTGGGGTATAGGGCGAGACAGAGAGAAAGGCGCTAATTCACAAAAGTGTTGCGTATAGGCGGCATGTGCTGCGCTTGTAAAGAATCTCAACCCTCTCTCTCGTCTCTCGTTCATATGACAAATTTTCTCAGCAGTAGCGAGGACAGTCCCACACACTCACGACGCTCGAAGCGGGAGCAAAACGACAACACGCCACGAAGCGGTGTCCAAACAGCCAGCTCCGTTAAACACGCGCACAGCGTGAAAACAACAGGATGGCGGTGAAAGAAGGCAGCCAAGACAACACCAACTGTGAATCTGTAGTCCGCGGCGTACTCGAAAATGCATTGGCTTTCCGAGAGGCGGACGGCATTACTTGGGAATAAAGACAAGAAGAGACGGGCCCAAGCAGAATACACACATACCCAACTGAATGGGGGAGAGGGAAGCCGAGGGGTTGCAACCCCCCCCCCCCCTCCCCTCCATCCTTGTACCGACCCCCTTCCCGGCAGCTCTGCTTCTGGGAGTTTGAAAAGGGTCATCCAAGCGCGAACATTGGGAGATGCCCAACTGTACGAGACCGGCGCTTGATGTGAAGTCGACGCTAATTAGGAGCCCGGCGTCGTCGTTTGTGTCATCCCGAGAACTGCCACGACGGAGAACGCATCCCGCTTACGGTGCTCTGAACGACCCCCGCGGCGCTCAATGCGCTGCGTTTAAAAGAAGCAAAGATATCTACCAAGAAGCTACGAAAAACAGCAACACTGAAGCAGTCGCAAGCAGTGTACAGAGAACTAACGGATGCAGCACGGAGCCGCGTAGAGACTGCGAAAAGGAAGGCAAGACTGTACAACTCGGTTGCCAAGTTATCGACAAAAAAAAAAGAAAAAAAAAAGGGGGGGGGGGGGAGTAATATACAACGCCCTCCTGCGCAATCTAGTTCAACAATTAAAGCCTGAGCAACGTTGGATCAACTTAACTAGAACAAACGCTGCATTCGATCAAAATTGCTAGAGAAAACAGTTTACTCTAGTAACGTTGCGTAAACTTGCGTTTGATCGCTATAGGAAGCATCGGAGCGACAAAGCAGACCAAAGTTTTAGCCTGGGGCATGAGGCGAAACAAGCAGCTCTTTTGAGCTGCTGCACGGCTTAAGGTGCGAAGGAAGCGACACTTTGGACTATTAGCGCAGAATAAGTTAGGGCAGTTTAGGTGATGTTGTACCGATATGCTACCTCAGAGTCTACCAGCTTCAACGATGATTCTAACCCTCTTCAAACACACCCGTATCTGCTGAAAACAACATGATATGGCTCTATTCGGACCCGATCGTAGTTTCGATTTGCCATGAAACTTTGGTTATATATACCTCATTCAACGATGCTTTTTTCCGTGAACTAACAATAACTTGATCTTGTAGAGGCAAACATTTGTACCCCCCCCCCCCCACACACACACACACCTATAATGCAGGTAAGTATACACACGATAAATTAAATATATAAAATTCCCTCTTCTCTGACATTCCCGTACCCACCTGCGCTTTAAGTAAGACAATAATTGTACAGCAGCAAATAGCTCACGCTGACTGCGCGTTAAAAAAAAAAAAAACGGACAATGAAAAGCTAGGAAGTGATATATGCATAAATATAGCGTCGTACGAAGACGTTAATCACTGCTGGCGCAATGCAGCCCGCGCTGTGGGTCTGCCAGGCTCAACTTAATGGTAGCGGTCGACCATAGCAGGAGTTGCCAAACTTGATTCGGCGTGCTTTTTTATTGCAAAAGCAATACTACGCCACGTTTTAACCCGTCTCGTAGTCCGTGGCCGCAGTCACGAATGACCTTGAACAGCCTCGAAGAAGAATAAATAGAACGCTCGGACACCCGCAGCTAATGCTTTCGCTCCATATTCGGTTCAGCAGCGTTGAACCCTTCTCATTTTTGTGGGTCCGTGAGATCCCACAGTAGCTTGTACCCCCCCTCCCCCTTTCCGGTACACTGCTTAGAGGAGCGTGCGAACCAGGTAGTGATCCTTAAAAAAAAAAAAGATAGTAAAGATTTTTCACGGGTGCACCAACTGCCATCGAAAATTTCTTGAGACACTTAAAGCCCCTTAAGAGCTATAAGGCGAAAGCCTTTGGGGCTGGTTCTACTGTAATGTTTATTTGACGGAACCTCGCCGATCTTCTTTCGTGCCGGATTCGAGGTGAGTAGCTCCACTCGGCGACGATGGCGCGCGCTTGTTGCTCCGTTTAGTCTTCATTCCTTCGATAGCGGCAGATGGCGCGCGCCACACTCCCTCCTGAAGTAGGAGTGTTGAATAAACATGAACGTACTTGGCAGCGAGTAAACAAAGGATGTGAAGAGCATGTTAATTATATGCAACATAGCTTGCAAAGAAGTATACTGTTAGGAATAGTGAACTTGTTGTGGACTGGAAGCAACAGCAGGGCGAGAACAAAGCTCTGATTAAATGTCTGTCGGAAGATATGCGACTAATGTGAGGCAAAGGGGAGGTACTCATACTAGGAGATATGAACGCTCACTTAGAAGAATTGGATGGATTTGTAGACTGCACCGGAAAAATGATGTTGGCAATGTGTGAACGGAACGACCTCATTATTTAAACAGAGAAGCAAAATGTTATGCCGTAATAACCTGGAAATCTGGCGTTTCCCATTCCAGCATTTTCTACTGCGTAATGACAGTAACCTTATATGAAAGGATGGATGTGATGAAATTAGACGAGGGAAGCATAAATAGTATTGGGAGCGACCATATAAGAGGTTAATGGTAGCGTTTGGTTATATCGGGAAGGATAAGGTGGAACGGCGGAGACATGACATACAGCGTGGATCTCCGTATATGAACGACAGGCATTTGATGACCATATTGAACGAGATAGAGAAGTGCATAAGAAAAAGCGCAAATGGTCATTGATGTATATAATCAAGTGATGGAAGTAATTCAGGCGGAGATAACCTTAATGCTAAAGAAAAAAAAGTGGAGAGACAAAAGAAACCAAAAACGTTCTTGTTCTTGAAACATATATGTTAAAAGGGCAATACCAAGCCGCCAAGCAGCTTCCAGGGCCCATGGAAAAGTAAAGAAAAAAGAAAACAAACCATTTTCTGAACTTCCACAAAATGGGATGACCACAGAAAACAAAAGGACCTTGCCCATATTCTTGGCACAGGTAAACAATATAGTGCTACAACCGACAAGTGGATGGCAAATTTTTGAAGAAACAATATGCATGTCACCTAGAATGTTCTGGAACCATCTGAAGACACTTGGCGAGAATTCAGAAGGGACGCGCTGCCATATAAAGGACGAGGGCAGTAACTTATTAGAAAATGAAGAAATCATGGAATTTATTTGCGAACAGCTAGAAGAGGCTTTTAAGGAGTGTGACGACGGCAGTGGTAATCGACTTGATGCAGGCAAATACAGAGAGGGAGGTTTTGACTTCAACATTGACCAATTAGATTGGAAAAGAGTGGAGGAAAATGCGTCTGTGCTCATAGCAACAGGTTTGGACGGAATATCAATGAAACTAATTGTAGTCCTTGGTAAAGAAAAAGAAAACGCCCTGTATGCTGCTTTAAGTGACGCATAAGAAAATAAAGAAATCCCAGCAAGCTGGCGACCGAGTAGAATAAGCCTCCTATACCAATACAAAGGTGAAAAAGATCATATCGATTGTTATAGGCCGTTAAAAGCGACATCGGAATTGTATAGAATAGCAATTCAACCAATCAAAGATCAATGGGACTAAGCAGGCGGGGATACTAAGGGAACTGCAGAACGGCTTCAGACAGGACATAGACGAAAATTCCCCCACTTCCCTCTTTTCATAGTTTCTAAAGCTTTCTTAATCTCATCCTTGGTCACTGGCGGAACGTCTGACTGCTTTTCAGTACTGCCAATCCTAACTACTGTGGCCACTGATACTGATAGATCAGACTAGAACTTTGACTACATTGTCCATATTCGTTATGACATTAGCCGCCTTGTCCCTTAGCGCATACATCTGACTTTGCCTATGCCCACTTTCCTCTTCACCGCTTGAAGGCTGCCCCCGTTCTTTAGAGCATGCTCAATTTTCCCCCTATTTCTGCCAGTTCTATCCTGTCTGTTGGGTTGGAAGATTTCATTATTTGGCGTTTCTTAATCAAATATTTCGTCCCCTTAGATAGTTCACCGGTATCCTCTCTATCATACCGCCTTTTTTTTTTTTTTACCGCGCACTCAGTAATGATATCTCTTAAATAAATGTTCATTGATTCTAGGCTACGGTCGTCATCCACGGTTAAAGATGAATATCTATTCTGTAGCGCGATCCTGATTTCTTATGCCCCTCACTGCTAATTCGTTGATGGACTTCTTTCTTATTCATCTGTTTCGTTCTCTCTTGAGATCTAGACTGATTCGAGACCTTACCATCTTGTGGTCACTGCATCGCACCTTTTCGATTACTTCTACATCCTGCATAATGACGGGTTAGAACACAGTATGAAGTCAAGTTCATTCTTAGTCTCCCTGTTAGGGTTTTTCTGTGTTCACTTCTGCTTCTTCCGTTTGCTGAAGAAGGTATTCGTGATTCTTAAGTTATTGCGCTCTGAAAACTCAACCAGTAACTCTCCCCATACAACCACACAATTCATTGAAATCACGGCTGAATAATATCCACAGTGTTTTTAAGTAACAAAGGGGATTCCGATAACGTGAACCACGCTCTGATAGGGAAAGGGTGTGGGCAAGGAAACGATATGTTTATTGAAAGAGATTTTCAAGGAGAATAACGTAGCAGTGAAGTGGCAGGACTTGGATGGTGAAAAATGAGAGGAGTTTAAAATAAGACAGGCAGGGACATCCTTTATCACCACTTCTATTCAAGAACTACATTAGGGAGTTCAAAAAGAAGTTAGCATTGAACGAATTGGGGTCTACGAAGTCATGGCGGCAGAGGGGTTATTTGGAAACGTGCTGAATACCGGAACTGATATATGCGGATGATATTGCTCTCCTAGCCAGAAAGACCTCCAGGACTTGGCAGACAGTTGCGGAAAAAAGGCGGGGGTTCTGGGATTAAGTTTTGGCGCAGAAAAAGATCAGAACCCATAGTTTTTAATTGTGAGCCCGGCACAATCACGATACAGAACTTAGAGTTGCCTGTATTTACAACGTAAATTCGTACCTTGGTATTTGGAGAAATGATGGCAAAAACTACTTAAGGGATCACAGAGAGGATATTGTAAAAAGCAATAAGAAGCTCAGCTGCCATGAAAAATCGAGGTCTCTTTCGATATATCGAATATGGAGTTATTAGCTTATAATAAATAACATATAATTATAAGAAATATGAACTGATAATTTTAGTCAAAGGTTGTCAAAAATGGGGAATCGTGGATGTTGACGACACAACAAAAGGAAGACGTCGAAGAAGTGTGATTCTTCACAAAAATGATTAAACAACTAGAATACCTAATTAGTGTCTAATTAGTAATGAAGACATCAAATTACTAAATACTCAAAACATTTTATATAGGCGTGCAAAGAGTCAGAAACGGCTTTCGCCTTAGTGCAACTTATCCAAGTGCCTCCAAAGAGGTTTTTCCTTAAAGGTTACACAGAACCCCGCCGACATCCCGCGGAATCTCGCGGATTGACGTCGCCCACGCGAGATTTTAACCTTGAGCCGAGTAAAGTTTTCGCCTTAATATGTCTTCAATCACGTCAGTTTTATGCCTGACCTGCTTTTTAGTCCCCTTCTTTGGCGCATCGCAGCCAGAACAGGGAGATAATATGGAGGCGAGCCTGAACGAATTTTGGTGAAACTTTCATGTACCAGCATGCTGTGCTGCCTTCGGTTTCTTGGTACATACTGAGGCTTAGTGGGGGTCCGTGAGGCAAATGAGTTCCAGAACCCTTGTACTAGCACATTGCCAGTACCTAAAGCTCTGCATCATCGATACAAAAAGCATGCCGAAATGAATGAAAACCCTTCTCAACAAACACTGACAGCAGGCCACGAACTCATGCTGAGGAAATGCCTTGAGTCCATGCTCGCATCGGCTCTCAATCATACCGAATGGGCAGCCAATACCACGTTGAGCTCGCGTACCTTTATAGTTCCAGACGACTTGATGTACACAAAATTCGATGTTGTCTATGTTGCGAGCAAACAATCACAGACAGGCCATGGCAGGTGTTGCGGCCGGTGATTGATTGGTGTTCATGTGGCATGACGTCACGAGATTACATGATGGCAGGAGCTTGCAACCCAGGTTTCTCCTTTGACACGAAGCGAACCTTCCAGAATCCTTGGGTTCAGTAAGACGGCTACTCGCCACGCAGGCACGTCTGTACGGCTTGATTAAGCGGGGCTTTATAGGCATCTCTGTCGGATGTTCTTTCAGATAATTTCAAGCTTATGACTGTATGCTAATGATAACAGGCAAGATAGTAAAGGCGCCAATTAAAGGTTTAGAGATTAGGTGAGTAGCAATGTGCCTTACGCACACGATTAAGGACCGCAAGAGGAGTCGCAGACGGGTGTCAGTAATCCTATGGCGTCGTGCCTTTATAAGTGAAACTTAAGTGCCCCACAATATCTTTGTTTTCCGTTCGCTTGAGCTCGGTCAAGACAAGCAAAATGTGACCGCGATATTAGAATGGACTGCTCTTTTCATGCAATTAATGAAGTAACTTTTTTAATAAGCTTCGCCGTATAATATTAAAGGAAAAAAAAGAACAGCGTGACCTTACTTCTAACAATTCTTAACCTTGAAGCACTCGCCTAGCAGTCTCTTTTAACCCGAAGGGAAGCAGGAGACGAGCACAATATCAGACTACGACATATCATGCCCTAGTTGTTGAAATGCAACTTCTTCGTGTCGCCATCATTTCAGTGTCACATTAACAAACTGAAAAACTTTTTTTTTTTTTTCCTCTTCGTGTCTTGTTAAGTTGCATTCAGTTGCGAACAGTTGTTCAGTAGCAAATGGCCGGGCACACCCGAAAGGGGTAATAACGGCGTAGTGCGTGCGTTCGCGCATGCGTGTGCGTCTGGACTCCGGAGAACCCATGAGCGTCACAGAGAGACGGACGAGCTCGGAGTTGTACGCATCAGTCAAGCAGGCGGGAACCCTGCTTCCTGGCACTAATTATTCTGAGTCATCTCTCGGGCTCCCACGAGACACGATGGCTCTAATCTGTTCTACGCGCCACCGACGGCCCGGCACGAGGAAAAACGACAATAAAAATAAAAGAAAGACGAACTTCTGATGAAGGCAGCGCCGACGCCGTTGACTGCTGCTACAGTGCCATAGAAAGAATGACGGCAGGCCACGCCTCTGTGTTCAGCTACCGAGGCACGTCGCACCACGTCGTCAAGCCGAGTCTAATCAAGCGTGACAAGTGAGTCCAGGGCCTTGCGTCTACTAGACGTGGGGTGAACCCTTACGCCACTGCTCATTTCGGGACGGACCTGCCTTCCCACGCAATCTATAAAACCATCAGAGAGTTCGTAACGAAGTCACTTTAAACCATTCTGCATTAAAATAATATAGAAACTAAAATACAAAATAGCGCTGGTATATACCGCACCCTGCTAGGCGGTGTTTGACGAACTGAAAAGCATGCAAGGTAATGATCGGAAGATGTGCGTCATTATGCACGAAAACATAGCTGTGTCCGTACATATATAAAAAATTCCATTCGGCCGGTCTCGCTCAAAACGTTATCATCTTGAGGCTTCTGGCCGCAGAGGGTGGGCACCTTATCGTAAGCGAAACTCCTCACACGAACTCTCCGCGTATATTTAAATTTGCTTCTCATTGGACATTTATTCGTCCGTCGACACCGCATGAAAGGATTTTAAGGCGAAAGCCTTTAATGGCTCATGCTGTCATGGACAAAATGTGTCCCGCTTGTGCGGCGGCTCTGATTGACCGAGGCGGGATGACGTCATAGAGGTCTCGACCAATCACAGAGTACCACCGCAGTATGCGCGAATGCGTGCCTTATATAGCCATATGTCAATCAATGACCAATTACCAATTAATGACCGATTATAAATAATTTCTAATTGAATAATGAAGCAATTCCTCAATTAACTAAGTACAGATTATTTAGTAATTAATTACCGACAAGACGCCTGAATTATCAATTAACTAATTATCGATCAATTAATTACTAATTAATTCCAGTTGCGCAGCAGAATGCGGCATTCAGGCTTTCGCCTTTCACTACTTTAGTCGCCCAAGTCCCTCATAATTGCTCTGCGGTTCCAGTCTTGTATGCAGGTGTGACCGCGCCTTGAAAACTAGTAAATATCAGCTGCAGGATTATCAGCAATGCACTTTGACAGGCTCTGAACAGAATTGTGCATAAAAGAGAATTGGCAGCTCTTTGCCAGGCTGTGCAGACCATCGGCCCAACATTGGCACTGCATCGGCAGTTGAATGACAATATATTGGACTCCACAGTAACAATAACGTACCAATATTGGGCCGATGTTTGTGCTGCTTAGGTGCGAACAGTGTGCTGCGCCCAGAAATGGTTTCATTCTCTATGTGAATCTCGTATATTTAACGTTCTTCTTTAATTTAACGAGGTTTTCAACGCACGCGCATTAAAGGGCACCTCAGAAAATTCGGCGTCGACGTTGTGAGTGAAAAATCACATATATAAAAACTTGTACTCGGGCGGTCTCGCTCAAAACGTTATCATCTTGAGTCTCCTGGCTGCAGCGGCTGGGAATCTTATCGTAAGCGAAACCCCTCACCCGAACTCTCCACGTATTTGAATTCGATCCTCGTTGGAAGTTTATTCATCCGTCGACACCGCATGAAAGGATTTTCTGCGGTTCTATGCAGTGTTGTTTGCAGATATGACCGTGCCTTGAAAACAAGCAAATATCAGCTGTAAGGATTATCAGCAATGCACTTTGATAGGATCTGCAAGCAGAAATTGCACATAAAAGGTAATTGGCGACTCTTTGCTAGGCCCAACGTTGAAACTGCATTGGCAATCCACTGGTAATATGTTGGACCGGACATTTTCAATACTGTACCAATATTCAGTCAATGTTTGTGCTGCTTAGGTTCTGACAGTGTGCTACGTCCAGAAATGCATGGTTTCATTCTTCAAGTGAATCTCGTATCTTCAACGTTCTATTTTAATTTACCGAGGTTTTCAACGCACGCTCATTCAAGGGGACATTGTCCAGAAAATTCGGCGTCGACGTTGTGAGCGAAAAATCCCTAGCGTGGCTCTGGCTGGTCGTAGTTGGTATACGTGACACAGCGGTGCACTGGGCAATGGTTGCGTGACGTCGCTAGACCACGTGACAAGAACGAATTACAGGCGCTACCAATTCGGACTTCGCCTTTGTGAGGTGATATCGAAATCCAGCGATCCGGGAACCTCATGGATCCCAATTAAAGACACCCTGCCTCAAAGCCACGCAGGCACGATCGTATGTCTTAGTCTTAGTTATAGCTAGGCTCTATCTCTGTGTTTGGTGGTCTTGTACATAATGCGGTGCTTTAGGTAATGAGTATACATGTGGGACGATAGAGCACATATTAAACAGTTATTGATTAAGCGAGCATAGCAACGGGAGTGTAAGCGAAACAAGATACGACACTTTTCAGTATACAGGGAGACAACATTTGTATAGGGTATGTTGCTGGGCGAGTTGGTTATTCATTGTCAGAGAAAGAACGCTATAGCAGACGACGGACCAGGAAGAGGAGGACACATGTGTGTCCTCATGTGAGCGTATGTGTGTGTGTCCTCCCCTTCCTGGTCCGTCGTCTGCTATAGCGTTCTTTCTCCGAACATTTGTATAGTGTGTTGAAACAGGACATAGGTGGTCCTCCTAAATCAAATTTTGTCCAAATCTTCATGCCGCCACCAACATCCCTTATCTCCTTCGACGAGCTTTCCAAAGAAGGCGAGATCTGAGAGGCGCTTGCGCCCGCTGCAGGACGCCGCAGTCAGCATAAAGATCTGGAACCTAAGATTTGGCAACACTGTACCGATTTCCTCCGTATCCTATATTCAGCGGTCATCTCGACAATAAGTTTTCTAAAGAATATTACAATTGTTTCCCCATTGGTCATTTGCTCCTAGTTGACGAGGCTTTACAAGCTTTACATTATAAGGCCATTCTCGGTTCAATTAATCTCAACTTCATAGACCCTGGTTGTAGGCCAGTTGGTGGAACATCGTAAAGTACAAACCCGCAGAAACGACAGGACCGCGGAAAGGAGACAAAACGGGTCGGTACTGACAAGTAACATTTGTTTTTGTTGCTGTTCTTTCTTCTTTTTTTTTTACATACTTGGCTTATATGGATCAGACGTACGTAATCTGCCCTGTCCTTACTGCGGTTTCGTCCCTTATAATAATCTATCAACCTGGTCTCACAATACAGGTGGGCAGCACAGCTTCGTCGAGAATGCAAACTATGCCCAAAGATATTCCATTTAAGGTCGAGTTTGACGCTCGAGGCGATGCTCCACGGCCGGCACGGTAGTCACCAGTTCACCCTTCATAACCAAAGTGAATCTTTCATTAACCGTGTGCGGCTATCTCTTGCAGATGGGAGGATGCGTGTGTAAGAAAGTCAATAATCGCAAGTGCTCTCGCGCGATAAAACAAAGAGAGCGCCAGCGTTTCCCATTCGTTCACAGCGCAGGCGCAACCGCAGCCTAACTTCAGACACATAGTGAACACGGCCCGGCTTTGCGAGAGCACCCAGGCGCAAGCAGAATACGCCCCAGCGGGCGACTCGAGCGACAAGAACGCTCCCACGAACCTTCGTCATCATCGGGCGACCGACCGAGCACTAGCGAAGGGTTAGCTCGCGCTGGCCAACGGGAAGCTTCCACCACCAGCTCGGCGAGGCCTTCATAAGCTTCGTCGTTGCCAACGCCAAAAGCCGCCAGAGAATTAGCGGCGGAGCGCACATACGGAAGACAGGCTTCCTTAATCAGCTAGCCAAACTCGTTAACAGCAGCAGAGGGACAGAGAAAGAAGGAAGGGAGGGAGGGGGGGGGGGGGGGGGGTGCTATATGCTTTGCAAGAACTAAGCGTCCCATCGAGGCGTGGTACGGTGGTGTGGCATGGTGCGATGCGGAGAACAATAGTCTGGATTTACGACAAGTATTGTTGCCGATAGTGATGTCCCAAGGAAAATTATTTTAGCTGCTGCAAACCCAAGGGCCGATTAATTTTCTGTCAAAAAAGTGAAATGTGTAATAAGACGTACACCTAAGTGTGCAGATGTACCACTGCACTAAATAAATGGTTTACAGGAAGGGAAATGCGCAATATCTGTGACGCTTGTTTCTGTGAACTACTGAATCTCTAATTACCATTAATCATTCTACCGCTTCAACTACGCCATCTACCATAAATGTAAGTATATCTAGAAGTGAGCGCGATATCGCAAGAAACTGCAGCAAGCATCAGTCTGCCCATATTTGTGTGTCTCTCCTAGCGCCGCCCTGAACAAAGAATATTAAAAGCGGAACTATTGCGTCGATTCAGAACAGCCAAGGCTCTTGATTGGGCTGGTTGCTATAGGTTCAGGCATAGTAGCTAGCGCACAATAAAGGCACACAAAGAAGGTAGGGGAACAGGACACACGCTAGACTTGCAACTGAAATTTACCACAGAAAGAAATATCCGAATTCAGAACACTTCATTAGACGTATCTGTCTCTACATTTGCAGGTATCCTAATGTCAACGCGCTTTTCTTGTCAAAAGCAATATTCAACAATGAACAGACCATTGTACATTCTCCACAATATTTAGCTCTTCTGTACCATTTTTAATCGTAAAAAATTTTTTTTTCGCAAATTGTTGTTTCCGTTCCGTTTAAAATTCTGCCGCTGCAGTGCCACTGCAGCATCTCCGCCGTTCAGTTCTCGTGAATCACGTTATTCCCAAACTTCTTATGCGAAACTGTTTCTATGTTTCATCAATTGGTTGCTTTGTTTTCTTCGCGTATCTACCAGTAGTGTCACGTTCATGAAGTGCTATCAAATGATGGCATCGACGGAAGGGAAAACTAAGGCTCCGTAATGAAATACGTATACATGAACGCCTAACGAGCCGAGGCCAGAAAACAGTGCACCTATACAGATACGATGTTCAAAGCCAACAGCGCTAAAGATAAACGTAGCTGTTCTTTTTTTCTTCTCAAATAACTTCTCAAATATCAGTCCTCGTCTTGTCATGGGCTTCGAACTCGAGCGCATTGCCGCCTGCATAGCCTGCAAAAACCAGTCCGCATTGTATTGCAAACACCCGGCATGCTCGTAGCGCGCTTTGCATAATTGTATTTCTCAAGACGTCGACACGAAAGCGTCTCCACGTTACCTTTCTGCGGGCAGGTTTTCTACTTTTCTTTGAAACAGGGGTGGCGGTGACAACTAGAACGAGACAAGAGCAATCTTCAACGCAAGCCATGCCATTTGTATATACGTTTTCCGGGTTCCCGCGGGTGCTCAATAAGTTACGCCAGACAGGTTTCTGCGCCTTTTGTGCTTCCTTGACGAACCTCGTGCAATACAAACAGCGCGCATGCATATATACGCCGAAGTAACTCGCGAGGACTCACTGTACAGGAAGCCTGCGACTTCGCGCGAAAACAAACAAACAAATGAACAGCGGGCAGGAGGATGGAGAGTACGGCACCTCCACTTGAGCTATCAGCAATGTAGACGCTAGAGCGGCGAATTAGAGCAAGACCGGAGCGTCCCGGTAAAAAAAAAAAAAAAAAAAAAAAATAACACAAAAACTCTTCACAAATCCTCCTACACACCGAATTGCGATAAAAGCTTTATATTATTCCATTGAAGACGGTATTGTAGTATGTTCACTGTCCATGTTAAAATGACGCGAAGCGTTAAAAAGAATTTGTAAAAAAAAATAATAATAAAAAAAAAATAAAGAGAGGTGTCTCAAAAAGAGCAAAGGCGTAACCCAACAGCGGCGGCAATATACACGCGGAATTGCGAATCCACGAACTCAGCAGAATTCGAGGCGGCACTACGTTCATAGCTTCGCAAGGCGCGTCTCGTAGTTTTCTCAACGCGCGCCTTCCGAGTGACTGGTGCGGACCTCGGAGTGCGCGAAAGACGACGTGCGCGCTCGATTCGATTTCTCTAATGCGATTCGATACAGTCTCGGGCGGCGCAGACGAAGGAGCTTAAATCCCATGCAAATGCAGTCGCGCAATTTGTCCCACGGCCGCGGATCGAAGCTCGTTCGTCGTTGCCTTTAACTCGATACCGAGCTCAGAGCGACGCGACTATGCGGATGTCGAGACGATTAATTTGGCGGCCTGTGCGAAAGGGGAGACTCGAGGTCGTTCCCCTTCGGATTCACCGATGCTCTTGCTCCGTGTTCGTCATTTAATTACAGCGTTCACCGGCCGCGAGGTGATGGAAAAGTAGGCAGCATATCGCAGAGTGCATGCTGAACAAGGCGAGATGTGAGATGACAGCAAAACTCAAATCGTATAAACCGCATGAGCGTAGCGACCTCAATGACTAGTAAGTTACAAAAAGGCGGAGATTCCTTGCAATGCCTATAGTTTATTGCGGTAGTAGGAGAACAGTAACGGATCTCGAGCCTTCTCCGTCATTGTATGAGAAGTTTTCAATATGAAACACTCCAAGCCTTTATTTACACTCTCTGTCAATTAACGTCAACCCAGTAAAGGTAAGCACCCCGGGAAAAAAGAAACGGCTGTGTCAGACTATGTGATAACGTTCTGTTTTTCTCATTTACATTTGTAAGTATGGCTTGTAAAACAAAAAAGTGCTGAGAAGTTTGGATAATTCTAATATCGCGCGAAAGCGGAGTTGCACAACCTTTGTGTGGCTATGGGCCTGGTACGCTGCAGTTTCAACTGCCATCTGGGGCCGTTGCGCCTAATGGCGGCGGTTTAACCCTAACCAAAACGGGTTCTAACGAGCGAAACCATCAGCCACGGTGGTTCAGTGGTTGACTCACTCGGATAGTGAACCCGAGTATCCTTGTTCGAGCAGGACCGGTTCGAATCCACTCCATATGCTTTTTTTTTTATTATTTCTTAGGGTGAAATCCCTACAAGAGGTCAGGGTCAGTCATTGGTCAGTCATAAGCTCCATCATTCTCTGTATTGGCCGGAGAACTTCAAAGTCCCGTCGGGGAGACTCGCGCATTAGAACCGCTATAGCAAACTTAGTTTGAATTGTCCGCCTGAGGCCACGTGGATATGACCTTACGAAGTAGTTGATCCAATCAGAGCAACGGCACAAACACTAGGCACCAACCATCAGGATTAGGAATTCCCAGCACTAACAGTGCTGGAGCTGTGTTCGGGGGGAGAGGAAGAAGAAAACATTCAAGCCAGTTACTGTATTTCATAGGCAATGATTGCGCTCAATCCCAGCAGCATATACTTACTGTCAGTGAGTCAGTGCATCTGAAGCTTAATCTTCACTGTCCGCCTAAAGCGGAACGGACACAAAAATCGTCGCCATGACAAAAAGCTTTCCTTAAGCGTGCTTCATCTTCCACACCACTACGTTCCAGCTAACGGTTTGGATAAGCATGCTCAAGATCGTGCAATAACTGCACATTTTGCGGCATGTTGCAGTAAACTGAAGAGAACTGCTGGACAAGCGAATAGCCCTCGTCTAAGAGTTTTTGCAATGCCCAGTCTTACACGGCGCTTGTGTCGTTGAACCACCATGGGAGGTGCATCAACCTCAACAAAAGCGGCTTTAAATGTGCCTGCGGATTACTTCGTCGCTTAGCTGCACCTTAGTGTGCCACACGTTTAAAGTGAAATGGATGAGCTTCGTTATGAAGCCTTCAGTCGTAAGTCTAGTTTGGATGATAATGATATACTAGTCGAATTCAACTCGAGCAGCAAATGGTCCACGACAAAGGTCATTCAGCCAGTTTAGAGCTCAGCGAAATGTCCCCACTTCGCAGAACAGCAAGGGGAGGTAACTCCAAACTCCAGATGCTGTCGAGATTCCCTGGAGCTGTCGCTCATACAGCGTGCGTCTTTTTTAAATGTCTAACATTTTAAGACAAAGTTATCAATTGCTGTAGATTCATCCTACGCGGTAGCGTATTGGACTCGTTCAGCCGAAGAGCCGTCAGCGTAGCCCATAATTGAGATATCGCGAGAAAAAATACGTCGGAAAACAATGTTGGTAAAAACAGGCTCCTGATTCTGTATCAAAATAATGAGGCAGCGATTCTTTATGCAGCCTTCAGTGTGACGCCATACAATTTCGTTTCCCATTTAGCATTTACTGCCTAGTTAAGTTGGAGAGATTCGAACCAACGACATATGCACCTCCAATTGTAAGCCAATTAAATATACCGCTGTGGTGCTGTGGTTAAGATGGTCGACTACTGTGCCGGGGTACCCGGGTTCGATAGTGACCGCCGGTGGCTGTGCTTCCATGGGGGGCGAAACGGAGGGGCGTCCGTCTGCTGTGCGATGTCAGTGCACGTTGAAGGACCCCAGGCGGTCGAAATTTCCGGAGACCTCCACTACGGCGTAGCCTGAATTGCTTTTGGACGTTAAAACCTACAAAACAAATCAAGCAAAAACTTAAAAATTTGGGTGTTCGACGAGAAGTGAAGCAGATACTACGGCCCTTTTCCTCTAAAAACCGACCCAAATAAAATCAAATCACGAAATGAAATGGTGCTGTTAAAGGCTTTCTGGTGTCTACTCCTAATTTTTGGTCATGGGGAAGGTAATTAAGGAAATGTGCATTCTTCAAACAAAGCATCCTGCATCTTTACTGATGTTCGCCGCGTAGCCTGCAGTTATTCCTCCCACGGCTAAAATGAATTCAAGCAAGTTACATTTTCTTAAAAATTTTGGAAAGTAAAAAGAAAAAAGCAGGTATACCGTGATTACACACTGCGCATAAAATATCAAACCAAGGCGCGCTACAGCACGTGGTAAGTGAGTACTGCAAAAATACATGCATGCTTGAAACGCAAGCGCTCGAATATGAAAGCGTCCTCTCAGCGCCACCGTGGCTTAGGCATAATGGTGCTCAGCGGAGTAGAAAAGCACTTCAACTACTGACATCGCCGTTATAAAAGCTTCGATATACCAACCGTTGTCCCTGCGACAGCACAGTTTCCCTCGACATGTCTGGTTTTCTCGAAATGTGCACGAGGTGACACATGCCGTAACTGGTATCAAATCGAAGCCAAATGCATTCCCTGTCTCTCGAAAACAAAGCCAAATCCCTCTTCCAGGCTTCTGTGTGGCTTGGGACATGCTTGGAAACGCAGCATGGAAAAAGAATGACTGAATACCAACCACTATCCTTCCACAGCGGAAAGATTTCGGGCGGCGATACAAAATCCATCTTTCTGATGTGACACGCACATCGCTTTGCCGAGACGCAGAGGAAACAGAACCTCGCGTCGCAATGCTCGGTTCCTCCATAGCTCGGATTTGTTTTCCGTGGCAGCATTTTAGAAAAAGACCGCAATCCCTCTCCCAAACAAGACGGATTCTTTCCTGCTTGTTTCAGAGTCTCTTTGCTTCGTTCTTCCTGTTTAATGCAAAGTGCACCAATATTTAAGACCAATACAAAGTGTGGATGTACACTTAGACGTGCCGAACAACGGAGGGAAATGCTTCATGGAACACGCACGCTCGTCTGAAAGCCTCGCCGGACGCATTTCTTTAGACGCCGACGTGCACCGTGCCGGGGCCGGGGAGAGAGTGCGCGCGGCTTTCGCGTCGCCGCCCGAAAGCCGCGCGGAAACACATATTCGTGCTTTCGCGAGACAAGACAACGCGTGGCTGAAAGTTTTCTGCGGCCAGGATTCGGTGCGTCGATTTATGATGCCTCTTCACGACATCTTTCGACCCTTGCGCCGCCGCGCGCTGCGAGGCGGGAAAGCGTTTTATTCCGCACCATTGACCCGCTTTTTTTTTTTTCTCCCCCAAATGGCCGCAAATGTTTTGAAATCGCAGCCACTTTGACTCGACAGGGAGACAGACTACGCGGTGAGTGCGTGATTTCTGCAGCATCGCGTATCTCTGCGAGGGTGAATATTGAGCCCGGATGTGACCTACCGAGAGGTTCTCTAAAAATCTCGCCGCCGCCCGCCATCCATCAAATGTACGTCGAGGCAGTCAGCAACGGGAGAGCGAGCAGATGCAAGACAAACCCATAGCGGAGGCTGACTTTAGTTGGCTTATACAGACCAAAAAAAAAAAAAAAAAAAAACACACAGGCACAAATGCAGACACGTTTTACTGGAAGACTACGGACGAATTAAGTTGGCCTGTATGGTTAGGGCCTCGCATTCTAATAAAATGAGATCATACTCTCACTAAAGACGGAGATTATGTCAGCTGCAAAAAAAAAAAAAAAAAAACGAGATACAGGTATCGCCGTCTGGTATCGACTTCGCAAGTAAAGCACGCGCGTCGACACCGATTTATTGAGTGCGGTCTGAGTGCCTACGCCACACTGCAGTTTATCTAAAAATGGTAGCAGTCTTTCTCGGTAATGACGTGGTGATTATGAATGGACAGACGGGAAGGTGTCCGAATCCAGTTTTCACTCTGAACAATATGTCTTTTGCACTGGGCGCAGCCAAAGGATACCCAGTTCTACTGAGTACTACTAGTCGATTCTCTCTGCCCCAGTACCACGTCTTGCAAATGTTCCAGAGAAAAAGTAGCATTTTTGGAAAAGAGTGCAGATGGGCATGGAGCACCCTTTGTACAAAAGGGTGCAATATGCTGGCTTATGCACCCATTAAAAGGCTGCGCTGCTACCTTCATGCACCCTTTGTGGAGGGTGTAAAGGGGTTAGTTACAGACATGAGCAAGGTGTAAATGTTTTTACAGTGTAACGTCGGCGCAGCTAAAGGGTATACAGTTCTACTGAGTACTTAGTCGATTTTCTCTGCCCCAGTGTCCCACGGAAGAGAGACCCCACGTCTTGCAAACGTTCCAGAGAAAAATTAGGAGAAAAAAAAAAAAAAAAAGAACTCTCCGAGCTGTTCCATTGCAGCTATCGTAAACGGCTAGTATAAACCGTTTCATACATCAAGTGCAAGACTACCAAAGCTATAGCTCTTGTTTGCGCTCTCCGCATTCGCGATGAAAAATAATGCCTGCTCTTGACGAGAGGAAATAGTTATTTTGTCTGCAAGCTTAATACATCTTGAATTTGCCATCAACTTCATAAAGAGCACCTTTTTTAGGGAGAAAGAATCGGATTCGGTGAATTTGTATGTTTTTTTATGTCGTTTTCGTCCGTGTCGCGTTTTCGCTGCCCCACAACCTTGCCAGCTGTGCCACTAGATGGCGCTGGCTGAGCCCTCCGCGCTGCGCATGTCGTTTTGAGAAAATGGTTCTTCGGTGCGCATTTTTTTTATAAGATCCGCACTGTGAAGATGTCTAGGCATGCGAAGAAAGTTATTGCAAGCGTGTATGCTCGGAATAGAGCCTGTTTCCGCAGGAACCACAAAACGAGCGCGTAGTAATACGCCTTCTTTTTTTTTTTTTTTGCGGACTACTTGCGTAGCTTTCGTTGCGTTGCACCTGATGTATGAAGCGGAGTATAGTATACGACAAGCACTACAAGATGCAGAGTTCGCCGAACTCACTACGAGGCAGATAACTTTTACGGCTAATGTGAAAGAATTGAGTAGTATGGCGCCTTGCCGATGACTCTAAACCTGAGTATAAAGAAGGCCAACATTTCCTGAAACCGAAGAAAGTATAAGAAATCCGCCTCTTTCACAAAATATGGCGCCCTCTGGGAGTGGTTGAAAATTCGTCTGCTACTGGATGAAAGCGTCCTTTGGAGACGTAGCGGTCAGCGAAATGGCGATGTGTTCTTGACAGCTACCGCCATCTGTCGCATACGCCTGTCATGAATATTAACTGCAAATGGTCTCCGAGATCAGCTACGGCTGCACCGATCGCAGAGGCCAAGAACTGCGCATGCGCAGAGCGGCCTTGGGAAAAAGGCGGATTTTTCTTTTATGCAGCGGTGCTGATGAATGGTAAGCTAGTACGGTGTTAAGAGAAGGCCAATAATTTGACTATATATGTGACAGAAGCTTTTCATATTCGCCAAATCTTAGGACTTTCTGCAATTAATTTTTATTACGTTTAAGTGGCAGCTACGATTCAGTCGCTGCGAAGCCATCGCAATTGCGCATGACTCATGAACACTGTTGTGTTTGGGCAAGGAGCTTTGAGGGATTGAAGATTTCTTTATTATTTGCCTTATTATTAAGCAGTGATTGAGTGGTATCCAAATAAAAAAAAATCGGACGTTATTTTGCAAAAGAGGCATCTGATTAAAGATGTCCAAATGAAATGGATTCTTCGTACTTATGTGGCTATCGAGATCTATTTGTACCCGACGTAAATATACAAACAAGTGGAAAAACAAGATGTTTGGGCCCGTACGAAATGTATGGGTACTTTACTCCACTTATCAGAAAACGTTTGCAGAGACAGCATGCAGTAACGCTTAAACAAAAAAAAAATCTATTTTATAGGCTAACAGTGGCGTACATTGATTTAGCTTTTTCGTGTAATGCTCCAAACAGAAACGAATATATGCGATATTGACTACAGTTACCTGTTTTGCTCTGACACGGCGCCTAACAACATCATAGCTGTGTTTGAGACGCAGCGAAGCAAATAATATCATGCGCCGAAGACCAAAGGAGACGTTATGACGCAGCATGGAAGACTCCATATGGAGAGTTATTGCATTTATTGTAGGGTGGATTGATAGCTTGCGCACATTTATTTCGTAAGAGGCCAACATGCAAATAAAAGCGCACCGGAGTCGCGAAACAAACAGCAGACGTTAGGCCGCACGCGCGCACCAAAACACTGCTTGATAGCAGACGACGCTAACACACATCCACACTGAATAGGTTCGCCGCTGCGCCGCAAGGTGGCGACTCTGTTCGATCTAGTGGGCAATACGGAAGAGGAAGACGAAAAAGCGGGAGTTAGCGTGGGCGGGAGCAACGGCTTGGCTCGCTCTGGGGGATCAAGGTCAAACGCGCAAATAAATGGCCTAGGGAGTAGCTGTGCGAACAGTAGAGTTACGCTCTAGAAACGATACACATTACAACGTTGTCTTCCGTTTGAAGGGCGCAGGGGGACGTAGTACAGTGCCTTTTCGGGTACCCACATTACTGTGCATCGAGCTTGAACTTCCCTTGACTTTAAAAGCTATATTCCGCTCGTCATGCAACGAAGACTGTCATGCATGCACAAGAGAAAGCGCCGCTTCTGTACTGTAGACGTACATGCAGACGGCTGTGCTTCTTGCGTTGCGGTTTGTCTTCGTTCGCCTCAATATCTTCTAATTATACCGACTAGCCCGGTTGGTTATACATGTTTCATTTAATTCCCCTCTACTTCGTTAAGTGGCGTGAATACTGAGCAAGCCAGCGCCTCGCTTTTAGTGCCCATGCATGGTCGTAAGGTTTAAGGTTATGGACCGGTTCTCCGATGTCCTCTGTGCATCGCAATTGAAAAAAAAAATAAACAAATGTATAAATCACCATTAAGCCATCCACATATATCATAAAGTGAGTGCTTCAAATAGGCACCGGTATCCAGAAGGCTCATATGCAAGGAAACCGTAAACTATAGGTCGTTATATCCCACGGACACAGAGAAACACACGCGGTATAGCTGCTCGCGATTCGTTCGTCTTCATAAATAGGAAGAAGCTAGGAGTCGGTTCCGTCTTCCGCGTCATTCATTTTCCGCAGAGGCGAGGCGCAGCGCTATCTTTACTGCGCTGTTAAAACAGCGACACATCGTTGAGCCAGCATCATCGCGTGAGTTCGACGAACCACGGACATTATTATATTATCGCCCCTCTCCATCCGGAGTTCAGTCGCTTTTATGGCTTCTCCACTTACAGCCCCATTCCACGAGCGCAAACCGACGCGGACGGTTCCCTTTAATACGTATAATACATGCCGCCGGGGAAGAGGACACAATGTCCACGAGTGATGCCTCGTAAAGCGGATAGGAAACAACAGCCCCGAACGCAAAACCCAGGGAGATCACACACGCAGATTCGTGTATGGGCGACTGCGCGGAAGGCGATTTCCGGAGACAACACAATGCCGATGACTTTTAGGGGGGCCGCTGCTCGGCCGCGCTCGGTATCTTTCAAGATGGGACCATATAATCAGAACGTTGTGCATAATCAGCTAGAAAGATAAAACAGTGAAGAAAACGAGTGCGAGTTGTCTTGGGATAAACGAAGATGAGCTGTATTTCGTTTACTTCTGCGGTGGCTTCTTTCGCACTCTTATATATATATATATATATATATATATATATATATATATATATATATATATATATATATATATAGGTCTTGATGAACGACGCTGATTCAGTCTGTTCACCAGCAGCAGGGTCAAACGCCAAGAGTTGCTTCACCTGCGTGCTGTTCGGCTTGTTTTTGTTAATTCAAGCGTTATTTTAAGCATCTCTGCGAAGAGCTTTTTACAGCTTTGAGTGTACATATTGATCGCGCTCAAAGTTAAGCATTTCCAAGCATACGTAGTTTGAATTTTCCGCGCATACTCAGTCTATCTCTGATATTAATGAGTTGCATGCTCGGGGGTTACACAAGTTACAGTGGTGCGCCAGTAAAACTCAAGCAAGTGAGTGACAGGGACTCAGGGCTATAATAAATGTGAGCGCCTATATAGTGCATACAATGGAAGCGCCCAGGTTGTGTCAACCCTAAGAGAAGAGGCCGATTCGTCTGCGGGAAAGTGAGTGACTCATATGATTTCGCCGGTTAACGATATTGTCGGCAAAGGTAAATAAGCTCGGCCATATGTCATGTCAAAAGCATAAATTCGTCATACGGACATTACCAGACACATACACACAAGGAAGATTCTGCAAAGAAATGTTGCGTATATTTCTTCTATGTCTTTGTGAGTTCTGCTGCGTTTTTCATCATGTGCGACCAACTAGCTCGACAGTACATTGTATTACTGTTCCACATTACCAGCATATGTGCGCTTTACGCACTTTCATCTCCACCCGTGCTGCACGCTGAAAGAAAGCGAATGAGCGTCCCCGGTGGTCTGAAGAAAACTATACCGACATCCTCTCGATGCAAGCTATACGTCGGAGCTGTGCAAAACTATAAGAAAACAATCGCTTTTTTTTTTTTTTCACCCCAGCTAAACTCCGTCCCCACTACACCGAATGCAATCCCGCCCCCGCTAAGAAACCGGCAGCGCGGCGCACCATAAAATGAGATCCAGCTAGCCGCAGCGCGCACCAACAAAGGCCGGACTCAGTAAAACAAAGCACTCCCGAGACCAAGGACGCCCCACCAACGTCACGCACGGTCCCGTGCTATTACAGCCTAGGGCTCACGAGCTAGGTTCACGACGGAGGTGAACGCGCGCGCATTAGAGTTTGCCCGCCAGGGATGCTTGGCAGCGGGAACGTCATCCATCTTAATAAATATTTTAAAAGCCCGGGCATATGGCTTCCGCCACGGTGGCTCCGGTCTCCAGGCTTCCTTTTATAAAATTCAAATACGCCGCTTTCCCGCGGTCTTCCTCGCTTAAAAGTGAAGGACGACTCCTCTCTCTCTCTTTCTCTCTCTCTCTCTCTCCTTTTTACTGCCAACCAGCCACATCGCGTGGAACGGATCAGGGCTGCTTATTTATGATTAGGTTGCCCGATTCCGCATCACGCTGCGGGACAGCGGCTGCCTGCGTACTCGGGGAATGAGCTGAACACGAACAGTGAACCCCTGGCAGCTAGGGCCTGTTTTATACAGTGCGCACATCTGCGAGTTGCCTGGAGGCACATATAGCCCGAGCCTATTTCAGCCAGTGTCATATTCTGCGTCTTCCAGCGCCAGTGCACAGCAGCGCAGGGGCGAGTCAGTGCTCTTCGATTTGAAACTGCTTATGGGAAGCTAACAGCTCAGAGTTAAAGCTCCTGTGTTTCGTCTATAGATTTGTTTCAGAGGGATGGCCATCTCGAAACCAATGCGGCACCAGCACGCCAAAAAAAAAAGGGGGGGGGGGGGGGGGCTATAGTGGCGAAAAAGTGGCGAAAATTGGCGGGAATTTGGGCGAAGTGTAACTTCTTCCAAGCGTTGCCCGGGATTCACGCGAACAAAGGCTAATGATGTGCCAAGAGTTATATTTGGGTAGATGCTAAAAGAAACCTCAACTCAAGTTAAAAGTAGCGAAAAAGATAGCCACGTCATTTGAACTTAACGCGAAATTAGCAGTAGTAACGGGAAAGAGGTGATACAGTTTTTATTAATGAACAATAAACAACAACATTTTGGATCAACACGGGAAACTGCGTCATGAGCACCAAAGTAGCCATTTTGCGCTTTCTTCAAACCACAGGTGCGCTTGAAAATAAATAAATAAATCATTAAATTATTCTTGCCAGGGAAATTTTAACACAATGTGTAACGGTAACGATGTGTTTTTCTTGGGTCCGTAGATCAACCTTCAATAATATCTGACATTATAAGGAAGCCACCTTCATATTGTTGCACATGTCTGTTTTTGTCAACCTCACACACGGTCAAAGAAGACTGAAATTGTTAAGTGCCCATTATTAATTGCTTCAGTTTAATATCCAGTTGGGATAGAGATATGCCTCCGCTCCCAACAGTAAGCAGCATTCGGCATATTTAGTTTGATTTGATTTGTGGGGTTTAATGTCCCAAAGCAACTCAGGCTATGAGAGACGCCGTAGTGGAGGACTCCGGAAATTTCGACCACCTGGGGTTTTTTAACGTGCACTAACATCGTACAGCACACGGGCGTCTCAATTGTTTTTCGCCTCCAGCGACAGCGGCCGCCAAGGCCGGGATTCGATCCCGCATCCTTGGGAACAGCAGTCGAGCGTCGTAACAACTGCGCCACCCCGGCGGGGTGGCATATTTAGTGATTGAAAACTAAAGGCCTTCGGCAGAATACTGTGCACTTCAAAGGGAGTGCGCTAAAGAAATATTTACTCCCTTTTTACTACTCCGTACGCCCCTGCAGTCGACTGAAGGTAAAACGCCACGCAAACTGAGCACAGTAGATTTATTTTGCCCCCCCCCCCCCCCCTCCATTTTCTTTTCCTGCGAAAAAAAAAAAAAGACAAGAAAAAATCAGTATAGTATTGACGTATTCAGTTAAGTAGACTTGCCAACACGTGTTATCGCTGAACCGCGTGGCTGCTAACATCTGTCAATCAGGTGCTCGTCAAAGGGCGACATCTAGTAGCTTGCATTGATACTCCAAAGTGAAAGGTCAAATGTCGCCACTTTGTGGGGGCAGGGGTATCGCTATGTTATGCATGGCTTGGTTACGGGTGGAAAAAGGAGCATCCTCAACCTCTCACAAGATATATGCTAGTCTGGTTAATGCTATCATCAAGGTCATGCAAGCCCCAACGTTCTTGGTTGGATTTGACCATCTGCAGGTAGTATTACTCCCGTTTAAGTCAGTTCACGAGCCTTAATTGTGTCATTCCCAACCCATCATCGTCGGCCCCATTTTGTAGCGCCGCACAATACAGTATACACTGGCAGAATATACAACAGCATTGAGAAAATTCTCGGCTCTCAAACGGCTCAGTTGAGCAACGGCGTTGAATGCGGAGCTGTATATAGCCGGTTCATTAACTACAGAAACGGGTTATGATGCAACCAAGATTATAGCTCAAAAGGCCGCATCCGTCTGCTTTTTATCTGATCAGATTAGTATTCGGCTGTTTCTTTTTGTTTTCATTGCTTTTATCGAGACCAAAAACACTTAGTTTCAAACGTTAGTAACCTTTTGACAAGAGTGACGCATGAGCCGCCAGTTAATTTGTCAGAGAGCGCTCGAAATGGCAGTTGCTTGACCGTGCCAACAAACGAACGCGTTGTCATTTTTCTTTTTTTGCCCTTCCTCGTTGCCGTTGTTTCCGACTACCTCAACGTCTCCGAACTTTGCGGCTTGCAATGAACGGGAAAATGAAATTTCAGGGCCTTACGGAGGGCCCACATTTCTCAAACGCCAGCGCAATCCCTCACCAACAGCTGCTCGACTCCAAATAAGAGCTCAAGATAGGAGAAAGCAAAAGCGCGCGTTCTCCCTTTCGGATACTGCATAAAGAGCGGGAAGAAAGGGAAACTTTGTTCTAAACAACGCGGGCAAAATGAACCAGTGTGTGTATATACCCGTCCCGGCAATACGTCGGCAGGCCGCAGCCACATATCATAAAGATGGAAGCAATTGGGTTCCCCCTCGTAAAGAACGATGCAGCACTGAGATGGCGCGTCGAGACAGCGAGCAGATCCGACTTTGAGCTTGCCTCCTAAAGGGACATTGAGGAGAAACTGAAGCTACCTATACCAATAGACTACGGCTCTTATAACGACAAATAAAGCACACTCTTGGAACACAGAGACCTCGAAATGAAACACAGGTGACGCCATCATCGGTCGATGTCACAAGCACAATAGATACTTTTAATTAGCGTTGCCGCTTACCGCGGCCGTCTACCGCTACCGCGCACCGTCAGCACAGAACGCGCTGATTGGCCCCCGCGTGCGGCGTCCGCCGAAATTTGACAGCAACGTGGTGCCATCTGTCACCATCGGAGTGATCTGCGCATGCGTACTGACGCTCGCGCGGTAGCGGTAAGTGGTAGCGCTAAACTAAAAGTCTCTAATGCATGTGACTACGCATATTTCGGAGGCTGCAAGTTACACCACCGTTCGCTTCAGAAAAGGGGAGGGGAGGGGGGGAGATAATAAATTCACTTTTTGCTCAGGCATATATGAGTATGCAATTGTCCGCAGTATCCGTTTTCAAATATCTTGCTTCACAGACTGGCGATGCAAATTCGGCGTGCTCTTTGTTCTTGCCCGAACAGAGGGTTATTTATAAAACAGGCAGCTGAGCAAACGACAGCGAGGACACCTGCCTCTTCCCATTGCTGCCGCAGACGGCTAGTCAACCCTCATACGCTGCCTACACCAGTATAAGCTATAGGTGTAGGGAAAGCTGCGAACTCGATATGTATGCTTTAAAGCCGCCATTAAGGCAGCATCAATTGCGCCGTGCTTATAAGACCTGTTTTTCACTGAAAATGCAATACGTTTCTCGGGAGCATTTTTGAGCGTTTTAAGAGGAGGCACTTTGGAGCAAAGTTTCTCCCTATGTGCTTTCGAAAGTGCAGCGTTTGTCGTAACTGCCGTATAATACGTGCATACTCACAGCACATAGCTGTACGCTCAAAGGACATCCCTTAGACTCGTGCTGTGCCTACAATCCAGTATACTTTTTCGGACGAGTTGGTAAACATCCATTATTAATTTAAACAGTGCGAACAAGAAGACACAGGACAAGATAAAAGGAAGCCACAGAACAAGTGCTTGTACTGTGGCTTCCTTTTATCTCGTCCTGTGTCTTCTTGTTCGCGCTGTTTAAATTTACAATCCAGTGTCGTCTACCTTCGCATATCGGAAGTGCAAGTGTACCAGAATATGGGGTTCACAGCGGAGAACCGCTCAACACTGGTGTGTGCTTGCAGTCGCAGATTTAACAAGCTGCACCGTTTTGGTAGAAACCATGAGGGGCAGACAGCATAAAAAAGGGGGGAGAGGATCTGTGAAGCCGAAATTCAGCAGATTACATCACAGACCTCGAGAGTAGCCGCCGTCCCGCAACCGCGCGCCTAAGCCTGCGGCGTTGGGCAAGCGTCGGTAAGACGCTTCCGAATGAAACGAGCACGCCAGCGCAGGCCAGCTAACAACACACACACTGCAGGCAGCGAGAGAGAGCACGCAAGAAGGGGCAGAAGCGTAGAAGAACCCAGCCCGCATATCAATCGGCCCCGCAGGCTGCCGGCTGCCAAATTAGAGATGGATGGCCCTGCGAGACTAGTATTGATAAGCGGGAAAACGGGGAGAGGACTCCTCTGCACGCTGGCAGACAGCGGCCGGCATATTATATATATATATATATATATATATATATATATACACACACATACATATAGTTATCGCACAGCTTACGCGTGAATCACGTACACGTGGTTTTACGTGGAAGGGAGTGCAGTGCGCGGAGGAAAACAACCAGAACTCTATGTAGAAGCAGTAACCAGTTTGGTTTAAATAGGTGACCTGTCTCATTTAGTAACGATTTTGAGTGCTTATCTCTACCATGGCGGCGCCGGAAGGGATAATGGCTATCGATTACGGTTTTCCAATTCCTAAAATCAATGAATAACTCCATGCACAAACGAAAGTAAGAAAAAAAATAACAGCGGTCGTTCATCAGAATGAAGCGAATAGCATGCAGGTCTCTCAATAGTGTATCCGTCAGTCATACCATGGCTAGTAGGATGAACGAGTGTCGTGCGCGGTCATCACCAAAGCGCCAATACTCGTCTATGCCACCTTAAAAACAAATATTTATCTGCACAACGCTGACGAATTGCCGCCCTCTACACTAGGGAAAACGGTAACACTAAAGATCAAAATAACGCACTTCTCCTTGGTCAACGACTATGACGTGAGCGCTCAACCGCGTATTAACATATTACATTCGAACTGAACATTCAACATCTGCACATGAGACGTGCAGATCCTTACGGATCCGGTACACTGTTATCTGTACATTGACTTTAATCTCCGCTGGCGTCCTCATGGCTATTTAGGATATTAATCTGGAGACTTACTGCACCGACACAATGGCACCAAGAAACAACACGAGACTATATATCAACACAGTCTGGAATCCGCTGACATTCCTGTTAAGCCTTGCGATCACTGTGCAGCGGGACACGGACAAGCTATAAACCCGACTGTAGGTATCCGTTTCGCTAGGGTCAGCCCTTTCGTATAGGCGCAGGAACCCGCCCAAGCCGACACCCACGCAATAAATGCAGGAACGCGAATCTACTTGGGTCGGCTACGGCTCCCTGACTAGAGTACACCGAGGAGCGTCCCGGTGAACATATTGGCCCTCCAACGAAGATCGATGCGGAAGCACCCCCTCACGCGAGCAAGAACACGCACAGCGGAGGACAGTGAGCGAAGGAGGATCAATTACGACCGTTCATCACGAGACAGGACACCGAGAGAGCTAGGGACCACTACTCCTCGGTCACAACGAGCAGATCTGAGCCGACAGACACTGGCAGCGCAGACGCATCGTCTACGATATGTGCAGGGCGTCGACATCAGACTCACTAAGAACAATGGAGACCCGAAACCGACATAGAATATACGAAATAGCACTGCGAAAGCGAAAATTGATGCACTTTACCTACACTGACATAGTATTTGTCCACGAATGCTGTGGACGCCCTCGTTACCTGTCCAGTGCATGGAAGATTATAACGAGAAAAAACTGTGCGTTTACCTCGCCACTTGTGCAGTAATAACTGGTTGGGGATAATGTGCTTCATTTCATATCGGAGCATGCATGTACATTTAAAAAGCTATATTTCATCGCAACTAAACGGGGCTCCAAGTTGCTACAGGCTCAGCATATACTGTTTTCTCCGACATTATGGCGATAGATGGATTTATTGAAAGGAAAGGCAGAGAAATGGGCCGGAACCATTAAAATCTGGCCTGCTACTCTGCACTGGGAAAGGGGAAGGGGAGAAGAAAGAAGATCATAATGAGTGACGATGTGGAGAAGGCATATGAAATATATATACAGACACAGCAGCTTGCTTTACAAGCGCGAATCAAGTCCGCTGGCGCTCAAAAAACGGCAAAGAGCACGCACTGCCTGGACACCCTTCCCCTTGTCCTGCCAAGCGCCCAGCAGCAGTTCCTCCGACAGAGGCCTCTTGTCCAAACGCTGCAAGGAAGCGGATAGCACATTTCTTTCGCACGCATACACTGGGCACACCAATAATATATGGTCCACAGTCTCGGGGATGCCAAAGTTGAACATTCCGAGGATTCCACCGACGACGCTCTGAGGCTGACCAATGCATTCAGCACGCTATCTCCATTTGCGAAAATGTGACGAGAATGCCCTAGAAGTGGTCCTTCGCAAAATATATAAGCACGCCCTCGACCTCTCCATAATGACGTCCAAACAAAGGCTCATCGCTCTAGGGATGACCAATACGTTTGCAAAGTTGCAGGAGGCGCACTTTAACCAACTAATACTTGCGAAATCGTCCGCAGGGAAACAACCGCCTCCTAGACCGCCTGTACATTGCTTACAAAGCGCAAGCAAGAGGAACGAACAGAATTTACAGAGGACTGGCGCCGCTCGCTACAGGTCAACCCTCTGCCACAAAACATGATGAAGGAAACTCACGAAGGCCCTCGAACCGCGCGTGCGAGTGCTTTATAATGACCGATATGGCTCTCGATACGGAGTCTTCTACACGGATGCTGCTGGCCCATGCCACGAGGGATGGTATACGGCCTCAGTAATCCATTAAAACACGTACTGAATCTTCAGGGGCTCACTTTCCATGCCCCAAACATCACACACGTGGATGAGGTCACCATACTCACAGCTGCAGAACCAGACTCCCGTGTTATTATCATTGGCTAGCGGGGAGCCTGCCGGAACGTAGAGCAAGGATGCATCTCTCGACGCGCCGCCAAAACATTACGCAGAAACGAGTACCGGTATCGCTCGGACACACGTGTCGTCATCTGGACCCCAGCACATGCTGGACTAAGGGAAACGAGGCTGCAGACGCCTCTGCGCGCGCGATCAACCACCGGACAACGCCTCGACACTCGCCGCCCGGCTATAAGTTACAAAGACATTCAATTTTATCAAACCCATTGCAACCACTTTCATCCCCCGACGAAAGGGCTAACCAAAAGACCAAAAACGAGCAGCGTTGGTTCCTTCACTTACACTATACCGAAACAGTACTGTGCCCGGAGGTGCTGCAAAATTTTAATCCGGATTTTAACGAGGCACTGCCCGCATTGTGGGTGCGCGTTCTCGGACGTGTACCACATGGTGTGTAACATGCCCCTCTAACTCCGCTTACCTCCTTTCCCCTAATCTACCCGAGAGAGCTGGGAGGCTGCCCTGCTCGGCTGCTCTATCATAGAGAGTGAGAGAGATAGAAAGAGAGAGAGAAACATTTATTCAGAGCAGGCGTGAAATATTCGCCCTAGGTGAGCAGCCTCGTCAGTCCAGGAAGCCGTACCAGAGCCATCTCCCGAGTCCGGTCGACCAGACTACTCTGACCATCCAGGCTGGGGCTTCACAGCCGAGTCTCCCACTGCTCTTCGGTTATGGCCATGGTGGTTATGGTACCATGTGGTCCCTCGCATCCCCACACCATATGTTGTAGGGGGTTTGGTACGTTGCAAAATGCGCATTCATGCTTGTGGGGTGGGCGAGATCCTGTGTGATAAGGTGCCGTGGACGTGACTGTTGGTTTGGATTTTTCGGAGGGTGACCGCTACTTCTCTGGTTAGTTTCGTGTGGTGGGGGGGAATATTTTCTTGTGTCAAGTCTGTAATGCAGGTGGATGTCAGTATATTTCTTGGGTGCATCCTGTGTTCTCTGAAATCCCTCTGGAAGTGGTGCCTGGTTAGCATATCCTCGGGTTGAGGCATTGGCGGCCTCGTTTCCTTCCAAGTGGGTGTGTCCCGGAGTTCATATGATGTAGGTGTCTGGGAGGTGGTGCGACGGAGGATTTGAAGTGCAATGCTGGAAATTCTTCCCTTTTGGTAGTTTCTGCATGCAGACTGTGAATTAGTGAGAATGATGACATGTTCTTTTCTCGTCGAGATTGCTAAGGCAATTGCAGCCTCTTCAACTGCGTCAACTAGTGTCATTTGTTGGAATAGTTGCAGAAGTCTTTTCTGTAAATGTGGAATCCATGACGCTATAATGGTGTGTGCTTGTCTTCCCGGGTATTTTGCTGCTTCAATGTATCTGGTTTCCAGATTTGTTCCGTGCGCTTTGTTCAGGGCCCTAACTCTTGCCTGGCGCCAGTCTTTGTTGTATGTAGAGAGGCAAATATTTCTCGTGGATAGGGCCCGAGTTACCGCGGAAGCCACAGGGGTTCCGGACTAGGGACCCCTCCTAGAATTTGTAAGGGACTGGCCCTTAAAGCCAGTCCCCACGCTCTCCTGTAAATAGCAATGAATAAATGTTTCCACCACCACCGACATATATCGTGTCGTACGTTTTACGAATCGAACCCAATAATCGCGGAGCAGAGTTTGGTATTCTAGCTGCACTATTTAATCTAAAAGACAGCGAGAGCGGTGAGAGTTTTCAGATTGATCAATATTGACTGCAGTTTTGCGCGCAAAAATATAGGCTCCGTATCGGAAAGCCTTATCGCACGGATAAAGGCGAAACGTCGCATGCGGGAAAACGTCTCGAAACAAAAAATTACCAATCAATGCGAGAAGCCCTTTCCACTTCCGTGGTCTAAGCACGAAAACGAATTAATCTATTATTTGCCAGTGTGGCAGCCGAATACCCACTCTTACGCAATGTCAAAACAGCTTTCTGTCAGGTCTCCAGCCTACGCACGCGGTGTATATACCACACGGAGAATCCGAACCTCCTGCGCTGTTCGCCACAAAGGCCATGTCAGCACAGGCAGCGGAGCGCGGTCTCATATTGCAAATTATTCTACCGCTCCGTGCCGCGGTTGTTTTTTATTTGTTTCCTGCTCCTGGTTCTGAAGCGCGCTAGTGGGTTCTCGCTAAACACGATACATATGCGGGCGGATCGCATTCAGATTAACAAATGCCGGTGGGCGGGACGCGGTGAAAGTCGGCGAGGAGGCGAGTTATACGCTGCTACACATCGGGAAAAGAAAAGCGGAGAAAAATGGAGCGGGAGAGGAAAAAAGAAACGAGGAATCATATTCAGGATGAGATTGTATTTAGAAGGCGGAACGCCTTTTGACTAATTGGCAGACGAGGAGGAACCAGATTCCCTGCACAGCTTTTCCTTATGTCTTTCCTGAAAGCGAGGAGCTGGGCGCCGTCAACTCCGAAAAATGAAAGAAGGAGTTTTCTTTTTTTCTTCATCAACAAGCAACGTGCACCCACGGATAATAGAATACTGGAAAATAGAAAAAAAAAAAAGAAGAAACGCTGAGAGGAGCAAAGTAAGACGACAAAAGAAAAAAGAAACAATGGAATGAACGAAATGTGCGCACTTATTGAAGCGTATACGCTGGAGTATCACATATACGCTTTCCTCAGCGAAAATCAACGACAAGTAGCAAGCCTGACTGGCGTTGAGTCACCTAGGCGATGAAAGCACAGACACACAAAAAAGAGATAAAATAAGAATAAAGTGAAGCTCTTTCTCCGTTGTTTCATCGAGATTAATAAAGTCGTCACACAAGCCCCCCTATCTCCACCTATATTGCAATACCCCAGTGAACGTGCTCTAGGAGAGCCTGAAAGCGAGCACAATACGTCGAATTCAAGGAAAAACGCCTGGCCCACGCCCCGCCTCCGACCTGCTGGGCGCATCATATTCGACGGGAGATCCGGTGTACAGCCCGTTCTGTTGTAAACATGAATTACGATACGCGGGTTATACGCGTGCCACAGGTACAAATGCGCGAGATCCTTATACCGGACCAAGCGGGCAACGCGGCGGAAGCAGAAGCATCAAAGGTTCTTTGCGTTTGCCGTAACAGCGGGACACGGTATAGCGACGTAGAGGCCCTTCGGTTCACGTTACAAAACCTCCCGCTCAACCGCCCGCCTGGGCCGCGTCAACAAAAGTCCTTCGGGTGCAGGTTTTTTAATGCGGCCCGCTTCGGCGGACGCGCGTACAGCATAAAGAGATGGCTTCCCTTTTCACCTTTTAGCCCGATGAAAGGAACTGCAGGTATCGTGTAACGGCGACAGCATCGGGAGGAAACCAGCTGTCTCCGTGCAGGAGCACAGTGAAAAGAAAAAAAAAAAAAGAATCACGTCACAAAACGGGCTAGTATTCATAACTTCGGCTCCACGTGTACGGGTATATGCACAAGAAAAGCGTCCTTTCGGAATCCAACACCAGCGCCATGCACGTGGAGCGGTTGCGGAACGAATTCTAGGGCGCAGGTAATGAAAGATGGAGGAAGGCCCTCGTTGGACGGGCAGACTTTTCATCCGTTGAGGACGCATCGGCGTATCATATCCGCGTCGCTACAGGTGAGGCGGCAGAGTCAACAGTGGCCCGCTTTTTCATCACCAAGTACAGTTAGGATAATGAGAAACCTTTCGCCGTCACGTGAAAAAAAGAAAAACAGAAACCGCTTCTTAGCAGAAACCGACGCCACGTAAGGAGCTGCGAAAGGCAACTTTAATAAGAAAATGACGCATAATAAAAATTGACATATAGCAAATCTTTAAAACTAAAACCATGAGGCTTGTCCTGATGAGTATATTCGCCCTAGATAGGTTTTTTATTTTTTATTTTTTTTTAATCCCGATGTATTCAAAAAAATTCCCGGCGTCCGGCCGCGCTCTTCCCGCGCCTGCCCCGTTGCGTTGGCTCACTGGTCAGGGGTTACAGCACTCGAGTTAGGATACGTGCAGTTAAATATCTCGAATGTTGTCAAATTTTTGTGTGCTGGTGATGGAGGGTGTAATTACGGCTCTTATCCTGAGATGTTTCAGACTATCCCCATATAAACTTGGTATAGGAATGTAGGGCTGGTGATCCGATCAGTTAGTTCTCGGACTAAGCCATGCGCCAGCTCATTTCCCTCGAGTCCTTCGTGTCCAGGGTTCCAAATGACATGATTATCTAGTCTGTATTCGACAGGGTTGGGAAGAATCGGTACTCTCGCCGGCACTCGGCAAGGGCGAACTGTGGAGCAGGAGCGCGCGCTGCCCCGGATGCGGAGCTGGTACGAGGGAAAACGCCGACGACGACGCGAAACGCACGAGCGGGCGCCAAAGGGCTGCGCTCTAAAATGCTGGGAAATATTTACGCCAGCCGCTGCATCTGTCGAGTTCCTCTAGGAGGCATCTGGGATATGGTGGCGTAAAAAGAGACAATGAGGAGATGCTAAGAGGAAATAAAAGAGGGGGAGCGACAGGGAGACAAGACAGGGTAGGAGTCAGTAAAGGGGGTTTTCTTCGAAAGATGAGATCGTAGAGATATTGCTCAACATTAGGCATAACGCAGCCGTGGTCTCCTGAGCTTTCCTCCAAGAAGCCACCATCAACCCACGACTTCAGTTCAAGGCCCAAACATCGTTTCACCTCCATTCGGAAGTTCTTTAAAGTAGAATACGAATGCACGCGAGGAGCGAAAAGCAATGGCCGCCGAAGAGTCAGCGCACGCGGTGAGCTTGAACTTTTTTAACAGCACCGTGGCACTGCTTCTAAAAGGGGTAAATAGTGCGATCAATTAGCAGGAGTTCACTGGGAGCATTTAGCGTCTAACCAGCTAGCTACATGTCCTTTTGTGGCGTTAGCACGTGCCAAGAAATGAGGCCACACAGAAGAAGCAGGTGGCTTACACCTCGGTAATTATTTAACAAAGTAAAACAACAAGCGAGGCGTCCGCCCTCTACTGTCTCCACGTCACCTTTCCCAGGAATCAGTTTGCGAAATGCGTGCTCTCCAGAAATTGAGTCATGTAGTGGTGCAGTCACCACACACGCGCCCGCACAAACGGACACCCATGCTCGCAGCACACGCACAAACAACTTCGTGGCTCTGCGGTAGGGAGTGTCCCCCCCATCGACCCGCCCCAAGCACGTCTCAATCACGCCGCCGAGCTGGCCACACTGTCCCCGCTCAGGGAAGCAGAAACCGAGACGACGGCCATAAAAGAAACGCTTTCGCCAGAAGTGGCGGCTCTCCGCTTCCTCGCACCGCATGCCTGTGTGGACGCAGAGGCATCCTTGGCTGCATATGTTGGTGAGGCCGTTATTACGTCTTGATCACCCGGGAGCGGCAACGCCAGAAGCAAGCCAAGCAGCCCGCCACCACACTGCCCTCCGGCACCGCACCGGGTGGTGGATGCAACGGTCCCGGGAGCGGCGCGGTAATAATAAGGAGCAGGCGCAGGAAAAGCTCGGGCAATGACGAGGCCATCGCGCATGGAATAGGCTGATGTGGGCGGGCGGCTGAGCGTTGTTAACCGCCTAGGTTAAAGGCGCCGTTAAGGTGGCTTTACGAAATAAAGCACCGCAGAAACCGGAGGTCCATCGGAGCCGAGATAAATCAGACCGCCATTACATGTCGGCCTGACAGAAAGAGGAAGATATAATAGAGACAGACTCACACGTGAACACCGCAGAACTTTGCATTCATGGACAGACAGTGATCGGCTAAACCACTGGTCGTACACTGAGGGGCAGCATACCGTCATTTCATTACGTCTGTGCGTAACTCAGTTCCGCTCGAGTCGGGCCTTTCTGGGCGCACCCTCAAGATTTCGTAAAGACCCGGCGCAACTCCGGTTTCCTGTGTGCTGGTATGCCAAATACCATTCTGACGCGAATCGTTATATGTAGAGAGAAATGATGCAATTTTGTTTTGTATATCGCTCGGAGTTTATGCTTGGATAAAAAATTAGTTGTGGTTTAACCCTGGTTAACCCTAGTTGAATTGCGATAGCAACGGCGGAAGTTTCTTTTGCCTGCTACATTATTCCCCTATCACGCCCTGTCGGTGTAAGGTGCTACATTATTGGGGACACTTACGTAAGCTCATCCTTTAATGGTATGACGCGAGAGCGTAAGCTACCAGCCCACATATACATGAAAAGGGTTCAATGCTGCTGAACCGCATGTGGAGCAAAAGCATTGGCTGCCGGTTAACGAGCGTTCTTCTTCGCGGCGGTTCAAGGTCAAATGTGCTCCTTCCCGGGACGACGCCACGGCCGAAACCTGGCGCAGTATTGCTATCGCAATGAAAGACTGAAGAAGCATATCACTTCGTAAGCCCTACTCAAAGAGATTTTGAAAAAAAGAAAAGAGTTTTTTGTTGGGAGAAAAGTGAGCGCTTCAATACTGCATTCAGAAGTACGTAAGCTCCCTTGAAGCAAGGCTGACCCACTGGTTCTCATTTCGCCATCATTTGCAGGAAACTGCCACACGATACTCGGCCGCGATGCTACCAACAAACAGGCCTATACTTTGAAAGTAAACTTTTCAAATGAAATGCGTGAATTGGGCAGCACAAAAATTAGATACACATTTGATAGAACTTTATTATAATACGCGAACGTTTAGAGAGAGAGAGAGAGACAGTGTGTGTGTGTGTGTGTGTGTGTGTGTGTGTGTGTGTGTGTGTGTGTGTGTGTGTGTGTGTGTGTGTGTGTGTGTGTGTGAGAGAGAGAGAGAGAGAGAGAGAGAGAGAGAGAGAGAGAGAGAGAGAGAGAGAGAGAGAGAGAGAGAGAGAGAGAGAGAGAGAGAGAGAGAGAGAGAGAGACTGCTGGGGAGGAAAGCGCGGGGGGGGGGGGGGGGGGGGGGCTAATCTTTACGCACTGCATCTGTGGGCATCTTAGAGCAGAACAGAAAAGGGATGTTCCCATAGACTTTCCTTCATTGTGCGTCGCTTAGATTGGGGGGAGGGGGGGGGGGGGGGGCAGGTAACAGCCACTGCACCTCTCGTAAATCAGCAACCACTCGAACAAACAGCTTCATTGTGAAAGGGTATATTCAGTTTTGAACCCAAGAATGATTTGTGTTTTTAATTTTACACATGAAAGGAAAACGGCATGGAATGAAGAAAAAGAGCACTCGTCACTCGCACTTGGGAATCGATCATTGGTCGAATGCGAACAAAGTGTTCCCTTTCAAACTGATCTATACTGTATGCCACTGGTAACTCATCCGCTGTGATAAACAAAAATAAATCGCAAAGCATACAACAGGTGGCCATACGGAGAGCTGTTTAAAGGTACGCTAAGTATCAAACTGAAGCTGGCACGTATGAATATATTAAAGCATCCTAATTAACGGCAACGCCGTACTCTCAGAGAAAAGGCCAGAAAATGAGCTCGCCGGCCTATTCCTGCGCTAAACAGTGATGCAGCGATGCTGTTTTCCTTTACGATGATCACGGAGGCTAGGCATCACTACCATTCATTTCATTGCGCTGATCACGTATGGTTCGAGTAACGAAAAAATCTTTAAATGCAATTTTTCTCAGCTATAAATGAATGTTTTGCTGCATCACAAAAATTATGGACTTCTGCTAAATACAAAAAAGGAACAATGTTCACCTCAGTCCAGTGTCTCTATACTGCAGGGATCTCAAATATGCGATCCGCATGTGCGGCCAGCAGAGAGATGCGTGATGCGGCCCGCCGGCTCCAAAAATTTCAGCCTAAAGCACGTGTTAGCCTCACGAGTCGGCTTTACCACCAGACTCGTTTTTCGACTAAAATCGATTGAAAGGCCAGTGACGTTCCAGTGACGTTCTTTGTGAAAACGAAAAGAGGCGTTGACCATCAATTTACGTGAACTTCGGACGGACGTCAGTTGCCTTCAAGCGAATAACCTCGACGTCCCAGGCACGACCTGAAGTGCGCACAACCAAAATGAATAATATGGTGGCGTAATAGGATAAACACCGGGGTCGGTTCCCTGTCGCCGAGACGCAAATACACGAAACGCGCGGCCCCGTCTTGGAAAAGAAATCCGCTGGCTCGCCGCGTAGCACGCGCGCGCGCGCTTTTGAGCACCGACGAAATGTCCCGTAGGCACGCGAGGAACCTTGTTCACTTCTAAGCAAACACAAAAAAGACGAGACTGGCGAGTACGCGGTTCGTGGAACCGCGCAGAAGCTACTGGCCGGGCCCCCGCGAACACGCGTGTCCTCGCCTATAGTTTCCGCGGGATTGTGTATGTACCTAAGCGCCTACGTCGGCTTCATCTACGAGCGTTGGCGAGCCAAGAAGAAAAAAAGAGAAAAAAAAAAAAAAAAAGCGGGGGCTTCCGGTTGGAGGAAGGTGTACGGTTGGAGACGGCCGTTTTTCCGCCTGGCTTTCTCATCCTCGCTGGTACGCACACAAACTGCTGTGGTTTTCCCGGAACAATCTGCGCAAGAAACACGTTGCCGAGGCGCCTATTATATACGCCGCAACGAAGTCGCATCCACTCGTCCAGGCGCCCGAGTTTCTTCCAAGCAACCGCATCGCATTTTGCCGCGCAGCTGTTATTCTAGTCCCGCTCCGAGAGCCGGAGCCGAAATAACGCAAAATCGAGAGAGATGCGTGTACATTATCCCCAATGAAAAATTAGGAAACGTTACATGCCGAAAAAGAAAAAAAAATATTTTACCGCTGCGTGCAGCGTCTCATATGTAAACATAGACTAATCTTTAATGCCAGAATTTCGCAGTTTACTGACCCAAGTCAGCCACATTGCCGGCTGGACGCAAAGAAATCCGACTTCTTTGGCCAAGTCAAGTTAAGGACACTTTTGAATTGGGTTATATCAACGCATTATCTCAAATACAGATGCCTTCAATTTCACTGTGGAAAATGGGTGGATGAATACAGAAGCAAATAAAACCAATGGCTGGGCTAATTGGTGTATTTCACAAAGAAGGAAAGATTCCACAGTGCTAAAAAATACGAACTCACAAATAGGCACAGACAGGACAGGCGATGACTGTAACTTCTTTTTCGAAACGTCACCAAAATTAAACATGTTTTACCATACTCAAAAACGAATGCTTCCACACAGTCGGCAAGGTATGTATGTCATTTTAGGCCTTCCCTATCTAAACTATATTAAGAAGACGACTTTCCCCACTAAATAGTGATACTGAGGCGTCACTGATGCATTCCGATCTCATCCTTTCCATATAAGAGGCTTCGAGCAACTCACGGGCGAGAGTGTTCCTGCTCCTGCTTAAAATCCTAATTTCTGTGAGCTTTGGTTCACACTTTGGCTTTTTTTATTTCGAAGATGTTTCATTTTGGTGTCGTTTCAAAATAGAAGGAGTCAGCGCCTGTCCAGCCTGTGTCTATTTGTGAGGTCGTATTTGTTAGCGCTGTTGAATATTTCCTTTCCTGTGGAATAGCCTTTTGAAACGACCGCTAGGAGGGGGGTGCTATGTTCGTCAGTCTGGATCGCGATGTAGGAATAGTCTTCCTCCGTGGTAACCGGCACTGCCGCAGCGAGATTGTTAAATTGGGGAATGAGTTCGCCTGCTTCACCTGCTGGACGTGAAACGCAAACGGGCAACAATAGGTGGCATGCGTCGCCAACTGATTTGTCTGCCCAGGACAGTAGGATTTAATTGTTAAATGGGTCCAAAACATTGAGACTGTCGCAACAGATGACTGCGTTTTTTATTCTGATGAACGAATATAACAAGTACTGTAAAAATCCTGTTTTAAAATAATTGAACGGAAATTTGACAATGTCGCGAACCAGAGTTAGCCGTGCACGGTGAAGCGTGCACGTGATTGGGTGAATGCCGAGAAATGTTTTTTCCTCAGCTGATTGATTGATTTATTGATTGATTGATTGATTGATTGATTGATTGATTGATTGATTGATTGATTGATTGATTGATTGATTGATTGATTGATTGATTGATTGAAATATTCAAGTAGCACAAGCACTGACAGAACTTCGATCAGGAAGTCACCTTCAAGTATAAACCCCATTTATTGACGGGTACAGAACAGCGTTACATGCCTAAGACAGCGCACTGCGTGTCGCCTTTTATTCGCAGTGTTCATCTAATAAACTGTGGCCCCTATGGGGGTCGCATTTCAATGCAGGTGATTATCGATCAATAATTTCCTTTGACTTATTGTACCATTATATGTTCGGAGAAAACCAGAGCCCCGACAAGTAGCCAAAGTACAGCAAGCGCCGCCTTAACGAATCGCATGCTAACGGCCTTCACATCTTAACTCTCTGCCCGGCGGACCCTCCCCCGCGGAGCCTGGAGCACCTTATCAGCTGGGAGGACTGGGAGGCCCTGCTGCGCGGACCCGGCTAACCAGGAAACTGTCACAAGCCGGGCTAACAGCGTTATGGACCTTCGGGGCATGAACGCTTGAGTGCAATGGGGCCGTGCGGGGGCCCAGGGATCTGCGAGTCCCAAACTCCTTTACCCAAATAAAGTTTTATCCATCCATATGATGGCATTTCTTCCCCGTCAAGCTAATCATGCTAACCCGTGTCTTGACTGTCGACACGAGCGTTTGACGCTGAAATTATTAAGCCATCGCTAGCACGCACACATCTATTGCTAATAACAAGAAACGTGAAATAAAACAAAAATCGATGCCTAGAAGCTGTTGCCATGCCAGCCTGCAGAACAAGCTCCCGCTGTGAACAAAATGATCAGCTTCAATTCGTTTTGTTGTTGTTTTTCTTGTTTTTTGTGTGATTTAATTGAGCTGTAATCTGCGTTCCTCGTTCTTACAACTCCTGAACCGTGGGGACGGCATAAAGGTGATAATATATATATGTATATATATATATATATATATATATATATATATATATATATATATATATATATATATATATATATATATATATATATATATATATATATATATATATATATATATATAAATATATATATAAGTGAAAAATTGCTTCATACTGTTTCCAAGTTTATTTGTAGTCGACGTTTCGGCAGGAGCCCTGCCTTTCTCAAGACTGACGGTACATGATCATGTACCGTCAGTCTTGAGAAAGGCAGGGCTCCTGCCGAAACGTCGACTACAAATAAACTTGGAAACAGTATGAAGCAATTTTTCACGTACCGTCAGTCTTGAGAAAGGCAGGGCTCCTGCCGAAACGTCGACTACAAATAAACTTGGAAACAGTATGAAGCAATTTTTCACTTTTATGTAACCTCTAGCAACCAAGTACGTCCATTTACTTATGCTATATATATATATATATATATATATATATATATATATATATATATATATATATATATATATATATATATATATATATATATATATAGCGCCCGAGAAGAATGCCACCACATGCCTTATTCCAAGCGATATGATGGTTTCGCAAAGCATAAACATTCGGCAGAAAAGTAACTCATTCGACATCTCTTCCTTCTCTCATGAAGTGCAGGCAAGACAAGCTTGTACGAGCCTGATACTTTCCTCCACTGGTCGTACGTTGCGAAAAAAAAAAAAAAAAAAAAAAAAACGAGACGAGCATATAATACTAGAGAAACAAGAGCGAGCAGATAAAATGATGTGCTCGAAATTAAAATCAATATAAACACGATACCATATCGGGCAACGCAAGGAGGCAAAAAAAGCTACAAAAGTTAAAGAAGCGTCGAGAACAAGAACATCGGACTAGGCAAACCCGAACATGAATGGAGCACTAATAAAATAGCTCTAGTACAGAACAAGCTCAAAAAGTCAGCCAGCTATCTTGGCTCTGATGAAACAAGAGCATCTTCCCGCGGATGAGCGAAGCCTGTTCTTGTGTGAGTGCCCCGCGAGAAGGCAAGAGAATAACAAAAAAAAAAAAAGAAAAAAAAAGAAGAAGAAGAACGTGGGTCACCAGGTGACGGAAGAAGGAAAGGATGTCGCCACAAAAAGGGCGACGAAGCAGCGGATACGAAAGAAGCAGCAAGTGCCGACCGCCAGGAGCAGCAGCAACAGTGCAAGACCAGCTTGCTTTTTTGTTTGCCCGTCGCTGAGACGAGACACTCTTGCTCTAGCAACCCGCAAACGCGGGCACGCTGTCACGTTAACTGCGCGTACGCACAAGCGCCTCTAGCGAATCATCAAAGGAAGCACGCACGCTGAGGCCAGGAATGCTGACAAAACGAAGTCCTCAGCGGGAAAGGTGGGGAGGATGCAGGGAGGCGCGCTTTCGGGAGAACAAGGACGACAAAAGAGGGAGGCACAAGCTGACGCCTTCCATTAAACTGTAATTAGGATCGCTTAGCTCAGCAAGCGCGCGAAGCGACGTCTCTTATCCGGTCCGATGCTTCGATTTTTTTTTTTTTTTTTTGCGTATGCTCATCTTGGCTTGTTTTGTTTTCAACCCTTTCACACGGTATGAACACATGGACTGTTTTGCGTCGTTGGAAGCCCGTAGATAGGCGTCCGCTTATCACGGACTAAAACCTAAATAGCCCTCGACCAAGAGGATGTGCAGTTTCATTGTCCCTTTCGGCGGGTCCAATCTTGTTTTTTAAACGTGAGCCTGGGGTCTTTTTTGTCACCAACACCAACGACATATCCTCCCACCCCTCTCTTTTTCCCTTCACTTAGCTAATTACCGGATCTCACAAATAAACAAAGCAAGAGAAACTCATTTCACGTGCGCGTATAAAAGTTGAGCGCGAGTTCGCAGGGAACGTGGACGCGTAAAAGTAGCGTCTGGCCCCGCATCAACAAAAAATTCTGTAAGTGCTAAATTCTGAGCCCTTAGTTTAGATTTGGGACAGCATTCGCAACTTATTTAAGAACCCTCAAAAACATAGTCCAACCAGCTCTTCATATTTTTTGTCCTTGATGAGTCCACATTTCCAAGAATCCAAATATGATAGAGGAAGGCTATATTGACTGCCTGCAGATCATTTCAAGCATGACATCAAATACAATGTTGCACTTGAAAAACAGGTAAGTCGGCTAAAGAGGGGAAACAACGAACCAGTTGCCATTTCATCATCTTCCAAAGGCGCCTGGGAGTATGTATACTAAAGTTACTATAGGCGTTGTCTAATGCAAGACGGAATATTAGGAATAAAAGAATGATAGGTAGAGATAAAAGGATACGCTTTTCTCGCCTGCCTTCCGCTGAAACAGCACTTCGCAGGCACGGATAAATTCGCGTTCCATCGGATTTAGTCCAGCGCTGCGACCGCTGCACAAGGCCCAGGTCATATATCTTCTCCCACCAATCACTGCTTGCGATAGCGCAATGCAGATAAATAAGGTTATCTATTGCAGGAAATACGCAGCATTCGCCAGCGAGCGGAGTTGTAGACATGGTAACCGTTATGTTATTTGTCCGCGTCAGGTGGTGCCACGGTTCCAAACAGCTCTTCTTTGGAGTGGTGAAACGGTCGAGGTGGTTTGTGGGGTTTTAGTCCCAAAGTGACTCGGGCTATGAGAGACGCCGTAGTGGAGAACTCCAAAAATTTCGACCACCTGGGGCTCTTTAACGTGCACTCACATCGCACCGCACACGGGCGCCTTGCTTTTCGCCTCCGTTGAAAAGCTGCCGCCGAGGCCGGGATCTGATCCCGCATCCTTGGGCACAGTAGTCACGCGCCGTAACCATTGCGCCACCCAGGCGGGGTGGGTGAAACGGTTGAATAAAACTTTGTCGGCGAACTTGGTCCTCCGCTCTGCTTATGATGAGCAGGTCAAATAAGTGGAGCTGAGCACAAAACCGCAGTTTGATGCGTTATCTGACCAGCCTGCTGTCTTATCAACAGACTGGTTGCAAGTCATATGGACGGCTTCTACTGTTTCCTGTTTTGTGCCATTTCATAACTCATACCAGTAGCAGTGAAGCACGGATCAGTATCGGCAAAGCCAGACGCTCGACAATATGCGTATAGGTGTGTTGACAACTTGACACTCATTTCACTCCGTTGAATGTTTGATGCGCATGTATCAGAACGCTTCCTTACTTTGAAGCTCGGATAACTAAAATAATATGTTTAGGAAGACAAAGTGTGATACTTAAGAGTACTTTAAACCAACACCGAAGATTTAGTGGCAGCATTCCATTCTTTTTCATAAGCTGGACACGAGGTGATAAAGTTTGGCATGCCTGTTGCAGGTGGCAAGAACTACTTATTGCCACCTGCAAAGGCTGACAGTGACAAAATGTAAAGATGGGAATCCTTCTTAAGGGCAAGGACAGACCGGAAGGTGACTTCCTCGGGAAGATGAGAGCTTGTAATTCATTTAGTATGTGTGCGTCGTGATGCATTCTATGTGAAGTCATGCACTGATTGCGTGGTAATGTGTGTATAGTACGTGTGGTATGCACAAAGGCAGCTTAAAATGCTGCAGCTGGGTTCTTATGCAATCGCGACGTTTGCGGCTAGAAAGAATTCGGTGTCCTCGAAGTTATTGATAAGCGAATGATTCTTTAGTGCTTCCCCGCCGCGGTGGTGCAGTGAGGGCTCTCGACTACTGTGCCCAAGGATGCGGTGTCGAATCCCAGCCGCGGCGGCCGCTTTTTGATGGAGGCGAAAAGCAAAGCGCCCGCGTGCTGTGCGATGTCAGTGCCCGGTAAAGGACCCCAGGTGGCCGAAATTTCCGGAGCCCTCCACTACGGCGTCTCTCATAGGTTAAGTCGTTTGGGATGTTAAACCGTCGTCAGGCAGAGCCGGGCCAGCGCTTGTAATATTTCGCGGCTCCACCAAATAAAATTTTCACCACCACGTAAACAAACAAACCGCTCTTTATTAACAGACTAGACACAATGGTGTTCTTAATAACAATGAAATGACTCAAAGAGAACATCACAAGCAGCGCAAAGTTGGAGTATAGCTTCGTTTGGAGAAGATGTATGCTCGAAATAAGAGCTCCACTGAATGGATCCGGAATCGAATTTCGGAAGCTGTGGGATCGAGCATTATGTTGTTGTTTTTCCCCCCGCTTTCTAATCAATTATATTTAGGCCTTGAAAGATTAAGTTATTCATTTCACATTGATCGACACCACAGACAAAAAATAACCATTACCTTGTACTTTCCTTGGTGTCAGTGAGTCTTGGCTGCCCTCGCATGTAAACCTTCTAAACAGCTGTTTACTGCCCTCAGTCTCACGTTCATTCCATCGACATCTTGTTGCCCTTCGCATTTTCTTTTTAGCGTCGAGCAACGCGAACCTAAAATTAACTGAATTCGGTTCCGAACATGCATACGCACCGCACCACCCACGACACAGCTCCCCGCATGTCTCCAGTTTGACTCTCCCGTCATTCTCCCAGGGTGACTTATGCTAAGATATTCATTTGCGAGAGACAAACCGCGCCACAAAGGGAAGATGACATCTGCCAAAGCACCCTGCCGACACGGCATTAATCAAGGATAGGCTTTGAATCCTATATAGTGCCAACCACTAGGCAGTGAATGCGCAATAATAAAAAGAAAATAATTAGAAAATTCGCGAGACTGACGAACTTCTCCTCAGAAGAGTGCCGCCTCCCCCGCCGTCGTTCCATCTGCAATCAATCAAGCGTGCTTTTGCCCCGAAGGCTTGCTGCAAAAGACGCGTGACGCCCATCGGCCTTTGGTGGCCAGAAACGGATAGCGGAAGGTGGCGGGGGAGACGCGCCGGTTGGCACGCGTGGGCTCAAACTCAGCCGAAGCTGGGCCCAAGCACCGGGACTACAGCAGTATATACAGAACCTGCTTCTCTCCCTCCTCCCCTCCTCTCTCCTGGTAGGTGGCCGGAAACGCCCACTCCACAGAAAACCGTTCAGGCAGAAAAAAAAAAAAAAAAAAAGCAGAATCTACAAACCGCGTCACTGTAGACCAAAGATCGCCCAGTCAATTCTCTGTCTGTGCAGAGAAGACGGGGGGGGGGCTAAAGAAGATGGGGTGGGTTCGAGCACTGGCGCGGATCTCCACACTTTTACGCCATAATGTAAAAATGAAAAAAAAAAAAACATGTTATCGACCAAAAACGCGAGCACCCCGCTCTCGCACACCACAACTCTCAGTAATAGGACTGAGAAGTTTGTTCGTGCGTAGTGCTTCTGTGTCTGCATGTTTTCGCGCGCCATGTTCTTACGTGCAAGCGGCCACAAGCTTAGAATGAACTGACGCGCGCGTTTAAGAAAAAAGAAAAGTAGGGGTACACTGATCTTCCTCTCCCCTTTACCTCTTTCTTCCACGATCCCCAAGTGCGCCCTTCCCCACCAGTGTGGCGATCGAAGGCTATATACGCGACAAAACCCGCGGGCAGGGAAATACTGCTGTGAAGGCCCCTTCCTCAATCATTTAGGTCCCATCATCCATCCCCTCGAGCTTCGCGAGCCGCAGCAGACACGAACCCGGACCGGAGAAGCCTTCCTTTGTGCGCAATGCCCTCGCCAGCAGATCAGCCCGGCAGTTGCGCGATGAGATCGCCATTGCAGCGCGCTAACTGTTCACTGTGCTAAACTTCATATGCATGCAGTTTGAGTGCTATACTTGCGTAGTTTCCCCTTTTCTCTTCTCGTTCTATCCCCCGTTTTGATGAATCAACTCAATAAGTCACCCGCTCTTTCCGTCGTTTCATAGAAAACTTGCTCTTCAAAATTAGCTTCGAATACACGAGAGAAGAAATTACGGTCTTTCCGTGGGCCACATGGACGGAGAGGACACTCCATAGCTGCACGTCTCTCTGACAGTTTTCTTTCTCTTTTATCATTCCTGCCTCCAAATCACTTCACTTCAAAAAAAATGTGATGAAAACGAAGCCCTTTCGCGTGAAACATCCCTGAGGCCTGTTCTGTCTACTGAAGAGCATAAAGAGAACAACCAGGCAGCAGTATGGGTGAGAAGAGGAGGAAAGTTGCGGTGGTACCATATGTACATAGGATTTCACATAACCTCAAGAATGTTGGCAAGAGGTATTGTGTAGACGTCGCATTGACCGCTCCGCTCAAGATGAAGAGGATCTGCCCTGCTATTCAAAGGGGACGAGAATCTAGGAAGCAGGAATGTGGTGTTGAACATAGAGATCCATTCGTCAGTTGCAAAGACTGGTGTTGTGTACATTTTTCCGCTCACATGTGGAAGCTGTTATATAGAACAGACAGGGCGGTCTGTCAACAAGAGGCTACAGGAACCTGGAAAGTGGCAAGGATGATGATTATGAAAACGTTTATTGAAGGCCATAATGGTTTAGATTAAAGGAAGGCTGATCGGGTCCCTAGTCCGGGACACAGTTGGTAAAAGCCGCTGCCCGTGCTCTTTCGGCGAGGGCTCGTTGTTCCTTGAGGTCCGAGCTGGACAGGGCCGCCTCCCAGCCTTCCCACGTTGGCTGATTTATTATGTCAATACTGGTATTTTGTTGACAAGCCCATACCATACGGATAAGTTTGCCTTCTGGCCACAAAATTTGCACTGCGCCCAAAAGGACTCGGGCTCAGTGGCGTGAAGTGTTGCTCTCCCATTGCGAGACAATGAAGAAGGAGAAGTGTACTCCCCTATTTGACCATGTTAAAATTTTACATCGGTACAGAGAAAGGTTGACAAGAGAAGTGGTAGAAGCATGTTTTATTTCAACGGACAATAAGTGTGTCAGCAAGACTTCTCTTGCTCTTTCAAGCAAAGAGGTTTCTTTTTTTAGTGATATTTGACAAGCATATGAACTCAGGGATGTTTCACGCGAAAGGGCTTCGTTTTCGTCACATTGGTTTTGTCTGGGCCTTGGATTAAATACTGAAGCTAAGTTGTGAGTCAGCGCTTGTCCTGTAGCTTCATTGTATCTTGTCCTATCTTTACCTGTTTGCGCTGTTTTTATTAAGAATGGATGTTTACCAACTCGCCCTACAAACTACCTTGTTAAGTCAGACTTGCCTTGTTAACGTTTGCAAAATCTCGCGTCGAAGGACACAGGACAGAAAAGAACTCCTATTCACATTGCTTCACTGTAAACGAGAATGATAGCTTTGTGTGTCTTGTGGTTATAGGCTGATCTGGTCCTCCATATCCCGTATAAAAAAATGTAAATTGGTTTCTAGGAAAGGAAAGGCACAGTATTTGTCCCACACTGTTCCTCGACGCTTGAACCGCGCCGTAGAAGAAGGGAGAAAGGTGGAAGTGAAAGCGGAAATACAGAAATAGGCGCCGTAGTGGAGGGCATCGAAAAAACTTCGACCACCTAGGGATGTTAACCGCACACCGACATCGCACAGCACACGGACGCCTCTCCGTTTCGTTTCTATCAAAACGCAGCCGCCGGCGGGTCGGGTTCAAGTCCGGTCCTCTGGTTCATTAGTCTAGCGCCTTAACCAGTGAGGCATCGCGATCTGCTGAGCCTTTCCTTTCCTGTAAATCAACTTGTTTCCTTCTTTCTTATCCTGACCGCCGGCAGCTGCGTTTCGATGGAGGCGAAACGAAGTGACGCCCGTATGCTGTGCGATGTCAGTGCACGTTAAAGATCTCTAGGTGGTCGAAATTACACCGGAGCCCTCCACTATGGCACCTCTTTCTCTCTTTCCTCTTTCACTACAACCTTTAACCCTTCCCTTACGGCGCGGTTCAGCTAGGTGTCCACAGAAGCAAGTGTAACAGATACTGCGCCTTCACTTCCTGTGAAAAAATTATTATTTTACAAAGGGTACGGTGAAAACGGAAATAGGAAGCGTACAGAGTGGCTCAGAGAAATAACTCAAGCTACTGACATTCTAGTCGAAATTAAGAAGAAATGGGCATGGGCAAGACATGTAGTGCGAAGAGAGGATAACCGATGGTCTCTAAGAGTAACCAATTGCATTCCAAGGGAAAGAAAGCGTACCAGGGGGCGGCAGAAAATTAGACGGGTGGATCAGGTTAAGAAGTTCGCAGGGGTGAAGTGGATGCAGCTAGCACAGGACCGGGTTAATTGGAGGAAAATGCGTGCAATAACATCTCTCCCCGTCTAATTAATACTCATACCAGTACTTCAGGAGTACGCCCAGCTAAATACGCTCAGTGATCTCATTGATCAGCGGATGGCAAATAGAGCTCGCAAACAGTCTTTACAACTGCATCGTTTAAAGACACTACTTCCATGGTCGTACTGCCAGCTCACGGACAATCGCCCGACTGTTTCCCCGTCGGTATCGTCCGCACATCTGCCTAAAGAGTGCGTATTATATACCGATGCATCACATACTGCAGAGCGAGGAGTTACTTCTGTGTATAGTCCCTCTCATCCGCATCTCAACACTCACGTGACATATACCGCGGATACTTGCATCCCTCTGGCACTGGAACTTCAAGAAATTTACAATGTCATTTATTACCTTCCGCCCATTCCTACATTCGATGCATTTCATCTGTACACCGACTCTCTCACTGCCCTTAAACAGCTTAAGGCCGTTCGACGCACATTCCAAATTATACAGTCCATTCATTTGCTCTGTTCAAAGTACCCATGTCCTGTGCGCATACACTGGATTCGCGGCCATGCTCGCGATCCACATAATATTCAAGCGGATGCTATGAGGAACGTAAACACATCAGGCGATTAACCACCTTCCCCTCTTCCCCCAGATCCGTTCCTGTCCCACTTTTCCGATTCTCAGGGTCCGCGCCAGCGAACACGCGCTCTCATTCCTCCATGTTCGCACCTTCTCTCTCGTAATCTTACTCGGCAAGAGGAGGTATCAGTGCGCCGGATTCGGGCAGGGGCGGCTCTGACCCCATCTGTACGACATCGTTGGCGTGATAAGATCTGCCAGTGACTGACAGGTGTCCTCACTGTGACACTGCACCTGAGATCTGTGATGTGCGTCACTTGTTGTGGACGTGTCCAGCAACGGCTCCAGTTAGACAATAGCTACTCATGAAGGTGGGCCTGCGGTGGAACCGCGATTGTGATTACGAGAAGTGGACAATGGACAATCACTACACCGCCAACCTCTGCGAATACCTAAGTGCAACTGGACTTCACTCCTTCTTTTAACTTTCTATCTCCTGCATCCCATTCCCCCTTTCTCAACTTATGCCTTGAGGCAAACTTCTCGAAAAAAAAAATGGGAGAAGCCTTCGCCCTGCAGTAGGTATAGTCCGGCTAATGATGATGATGACGATGAGGTGACCACAGTGACAACTTATGCAAGTTTCCTACCGCTGACCACGGCACGAAACTTCAAAAGTGAAAAGCAATACCTAAGTTACTTGATTAAACAACTTCCGATAAGTACATCGACAGCCTCGAGAGTTACAGTCGCTCCCCAGGACGTAGTCATGGTCAAAAGTCCCGAAGCCAAAGGATTTTCGTCTCCGCGAAATGAAGCCATCGCGCCATCATTAAAGACCAAAGGGCATTTAAAATGCTAGGCAGTGACTCGTTACCAAAGAAAGAAACTGCCTCATAGCATTAGCTTCATTTTGCGGCTAAGACGAAAATTTTTTGACTTCAGGAGTTTTGGCCAAGACTACTTGTCCAGCAGCGGCGGCTCCACCCTAACGACTGGGAATGCCAAAGGCGACAACGAGCACGCCGGGTTGCTGCGACGAAATATGTAGCAGCAGCGTGGTTTCTAGGCCGCATCGCATTACGCAATTTCACTAGAGTCTACCCCTCGTAGCCTTTTTATAGGTTTCACTCACGGGCCCTGAGCTCCTTATAGTGTGTTGGGTACATGTTCTTCGGAATTGGAGCGATCTTCAGCCTCTTTCGAAGCTGAAGATCCATTTCCGCTGTCACGTATGACCTTCTTCCTGCCCTCGTGGAACAGTGTCCAGAGTTGCGCCTACCTCACCCCTGTAGCGATTTCACGCCATCGTATTGTATCCCCGCTTTCAACAGCTTCTCAACGCTGGTCGGAATGCCTAGTGCTTTTTATATGCCCTCCTAATCAGATTGTCTACCCGCCGGTGGAGATGAACAATAGAGTGCCTAAGGTGCCAGTAATCAGAGTTCTAGGCTTCCTTCTCTAAGAGAATTGAAAAAAATACGAAAGCTTCGAAGTAGCCACGACTCGTACGCAGGAAATATTACAATGTTGCTGGACGCATCACGCCATCTACCGTATAAATAATATAACTCTCACGAATGAACTCGAAAGTTCTGGATATGTGCTGCCCTCTATGGATAACGTCAGAATGTAGTGACGGCAGTTTTCGCCTCCGGGATGCGGGGTTCAATTGAAGTGATGACGCAATGCAGAACTCTTGAGTTAGTAATGAAGGGTGTGGTAACACCGTTCACTTCAAGTTTTTGAATTTCACTTACAGAAAAAAAATTCCGACAGCACTTTGAAATTTACACTGCAGAAATGCGAAAGCCGGAGCGTTGCTGCTGCACACGGTGTATCAGGTTTGCTCTCATCATTATCAACGAAATGCACCGTCATTATCATTGCTACTGTCTTCATTGTCGTTATCACTAACTGCAGCATCATTGTCATCGCTACTGTCATCCTTACGGTAGACAAGAAGAGAATGCTGTCTATGGTGGAGACAGGATTTTTATTGTTATGATGACGTCATCAGGATGATTGACAAGTGACACATCATGATATGTTATGATGAAATCTTTTATTCCCTTATAACATATCATGATGTGTCACTTGTCAATCATTCTGGTGACGTCATAATAATAAAAAATCCTGTCTCCACCAGTAGACAGGATTCCCTCCTTGTCTACCGTAAGGATGACAGAGCGATGACAATGATGCTGCAATTAGTGATAATTACAATGATGATAGTAGCAATGATAATGACGGTGCATTTCGGTGATAATGATAATGAGAGCAAACATGATACACAGTGTGCAGCAGCAACGCTCCGGCTTTCGCGTTTCTGCAGTGTAAAAATGACCGAGCACTATAAGCTAAATAGATGGAGCTATCCGCCCCCAGATCGGTCTCTCTCCAAAAATGAGGCGCGCATTTGGAGGCGTTTACAAGGTGGAAATTACATCTGTTCAGTTTGGATCTCCCTGACACAGACTGGAGATGTAAACAATTGTAAATGCAAAAACTTTGGTCAAAAAGGCACTCTCAATCACATAATTTGGGAATGCGCTGATTCCCCAGGCGCCGGCTTAAACACAGATAGTAAGGAGCCTGGGAAGCTTAGCTGCGGAGCGGAGATCCCGCCATCCGGCAGCTAGCCATCCGCCTTGAGGCCGTGAAGAAATAATTGTATACCTTCACTAATCCTTAGTCCGCGGGGTATTTTTCCTGACCCGCGCCTCCGGCCTGCGTGCCGGGCCGGAGAATAGGAGGGCCCTTCTCGATGGAACAACAAAGTTTTCATACATACATACAAGTGACACATCCGACACACAGATCCGACGTACAAATCCGGCGCGCGTCTCGGTAGGTATCGCAAATACAAAACTTTTAACGGAATTTTACTTTTACTTCGCCCTCTTTTACTGATCATACACCTGATTAGATCATGTGTTCGAACTAGAGAGCTCTGGCGCTCGTTCTTTCGTCTCAGGTTTGAAGTTTCGTTTCTTTTACGTTGCTGGAAACACGTTGTTCTTTGCTCTGCAACGCCGCACAACAAAAATATACAATTTCCCCGTAGAGACACTAACGGATTTGAGGAAATCCGCCTTTTTCACAAGGCCGCTGATCTCGGCGCAACCGGGGCTGATCTCGGAGGCTATGCGCAGTTAATATTCGTGAGAGGCGTATGCGACAGATGGCGGTAGCTGTCAAGAACACCCACCGCCCTTTCGCAGCCGGCTGCGTCTCCCAAGGGCGTTTTCAACCAGTAGCAGACGAATTTTCAACCATTCCCTGAGGGTGCCACATTTTGTGAAAAAGGTGGATTGAAAAATGCTCACGAGACTTGTTTCCTTTGTCTGCGGTACACACAGCTGCATGTTTCCCGCGCAAGCCATGACGGCAACTCGCTTTTACTTGCTCTGACCTTATGCTGCCATCTCTCGAACCTGAATGGAATTACAGCAGTCGTCGGCTAAATTAGAACTTCTCAGGTGCCGCCCAAAGGCTGCAGATTTTCTGCAAGTTGATTTTTGATTGTTGTTGCCCAGTCCCCTCATCACCTTACATTTTATTCGTTTCTTTTTTATGTACCCGCCATCTTTGTGGGTCGCCTTCGCCCGGAAGTTGGATGTCCGGCCCTCGCCATTCTGCTCATGCGGCCGTTTATTGTCCGCAGCACGGTGGTCCGCAGGAGCCGTGTGCTGAAAGTAGCTATTGTCGGCCGAGCAGTTGTCTGTCGAAACGGTGAAGTGAACAATAGGGCACGTGGAGAAACAGACCGGTCCAGGGATTTTCCTGTACCGTGTACGCGTCTTTACGTAGCGTCTGACGAGGCCTACTCTGTCCGAGCACCACATTAGCAGCCAAAATTTCAATACAAATATGCATCGGTCTAATAACATCCTTATTTATTGCATATGTCTCCCATCAGTCTAATATGAGTTTCAATCAATCGGAGATAGAGAGCTGCATGCACAATTTAAAGCAAGAACTGCACTCTAGCTTTTTTTGCTGTTAATACTTTGCTGTTAATACTAATACTAATGTTTTCAATCAACGCAACGCCACGGGAAAACGTGTACGGTATTACACGGCAAATAACGAATATCTATAGCCGTATTCATGAGCAGCAGTAGCCTGACTACACCCAGTGCAGGGCAAAGTCCTCTCACATGTTCTTCCCATTATCTCGGCACAGGACCAGATTCGCCCATTTGATCCCCTCAAAGTTCCAAACCTCATTCGTCAAACATACCAGGGTAGCACCGAACATTAGAATAATGTTATGCAATTTGTTATCTAAGTTGTCTGAATTTGCCGAACGTTCTTCACATAAAAATAATATTAATAAAACATTCAAAAGAGACATCATACTAATGTTGAATTTTGAATGTTCTTATAATTTTATATAATGTTTTATGTTACACTATAAACATTATTTAATATTGCAAACAAATGTTTCGGTATTGTCTTTTAAACGTTACACCAATATTTGAGTCATAACTATGAAGCAACATGGCATATATATTTCAAACAATAAGTCCTAACCCTTTTGCCCTTTTCCTTCCAGTAACCACGTTTTCTTTTATTTTTTCTTTTTTTTTTTTCAATAACACTTCTTTGCAACTTGAGCTTTGAGATGATGCCCCTCGTAGAATGCAAGCGCATCCCTAATATTTTGTTAGAAAGTTTTGGGACTATCACTGATGGAACACCCGTCGGCGATGTATATAAAAGCTTGACTCTATGATATCTGTTCAGAGGCGAGTGTAGGAGTTGTGCTGTAATATGGAGTTGTAGGTTGGGCCTACATGCTCGTGCAATGCTGCTCCGCATTTTCACGAATGTTACATTTATGTTGCATACATGTCAGATTTATATTGTTTAAATGTTTACCGAAACATTATACCAAGCTTAATATGTAACGTTGCTAAAACATTAGAAAAATGGACATTAACAACATCACAATAACGTTCGACTGAAACAAAAATGTAACATTGATCTAATTTCAGTGCTACCAGAGTAATTTTCTGCCACACCATGCCGTGCTTCTTCCCTTCGATTTCAGTCCGTTTCAGAATTAGCCTGGCATCGGTTACCTTATCTTCGCTTTACATGTCCTGCCTATGCTCACCTGTACTGCCTGATCATGACTAAAATTTCAGTAACTCATGTTTCTTCCCGAACCCAATCTGCAAGCTTCCTGTCTCTTAATGTTTCATCATTCGTTTCTCGTTTTATAGCTCTCTGCGTCGTAATTTAAAATGAACTGTTTTCATTAGCCTTCACGTTTCTGCCCTATAAATGGTAAGCTACAGAAGTTACACTCATTATTTTAAGGGAGAAGAGATCCACCCTCCCATCCAGAATGCAAACGATTATTACACCTCCTTATCACCCCCCCCCCCCCCCCCCTCCAAAATCGAAAAAACAAAAATACTACCTATCCGCTAGATAGAAGTCATGTATTGCACCCGTGGTCAAAATTAGTCAAATCTAATTAGTACAAAGAAAACCATGTCCTCACATGGTGATCAAACAATGTCGTAATCTATAATATGCTCCAAGTGTCAAAAAGATGGCACCATCATGCATGGCTAATAGGCATTCAGGATGATTTTCAATTATAATTTTCTAAATGGCCTTGAGGATTCGTTAACCACGTCTTGAATCACTAATTATAATCTTCACCTCGAGCCAAACTGTAAAGGAAATATTGAGGCGCTGCCGATGGCGCAATCTTCCGCATGACATCTAAGAGGTCGGGTTGCACCGGACACTTTAAAATGCGGGTTAACTTTGGGCCGAATGCTGTCTTTAAGGCAAGCAACCCCGAGACGAACAAATTAAAGGATGGTGCGGTCAACTTTGACGATGAGCGACACTGCTCTTTTTCCTAAGGTATACTGTTGAACTTGAAAGGTTTCCTAAGGTAGGCCTGTCGTACACAGGCCTACGCGGCGGCTACCTGATCTTACAGCGGTCACAATGACGTGGGCTAGCTTCAACAACTCAGGCGAAGGTGAGGACTTGCAAAGATTGCGATCAGTTCCCTGGCCCGGCGAATGTCGATAGGCACAGTGAAAGTGTATACTGTACCAGCACCGCTGGCGCGAGCGACCAGCTAGGCCTGGCGAGTGTACGCAGCAAAGTGTAACCGTTGACCTCGAAGCCCATGGACCTCGATGCGAAACCGGACCGCCTCGAGCGCCCTAATCTGTCCTCTCCACACTTTTCCTGCAGAGGATACTTCCGGAGGAAAAAAACCTTCGTTCTTCATCAGCACCACGACGTATTCCACTGTTTGCCTGATTTCGGGAAACATGGTGGCTTTGCCGCCTTCATCCAGCAGTATATATACAACGGAAAAGATTGAATATTGCATTCTGTTTGGTGTACTTCTTGCAAACCAATGACAATATTGCAACCTGCTCGACTCGCTGGTTCCGCCTAGCTTGCCACGTTCCGAGTGACCCTGACGTGGCCCGTCAGCAATTCATCAGCCGAGTGCTCCACGTCCATTGACCGGAAGGTGGTCCACCTGAGAGTCTGGCGGTCGGGCCGGATGTGTTCGGCAACGATGCGAAGTTTAAACCCGAAGGCAGCATGCGGTCCACACCGTCCACCACCACGTAGGTGTAAAAGCGCAAGTTCACCTCGTAGTCCTCCATTAAGGACTGCAGGGCGGCCGGGTGCCGCAACACAGACCTCGAACCCTCCCCGCAGCGCTTGAGTTGTGGCCCTTTCGGGACCTGCTCGACCTTTCGTGCAATTTCGCGGGAAGCGGTGACCACGAACTACGGGACCATCGCAGGGCGCGATGGGTTCCTGATATCGAATGCGCACGATGGCCAGGAACGGTTTCTCGGCCAAGCGTCTTCCACTCAGGTTCGCTCTCAACAACGATGAAAGATCTCTGCCCTGCGCTGAGCGCAACTGGGCAGCACCAGGCCTAATCTGGTGAGCCATATTTCAGCCCGGTCTCCAGGTAAGCCTGCTTCTTCTATACTGAGGAGAGGTCTGGGCACACCGTGCTCGAGTATCGAAACCTTGTTGGCTTCCCAGTATACGCATCCATTTCGGCAGGAAAGCGGCAGGAGTTCTTTTCGAACTCCGGGATCGGTTCCTTTTCGGCGTGCGCATATGTTTCGATCAACCGGGATGTGTCAGCACCCCTTGGTACTCTGACAATGGTGGTGACGCCAGAAGAACCATGAGGCGCAAGTCTATGCGCTTTCCACATTATTTTCGTCTCACACGCACACACGCCCTTATCGCATTAACTATATATCGTCCATTCCGAGTAAGGCGTGTCAGGGCGCACTTGGGAATGGATCCTTGCGCCGTTACGCGTTCAAATCCTCATTCACCATTTGAACCAACATCACTCATTGAGAAGACCCAACATCATCATCATCAGCCTGACTATACCCACTGCAGGGCGAAGGCCTCTCCCATATTTCTCCACTTAACCCGGTTCTGTGCTAGCTGCATCTACTTGACCCCTGCGAACTTCTTAATCTCATCCGCCCACCTAACTTTCTGCCGCCCCCTGCCACGCTTTCCTTCCCTTGGAATCCAGTTTGTTACCCTAAGCCCAACATACCAGCGTTCATATCTGCAGGTGTCGGTAAAAGTGGAGGCGGATCCTTGCCCAAAAAGGTATATTTGGCCGGCCGGGGTGGTGCAGTGGTAAGACGCCCGACTACTGTGCCGGAGTTCCCGGGATCGAATCCCGGCCTCGGCGGCTGCGTTTCGATGGAGGCGAAACGAAGTGGCGTCCGTGTGCTGTGCGATGTCAGCGCACGTTAAAGATCCCCAGGTGGTCGAAATTACTCCGTAGCCCTCCACTACGACCCCCCTTTCTCTCTATCCACTTTCACTCCCACCTTCATCCCTTCCCTTACGGCGCGGTTCAGGTGTCCACAGAGCAAGTGTGACAGATACTGCGCCTTTCCCTTCCTATGAACCAACCATACCATGCCATGGCCGGTTGGAGTTTCCGATACTAGAATTCGGCCTTCCTCTTCTTTCCTAAGTGCGCGTGGCATATGTCATTCGGTCATTCTATTGTTGATATAAGCAGACCCTGCGTCTAGTTCACATCACCCTCTTCTTCGACCCTGCACGGACTAGTCCGACTGGCCGAAGAGGCCGCTGAAGAACAAGATATCTTGGCCAGCATCCGAGGTGGATCTACGCTCCGAACATTCCTCAGACCTAGAGCCGGGGTGTAGGAGCTTCGCACCTTTATATAGCGGGAAAAAAAACTATGCCCGATTTGCATAGTTAATAAAATGCGAAGTAGGTGCGTAGCACTGCTTAACCGTTGTGCTTCAGCCCGTCCGTCCAGCACGGAGAACCTGCGCCGCAGTGCCTGACGGCGCGGCTTCATCTATTGCGACGCGAAGCAAACGCACGGCTCAGCCGCGTCCTCAGCTTTCCTTGCACCATCTTCAGAAATGGATGAAAACAGGCACATGTACCCCTTTACAAAGCACTGCTCTGTGGCCGAAAGGTGTGGGGCGGGATCATAGGGGGAGAGAAAGAGAAAAGACAGAGGGAAACGCGCTTGAAGGCGACGATGAGGTAAGCACAAGCAGCTTTCCGACGCGGCAAACGGCTCGGAGCCGAGGTCCAGGGCGCACCGCGCGTGCACGTCTGCTGTCCGTGAAGGCTGAGGAGTGACTGGTGCGAGGGGAGAGATGTTGAAGACGCGAAGTTGAGGACACGCGAGCAATACACGACTGCTCACTCCGGAGTAACACACGCTTGTGAAATGCTGCCAGTGAAAGCCGCCACGTCTGCAACTGACACGCCCCTCTATCACTGGGTGCATCTATGCGGCCGCTCCACCCCCTTAGTGTTAAGTCGCGTGATGCGGACGTCACCACATTCCCTTCCTTCTCTTCAAGTTCACGGAGAAATGATGAAAAGAGAGAGTGAGAGAGCGGCTTCTGCTTCAGCTATGCGGCCGCTCCGCCTCCTCAATGCTGAGCCGCGCGACGCGCGCGTCACCACCTTCTCTTTCTTCACTTCAAGTTCACGAAGAGAGAGAGAGAGAGAATGAGCGGCTTCGGACAGACATCGGCGAAATCCGTGATTGCGGCTAGTAGTGCTACGCACTAAAAGGTATTTGGCCGGATGGAGTTTCCGACACTAGAATTCGGCCTTCTTCTTTCCTAAGTACACGTATGGCACATGTCATTCGGTCATTCTATTGTTGATATAAGCAGACCCTGCGTCTAGTTCACATCACCCTCTTCTTCGACCCAGCACCGACTAGTCCGACTGGCCGAGGAGGCCGCGAGGAACAAGACATCTTGGCCAGCATCCGAGGTGGATCTAGGCTCCGAACATTCCTCAGACCTAGAGGCATCGGGAAGAAAAAGTTTGTTCCTCCTCCTTTTCGTTAGGGTACTCAAGAATATATTCTACAGCACCATCTTGCGCTGGTGGTGTCTGTTTCTATTCTTTCGTCTGTGTGTTTCGCGCTGTTTTATTTTTAACTATATCTTATGTCCATCTCGCGTACGCACTTGCACGTAGTTCCGATCAAAGCATCCAGCTTTTTAGCTAGATACGTGGTGGGTTGTTTTTATAGCGAGGTTCAAATAGCAGAACAAGAAGCGGTAAAAAAAATAAAGGTGTGCTTGGAAGGAGCGCCGAAAAATGTGGCAGCGCAAAAGATACGAGAAAGGTTCATCGAGCTGTGAAAACAAACATGTCACAAGGTTGTCGCACTCGGTCGTGGATGAGCAGCTGTCATGAAAATCACAAAAGCATCTGTGCTAATGCTACATTGTCCTTTCAGTTGTTGTTGTTTTTTTTCGGTTTCTGTTTCGTAAAGAGCTTTAGTTTATTTCACGACACACGTACAGCAGATTTAACCGGCAACCTGGGGCGAGAGGGAAAAAGAGCTGTGTGTGACGTAGTTTGGCTGGCCCCGCAAGTTGGCGAGCAGGGCAGCCGAAACAGACCAAGAACATCAATAGTACATTCAAGGCACGTGGGTTTATAAGTTTTCCAACAAAAAAAAAAAAAAACACAAAAAAGAAAGGCGAACAAACCTTTGTGAGGACAAAGGAAAAGGAGCTTATTCCTCAACTAAACACTGCATCAAAAACATTATTTGATAATAGGTGAAGTTGTTCTATTGTAATTTTAAACTTATTAAGTGTGCGCGGAAGGCTTAGACTGCATCAGATGTGTAGACCATAACTGACGCTGGGGAAGGGTAAGTGTCAGAGTCCACGAAACCTTGTGGAGCGAGACGAAGTGTTTTCTTTCAAGTTAACTGCGGAACATGCTTGCGTAGTTCATTCTTAAATGACTTTAGAAGGTGATATTTATCGAGCAATCTATATCTATAACCTTGTGTTTTTCAAATAAAGTGGCACTGCGAACACTTTATGGCGTGTTTGCAACGCGGCTTGCAAGGCATTCTTCTGCAAAATCTGCAACTTATGAAGCGATTGTTTTGTGTCATTACATCAAACTGGATGGCAACATTTAGGTTGTGATTGAAATAGCTAGTAGTACAATATGCGCATTAGTGGTGGGGGATTTAGATGCTGACATTTTCTTAAGGTTCCAAGAACCTACAGAGAGCCCAGGTAGTCTGTATGGAAATTCCAAAACTTCTGGTAATGGAAGAAAACACGTAATGTTTTTACTGCTGAACATATTTCGATTTCAAAATTATTTGATATCAGTTCAGTCGTTCAACAAAAACTTGTTATTTTGGAACAGAAAAGGACCATCTTAGATTTCAAGAACTGAAGCTGAAACAGGAGTCTGTACAAAAACCTGTCGATAGCGATTATGCTTTGAGGCAGCTTGTCAATTCTGCGCAAAAAGAAGAAAAGAGAAAAGATGACGTTGTGAGCTTACGAATAGTCTACTAGCATTGCGCATCTTTAAAAAAAATGGCAACACGGCAAAAAAGAACACACACGGACACAACTTGGGGCAAAAAAGAAAACAGAAAAGGATGACACGAATAAGAGAACGCTTGAAAAACATTGACAGGATGATTACAAAGCCTAATGATCGAAAGCTGCGACGACAGTCGAATTTACGCGCATGTACGCATGCGCGCATCCTAGGTCACATAGCGTCCCTGAGAAACAGTTGTCACCATAATGAATTTTTTCATCTACTTTCTAATCAACTACCTATACTATTAATTATTACTTGACATTTGTCAACAAACAGTTACAGCAGTACTGACTGAATCGTCATTGTCATTCCTACTATCATTACCATCGCTACTATCATCCTTATCAACTAAATGCACCGTCATTGTCATCGCTACTACCACCATTATCAACCCGTAAGAAAGGGGGAAGTATCAGAACTAATTCAATCCATTACCCCTAACTGCACCGTCATTATCATCGCTAATTGTTGTTGTTCTCCTCTAATGTGATGGCACATACCCACACAGGGGGATCGGCCAAGAATTGGGGTGCAGAGATATTAGATTTTGAGATGTATAACTCAATCGGAAAAAAAATAATAATAATAAATGCTAGGGAATAGGAAAGGAAATGTAAATATCATAAACCGAAATATATAAGAGTAAATACTAACGCACGCAGTAGGAGAATAGTAAGATTTATATGTACAGATTAAAACTTCAAAGTATATTAGCCAGGTAGACGTTTTGTTTCTATTAAGAAGTTTTGAATGGCGTTGAAAACATACCTGTGGCTGTACCCAAGCATGGTGGCACCAAACGATAATAAAATTTGGCTGCTCAAATTAAGACCCAGCTGTTGTAACGGCTTCTCTAAGTACCGCTTTCTCATCATGGTAAAACGGCGGCAAAATATCAAGAAATGGTCTATTGTTTCCGGTTCCCCGCAGAATGCGCAGACAGGAGAAAGCGCCAATCCAGACCTGTGCATATAGAAATTTAGGGGCGGAATACGACAGCGTAGCCTGGTTAGAGAGACCTCAGTCTGCCTTGATTGACATGATTTCCTATTCCAGGAATACTTGAGGTGCAGGTAGTCATCCGAGGATAAAATAGATCCAGACTGCGTGCTTAATAAGGCACGCCGCCGAAATCGTGCTGCTGTTATGTACGCTGTTGCCGGGAGGATGGGCAATACAGGGCCGTTCAGAGAATCTTTGGCTAGTCTGTCTGCAACCTCATTGGCTGTCACATTGCTGTGTCCTGGTACCCACACTATATGTATGAGGCTCAAATGTGAGGGGAGCAATGAAAGAAAGGTGTTTAAAATTGGCGAGTCCATATTCGAAGAAAGCGACAAGCACAAAGAATAAGAGTCTGTAATTACAGCCACTGTTGAGTATGTTGGGTCTAGTTTGCGCAGAGCAAGCACCACCGCCAGCAACTCCGCCTGGAAAATTGGAGTAAAATCCGGAAGACGGACTGAAAAAGCCCAGTCTAAAAGCGGACAGTATATTCCAACGCCGGCTTTTTCATTAAATTGAGAAGCATCCGTTGCTATCGTTATGCTAACGGGAAGACTTTGTAAACGATCTTCTAATAATCCATTTAAAATGTGAGGTGCTAAGTGTTTTGCATTATTTGGGAAAATGTCATCATAGACAATTTGAACCGACGATGCACTTACTTTTGTTGGAAGGATGTTAGAAAGGACTACGTGCAAAGGTTGTAACAGATTTTGCACTAGAATTACCTGCGGGGTATGAAACCGAGGCCATCCGACTCCAAAAAAGTCTGGCTCGCAACAAAAAAATGATATGGAGCGGTGGAATTGTGATTCATATATTTTCAGATACGTCTGGACAGTCAAGAATTGCAATCTAGTTAACAACGGTGGTATTCGGGCTTCAAGGTATAATACATTATTAGCCACGAATTTGGGGAGCCCAAAGCATAATCTAAGCGCTTCCCGCTCTAAAAGATCAAGCGGACGAATTTTGTAAGCAGGTGAACCAGAAAATAACACAGATCCAAATTCTATAATTGGGCGGACATACATAACATAAATCATTAAAAGTGCGTCACGCCGCATCCCAGACCTTGGATTGCTTAACCTGCGCAACATACCCACAGCACGTGCCCCCTTCGCTGCAACATGTCAATGTGATCCCTCCATGCCAGATGATCATCGTAAATCACCCCTAGATATTTCAAAGACTTAACTTGAGGAATCATTTCCTGCTTAAATGTTAGAGCAAGAGTTACCGGATCCTGAATTTGGAAAACAAGGAACGCGCACTATTTAACATTTAATTTAAATCTTAAGTCACCTAACCAATTTTGAAGGGAGCTTAGGTACGAATGCAGGCGCCTGTTGAGGGATTGAATGTCAGGTGCAGCCGTAAAGAATGCGATGTCATCCGCATAGACATACGTGCGAACCTCCTGATGAGTGGGAATTGAACTCATTAAAATGTTAAAGAGCACGGGCGAGAGAACTGCCCCTTGAGGGACACCTCTGGTTTGTTGATATTTGCCAGAATGCACTCCATTCAATGAACAGTAAAATTGTCTGTTTTGTAGGAATGTAGATATCCAATCAATTAAGTATTGTGGAAAACATAGCGATTCTAATCTGTGCAATAAAATTCGGGGCTCTATACTATCATAAGCCTTCTCTATATCTAGAGTCACCAATGCAGCATGCATTTTTTTGCGCCGCGCAAGAAGAATTCGACTCTCAAGGTCGGTATGTGCATTCCATATTGAAAATTTTGCTCGAAATCAGATTTGATAGGGATAAGAATATGTTTTTGTTCGACAAACTCGGTAACCCGTTTGAGTACGACCCTTTCAATTAATTTTACCAAGTTTGATGTTAAAGATATTGGTCTGATATTTTCCAAAGTATAGCCACCACCATTGTGTTTCCGTAAAGGAATCACTTTGGCTAGTTTCCAGTCACCAGGTATCCAAGAATGAATAATTGAGTAATTTACCAATTCTAACAAGGAATTTGGAGACACTTCAAAGAGGATTTTTAACATTTTTGACGTTATTCCGCCAGGGCCAGGCGCAGCAGTTGGCAACGTCATTGCAATCGAAGAAAGCTGCGAAAAAGTAATTTTAGGCATATCCTTAACCGTATATACAGGGCCTACAAACATAGGGTATTTGGGAAGTAGTGACAAAAAACGCTTTTCTAAACCTTTAGCGATGTTTTCTACTGTTCTAAGAGCTTCTTTAGGAGTCGAAACACATGAGGGTAAATTTTCTGAGACAGGAATCTTTTTCCGCGATTTTAAAAACCTGAAAAGTGCACGTCAGTTATTAGATTGTGAAAGGTAATTGAAATAATCATTATCATAATTATCTTTCGCTTGTGCGACTGTGCGTTTAAATGCAGCTGCAAAAAATTTATAATCATGCCAATTTTGGGGGCACTGGTTGTGAAGGAGCTTCTTCCATGCAGCCTTTCTTCTTCTATAATCGCGCGAACAATCTGCATTCCACCATTTTGTTGATGCATTGCCTTTAGATGCACGTACTAAGAATTCACACTTCTTACGACAGGATGCAATAGCCTAGCATAATGTTTGTGATTTTAACTCTTCCGTAGACTCAACCACTGACTCAAGAAACGAAATCAAAAATGAGTGAAACTGGTTATAATTTACGTATGATCTCAACTGAGATGTCGGCAGAGTTAAGCGGCAGTTAACCTCAAAAACAATAGGTATATGGTCGCTAGAGGTGCCACTATCAATTGTCGACCAATTTAGTACAGAAACACTAGTGCTGGAAAAAGTTAAATCTATCACAGATTGACTGTGAGCACGTACAAAAGTTGGTAAGCCAGAATTCATGCAGTGAAGGTTATTGTCTGAAAGCCGATCCCACAGACGCTTGCCGCCGGGATCCGTCTTGTAACCCCACGATACATGGTGCGAATTAAAATCTCCAGCCAAAATAACCGAATTTTGGCTGGAGATAACCGAAATAACCGTCATTGTCATCGCTTCTATCATCCTCACGCTAGAAAAAGAGAATTACGATCGGTTTCTCATGAGCCTGGCGTGGCTTGGTGGTCTGCGAATATTTCGGCAGCCCATAAGCCAAGAAAGACTTGCGCCTTGAAAATTATTTCACGCTTTCCTTTGTATCAGTGGCTGTTGACTCCTTTCTTATGCATCTCGATGCCCCTGACCTTCCCTGATTTTGTTTGCCGATTAATGCCCGATGCACCAAGAGCTTTTCATCCAGATGCGCCGGGATATAACGTATCAGATGAACGCGGTCACCAAGCGAATTTATAAACAATTTCTAAGAAAGATTCTTCCGCTCTTTGATTCCTGCGCTACGCGTCCTTTGTAAAACCTATACCTTGCACATTACTTTTAAATATTAGAAATATCGACCCGCTCACAACATCTGCGATCGCTTCTCGGTGATAGTTCGCCGTCTCTAGATACTTTAGGACAAGACGCATAAGCTTGTCGCTATGTCGTAAATATTTGAAAATTTACGAAAAAATGGTTTGGCAAATTTTAAGCATGCAAACATCGCCAATTGGGCATTTTAGAAGGGGGAGAGCATGAGGAGTTCACCCCGATATCGGTTTAAAAATAAAATATAATATGACGCAAACCAACTCATTACATCTCAGACACGTTTTCTACGGCCACTAAAAAGGCGAGATTGAAAGCTCGCTTCAGCGTAAGTTTGGATGCCACTGTTTCAAGCCGGCAACGTACGTTATGGGTGCATTCAAGGGTACGACATGCTAAACAATCTGTGTGATCAATACGAGCAATATTGACGCACGAAGATATTCTTATTTCTTCCTACGCGGTGCGGAGCATGTATTTTGCATCTCACGAAAAAAAAAAAAAAATCAAGCTGCATCTTTTGCCAGCCGAACGGAGGTCAGCTCAATTGTCGTGGGAACGCCCAAAGCGCACTAGCAGGACGGCGGGAATAGCGTCGCCAGTGTCCCGTTGTTTCCATTCCCGGGAGCAGCACAAGTTTGACTTCCATACACCTGTACGAATCATCGCAGTACCGCCAACAATGTTGCGTCTGCATGGACGACGCCGGTACAAAAAGAAGGGAAAGGAAAAGGACATGTGAGGTCACTCGTTTTCAAACATGTGTTTCTTTTACTCTCGCCAGTTTGCTGCCAGGGACAAAGAATCTGAGCGACAAGAACAAAAAGAGAGAGCCAGGAAAAGAAAGAGCCAGTCCAAACACGAGAACTCGAGCGGTGCACTACATGCGAAGAGGAGGAGGAAGTCGAGGAGGAGAGAAACCAAAACAGCTGCGCGTTTTGCCAGCAACGCAGTCGGGGGCGCGCCTCATCGAAAAGGAAAAAAAAAAACGACACTAGAAGGGACAGACATTCGCCGCGAGACGCTCGCGTGTATCTGACAACGTGGCCGCTGCTGCGCTGTTTCGATCGCCTCTCTCCGTAACGCTCGATGCGAAGATATTCTTCGTCTCCGATGTTGCCCTATCTTAGGAGCAGCTTCTCTACGCTGTTGCAGCGCGACTCCTCCGCCGAGTCGGGAGACAAGCCGGCGAAGACCGCCGAGGATCCGGGCGACGCCGCCACGGAGCCAGCGTCGTGCCGAGGCGACAAGGTGGTGAACAGCGTGAGTCATGCATATCTGTCCAAGGCCGCGCGGCAGATGACAGCCGAGCCGAGGCGCAACTTGGAGCAGCCGTCCGAGAGGCAATCACATATATTTCGCGCTGGGAAGCAGCGTCTTGCGTGATGCGACAACAGGTGCATAAGGAGGATTTGCTGATGAAAACGTGCCCGCTGAAATTTGGTACAGGGATGTAACCATCAAAGTAGCCACCGTCCACTAGAGGGCGTACACGCCTTACTTTTTACCATTGATTCGGGTCCAGCTTTCTTGGACGCCAGTTTTAATTGTCGGGCAACTACGTAATATTGTTAGCTGCTGCTGTGGAAATATTGAAGGGAATCGCTCAATCTACGGCGGTGCGCAGTAAGATCTTCTCTTTAAAATTTCTCCCGTGCTCGTACCATGTAGTTAAATGAAAATCGATAAGGGACTTTTTCAATCACAGTAGCAAACTTAATAGAAAACGTGACCCTTCCGAGGGGAGATATATTTAGTGTGACAGTGGAATTTTATGCGATGAAAAACATCCGTTGAAAAAATGAGCTTGTCTGGAACTTTCGGGTATATGAAAAGGAAGGAAAAGGTTCTGCTAGGATTGGCACCTGCTGTCGTAGTAGTCTGGAAAATGCGAATCTCGCCGCGGTAGCAGTGCAATGTATTGGGGGTCCGCGCAGTGCCGAAACCACAATCGTGTGGCCGGAGAGGGCGGGCACGTCGTACCTAGAGTAACCTACAGAGGCGTGTCATTCACGTGGTCTCTGCCAGCTCGCAGGTTCCATCCGCGGACGCTGCGAAAACTGATATCGTACTGGCTAGTGATGGCAGCACCGCTGAATGATGCGTGCTCACGCGATGTGTTTTTTTTTTTTGTTTTTTTTTTGATCAGCAGTTTCTACCATGGGCTATTATGGCACGCAGTGTGTGTATACTACACCAGCGAACAGAAACGAAATCAGTTTTTGATATCTAACTACTTCAAACGTGCAAGAGACGTCGGGATTCTCCAGCTTAACGTTTGGTCGCATAGTTAGCTTTATGATTAGGCAACGAGAAAAGGTTCAGCAGTGAGCTGCTTTTTTCATCCCGCAGGAGCTGTGCATTGCGATTACTGCAGACGCGTTGTATAATAATAATAATAATAATAATAATAATAATAATAATAATAATAATAATAATAATAATAATAATAATAATAATAATAATAATAATAATAAATCTCGCCGCTCGGTTTCGGTTTTGTCCGTTCGCGGCCCCAAATTTCGCTTGAGTAGAAGGGGTATATCGGTACGGGCGAAAATCTAAATAGTCTAAGGATATTACGTAATGTGTGCTGCAAACAAATGAATAGGTTAAATGTAACAGTTTAAGAGTCAACTATTCGATATTAGTAAACCAGCATGCTATATAGTTAACAAGTTTTGGCTGTACTCTGGTGCACAGCCTCACCTGGCATTGATATACCTAAGAGAAAAGGGTCTATTATTAAACAAGAATTCTGCAACCAGTTGCAAGTGAGGAACACTGTCCTGGATTGCACGGAACCTTCCTGAATGGCATAGATCAAAAGCCCTTGCTCTCTACCTCGAATGATGCGAACTGAGCGCCAAAGCACAAGACAGAATGGCGGATGCATACAGAAAGCACATGGATATAGTTTTAGACAGGCTGCATTGATAAACAAAAGTTTAACTTGAACAAACCAACATAAATTCGAACGTTTCGCTTTTGCAAGGACAGATAACAATAAGCATGCGTGCCCCACTAATTACGTCCTTTTCACAGACTCAACGATGATCACCACTTGGTTCGTACTCGATGCGCGCAGTAAGGATGCCTTAAGAAATGCTGCGCGCAGTAAGGATGTCTTAAGAAAAAATAGCCAACAATTGGCTTCCTCAACTTCAAGATAAATTATAAAAGATTTGTCAAAGAGCTGAATCCTCATTCTACATTCAGTCAGCGACGTATTAATGTTCATAGCACAGTGTAATAAATTTTGCTCGCATTTCCGCATAGGCCCTTTTGCTTCGCTAGCGACCGCACCAAGGAGGCCCACATCTGTTTGCCTGACATCTTCAAACACGCGCACAGCTTGTAGTGACAGCTCCGCAGAAACCCCTGCAAGACTGGTTAAACAAGCGCACTATACGCTCAAAGCACTATATGTAGTCGAACGCGCCAGGGATGACACAGAGCTGCAAAGCGGCTTCAACTTTTCTCTTACCAAACTAAACAGGCAGCGGCCGCAAACGTTATTTACTTTTGCCTAACACACAGGTGCGTACGTCAGCTAGATGCACTGGCCCATGAGATTGCAACGCAACCAACCCAACGTGCTTCCCTTGCTCGCGTCGGCGTTTGTCTTCGTGTACGCGAAAAGAAGCTCTGCTGCCAACGTCACAACACGGCCCCGTCGAGGCTTGGAGGGCGAGCAAATGCCCACTTTCCGCGTCTTCAAACTGGCCACTGTTTGCGCATTCCAGACGAAATAAGTCCTGGGAAAAACAGAAAATGGCCCCGCACGTGCTCCATGGTTTGACGACCACTCTCTAATATACGCTCCAATTCACACGTTACGTTCAGAGCCAGGGATCAAAGCTTTTCCTCGAAGGAAGATACGGAAATTTTGATAACATTTCTCCTTTCTGGCGTGACATGTCGTCATGACAACAGAAATCATCCTCACAAACTTAACCGCGTTCACTGGGGACGACAGTCTCAGCCGCTGATTTCCAGTTAACCCTCCCCTTAAAGTACTTTAGAGGGAGTGCAAGCATAGTAATAAGTAACTACTCATAACCAGTCCACCAAAGCTTCCCATGTGCCGACGTCAATGAACTGCGTTAGTAGATGTTAATTACATTCTCTTCGTATCCACCGTACACTCGCTGCACCACAGCCTTCTATATTTTCCTTACTTAGTTAAACTCCAGATTCTAAACAAGTGGGAGCTTTCGTGCCGCTTCTTACTGTCCAAATCACATAATTTCCTATCTAAAAGACACGCTTCGTCTGCTCGAACAGTGATGCAGACGGAACCGCTGGAGACTCCAGTGACCTTGTCTGACAAAAACTTTTAGTAACTTTGTCGCCAAGAGCAATTCCAAGCTGGTTGCATAATCAGCAACTCAGCTAAGGGGGTATAGGGTTTTGCAGGACCGACCCGCGCATTCTCACCAACTGCAACTGCAAATTAGTACATAACCCATGCACTGTCTTCAACATTTTGCGCATTCGGCTACAGCAGTAAGAGAACAAGTGCTCCTGCAGTAGAGGCTACGCGCCCCGCAACGGGAAGGTACCGTTTTTCAGCGCTCCTGAAGACGCAATTCAAAGCGCAATGCTATAAACTAACCTGCCCCCGCTTTAAAAGGTCGATCAGAACACTCGAACATGATATATGCACCGAAATCAGGTAAGCGCTGGTACCCAGCGCCACCGCCTCCAGTACTGCTGCTGCTTCCTGCGGCCGCACCGTGCAGACTGAATGCGCCTCGCGGCACTTTCAAATCGCCTCGAAGGCTAGCTTGTCGCCTCTTCCACTGAGAATTAGGCAGCCCGAGTGGGCGGGTGATGTCTATAGAGTTAAGAGTTACTATATAGGCTATATATAACTGTTGTGAGTGCCACTTCACGTCGAGCGACAAAACTAGATGTTCTTTGCGACGAATGAATGATTGAGGCGCTTCTCGACAATTATGAGACGCATGCATCGCGTATCAAGAATCGCAAGCGCAGATCACCGCGCAAGTAGAAACGCAGCGTATCAAACGGGAGCCTTGCGATGCGATCGCCTCTTTATGACAAACCGCTTCATTGCGGCGAACAATTTTCGAAGCGCCTCGCAAAACGGCGCAATCAAACCGAGCTTTTGATAAACTGTTGAACGGCCGCGCCGGAGCGACAGTGACTGGGCATTGAAAATATATGAGGCTATGGTTGTACCTTCGTTTTCACTTCTTGATTTCGACTACGAATATCATGAAGTGCCGTTTTTACCTGACCCGATCTGCTTTCTCGTCTCGTAACGTTATCCCTGCGTTAATTGATCTCTAATTAATTTCAACGTTGTACTTTTTAAATTATCCAGCTCAGATTTCTGCAAAGGCTTAACGTATAGTGCAACCACCATCGGCATGACTTCAAAGAGGTATGCTGCAGTCACACCCAAAAATTTCTGACAAGCGCACTTTTTAGATAGGAATTAAGTTTCTTATAGGCCTAATTTTTGTCATACTGCGCCGTAACAATCAGTATATCCTTCCCTGAGGCTCCTGCAGCTGCTGCTAATTAAGGCGAAAGCAACTAATTACAGTGCTCTAGAGCATCATAACCTCTTGCAGCGCACAGCATGCCGCCGGAAGTATAGCGGTTCAGAGAGTCATGAGACGTCGGAAGTAATAAAATAATTGTGATAATTAGGTATAAAGTTAACTGGGAGATATTGTACAGTAACGGGATCTAACGATGCCCGCCTCATGCGTCGTGCTAGTGTCATCAGCCGTTATCCAGCCTTGGACCATGATAATTGTGATAATTAGGTATAAAGTTAACTGGGAGATATTGTACAGTAACGGGATCTAACGATGCCCGCCTCATGCGTCGTGCTAGTGTCATCAGCCGTTATCCAGCCTTGGACCATGGGTATACCCACCTCTGGCGCGCCATTATTTAAGGCATCACTAACGGACCTCTATATGGCCCGATTTGTTCTCTTTCGTATCAAAATTATGACGTCATCGTTATTCGTGTAGATCTCCGGGTGGTGTCATGTCATTTCGCTGCCTAGTGGGCATGCATCTGTCAGTTTAATTAGCGATGTGGACTCGAACAGACACTTGCACTTCTAACTATATGTACTAATCTCCTCACACGTGACCTATAGCGCAGTGGATGTTTTCAGAGTAGCGAAGAGAGTGCTGTCATAAGTATGAAGAGCACAGAGGGCATCTAGCTACCAGTTGCGTGGTGGCGCGCACCACAGTAGATGGCTAGAGGGGCTTTAGGAGAAGCGTAGAAATTAGGCGTCGCTGCGCGAGTGATTTTTCGCTTAAGTACGCGTGAGCCGCCTTTACGGTCTCGGTATAATTTTAAAAAAAAAATCATTAGTTTTCTCTTACTTGCTAGGGACGAGCGCACTGCAAATTTCGCTACAAATCAGAAGGCTTAACCATACATATTAATATGCTCATAACCACACCAATGTTGCGCAGTTACCTAGCAAAAAAAAGCGAGGTCGCAGAAGCGCAGGTCAAATCACAACAGCGTGGAGAAGGTACAGGCCTCACAAAAGCCATGTCATGCCCTTGTTGCAACCAGTTAGCCCCGCTCTACGCTTCCAGGCGTACTATCATAAAACGTGCATAAGAATTACCCTGTAAGAATATACAAAGGGATTAAGCAGCCCTCTATTGCACTTCATAATAGGTCCTTCATGGTATTCTACAGAGGCCCCAAGGTAGATTTCGTTAACCAAAATGTATGGAATTCTATTCTGCTGCCCGCGGAGACATATTTCCACCTGATATCATATAGTAACTTGATGCGGATAGCAATGAAAGAAGACTTTTGACTACCGCACAAGATGTCTTGAAGTACAAATAGCCCAGTTAAAATCTTGGTAGCTGTAAAATCTTCCCATATTTTGAAGAGAGAATCTGCTTATGTTGCCTACCTTAAGTCTTCCGTATCATAAGCGATGGAAATCTGTCTCGAGGCTTGTGCAGCATACTCTTCACTTCACTTTATTACCTTAAAGACCCCACATTGTGGGTATTACATAAGGGGTGGGAGTACAAACATTGATTGAATATGATTGCCTACATGATATTTATGAAGTGCATATTTAAACTGTTAACAAAACTTGATGGGCAGGTGATAGCATCAACATCGCAGGGAAGGCCATTCCAGTCTTTTGCAGTGCGAAGAAAGAACGAATGATGCATAAAAAGTGACGGTGCGGGCGCGCTGGCATGAAACTACTAGTGGATGGCCGGTGCGATGAGATATACGAGCTGACGGTGGGATGCAGGGTGGTTGGCCGAGGGAGCTGTAAAAAAACTTATGGAACAGATTAAGAGAAGCAATGCGACGACGATGGGCAAGAGTTGATAAACCTGATTGTCGTTTGCTGATTGCCCAAGAAGGGAGCGTGCTAGAAGTCGGGTTATTTCCTTTTTTGTTGATAACTCGGATTCGATCGCTCCACCACGAGGAGGTACGTCGGCAGCTTCGGTTCTAAGCTTCGGTGGCTGCTGTCTGCTGCGGTTCGGAAATTATTCTGCAGATTGACAAAGTCACTCCGAAGACTGCTCCGAAGGGGCGAACCAAACATGGAACGGAAAGTGCACCAAATATTAAGAAGTTATGTCCTTCCTGCACTAAAGACAAGACATCCCAACCGCTCAGCTAGAAAAGCTTCTGGCCATGATTATTTTTGTCCATACATGGGCATTATATCTTGTGCCACCCCTGATAAAAATTGCAATAATAGCTAGATGTGCCTATGCACGAAATTTTACTGCCATGTGGTATAGTTAAAAGCCGGCTTGGCTGACTTGCAATCATTGAAGTCATATTTCGTATCACTGTTCCAGCGCGCACAAAGAGTCAAAGGTATGCATCGTCTTGCCATTACGTCGCCATTGATTGCCATTGTTCGCGTGGGTTCGTGTCACCCTTTATACGGTTTCAGGTTAAACCAGCGTTACGCTGACGCAACCTGTCAAGCACCCATAACAGATAGCGATCTTATATGTGCGTGGTTAACTACAGCCAGCAGTTGTTTATTGAAAAAAAAAAAAGGTAATAAAAACGCGACGAGCAATTGTCACATGCCGCGCCAATCTGCAGCAAGTTGTTCCCGGCGCCTTCATATACTTCTGTAGACCCACGTCTTTTAAAGCTGTCCTATTGTTTCCTCATAAGTATACTATATATTTCGCAATACATGTCAGCTGGCTCGTAAGCTGGCTGTCAGCGCTGTCTGGTCTTGCTGTCTCGTTCATCTTTTACCCCATTTTCCCCAATGAGTCGACACACAAACTAAGCTCTCACACCCCAGCTCCAATCAGGTGCACAGCCAGACCGCGGATTCCGAAGAGCAAAAGCCGTTCATTCTTACAAGCCATGCGTTCAAACCACGAAGCCACACCACGGCTCCTGCAGTCTAGCTGAGCTATACGCCTCTGATAGGACATCATTTCCGCCTTCCTGCTTGTCAACCTTCACAGTGACCTCGCTGCTGGTTGTAGCAGTTGGCGACGGTGTTAGAAGACAAACGTTATTGCCTTGAAATTGAGGACGAACACCTCCTGCATCCAGCAGACCGCGTCGCAGCAAACAGCGTCTCTCGCGGAAAAGGCGCGTAGGAGGTAAACAGCAGCCAAAGTCGCTGCACTCCGCGAAGGGGGGAAGCGTGCCTTTAGAGGGAAGAGCGCGCCGCACGTGTACTCAAAGCGGCTGCTGAGAAAGCGCCCACAAAAAGACTGATCGACTCGTCTGTGCAAACAAGTGCGACTGCGCCCCGCCGAGGTGGCTCAGTGGTTGAGGCGCCCGACTGCTGTGCCCAAGGACGCGGGATCGAATCTCGGCCATGGCGGTCGCTTTTCGATGGAGGTAGAAAACAGAGGCGCCCGCGTACTTTTCCCGATGTCGGTGCTAAAAATTTCCGGGGCCCTCCACTACGGCGTCCCTCATAGCCTGAGTCGATTTGAGACGTTACACCCCATAAACCAAATCAAGGTGTGTTATTATTATGTCAGTATACTGCCCATGTTCAGTACGAGTACACGTTGAGAAGCTGAGCGGTTGAAATCGAAGAGGAGCTCGTTCTATATACGAAGACGCCGTCTTGGCTAAGTGGGCTCTTATAAGCTACAGCAAAAGGAAAAAAAAAATTAAAATAAAACATAGATCTCGCTGCCGCAGGTATTGTGTTCGCAAACTGCGTGCACTCAAGGCATTGTTTATTTATGTGTGCTTTCGCGGATGACTCACCATGAAGGCTGCACCCTCCGCTTCCAAGCGGACGCCACGGAGCCATTTACTCGTGTTGACTGGCGGCAACCATGATATTCCACTTTTAAATCCAATGTTCTTAGCAATAAATGCGATTTATGCTCTCGGAGGAAATTCAGCCAGCAATGCATAGACGGAAAGAGGCATATATAGAATTGAAATTAATCGCGACGAAACGTACTACCATGCTGACAACAAAACAATAAAAAAAAAAAAAACGTTGGGGGAATACCTAATTGCGTTACGTGCGTCAGTGCGACAGCATAGACATGGCACAGACACCCCATCGGCCTGCTTCTGGCCCCGTTCCAACTGTATGCGCGGAGTCGTCTACACGTCCTCACACCTTCAAATGCAACTGCCTCACCCGCCACGAGCCTTTGTCAATCGCGTGATTCGTGACGTCGCACCCTGCGCAAGTCGACCCTATTTTTTCAGGGCGGCAACTGCCGACCCTTTCTGGTTCGACATGGCTTCAATTCTATGGCATAGAGTGGAATATCGTAACCAGCCTATACGAAAAGGTAATCTTCAGAGCTGAGAACGGCGCTTTATTTGCAAAATAAAATGCGCACGTTGAAATAGGGAATAATCGATAAAACCAGCTCTGGTCGATTACACACCGCTCTCGGACCGGAATTAAGTCTCAAGACCCTGACTCCAGCACGCACGGCAGTAATTGAATTACAGTAACGAAATCACTGTTTTCGTCAACTTTCCCCGGTAATTTGTAATGTAATCTATTACTTTACGGCAGTAATTGCGCAGCAAAATAATTATATCCTTTCGAAACAATTTCGCAAAGGTGTACCTTTGCGTATTGTACCTAGAGGAAAAACAACGTACGTCCGTTAGCGCGCCAAGCTTAGGCGACCGTAAAGGATCGGCGAAATGATATAACTGAATATAGAACTGTACGTGCGTCTGAGACCGCTTGCGTCCTTTGCTGCCACTTATGCGGGCATCTATAATTTGACGGAAATACGAAAGAATGTGTGCTTCGTGTCTGCAGAGAGGATGCTGTTTTATTTACGATCTGCAAAAGCAATTGTAATGTAATGCCATTTTTGCACGCAATAATTAGTCGTGCAATTTATTTGCATTTACGCGATATTCAGAAAATAACTGGCAATATAATTTATTTCGCTTTCAAATGTAATGTTTCCATTTATTTATTTATTCATTCTTTATACCTTTGCAGTATGCACAACTAGGCCTTTCCAAGCGCACCTAGCATTTTATGTACAAAAAAGAAATGTAATCTTAACTACGAATGCACCATTTCAATTTCACTGCATTTTATTATCAGCTGTACCTAAGTAAACCATGCAAACATTCCAGGTTTGTTACACAAGTAGGCTGGTCGCACAAAGATAATGAAGTAAAGCCTATATATATATATATATATATACATAAGAGAGATGCATGACCTGTGGAAAAGAGAAAGAAGAGGAAATCAGAGACGTCGCGTGCCGAAGACGATAACGAAGTGAAGACGACAAAGCGGACGAAGCTCGAGCTGTCGCTGTGAACGCTGGCCTTCGTAGCTGCTACGTATGATAAATATATTGCTGTGCGAACCATGTAAACCGCTTGATTACAATATATATACCTATATGATCTGAGAAATATTACGTCTGGGTTAACGTAATAATAACATCTCTCCCCCCCCCCCCCCCACCCACCACCCCCCCCCCCGGAAAAAAAAAAGAAAACGAAACAAAGTAGGATTCATGGATAACTATACAAAGCTCTGTTGGTTAAAGAAGCTTATAAGTAACCTGCGTCATAAAACGTAGGACGGCTTAAGATATCCCTCTCTGAAGTGTCATAGTGAAGCAATGTATACGACGAACGACAACCGAAGAATCGACTGTTAGGCGAGTTGGTATGTGCAACAGGGATTTCACTTGTCTGGCACGAGTCCCAGTGCCTACTTTCGCGGAGTTTCAACAATTGATGACTACATCGCACGGTAATTACGAAAACGTGACACTTAAACAGGGAAAAATGCGACTGACTGTCCTTCTGTCATTGTATCACTTTCTAGCACAACTATTCTGTCTATTTGACCTTACACCGTGCCCGCGTCCTTTGAATACGCTAGTTATTCGTGAATTTAGGAAGTCGAGTACTAATTACTATAGCTACATGTGATAACAACGCTGTCGGTGCACGCAGTACGCTCAGAACCGTGAACAATGGATGAACTGAAGTTATACTTACATCACCACTAAGGGAGAATTCGTTGCATATGCCGCTGCAGTATACGCTCACGAAAACACCGCAGCCGGCGTTTACCCAAATGCCGAGGCGTCCGTGCTTGCTTTAGAAAGAGGTCATCGTAGTGAGGACTCCTTTGTTTCGCCTTAAAATAAGTTCGAAGGAGAAAGACCTCTTCTGTTTTTTTTTTTTTTTTCTTTAGTTTTACGTCTGATCTTTCCGTTTTTTACGTGTGTGCGCGTAGGTAGACGATTACGAAGACGGCAATTCAGCAACCGATGCCCCTTCACCGGTGGGCGAAAGGACCGCGCGGTCTTCAAAGCCGGTGAGTCGCATAAACTATTGCGTTTCTATTTCCAGTAGCACTCGGGACTACCAAGAGTTTAATTTTGGCGGGGACAGTTTTCAACGTAAACGGAAAAGGCTGCTCGATCATGCATAAATGGCACAGCTGCGGTGGAGCCAAACTATCCCAGGTGATGGCAGTGGATTATCCAAACAAAAAACAAAAACGCACATATCAAAAGTAGGAAAATAATGTTTCGCCGGCAGCGCCCATTGTTAGCGGATATAAAAGGAATCGAGAGAGTATAGAAAGAAATACATAGAGTTTTCATATTTGAGAAACACACACAAAAAAGAAAAATAACAGAGCTCCTGGTTTGCTTTGTGTCCTATGGTGAAAGTTACTGCTGTCAAGCAATGTTTAGCGAAGTTTAAAGTTAGAAATCCTACTGGAAAGTGTCATGGCCTGTAGTGAATACAGTGATGCAGAACTTTATTCTCAGGTGAGGGCTATAAGAGAGAGGCCTTGAAGTATTCCCAGACGGCCCAGAATGACCCGACATTATGCATTATGCATGGTCGAGCGCTTTTCAACTGGTACCAAACACTGCTCTCTTGGAAGACTCGCAGAAAGGTCCATTGGGCCCCATTCAGCTTCTGGCCGGGAGTCGCACTCCGCGGAGCATTTTTCCCGCGAATACTTCACTCGAACCGGATGGGACAGCAGGAGGGAATTCTCTCCCATTGTGCGCGTGTCCGGCTACTGCTCACAGCCACGATGATTCATTTTGAAAGCATGAAAAACCTAGTCACCCAAGCCCGTATCGTCGATGTGCTCTCTGTGCGTATCTTTGCCCTCCCTCTTCAAATTGCCCCGCCAGATTATCTGAGGAATACCATGACTTCACCCAAAGCAACTTACGGGTCCTGGCATCGGATGACAGCAGTCGCTTCTTGCAGCCGCAGTTGCCCATAAAGAGTCAAAAGCGTAAAGAATGTGGCACATGTTCACAAAGGCGAACGCCTTTGCCACAACTGTAACTACCGTCGTCATCCTTGCGAACTTGGTGTGGGTGCACCACAATCGCGGCGCACAAATGCGCTAGTCACATGGTATTATTGGTATTTCGCGGGCTTTCTTTTGAGCCCAGAAAAAAAGATACACGTGAGACTTTCTTTATCGCAATTAATGGAATGGGGGTTTCTGAAGGTGCTCTACAAGTTTCCAATTCACATGTTTGGTCTAAAGTCGATATTTAATCAATTAGAAAAATTAACATAATTAGCTAATTAAGTAATTGCAAAACAAAAAATCGCCTGTAGTGCGCAAGTAGGCTGGCAGTTAAATGCAATTGGTTTCACTGACCTAACTCAAATGTATTTCTTGTAACCCTTGGTTCAAGTTAGTTGGGACACCCGGTATATATATAAGGGGATTCTGAAAAAGCTAAAAAGGGGAGGCAACGATGTCCCTCATTCCAAACGAAATCTGGCAGTAATACCCTATGTCCATGTTGTATCCCACAATTTGAAGAGAATAGGTAAAAAGGCTGGAGTTGATGTTGTTTTTTCGGCACCCGTGGGACTGAATGGCTTGTGTGCGAGGGTAAATGGCCCAGATAGAAGATCAGAATGTGGTCATGAATGCAAGAAAAACCACAAGATGAAGAATGTGTGATGTCAAGAAAACGTGGTGTATTCAGTCCCGTTGACGTGTGGTGGTTCATACATTGGCCAAACTGGCCGTTGTATAAATGATAGACTTAGGGAGCATGGAAACAACGTTAATAACGCGGCCCGCCACATAGGTATTCACTGTCGTGATTGTTCATGTTTCCCAGTGTTCAAAAACAGCCAAGTAGTTACCAAGCACAAGGATAAACTTACACGAGAGATTATCGAAGCCTCTGAAATCATGAAGCTGGGTGATAATTGTATCAGCACTCCTTCCATAGCCATCTCGTCGAAAGAGCATAACTATTTGATATCGTATAATCGTTGTACACGCGAAGCGGTTGCGTGCGCACAGTGACTGGGCTGATTCTTTCCGCTCCTCTTTGTTTCCTCGTTTTTTTCGATTGTGCTAAAGTATATATATTTATGCTTAGCATCCGGAATACACATTTGTTGTCAGTTCAGCGCTGTGTTTGTCCATTTCTTCCTCTGGCCTTGTGCTGTTGCGCTGCTTCACTAGATATGTCAGACCAACTCGCCCACCAGTTCTTATTGTACAACCATGAAATGTCTTCAGACATCTCAGGCCCTATCAATGAGGCGATCACACACGAAACGTGTAGATCACCTACAAGCTCATCTCCCGACGCTGTACCAACCTCAGAGACCCAGAAACACGCATCCACGTACAGCACGCATCCCGACTATGTAAATACTGCGGTGTTCACATTTCGTCATTGTTTGCCAGCGACCGGGCACGCATGATATGGCGCGCACCGGCAGAACAAAGGAGAGGCGTGACAGACGCGGATGAGTGGCTCGTCCCGCTATTGTGTTTGGTTTCATGCAAGCGGTCTCGAAGTCAAAGTTCAGTGCACGCTCTTATGTGTGACGAAAGCAAAGAATGTGTCAGCAATTATTTCAAGGCTGTTACTATATCTGTGTGTTGGTTAATTTTATGCCGATTATCTGTCCGCGGTACGCACACATTCGCGGCACACGTCGGATTCAAATTTGGCAGGGCGCACATATACCCATACGGCTCACTTACAGAACGAAGGAACTGTTCTAAGACAGAGCCACTACAACGACCCATACAGAGCCGACGCAACCGTGGCATTGTAAAACCAAACAGATAGAACTGCCACGAGACGAACAGCTGTACTCCCAAGAGAAATAAAATACAGACAAGCCAAACAACCTACTGCTTGAAACACCGCGACGTTGAGGCTACAACACTGATCCGAAACTCGAGCTGTGACCTTTAAGACTGCTGCTTTTTTCGTGTTCCGTTCTCCTAACTCCGTTTTTCTTTGTTGTTGTTTTTTCCTCGTTTAGCGCTGACGGAAATAGTAGGAAACGCCTGAGCAGCCTAGATTTCAAACTTTTGCTAGCGTTTGATGCTTCGTGCGTAGCTTTTTGTACGGCGTCCAACTGCACTAGCGGCTGCATTGAGCGCAGGAAAGAAACGAAAGCACGGACTGACCCCTACGTAACGGGGCCGCGCCGGCCCCAGGCAGTGCTACGGCGAACGAGAGCGTGTCCGCCTCCGGCGGGGCTTCGACGTCGAGCGCCTGCGCCGCCAGACAGCAGCCTGTTCCGAACGGAAGCAGGACGCCGACGACGAGCCGTACGCCCGAGTGGATGCAGCGAGAGGAACAGAGAAGTTCCCCTCTCTCCCGCCTCTTTCTTCTCGTATTCTACACACCCCCCAGTCTAAACAAGCTGATTCCGATAAACTGTTGTTGTCACCCCCGAGGCTGCGCAACAGCGCAACAGCGCAGCATGCCGCGCCGACACTTCACCCGCGCGACAGTTCTTCGCCACACATTACAGCTGTTTGGGTGGGGGGAGGAGTCGACTCGGAAGATTCTAGAAAGTGTGTTTACGCCGTAACCGGCGGCCGGTCGCCCCGTGCTGGCCGAAAGAGAACGTGTCTGGTTCAAAGTGACCCCTGTGCTAACAACGCTTGACGGCGGCGATGCCGCAGGTTCCGATGTCTTCGTGGACCGCGAAGCGTGTCAGGAGGATCCTGATCCCCGCAGGATTGGGCTCTCGCTTCGGTACCAAGGGTACGACGGCCTCGAGACCGGCAATCGCCGATGCCCAGTGAGTACCCGCACTTTTGCGTACCGGCAGTGCGCGACCTATACGCGCGATTGACAGGCATAATTCGAGTGTAGTTTCGGTGCATTTTTCACGGCATGCGATTAAAAACTTTCTATGTGCTGTTCGGTTAGGCATGAATACCGTGAAAACGACCAAGAAACGCAGAAACGGCCGGAGAGGATACCGCGACAAAGTATAGAAATGCAAATACAAGTGGCGTTGTTCCATTTCTGCGTTAGTTTGTTTTTGTCATCCTAGCTTTTTTTTTTCTTTTATTTCGCTCTGTCCTAATTTTCTGCGATTTTCGCTTCAGAGTGCAATAAAGATGTGGCATATCGGAGGAGGAAAAGGGACTCTCTGCTCCCGAAAATAATCGAGGCTCGAAGCTTGCATACCTTTCCCTGCCTGACAAAATTAGGCAAAACGGAAAACGGAAAGGCGACGTCTGTCACCGAAGAGCCAAATGAGCCGTGGAAAGGGCATAATAATACATTGTATGTCAGGTGGTCCTATGTTCCTGGGCAGTTCCCGCGTGCAGAGTTCCCTTAGCTTTCACTTCGCTCTGCTGTACTCCTTCGGGCCAAACCATGCTTTCATGTGGCCCTTTCCTGTCCCGCCAAGTGACCGTGGTACGCGAAAGAATTCAAAAGTTGCTCTTTATTTTTATTATTTCCGGCCCGCATTTTTCAAGCGGAAGCAAAAAAAAAAAAAAACTAATACATAGTCATAGGTAACGACGCTTCCGCATGTGCCTACATTACTGCGGCAAGGGCGTAACTACTGACGGAACAAGGAAGTCCAATAGCTTCCGTATTACTGTAGACGCGGTCGAGTTGTTTGTAATCGTTATCTGCCACGCAGAACACTGTTTCGCTCTTTGCCAGTGCTTTTTAAGGGAAGCAGTGAAGTACATCGCCCAATAATTGTTCTCACAAGCATGTTCACTGCCTGGCTGCTTCTGCATACGCTAAAGCTTGCCAGGCCGCAAGATATTTTCCGCCGAGAAAACTGGATCCAGATGTTTCCCGCAAATTGAAACAAACCGCAGCCCCGTTTCTACTGAGCATGCTTTTGATGTCTTTTTCCTTATTGTTTTTTTTTTCTTTTTTTTTTTTCATACGAAAGCTGCCTCAAGATATTATAAAATGCCACATGGTAGTGCATAAGCTGAAGGAATCCGATACGCATCCCCTGATAACGCTACGTGCGAGTCGACTTTTTATGTTTCCACGGTTTTTTTTCCAATTGCTCAGTGACACGCTATTATAGCTTCTCGTTTCCTTGGCGCACCCGAGAAGGTATTTATGATGCTACACGAGACAAACTAATGACAGGGCGGTTGTTACATATGGGATGTTTCAGCAAACAATTTCAAAAATTCCTTAAGATGAGGAATTTTTAAATAGTAAAAAAGATCCTTTCTGCAACATCTTTTCAGCTGCTGCGGACGTAAATTACTGTAAAAACGTTAATAATTAATAGTAAATTAACCACAACTCACCAACTTTCTAACTTAGTGCCGAAGACTGAACGTACAAAAGCTAGTTTTGCAAGTCCAGCTGTGCAAAGAAATGTGGCTCTGATTTCAACCCAAACCGAGCCAATTTGGCGCCCAGGAGGCTCGCTGAAAACATCAAGTCCGCCGGTGACGTGTTGCAACGAATATGACGCCTCCTTTACTGTCTTGCACTTTCTCTTCCTCTGTCGCTCTCAAAGGTAAGGACTGTGCATTTGGCGATGACTGCGCTGTTCCACAAGTGGCAAAGAAAAAGGATGTACTACATGATGCACCACAGCAGAGCATGATGTTCGAATTTGGCGTCATATACTCATTGCCGCACATCAGCGGATGTCTGATTTCCGCCGAACTTCCTGCGAGTCTGATGCGCTATAACTTCGCCTTTTATGTGGATGAAAGCGCCGGATTTCTTACGTAAGACTTTAGTCAATTATTTCTCTTCATTTCAAGAACTGATATGACATTGTCTTGTCCACGGCTTCGAACTGCCCATGGCACTAATAATAATAATAATAATAATAATAATAATAATAATAATAATAATAATAATAATAATAATAATAATAATAATAATAATAGTAATAATTGCTTCACAGGAAAGGAAAGGCGCAGTATCTGTCACACTTGTTCCGTGGACAAAAACTGGTTTATTTATAGGAAGGGAAAGGCGCGGTAACTGTCTCATTTGTTTTTATGTGGACACCTCAACCGCACCGTAGGGGAAGAGAGGAAGGTGGGAGTGAAAGTGTAAAGAGAGAAAGAGGAGCCATAGTGGAGGGCTACGGAGTAATTTTGACCACCTGAGGATCTTTAACTGTTCCGTGGACACCTGACCGCGCCGTAAAGGAAGGGAGGAAGAGGGAGGGAAAGTAGATGCGGAGAAAGAGAAGCCGTACTGGGGGGCTGCGGAGTAATTTCGACCACCTGGGGATCTTTAACGTGCACACTAGTCATACAAATGTGGAAATGACTGGAAAGATAACCAGCAAGGTTTGTTAATTATCTGCGTGATTTTAAAACAGAAGTAGAAAAATTTGGGGCTGAAACGTGGAGGCTAACCAAGAGAGTTCTACTTAAGTTGAGGACAACCCAGAGGGCTATGGAACGAAAAATGGTAGGGGTAACATTAAGAGATAGAAAGCGTGCAGAGTGGGTCAGAGAAATAACTCAAGTTAACGACATTCTAGTGGAAATTAAGAAGAAGAAATGGACATGGGCAGGACATGTAGTGCGAAGAGAGGATAACCGATGGTCGCTGAGGGTAACAAACTGGATTCCAAGGGAAGGAAAGCGTAGCAGGGGGCGGCAGAAAGTTAGGTGGGCGGATGAGATTAAGAAGTTCGCAGGGGTCAAGTGGATGCAGCTAGCACAGAACCGGGTTAAGTGGAGAGATATGGGAGAGGCCTTCGCCCTGCAGTGGGTATAAACAGGCTGATGATGATGATGATGATGAGAAAAATTTGAGAGGTGTTAACACGTTCTTGGAGCATTACAGTGCAAATCTATAATTATGTTGTATACAGTGTATTTTGCCGAAGAGAATTGTACTTGCATGTGTTTCCCTCCCTGTAATGACCCTCATACGGAGGTTAACAGTATGAATAAATAAAAAATAAAATAAAAAAAGATTTCGGGGTAAATTACGTCCGTCGTGGCTGACAGTTCGTTCGCTTTCTACATTTGGGACTGTCTACTCATTGAGTTGTTCAGTGTTCGCTGAAACCCTCGGTACACTGAGAAGTGTGACAGTAACGACATGGGGTCGGATTATTTGGCTTATCACTTCTCTCTCCTCAGGTACATACACAAACGAAGGCGACAGATAACACTTTTGCTCTCTTTTCTGCGTGGCATGCAGCAAACTAAACAGAAGGTTATAACTGGGGAGGCAAAAAAAAAAAAAAAAAAAAGTAGACTAGCGCAGTTAACACCGCTTTTTCATTTAGAGAATTTTCGACATAGAGACTGTTACAGAGTTTGGCAAAGCGTTAAACGTTTTTTATTTTATTTATTTATTTATTTATTTTTTTGATAAAGGAACACGCAGCATCTGTATCACTTCTCGGTGGACACCACCACTTACAATTGACAGCATAAAAATGAACGCAGAGTCGAGCCTGATTTGAAGATTGTCGCATGATCATCGACCCAGAAATTGAACAGCGTCATGGCCCACAATCCTCTGCCGTGGCGCGGGTAGTATCTGACCAGCTACCATAACTCTCTTTGCTGTTCCTTAAGCAGCCGCCACGCCCTTCTGGGGAAATGGATATTTTTTTTTTAGTTTTGACTTCAGCGAACAGGCAGTGATCGTATTGCGCGCGACATATTCATCTGTATATCGTCTGGAACTGGAAGTTACGAAGCTGCACCTGACGTGTGTGACGTCACTGCTGCTGAGTCAGGAACTATGGGTCACCTTAAACAGTATTCGGAAGAATGTTGAGTAGATAAGCCCGTCCAGCGCCGACTTTGATCTACCGGATCATTCCCACCAATTTTGTTATAGTCGACCAAATGGTAACCGAGTACCATTTTATCGCGGCAAGTGGACAGCTTAGAATAGAAAGAAATAGTGATGAGTTCGTCGCGGGAATGATGGTTGTAACATTGAACAGCGAACGAGGCAGAGCGACTCCCAACGTCCCAAAGCGACTCAGGCTATGAGAGACGCCGTAGGGGAGGACTCTGGAAATTTCGACCACCTGGGGTTCTTTAACGTGCACTGACATCGCACAGCACACGGGCGACTTGCTTTTCGCCTATGATCGAAAAGCGGCCGCCGCGGCCGGGATTCGATCCCGCATCCTTGGGAACAGTATAGTCGAGCGCAGTAACCACTGCGCCACCCCGGCGGGGGCTACAGTGATGTGAAAAAACTGGATATTGTGAGCCTTCTGTGGATCTTCTTTCGTTTGTACATACCATGATCTTTGTCTTCCTCTTGTACATACCATCATCATCGTCCCGCGGCGCCGGCTCCGGCGCGTGCCTGGGTTCGTGATCGGATTAAAACGCTAGACAAGGCTTCGCTGTCCTTGCCGTCACGACCTCGCCGTCTCGACCTAGCCTTCTTCCACAATATCAACAATCTCCCCTCTTGAAAATCTTTTCGTCCTTACCGAAAAAGTGATTGACACCGGTTTGAAGGGAATGGCAGTGTAGCTTCTGACTGACGCCTCTCACATAGGCATGCACCAAAAGAAATTGCTGTCCATGTGTTGCTCGCGAAATAGGCCGTTTGTGGCTACACTATCACTATCATTTCTGATTTCTTTTTCTTTTTCCAAATTAAGAAAGCACTGTTTTTGCTGTGGTATTTTCGTGTAGGAACGAGGTGCCCTATAGATACAAACTACTATTTGTCGCGAGTGTCAGACTGGCAACAACGGAGCCGTTTAAAACGCGCCGCGAGCGCACTGCATGTCTAAGATAAGATTGCACGGTGAGGCTCAGTGCTGACTTCCTTGCCACTATTGTCTGAGAACCGTTCTCCCGGTTCTTTTCCTTTAAAGAGAGGGAATGCATGAAATATTAACCGAGAAGCAAAATAATGGTGCTATTTGAGAAGCCCGGGAAGGCAACGGTAACGAAAGGTTGCCTTAACAGCCGACTTGCGCCTTGCTATGACAGTGACCTTCACGTTTAGGTAGAAAATGTCTTCAGAAGAGGCAAGAAAATTCATTTACCTGCTGTATCTAAAATTCCCCGCTATCACGAGGAGGTTCACTTTTCCAATTAGCAGGTCCATATCGTAAATTATCTTTTAAAAATTGAAGAGTCTCTCCAACTGATTGGTTTGGTTTATGGGGTTTAACGTCCCAAAGGACCCGCCGATGTGAAACAGTGGTTGGCGCTCGACTACTGTGCCCAAGTATGCGGAATCGAATCCCGGCCTCGGCAGCCGTTCTTTTATGGAGGCGAAAAGCAAGGCGCTCGTGTGCTGTGCGATGTCAGTGCGCGTTAAAGAACCACAGGTGGTCGAAATCTCCGGAGTCCTCCACTACGGCGTTTCTCATAGCCTGCGTTGCTTCGAGACGTTACTCCACAAATCAGACCAACCTAACGTCCCAAAGCGCCACATGCTACGAGAGATGCCGCAGTGCTGCGGAGATTTGGATCACTTGGGGTTCTTTAACGTGCATTGCCATCGCACAGCACAGCACATGAGCATATGCTTTTCGCTTCCATCGAAGAGCGGTTGGGATTCGATTTCGCATTCTCGGGCGCCCTAACCAGTGCACCGCCACGGAGGGGCAAGACGGGGCAATCTCCAACTGATTATCGTTGTCCAAGCAAACTCTGTCCTTGACCCAACTCGGTTCGCTGTCTCCATCATTGCTCATGGGATGAAAGGTCAGTCGCTGTTGCACTGACCTTCGCCCCTAAAATTATGCTCAAATAGCGGCAAATCGTGAATACACCACACAGCTCGTCATGTGCTTGAAGAGCACCACTTCAATGCCACTCGATTTCACGAACGGACACGAGGCCTTTTCTTGCTTTTTTTTCTTTCTTTTTGTCAGGAGAGCCTTTTTCCCATAATGAAGTGGTAGTCTGGCGACGACAGACACAATGGGTCAACCGAAAAAAGGGATGCGACCTCGGATGTCGCGGCGCCGTTTCCCCCTTCTGCGATTCAAACATAGTTGTAGCGGAAGTGAAGTCCTTTTGCAAAACAAATAACAAAGGGGCTCTTATAACTAGTGTTTGTAGAGCAATTTTCTGCAACGCGAATTATTCGAGCTCGAACAAGCAGAACAACTTTTTTTTTTTTTTTTTTGGGGGGGGGGGGGGGGGATTCATTAGTGCCTTAGGATCATACATGAATCAAAATTACTTTTGAAAAGAAAAAATGTACATTACTAATTTACTAATTCCTTTGCTGAAAATTATACAAATGTATTTAAAGTACATTAGTTACGCTTATTAATTAAATTACTTTAATTGCTTTCTAGATGTCATCAGTGCAAAAACAAAGGAAGCTAGTAAACAAACCAACTTGTCTCCGGACGCGACGCAAACATTCTTTCGTCTTCCCGCCAATTTCTGTCCCAGATAACTTTTCCCTCCTCTTTTCTGCAGCACGTGACATTAAAATTAAGACAACGGCAATAAAACAACAAAAGCAGAAGCATGGTCGACCATTCGTTCGTGAGCGGGGCGCCCAGCGTCTTGCTGGCCCGGAGCTGTCTCCGCTGTTTGAAGGCATCGAAGAAGCTGTGGTCCCCTGGTTTTGCATGGTTTATCTTCATTTTCCGTCGTTATGCCTAATTTGAACTTACTTTACCTGGATGACAGACCACGTTATGTATGCTTCCCAAGTTGAAAGGAGCAGCGACGCGGGCACATAGCCATCATTTAACTAAGCTAAATACAAACGTGTGTCGGACTTCTCAGGTGGCAAAAACCACCGGTCCAATATTGGCATTATGCTGGTAATACTCTATCCCTATGTTTTGCCGGTCAGTGTCAACGTATTGGCCCAATGGACTGTGCATCCTATGCCGAGGCTTCAATTGTCGGGGTAGGTTCGATTCCCATCTCAAAAGAGTAGCCCAAGTTGCTCCGGTCAACTCATCTGCGACACAAGTTCTCGTGACGTCACACCCCGCCAACCAATCAGTGCTCCGCTTTGTCATCAGGCATGCTCGTGATTTTTCGCTCACAGCGATGACGCACTTTCCGTCCTACGGTCTGATTATATTTAAGCTCGAGAATTTTGATGTTTTTTTTGGGCTGATTTGGTATAGTAAAACATCAAGAACTAACTGTGTTTAGTTTTTAGTACTATTGCCCACAGTTAGCAACTGCTGTTTTAAGGCGAAAGCCTTACTTGTTTCATGCGTGACGTGTATGGAAAGTAGAACCAGTAAATGCAACAAAAATATGACGTGATATCTGTCAAATGATGTAACCGTTCTTTGTACAGCGTCTATAGCGACGTCATACAAGTTGGAGGGTAGTTCGCGATAGTAATTTGAACCAAGGACATATGTACTATTATTTGTAGGTGTCCATCAACAAGCCTTTCCCCGAAAACCGAAAAGCTAAAGACTGGAACACTTATTTTTCGCAAGGGAACGCAATTAACAATTTGTCAAGCTCTTTGCGAGCCTCTCAGTGCTAAACCGCCACGGAAAACCAAACACCGGTTTCGCACTTCTTGCAATTGCTTTAAGCGGAGCTAAACCAACAAGCGCAGTGTTTTACAGGGTCACAGGGTCTGCGGCTTCAACGTCACTTGGCATTTGATGCCAACAATCTCGACGGTGTTTTCGGTATGAGCGCGTAAGCTAGCCTTATCGCGTGTCTCTTGGCAGCGATTAACGGCGCAGTAGGCGTTGATTGCCGACCGTGCCATCAAACGCCCTTCACTATGTTCACGCGGTGGCCACCGACCTCAGGATGCCTCCTCTTGTGTTGCAGGACGCAGACGCTACCCGATGACACCATCGAGGACACGCAGTGCCGCCGGTGCCGACGAGTCTACCGACGACAGAGACCGCGGTAAGACGATGACTCAAATCTCGAAATCTAAAAGTTTGATTTTTTTTTTTAATCTACAGCGCTCGCGTTTACCGAATGGACGTAAATGCGCGATCAAACGTCGTTTCGGTCTCTTTGTGTTCCTCTGAACCGACACAATGTTTTCAGATGCTCGGATTCTTTAGGCTCATGAGAGTGAACAGGATTTGTGCGTCCGCGGGGTGTCATACCGTCTTTGTTGAGAAATGAATTGATTGATGATTAAAACATTGGTTGCATGAGGTAGAGGGTGAAACAAGCTGTCTGTTTGTAAAATTTCGTTGATGTGGAGTAATTAATTAATCAGAGCCAAAAAGGCCAATTACGCGTCAAAATAGCGAAGGACGCCGATATAGTGTACAGACGTCAAAACAGCCCCGGACGTCAAAATTGTGCAAAAAACGTGGAGAAAAGAGAAAAATGAGCAAAAAGAAAGAATGCAAATATGTTAAAAAGCGTAGGAAGGTCATTCGCCTTACCGCACTTGAGAGAGATCAAAATGCCTCCAATGATTTTTTCTTTGCGTTATTCAGATGGTTCGGATAATTCGTCTAGTGGTCTACTCAATCCGCCGTTTCAGCTTGTAAATATGCCACATAGTCGACACTACAATCCCGTGATCTGTAATGAGCCATGTTTCAGTCGCTGTACCTTTTTTCGATTCAGAAATCATTCTATATGCACCACGCCTAGTACTGCGATAATCCCAGTCACACATTATGTAAAAGGCGACGCGACATAGACTTAAAACCCCTCTCAAAGTGGTAGAGACATCAAAATTTTCTTATTGTATTTCTGCTTTACGGTTAGGCGTAAGCCATTGGTAAACATGAATCACCGCATGAAATTGATTTACGTTCAGTCAAGTCCGGCAGTGCATGGTTCACCAAGTAATTCATTATAAAGCTGCAATAGTTCGCTGCCTTATAGTTTTGATTCACGCAATCATTTACGCTAAGCTGCTCCAAAGCTGGAACGGCAGAAGCTCAAAATAGAGCTATTAGAGACTTTTAGTTTAGCGCTACCGCGCGAGCGTCAGTACGCATGCGCAGATCACCCTGATGGTGACAGATGGCGCCACGTTCCCGTCAAATTTCGGCGGACGCCGCACGCGAGGACCAATCAGCGCGTGCTGTGCAGACGGTGCGCGGTAGCGGTAGACGGCCGCGGTAAGCGGTAGCGCTCAACTAAAAGTATCTATTACCGTTCTTATGGGCGTCACGCGTGATCTCATAATAGCTCGCGATGTCGGAACCCCCTCGTTCGGCAACCTGAAAACAACTGGTAAACTGTGTGGCAGAAGAAATTCAATTAAAAGTAATCTACTGAGTGCAGGCTAATTTCACGAGGGGACATGTGTTTACTAATGTATTCCGCATAATTCTAGAGCAGAAATAGAGTAAGAAAATTTCAATGTTTCTGCTCCTTAACCTAGCAGTGTGAACTGCCTGCGTGGCATATAGGAGTATCGTGTCTGACTCAGGTGTCAGACACCCGAAGGGTTCGATTGCCATCTTTCTCCCATAGAGTTTCTTACACTCTTAACTAGAGGGAAAGCTGAGGGCGCTGCACTTCAGCCACCATGGGCGCGCTAAGGCTCATGGGCCGGTGTGCTACTTGGTGCGGGACAGTCGGTTTTTCTCGGGTGCGCGGAGTGGCGTTACTATAATTTTCCTTTTTCATCATCATCTTGCGGTGCGTACATAGACTGCAAAAGCCATTGTAGCGAAGGCGCAAAAGCAGACGTTGCCAATAAAAGGTTTCTGTTTCCCGAAATGCCACTAAAAACTTCCTTAAGTGATTGCGCAACCATGAATATTTTCAAAACGTTTTTTCTTTTTAAAGTGTGCCTATTATAAGTGCGAAATATTGGTATTTGTGCTGCTCAAAACAGCCAATAGGAGAAAGAGCCATCGCTTATATTGGATAAATTTCACACTAACATGCTGTTTCTCTCTCTTTTTGCAATTTGTAGTCACAGAATTTAATATTAGAGCATTGTTTATGGTAGAACAACGTTTATCTTCGCATTAGTTTTGGCCAAAAGTTGTAGTTCTGCACTCGGTAGCTCTCCGGACCCTGATGCTTTGAGCGCCCATGGTGGCTGAACCGTTCGTCAGGAAACTCCATGTAAACTCCAGATGGCAGCACAGCTTTCCCTCCAGGTAAGAGTAAGAAACTTTATGCTTTCTCCCATATTGAAATATCTCGCAGAGCAGGCAGCTTTTACCATGTCACACAAACCATCAGCAAACCAGTGTCCGGCCACGTCACGTGTCACCTACTAAACCATGCCATAACTATGCCCGCGTTTTCGTGTCTCGGCGTCTTGTAGAAGCCGACCGCTAACTATTAAAAATAGGTTTTTGGTATGAACACTTCTGCGGCAAAGTTGTACCAGTGTTTGCGAGCATTAGAAAACAGGAAAACAGGAAAGAAAGTTTGGTAATTATTTTATTTTAGTAATTATGTTTATTTGATAATTAAATATTTGGTAATTAACGTTCAAGACGAAATTCTTAATGGTTCATAAGTCGCTAAATCTGACGCCAGAAAATGTCCACAAGCGTGACCCCGGAAGTGTTCTCAGTCACGTGACCATAGTTGTAACGGAGGGTACTTTCTTTTCCTGCATGCTTCACGAAAAGTGGTATCGGGACGTCGACTGTCAATTAGTTTGTCGCCGTGCGGATGTGATGTTCATGTCTTGGAAGAGTCGCGATGAGAATAACGAAGAGGAAACAGCTACAACTATATGCAGTCATAAAATTCACCTCGTCAAGCTGTTCCACCTGATATATACAAAAAGCTGCATGAACACATTTTCATATCAAAGAGCCCCCAAATACGACATAACAGGCGGTAAGTCTGTTTACAGCCCCAGACTATTCCGTTTGCCACAGAATCTCGGCAAACCGGCGCTAGCTGTTCTTTCTGCATTTCTTTCGATTTCACGTCCAACGTCACGGCACTGCTCTTTAAATCCCCCCCCAAGACTGGATTCTCAAGCTGCTCTTGCAACATCTCCACTCTTCATTAATCGATTACAACTCGCTATACTTGGCTCCATAAATTATGCATGCAAGTGATCCGATGCTTGTTGTAGTGCCCTGTGCCTGCTGACCACCCGAAGCTGGTTCGAGCGAAAGCAGCCGAAAATCAATGTCTCAAAGTGACGAAAGGATTCATTATTAATTGAGCCAAGAATCTACAAACAAGGCGTCCTGGACACATAGTTAGGAGGCTCATAAAATAGCTAGTATACAAGCACACACACATAAAAGAAATTCTAACGGCAAGCCACCAAATCAAAGCCGAAATCGAGACAACTCCACAACGCTGTGTTTCTCGTCAGCCGACCAGAGGAAAGCGAACGTGACTCAGATCGGTGTGTCAGTTGCCACCCGCGTTATCCTCTCTCGTAAACAGGACGTGGGCGGCGTTGTAAAAAAAAAAAAAAAAAAAAAAAAAAAAAAAAAAAAAAAAAAAAAAATTCACGTCGGGTTTGTACGAATACACTCTCTTGCGTGTCCAAGCGGAAGATTGCTGCAATGTAAGCGCAGTCGCATCTCGAGACTACATTTCACTGCTCATTTTCTGCAGCCTCGGCTCATCCCGAAGCTTTAGATTTCTAGCACTGCTGCCTTTGAGTTTGTCTTCTTGTCGCCCGTAAAATACTTTGCGCATTGTTGCGGTTGACTGTACTATCTATTACAGTAGAGCCCAGCTGGTATCGAATATATCGAAATATTGCTTATATAGAAGTCGTGCACATCGATGACAGAAGGCGTATCTTCCCAACTAAGGTGTATACAATAGGTCCACTGCTTCCTCCCTCTTCAGAAACCATATTAACCCGTACGTAATACGCACGCGCCGTATAGTGGCGTAATGTTTGGGTGCTAGACCGCTGCACCCAAAGATGCGGGATCGAATACCGGCCGCGGCGGTCGCTTTTTGATGGAGGCGAAAGCAAGGCGCACGTGTCCTGTACGATGTAACTGCACGTTAAAGAACCACAGGTGGTCGCAATTTCCGGAGCTCTCCACTACGGCGTCTCTCATAACCTGAGTCGCTTTGGGACATTAAACTCCATGCACAAAACAAAATAACATCAAACAAAGCCATATTTAATTTGCACTTCGGTTCTCGTTCTGGTAAATAGCGAAAGGTATTTTTGTCGCCCTAATTTCACACGAAGGATTTGCTGTTTGTACTGCCCAACACGGGCGATGTGCATTTAACAGAGCTTTTATTTTGAATTGCAAGAGGCTGGTGCTTCACGTTTCGAAGCTTTTCTGGGAATCCTGACACTTGACAAAGCCCGTGCGAGTGCATTGAACTGGGCGTGTTATCAATTCGACGTAGCAAGCGCGTCCTTAGAAATAACTGCGGAATGCAAGGAAATCCTATCAGCTATGGGCACGACCTCCGCTGCGTCGTCCTGTTGCGAGGCAGATGGGATGAGTCACAGAGGTGCCTCTGTCTCACTGGCCGGTAGATGGAAACAAAAGCTTATGCTTCGTGGAAAGAACAAATATGGCAAAAAAAGTGAAAAACAACGCTGTTTCGTATGCACCGTGAGCCTCCTCCACACGTCAAGTGCAGATCAAACCCCTTCCACTCTGATATATAGAGCACCGTTGAATAATCGGATGGTGTATGGCACGCCTGCCGTATTGAAAATGCCCCTCGCGACAATACTTGCCCTTGCTTGCCACGCAGAGTGGCCATTGTCTTTATATGTCTTCAAGAAGCAAAAGCTAATTGAACCTGACTTCGCGTCCGATGCGCGATATGAATCGGCCCTTGAAAACGCGTTCCACCATACTTTGTTACACGTATATGACGTGGCGTGGAAGCGCAAGCGCAAGTGCCAGTGTCGTTGTACAACCTCGCCATACAGATAGTTCTCTTCGCTATACTTTTTCCGTTATCCGTGCGCTGTTTCCAGCCTTATCAAATGAGCATACAATACTCGGCTGGCCGAGTTTTCACTCATGGAGCAACACTGTCTTGTTTCTGTACCATTCAGTATTACTAGACGGTTATCAATTGTTCCAGGAGACATGTAAAAGGCGGCTCGCTTTATATACAATAATTTTTCCCGCGGGACTTCAGTCGCAGAACTTTTAAAACTAGCCAACTTGCCGCAACTAACACAGTGTAATCAATTTCCATACTAAAATTCACGTATCAGATTTTAAATGGACATTACAATTTTAGCACCTCTGATATAATTACACCTTCTTATATGCCACCGGGAAGAGGCATCAACTAACAATTACACCATTTGCGTGTAAAAAATAATTGCATTAAATATTTTTTTTTCATGGACCTTAACTGACTAGCTTAACAGTGACGCAACCTTCTTTGTTTACTGCCCATCTCAACCGATCATAAAAACCCAGTTATGCCCATTTCGATTTTTTGGTTCCTCTTTTTTCAGCAGTGCACTGTGTTAAAAATGATTTTTCTATTGATGTGGCAGTGTATTTTTCTTTCTTCACTTCATTCTGTTGCCTGCAATTATTATTTTCCCAATGATATATTCCCACCCTGCTAAAATCCCTCCTGGTTTGCAGTCGTCGTTATGGGAGAGCCGGTATCAAGTTTGGCGTCAGCCACGTGTACACACCTTGGCTTGAGACCACTTCGGCTTCACCCAGTGCAACAGTCGGCTTAGCATGCCTTTTTCAAGAAGGAATAGTTCATAACTTGCCCCGTATTCGGCCAGTCTGTTTGGCAGCGTTAAGCTAGCTTCCTGGGTGACAATTAGTGTTAAAAATTTCGGGACACGCTTAAATCTCGAGCTTTAAGGGTGTGACGCGAAAGCTTTAGAATGGGGGGCCTCACAAAAAAAAATAAAAAAAAAAATAGGGGAATCATTTAAGCTCTGTCGTTCAGTTTATGACGCGACAATTGCTAACTCTCCTTGCGGATCGCGTACATGGACTCTGCAACTCGCCAAACTACTACTCCCTAGTCTAATATCTCACACATATTGAGGCGAAAACCTTTATGGGATCATGGGTGCGTGCAGAAAGTGTCCACTCGCAGAGGGTGTCACAGCGCCCCTGTCGAAGGATGACGTAATTTATGAGTGAAATTGTGGTTGTGTGAGGTACAGGAGGAAAATATCATGTGCGAAATTACGTTGATGTGGAGTAATTATTTAATTCATTAGAGCTGAAAAAGTCAATTAGACGTCGAAATAGCCATAGACGTCGATATAGTGTGCAGACGTCAAAACAGCCACGGACGTCGAAATTGTGCAAAAACATGTGCAAAAACGCTGCAAAACTTTAATGTCAGGCCTCGTAATTGCGTTACAACATCGAAAACAGTTCAGTTCAGTTCAGTTCAGTCGTTCAGTCGTGTCCGACTCTTCGTGACCCTATGGACCATGTCACGCCACGCTTTTCGGTCTCTCACTATCTTCCTAACATCAGATAACTTCATCTGCAGCGCCTCGAGGATGCCATCTAACCATCGCGTTCGCTGCCTACCCCTTCTCCGGCGACCTTCAACCTTTTCCAACATCAAATCTCTCTCCAGCGACTCCTCTCTTCTCATCAGATGACCAAAGTAGCCGAGCTTTAACTTTAGAATTTGACCCTCCAAAGTAAGAAGAGTAAAAGAAGGAAAACGTAGTAAAAGAGAAAAATGAGTAAACACAAAAAAGGTAAAAAACAACCAAGGGTTAAAATGGGCATAAAAAAAAATCTGGAAGAAAATCAAATGAGCGAAAAGGCGAGGAGCAAAGAGTCGCACGAAAGGCTTTCGCCTTACCGCACTTCAGAGAGATCCAAGCGCCTCCAACAAAATTTTCTTAAGTATATATGCAGCCTTATGTAAAGACCACCTCGCATAGATATAAAACCCCGCTTTATTCAGCTACACAAGCATGCCTGCGTGACCTAGGTGTATAGAGCGTGTCTGGCTCAGAATGCTAGGGCCTTGCAAGGCTGGACTCTGATCTCAACGTCCCATCTGCAGGAAGAGCCCCGAGTTGGCAGCTTCCTTTCTCCGCGACGCTCACGTACCCTTAGCAACGCTGTTGCTAGCGCCCCGAGTTTTCATAGCAACCGCGTCGGCGTTGCTAATGGCCCGACTTGGCTAACTCTAAATTTTGACGTCACTTCCGCCACACTTTCTTCAATGCATTGGGAATGGCAAGGGCCTCTCCTAAGTTGTTTCCTTCCTCCATGGCCACAGCCATGCTCGCGATTTTTCGCTCGCAGCGCCAACAATTCAGATTTCCAACGGACGTTTGCGAAGAGCAGCAAGCCGGAAGTGAGTGAGTGTGCGGAAGTTGAAAGCGAGTATAAGTGGGGACGGTTGACCCCATTTTCCAGTATATAGTTAAAAATAGTTTCTCTTCCGCCTCACTGCGTCGAGTGTCGCGACTGCCTGACAGGTTGTAGCTGCGCGCTCTGAGACCGCCGGACGCTGTGAAAGCAGCTCATTCGGTGGTTTGTGGCAATACCCCGAGTGTGTAGGGCCACATCAAACTTGCATTTGTGTTTGACACGTTTCGGCCTTTCGTCGTGCTACATTGTCGGGTTTATACCTCTGCCTCGTCAAGCTACTTGATTTCTTATTTTAGCGCACGCAACCTTAAAGAGACCTTGATAAATAACGTCATTTTCAACTTCACTTGCTGAAATTCATTGGGATGCGCCGGTCTGCTCAATGCATGCGCAGCTATTATGCGCTGCATCGGAAAGGTCGACCACACGCGTGGTACGCAAGCGCAGTAGTGGAGATGACAACTAGCTCCTTGTAACAGGTTTTGTAACAGAAAAAAAATAAAAAGGGGAGTAGTAGAAAAGCTTCGGCTGTTGGAGCTAGCAATTTGAGATTTTCTCTGTAACCGCAGTAAAACAAAACTTGAATCGTAACATTAACTTTCATCTTTATACCGCCGGGAAACCTAGATGATGAAAAGCAAACAAATTATATGAGGCAACAACCTCACATTTTCTCACATATTCTCACTCAAATCACATAAGAAATCACATACAAGTCGCATATATTTGCGTAAGATCTTAGTTTCTTGTACATTAACATAAATTATGGAAGATATTTTATGATAATGATGTGGACCGTATGAGAGTCTATGTGATTTGATGAGATTATGTGAGGTTATTGCCTGGTATAACTTTTCGTCTTTCAGTAGGTGTACACAATATTTAAGAATGTAATTCTTGAGATTTACACCCGGGTAGCGTTTCTTGCATTTAATTATTCTGAACAGGCATGATTGGGTCCATCGTATGCTGAACGCAACGAGAGACTCTTGCGAAGAGAACGAGAAGCTCGGATGCGTCATTCCTTATGCATTCCTTGGACATGAATTCCGGCCAAATGTTGTTTACTCAGCAGCGTGTTTAGTGATCGTGTATCGGTTGTGCCGTACTCTGGTCTCCCAAGAATTTATAAATTTTATCGAATTGCTCGATAAACAGCGGAATGATTTAGATGGCGATACTTTCTTCTCAGCTCGTCGGCAATGCTTGTCTGCTCTGCCTTTGGCGTTGGTAGTTTGTTAGTCACGCAGTAACGTTTCTGTGATGATTTAATTCGTTTCCAAAGTGATAGTAATTTCCGAAGACGTTTGCAACGTGCTTTCAGAGCGCCGGACAGCTTTACCTTTCAGACACCGCCAGGAAATTTCCGAATGATGCTCCACGTGATTATGCGCGGCTGGAACCGAAAGTGCGAGAAGGAATCTATTTCCATAGACTAACAAAAGCTAAGAGTACACGCTCGCGCTCTTTCGGGGCCGAGCATGGCGTACCAAGCCTCCGCTAGATGGTGTCGCACATACTTGTGGCTTATCATCATCAGCTTGTGACTGTAGCCTCCAAGATTTGGCGGCATGCGGCGGTCATTTATAAGTCTGGTACGCCTGCTCGCCTCATCTAGTTCTGCGGAAAGCTGAAGTCGGCCACATGGGCATACGGGGGTGCCCTCACTCATCCAGTTTATAATATATGTTGCTCTATGCTATATACCTCGAGACAGAGCGCGCGCTCCGCTGTGCTGAATGCACCAGCCTGATCTGGCTCCGAAACTTTTATCTCGGACTTCCACTTTTTCTTGTCCGGAATGGGTTAATAGAACACTCCGAAAATGGTCGCCACGAATCGACATCAGCGGGTTGATTCCATAAGCTTCCATTTTGAGATTCGCCTTAGATGTCTATTTTCATCTCTGACATTGGTTGTGTGACGAAGCCACGCGTCGCTCAGCTTAGTTTCTATGCTGTCGCGCATCATTGGAACGAGAAGGGCTGGAATACTGGTGCCAATGCCAGTGTTTGGCTGAGTCTTGGCACGATGTAGCTATGTGAGTGTATATTTCTGCACCCTATACCATTTCTTACACATTTGTGGAAGAAAGGCGCAGCGAAGTTTAAAAGCGCGACTTCAATTTCGCTCTCGCCGAAGTTTTTTGAAGGCTTTTTTTATTTCAAACATTGCAGAATTTCACTGTAATTATTTCACTGTGGGGCTCTAGCAAGAGGGGCATAATCAAACATTATTCAAGGCATGAAATGACGAGCATATGCATATAACATTAGCAGAGAGAAAAAAAAAAGTTCACCGGTCCGAAGCGAACAAAAAAAAAGTGCATCATAATAGAAAACGAGAAACTCGTTAAATGAGGAGGTGACGTTATCTTGCAATATAACCGGACAAAATAATGTCAGGAGGTAAAGCATTCCGTTCTAGGGAAAAGCTATCATTAAATGTGAAAATTGATGCCAGTGCGTGTCCCTGCGTGTGCTTGGTCGTAAAGTGAGCTTAGACGCATGTAGGCAAATTCATGTTTATTTTACCTGGTGTAGGCAGCGACTTAGCAAGGTGAGGCGACTAACTTTCCTTCGCGATTCCGAAGTGCTATGCTCACTCATTAGCAAAGGTCAGTCATGTCTTCTATACTCGCCAAAGTGTGGCGCAACATGTAGCAAAGAGCTGATTTCATAGCATTATGCACCAGGGTAATCCATTTGGCACAACTTGGTGCAAATGGCGCAGCAGCTCCACCACTGCAAGCTTTTCGCAACTGAAGAACAACGCTCCTTTCTAGGTTTTTCTTTTTTCCTTCCTCTGGAGCTGCTGGGTGTCTTTGAGGTTCGTCAGGGAGCGGAGCTTCACGAGACGACCCTCAGCCAGCATCACCCTCGCCCTCAACCGGGCCTCGCCATTGTGTGGCGCACCACGCCGGACGAATCTCTCGCCAGATATAATTGCTGTTTCCTAGTCGGGCATGGCGCTTGCTACTGTGGACCCCCGCGATGTTCACTTCTGCGGAGGCCGGTCGTAGCTAGTACACTTCTATTTTTTTTTTTTTTTCTAGCACACGAGGCACTTGAGTAGCGGGCTCCATTTCTCCTCCATTGTGAGGAAAGTGTATTTGAAGCAGAGAATGTCCGGCCATCTCTTAAGAAATAATTTCCTTCTTCGTCTCGAAGAAGCTATTGTTCAGCGTTACGGCGCACACGCGATGTTGCAACCATGCGATATTCGTGGTACTTTTTTTTTCTTCTGGCATTTGGCGGAGCGACTTGAAAGCAGCGAGGTCAAACTGGCTGCTCAATGCGATACATAACGCGTCGACATATTTAGAATAGCCTGACTGTCGGTTGTTACCAATACAGGGTGCGTCACTGCTCATGGGCAGAATGCTATGCTGAACGAGTTAAGGGCGTGACTAGTTAGTACCCCTTTATGTGCTTAGACCTTACTATTCAGCTGCATCTGCCTTACTCCTGCAGTCATCGTTTAAATTCCCTAACATATAACGTATGGTGAATGTCCAAACAGTGACGCTGTTTGGTCGAAATATAAGCCCTCGTGCATTAGTTATAAGCTAACTAGAAACCACTGTATGTCGCATCTCTATACTTGTAATAGTATATTAGTGCACAACCATCTTCAAGCAAACCTATCCAAGCTTTAAATATCCTACGCTTCGTATTCCGCTGATAGTAGTCGCAATTTCAAATGACAGTTTTTGGCGCACTTCACTTTTTTCGCTTGGGAGCAGTTTGTTGAATTATCGTGTAGTGAGTTCGGAACTCAGTTCGACAGTGAATTCGTCCCTTTTCATTAAATGTTGCTTTTACGCGAAAATCTCCGTGTTAACATATCCTGTGTTCAGGTTTCTGAACTGGACATATGTCTGAAACGAAATGAAATTTAAATAAATTCTACTCCATTAAACACTACAGCCTTTTTTAACCTCATGTTCGGCGCATGATAGCTTCAGCTACTTATGTGCCATTAAACACAATACAAAATAATATAAAACGAAAAAAATTGCGCTTCAAAAATTTAGTCTGCTTGCAAATAAACATTTGGTTCAGGCAAACATCATGCTTAAGCTGCTGAGTACGCCAGTTTGGCACCAGACGCGGCGGCGCCTACATTTCGCTATAGAGAGCAAATTAATTGTGCTAAAATAAACCCACGTGGTCGAAGTTAATTAAAACCTTTTTAATGTGGCGTCCTTTATAATCACTGTGTCATCGCGCGTAAAAAAAAAAAAAAAAAAAAAAGGAGGAGGAAACATGTTGTTATACAAGCCTGGCATGCGATCGCAGAAGTACTGAGTTCGAGACGATCCTCTTATTTGTAAAGAGGGCACAGACTGTCTCACAAAAGTTGCCGTGAGGTAAGTGGAGGCTCCTGGTGCTGAAACCAATGCAGAGGTTGTTTGTTCTCAGTCCAGCATTACACGGTGCTATTATGATTGTGATGGAGCAGCGGCATATTGTGAGATACTATTACGCACGTATATGTTGTGCACATGCAGTTTGTATTTAAGACTGCCGCAGCAAACCAGCGCGTTGCGTTTGTGAAAATAAATAGCAAAAACGGCAAGACTGCCGAAGAAGAATGTGCGGAAATATAAATTATGGCGCAGTTTCACAATATGTGACAATGATTACGTTCAAAAACTCTTCCCCAGAATTTCTCCAATATTTCGGTGTGTGCCAGTGCGTATAAAGATGTACTCGAGATGGGCCTACATCGCTAGTTCAATACACGTGAACAGAGTCGGGCGCCCCGAACAGCTGACACCATTTCCGGCCGGCTGCAACCCTGTGGTATAGCTACACTGCTTCAAAAGAAACACGCGAAGCATCCATTATGGGCACAATATCCGTGAACACGATGGCGATCGGTTTCACGTCGACCAAACAAGACCGGTAAATACTTCCTGATATCTACTGGTCCTTCCTGGTTTGAAGGCAACTACTTCCTCTGTGGAAACAGAGCAGACGAAGGAGAGAGAAACCAATGTGGCAGCTCTTTTCCTTGCAAATGGTCTGGAACAGTTGCTGGGCATATTAGGCCTAAAGTGCTGGCCGCCTTCTCTGACATCGCGACACGCAAACCCAGTGACGAGGTCGGTTGGCTGACTGAAGGCGCGTCGACGGTGCTCATTACGTGCCCTGGCAATGCGGTCAGAAGGGTAGAGAGTAAAATTAACTTTGAAGCATGTCTGAGTGTCTTCCTCGTCAGAAGGAAGACAGCGAGGGCGATGCCAACGACACGAAATGCGCGCAGACCACGTATCACGGCTGCGCCACTCCCTGTATGCCATGCACTTTGCGGAGCACGCCTGTCGACCCCATTTGTAAATGTTACTCGCCTCCCAACGAAATGGTGACAAATAAAAGCAGCTGAATAAAAAAGAATACAACGGCGTTTGGGTCCTCCTGTAGGGGCGTGACACAGGATCGCAAAAGAGCGGTGAAGATCGGCAGTACATTTCGCTCCCGCTGAATCTGTTCGTAGCTGAATGCAAAGTTGCTGGAGGCGAGCCGCCAGCAGTGACTCGCCGCCAACTCGGATCAGCTTGTTCTTAGATCTGACACTAAAAATGCCTACCGGAAGGGTTAATATGCGAAACATTTCTTTATTATTCAGCGGTTAATATGTTTTTATAGCGTAAGTGCACCATGCCATTAAAAAGCAGCTAGCCGGCTGGTCTTATTTTGGTCACAAATTTTCCTTCCATAGGGGAGTAATACATCAGCATACGTTCAAACGCTGCGATACGGCTGCAAAACAAAGCGCATACTCTAAGTAGTTCCTTGCAGCTACGATGAGGGTAGAAGCCATGATGTGACACTCAGGAATGTAGTAGGATGCAAGTTAAAAAACAAAAACAAAGCAGCAGTGGCTAACTATGGGCCATGGCACGCGGCGTGTGTATTACTCCGTTGAACAGTAAAGAAAATCAGTTTTTGATGTTTGTCTCCACCAAACAATCCAGAAGCATCGAAATGCTTCTGTTTATAAAGTTGGTCTGATGATTAGTTGTTGTTGTTGTCGTTGTTTTTTTTTTTTTTTTTTTGCTAAGGCAAGCATAAAATCTTTTACAGCTTTTACGTGCCACTGTACCGTCTTTGCCAAAAGTAACCAGGCTGCTCCGAAGGCTGCCGGAGCAAGCGCGCGGCCGTGTGGCGGCGTTGCGCTCGCTATGGCTTATCAGTGCTCGTCAGCTCCGAGGGTACAACAGCTGACGTAACTTCGCACTCTCACTCTCGCCCGTTGGATGATAAAAACTAGGCGCGTATGATGTGTGGGCTGCGGTTTCACGCGTGCGAAGCCTGGTTGTGCCCAGCGAGGGCGCTCAGTATAGCGACGGGGCTATTATCTCTTCTCGGCAACTGCGGAAAACAGAAAAGCAGGTGGTAGTAGACACGGTGAGCTCTTGTTCGTTTCTAGGACGAATATGTGCTAGATTTGCCAGACAATGCTGCTCTGAAATAAGGGTTCCGCGAACGAGAAAGCAGTGTGCATATAATGGCTAAGCGTGAGGAAGCTTTCATTATCGTTTGTCACCTATACCAAAACATACTTACAAGCAAATGCAAGAATTTGTTAGAATCAAACATTGATCTTATTTATACACAGCCTCCCCAAGGGACTAGCACAATTTTGCAAGCCTAAAAGAGAGATAAGGTGGCTTGGAAAGGTTCACAAGCTTTCCCATAACTTTGTACCGGAGTTGCGGTCCGTAAAATTGCAGTACGCAAGGCACCTCGGAGAAAGCATGTTGAAATTTCAAGGTGCGTTATCATTCTTTACGTACAGGCGCATCAAACACGCAGGAAAGCACAATTCTGCTGGTGTGTTTCACTAGCGGATTGCAGAACACAAGCACGTATAATTATATAGCGAGAAACGCGACATCTGCTTCAGGGCAGTTGCCGAGAAGAGCGAATAGCCCCGTCGCTATACTGAGCGCCCTCGCTTGGCATAACCAAGCTTCGCACACGTGAAACCGCAGCCCGCACATCATAAGCGCCTAGTTTTTATCATCCAACGGGCGAGAGTGAGGGTGCGAAGTTACGTCAGCTGTTGTACCCTCGGAGCTGACGAGCACCGATAAGCCACAGGGAGCGCAACGCCGCCACACGGCCGCGCACTTGCTCCGCCAGCCTTCGCAGCAGCCTGATTACTTTGGGCAAAGACGGTACGTTTACGCAATTAGGCTTCAGTCGCTGCACAAGTTCCGTTATGTATCCTGACAGTCTACCACGACCTTATACAGCGCCGATTCAAACAGCTGCCTGCATAACCAAAACGGTCTAGCGCAGGCCTATATTCATCGGCTGGCCATGACGTCACTCCTAAATTGTAGCGACCAGCGAGACGCCAACGTTAATGGCTGCCGTGCCGATGGCCGCCCTCTCCTAGGCGCGACCAAGGCTGGCGGGCAGATATGCGGCGCGGTGAGGCTGTTTATCATCGCTACCCATTTACTATATTGCACAGATATCACTTGCCTGGAACGGGAAGCTCTTGTGTCCTCACCAGGGAGTGCAGGTCACCCACTAAGACACGTATTCCACTTGGTTCGCTTTCATGGCCAGTCACTGACACACAACACATCACTGCCTTCAGTAGGTGTGAAATAGCTAGGCCTAGCGCCTGATGCCTTCGTTCGCTTTCTGCGAGAAGGCTTGCGCACGTCGGAAATATCAAACATGTGGTACGAAACACAATATACGCAGTACACTCCTTCGTTCACCACTGCACGCACAGTATCGGTAGACAACGCTTTCCGACAAGAGCAGAAGAAAGAAAAAACACCAAGCAAGAGACGATGCATGCCCGCCAAAACTTGGCGGGTACTGATATCGCCAGCTACGCATTTCCCCTAGGTGCGGTTCGAAGTTCCCCGTCGAAGGCCGTGACTTCGCAAAGTTTCCCGAGCTTGCATGCGGCCCGTGCCAACCACGCGGGGCGCACTCTATTCCTTCTTCTGCCTCTTCTGTGTAACATTTGTCAGCTGAGTTGCCTGCGTGTATAGCGAAGCGACATGCAACCAGAACGGTGATCACTCAAGAGAGCTGGCAGTTAAATGAATTTTGTTTCTTCGCCGTATTAGCTACTTGCATTAATGTACACAAGCAAGCAAGTATGGAAGCTCCTGATCTGTTTTGCTGCAGCAGAGCCTAAGTTGTCCCTAGGAACGAGTGCAATGCGGTGCGTATACCAGGGAATTTACAGCTTTTTCGGATGTTAGAAAAGCTGTCTTCCCTGTATGGTTCGCCTTGTTCACGTGACTCAGCACTCCGCTCCCGAGATTACTCGCTGATTTCTGCCAAACGCATAGGATGAACATACGCTCAGAGTATTAAGATACCAGTTCTCTCTACAGCGCGGCAGCAGTCACGCCCATGACACTATAATTTCTGCGCGCTGTTAAACATTCATTGGTCTTATGTCTTCGGTTGAGACGAACTGGGAACTGGCTCTGCGCGCAGGCACGCAGGAAGTGGTGTCAAGCGCGACAAGAATATGACTTCTCTGTGTGTCTTGACCGAATGTGCAAAACACTCGCAAAGTGCCGCCAGGCTCTTTCTGTCTCATGTTCTCCGGGGCTCCAGAGGCTCTCGAAGATCTCGTGGTGTATTCTACGTTCGTACAAACCATGGGTAACGAGGGAAGACAGCGCATGCTCGCGAAATGTGATTATGGTGGTGCATGTTTGTCAGGCACCACGCCACGGCGTACATGCCTGGCAGTTCCGATGCATTCATACAGAGCTCCAGTTTGACGCACGGGCTGTCGGCCGGTGGCTGCGCGAGTCCAGCGCAAATATTGCTGCCACATTCGACTTTCCTTTCAAACAAGCCCACTTCAGACATTTCGTCTCGTTTATCTCTCCATCGAAGCTTGTCATCGGTCATTGTAGAGTGAAATGCAGCTTCATCGTCAGCGTCGTCTGCATGCCCGTGGCGTCTGCTAGCGCGAGCTGTCCGACGGTATTTTGCCATGTTCCGCCGTTGGTCTCCACGGTCGCACGGTGCCAACCACTCATTTCGAGCTCGTCCCAGCCGAACGTGTAGCACTGTATGAGGGCGCAGGAAACACAAGTGTCGCCAGCCAAAGATAGAAACAGGGTCTTCGTTAAAAAAGCAAAAGCATGTGACGTTTTTTTTTTTGTTTTTTTTTTTTTTTACCATGTTGTTAAACCCTGGCTACAAACGCGTAGGCCATAAAAAAACTAGATTTAAAAAAAGACTAAATCCACAATAGACAAGGAACCTTAAATCTAAAGGCAATAATTACTAAGGTTGATATCACCAACAGTGAAGTTTACAGCTGTTAATGTTGGTTGCGGCGATTTTTATAACAAAGATGTTTCAGCCTAAGCAGTGCATATATTTAATGAAGAAAAAAAAAAAGCTTTTCTGAGACATGTCTTTGAGGTTTTGAAAAAGTAGACACAGGGACTTTCCTCGTTGAAAGCTGTGGAATAGAAGTCATATGCACCAAATAAGACTAATAAGGAGCGCTGTGACTAAATCGCACTAGTTGAGCCTCGCCCTGTGAGAGCTGTTGCTGCTTGCTTAAAACCGCATGTCGGGCAACCGTGTCCACTTGCAAACACGTCACTTTGTGAGGAAGGAACTGCTGTTGGCCCACACACTCCTCGCTCTGAAGTAACCACGCTCACGCGGTCTGTGGACACGACCATTTGATCCGATGAGTCGGTATTCCATCATCGAGGACTGTGCACTGCTGAATATATTTACTTTTGCGAACACATAAAACGCTTGATACCGGAGGTTGAAAACTGAACTATCGTTCCAACTGGACAACAGTTGAAACTGCCCGTACGACATAATTGTTACACAGACATCGCAGGTTTCATCTGGCGCTTTGTGCCAGAACTGTACTTCTACCCATCCATATACTTTGTTATAGATGTGGAATACGCACATCGGACATTCAGCAGGGAAACTCCATGCGGTTGTCTATCGGATGGCAGCGTTGCTTTTGACCTGCTAATAGAGAAGGGAGGCTGATGATAATGATGCGGACGTTCTTCTCCCGATATGAATGTTTCTTTTTAAATGTGCTATCTCCGCTCATTTGCGCTCCGCACGACATCTTTCTTTTGCGGTCATTGAATCCTTCACAGATGTGTTTTATTCGCGAACTGTATTTATTTATCTATAATGGATAAGGAATCAATTTCCTCGGTCAGTCGTTAGCACATCGGTCTGCGACTCTCTGAAGTTATTGGCCGCTCAAGAAGCAGCAGCGATCACATCAAGCACAACCAGCTGATCGCCGAGGCTGAATTCATTGCTGCAAGTGAACGAAAATAGAGACGCAGCGAAGAAAGGACTCTGCTCTTTGTATATTTTCTTTCTCCAACACAGCGAAAGCTGTGATCTCCCATCACGGAAGTACCAAGCTGTTATGGCTCGATTAATGCGGGCGTGCTTCTCGCGTGGTGAACGGGCATTGCAATGCAACTGAAAATGCAATGGAGAGAGAGAGATGACTAGTGTCAAGGGTGCAGCGCGGCGTTCCGTCTCAATTCAGCGCCGTCTTGTCCTCTCGTCCAGTCCCTGTCCCTTTTGCGATGCCATCTGTTCAAAAAGAGTTGGCATGGTTTCTTTTGCAACCTGTGGCATGACACTTGAAACTGATGTTCTCGTGCTTTTCGCGCAAATGAGCATTCTTCGACGCGAATGCCCGGATAGATCACTTCTTACTCCTGCCCGCTTTTTTCTGTACGGTATACAACACTCTCTCGCATGGACTAGTTGCTCTGACCTCTATGCGGATTTGAACATTGTCTTTTCTCCTGTCTGTCCCATTGTTATGAACTCTCCTCACTCATTTTTCAAACAATCCCCCTCCCCACTCCCAACCTGGTGGATTGACTATAGTCTCGGATCAGCTGGCGCACAAATTGGTTTTGCTAACCTATGGCCGAGGTCGTTCTTTATGCTTAAAATTGCTTTGAAGTAAATTTGTCTCTCTCTCTCTCTCTCTCTCTCTCTCTCTCTCTCTCTCTCTCTCTCTCTACTATTCCACTAAGCCACGTCGGAGGTTTTGTATAGATGATGATGTGTAGATTAGTTATGTGTGACTTTGTGAAGCTTTCGGCCTATATATAGTCCTCTTTAAATATCTATGCTGAGGTGATTGTGCGTGAGCACTTCTAAGGACGGTGCGTGACGTTTTTCCTTTCACTTTGGCCTTCGCAGGGACTCCGACGTGCTGCCTCTGGACAAGACGCCGTGGCCTCCTCCTCCTCCAGTCAGCAGCATCGTCGAGTGCCCGCTGAAGCCCGGGAGCGGCCACTTCTCTGGACGCATAGCCGAGGCCGCCACAATCCTGGTGGCCGAGCTGCTCCAGTACCCGTGGGGCGCCGACGCCCTCCTCCTGGTCTCCATCGTGCTGCTTGCCTCGCTGCTGGTCATCCTCTACTACGTGGTGGCAGTCGTCCTCCCCATCGTGGTTCTGGCTGTGCTGCTAGCCATAGTCAATTCGGCGCTCTTCGAAAGCAGCCGCTTTTCCCGCATCTTGAAACGGCTCCGCCTCGCATGAATTTCACCTCTTGCCTTCTTTCTTTGTAATCACCTCGGACGCGTTTACACTACTGACAGCTCCAGGCCAGTTTCTGCCTTGGAGCTTAATAATGACCTCTACCTCGCCATCGAACGTGAGGTGGAGACGAAACGAGTTTTTTATCTTTTAATGTCCGACTTCCCCGGATGACTGCATGGAATGACTGCAGCACAATGCAAGTTTCAACGTACGGGCATCGCCTACAAGTAACGTGATAAGTGAGCTCTTTGTGCTGTAGTCCCGAACTTCAGATGGTCTCTTCCGCCGCGCTATACCTGCGGTGTGGTTTGACTACTTTGTCTTCAGTGGCGACGAACTTCGGACGCTCTGGGACTGGCTGATAGCGGGGCTTCGCTTTGTGATGAAGCCGGGACTGCGGCCGTAATTTGCCTCCATAATTCTTCCACTCGACTGGTGTACTAGCTCGTACTGCACCGTCTGTTTGCTGTGATCACGTTCGCACTGTGGTGAAAGTGTGCGAAGTTCCTACTTTCTTAAAGTTTCGCTTATTCTACGTGCCTTATCTCTTGCCAACTGGAATCTCAGCGTGTCAGCTGCTGTTCGCATCGGACGTGTCGAAGTTTCGTCTCGTTTATCCGGACGTCGGGAAGAACACGTGACATTGGCACTCGAGCGGGCCCGACGTCGGTCAGATGTCTAAGTCAGTTTGTATCAGGGTATGAATACGTACCAGCATGTCACTTGTGTGCACGGTTCGTTCCATGGAAATGCATGTTATTTAGCAACACACCAGATAACTTTCTGGTCACGGCTCTGAATCGACGGCCTGCCATGACATCATCATCGTCTTGTCTTTAGCACCCTGTGTTCATTTAAAAATAAATTAACACTAAACAAGCTGCTGTACAGTCTGAATTATTGAGCATGTCAAGACGTTGTATCATTCCTGCTGCCTTATTTTTCACGCACAGAAGTTAGTTTGCAATATGGAAGAAGTTAGACTAATAATATAGTTCACTTCAGGTGTCTGTATTTGTCCGCTTAGAAGCGCTAATGGTAGTGGCAGTAGAGCAAAAAATTCCTTCCCAATCGGGGCGCCCCCACGCTCTGCTTGCAGGGTTGCTGTGTGCACCTGATGTCACAGCTCGTTCTTATTTGAAGGTGCACATTGCGCTTTGACTGGCAAGAATGTGTGACAAGAAACGGTGATAACGTTTCGCTTTTGGCCGGGTAACCTGTAGTTTGAAGAAAACGCCCTCACCCCTCTGCACAGTGGCAATCGCAGGCCAAAAATGAAAGCGCTTGCCGATAACGAAAAGTTATCGGTATCATTTGTTTCCACTTTCTTGTAGACGGATTGCGCAAGTAGACGGATTGCCCAGACGCGCTTGTCTCGGGACACAAGCGCGTTAGTGAAATCCCGCAAGAAAGAATAGTCATAAAATGCCCCTATTAGTTTTCAATATAACACGCATGCTAACTGCAGTTAATAAACCTTAATTGCTGCATTTTGTTGTTTTTCATATTACGATCGCAAGCTATCTTTTCTTTCTTTGAAAATCCTGAAAGCTGGAACTTTGGACACTCTGTAGATAAATCCTGGTTCCCAGGATTTCAGAAGATAATTGCGACAGCTTTTATTGGCCGCTTCCAAACGGCGGCGCCATTCGTAAGCACACGGAAAGTGGATCTGAGCCACTTCTTTAGCTACAGTTGAACAAGACCACAAAATCTAAATATGCACTAATCGGCACATCCGTGGAAAAAAAAAAAAAAAAAAAAAAACCTATCTGCCAGATGCGGCAGAAGTATTCATATAGCCCTGTGTGTTATGGCCACTACATATGCAACCATCATAGTTCGCCAACATGAAGACGAAATAGATTCTACTAACACATCCCCTAAATCAACATCACCTTGGTCCCCGTTTACTGAGGCTTTTTATAGCTACGAAGTCTCCCACACCGCTGCTCCGGCTGGACACAGACGGCACCCGGGACAGAGGTCGATCAAGGAGGCATGATGGTCCATCTTCTTAATATGAAATCACTCAACACTGCAAGCTATAGCTCACGCAAGTTTCCTGCGTTCCACCACCCTCCTATATAAAACGGAAGTGCACTAGGGACAGCTACGCGCAACACCTTCCTTTACCCGAACCTGCTAAATAAATATAACCCTCTTTATGCATCGATCAATACCAAATGTGCGGCAACTACTAGAATAACCGGTTGCACGGAAGGTCATCAGCTGGGCCCGGGCTGCTGTCCAGGCTGGGAAACTCCTTCACCTTCAGGGCTGTGACGTGATAGCGTCGATTATCCAATCGGCGGTTCCACATGATGATCCTCATTTGCATACATGCCCTTTGCTACTCACATAATCACTAATGCTTTATTTCTTCCTCTATTACTTCACATACTTAACAGCAAACAATCGTGAAGTACTTATGTGAAGAAACACCAGACTTAAATACACAAAGCCCCCCAAAGCAAACAAAACTGCCTCTATGACGCGGGCTCCAAGGGTCCGGAAGGTTCGGTTGTCACCTCAAGGGAGCCACCAGTGTTGGCAGCTCCTTTTTTTGCCGTTTTATTTGTTTTCTCATAAAAGATTTGAAAAGAAAAAAAAAATATAGAGGGAGCCCGGACCAGCAGAGCTTTCCCGGGCTTAAACCAATTGAAGTTAAATGAAAAGGAGCTAGACCCCCAGAATAATGAACGTAATTTGAAGGAAAACAGGGATGTAAAAAATAAAATTTAAACAAAGAACAAGATCTTCTCCGTACTCCTCTTTTTGTGCTTTGCTAAAGCAAGGCACAAAAGGTAGAATAGGGAGAAGGAAGGCACAAAAGACGAAGGACTTCCTGGAAAGATGAGGCCCGGAAGAGGACTTGCACGAGCTGTTATCCGCCTTATGTCACGCGGCATCGCGACGTCACGCTACCCATCGAACAACCAGTGCCCGGTTACGCCAACGGCCGCCTGCCAGAGGCATGCCGGTAATTACGTTTTGTGCCCACTACGCCAACGCGGGATGTTTTAGAGGACAGAGCCTTAACGCTAACGCGTCAGTAATAGTTTTCGCTCCTGATGTTACCACTTCGACCATGCTAGCACTGTTTCTGCAGCTACCCCAACAAGCAATATGGCGACGACCAGATTGCAAATTTATGACTAGTAGAGCGTTGTGCACGCTTAAATTCGTATATTGTTTCAGTTATTCATTAAAGAAGCGAAAATAAAAGTGCACGAATAAGCATTCACGAAATAAACAAAACAAACAAATAAACAAAAATAAACAAAACAAAGCACAAGCGTGTGACTGCAGGCTCTCACAGAGCAAATCATGACGAGATTTACGACACTGAGCGGATAGGCAAATTTAGAAGCGCTCTTGAGAGCAAATGCTACCTAACTCAAGCCCGTTGTATAAGGTTCGCCTTGCTCACCCCCTTCACCGAGCTTCTGCGTTTTCTTTGTGTGGTAATGCTTCGTTCCACAACAACAAAAAATGGCGGTAAACTCGTCAATTAGAAGGCATTTTGTTCAAAGTGGTACCGAGTCAAAACAGAACCCCGCAAAAAAGAAAAAAAAAAATGCGACGACGACACACGCAAGTTGTTGCGATAGGCACCCTGCAAATGTAACATCGGTACCGAGAAAGCGCTGTAGAGGCCAGTGGTAGCCGCCCGCGGGTAACTCCGCAGCATCGATGTAGCTTTCACTGCGGATGACAGTGGTTTATTATAACAAAAAAGAAAACAAGTCAAACAAAGTTGCCAGCCGTGGAAATTGCTATCTAAAGCACCCTAGCTGCAGTAAGCTCCCAAATGTTATAGTGGAAGCACTATCGGGGTGCAACTTCGGCTTTCGCCTCGACGGGATCGAAAGACTTCGAAGTGCTGACCAAGGTCAAACGTAGGTGAAAATAAGAGCAATTTAATCGAGCCCTCGCCATGACTTGAATCACCATCCTTACATGTCCCAACTGAGCGCACTAACCCCTATTCCACACCGATATTTTTCCCCTTTATTTGTTCACAATGAAAAATACAATGAAGTACAATATGACGAAGAGCGCCAGCGAAAAGTAAGGTTGAACCGTGGTTCAAAAACATTTTAAGTTAGCCAGCTCGATCAAAGCGCACCCTGAATGGTGTCTCACTTTCGTCATTACTTTCGGCCATAATCGTCCTTGTCTTGCGTAAGGACATCGGAGGGTGTATGGGGAAATGACAAAAGCTGCGCTGGGGAGGAGGAGGGAAATGCCAACGGTGGCAGAACTGACGTCACGTCGTCACATCATATGAAAAGCAGTAAGGCTTAAAGTCGAACCGTGCACAACCTTGCTAAACAATGCAAAACTATGCTTAATAAAACTTTCACTCGCATGACTAGGTTCAAGCCATGCTTAAAACCCCACTCTTTGTGTGTGTGTGTTTCGGCCTGCGGGGTCGCGTTCGAAGAACGAAAACTGGCGTATTGTGTTGTGTAACATCCAGTACAAGAACTCGCCAAGCACGCAGTATTTAAATACCATTTGTATTTATTCATTTGTCGCCAGACAAATATTCCCGCGTCCTTAATTGATTAGATGGGCCGAAATAACGGTACGTCACTAAACGTTATTTTTGGAATTGGGGAAAGGTCCCCTTCGTTACTGAACTAATGTGCGCCGAACTGGAAGGAGATTATAAATCACAGCAATAGCTCAGACTGAGGCGCAGAAAATACTGAAACTGACCAGGCTACCATACAGAGAAATTGAGATGATATGGGTGTTGGCTCACTCGGAGAATCCGGGAAATGAGGCGGCCCACAACATGGCTCGAGGTTTCGTCAACCGAGTCGGTGGGTCCTTCGTATCCATGGGTTACTCCAAGGAGGGGCGGGAATCTTTTCACGATATCACAAGTCATTACAGATTGGAACGGCACAAACTTCGACCACCTGACAAAACGTTGGATAAGGCACAGGAGACTGCTTGGAGGAGACTCCAAACGAGATCCTTTCTTAACCCATATCTATTAGCAAAAATGTACCCGGATGACTTTACCCCGCGTGCAGGTTCTGTGGAGAAACAGCCACGTATGATCATATACTATGGCAATGTAAAGTAGAACCTCCACCGGAAGATCTAGTACAAATTCCTTCTCTAGAGCAATGGGAGGCCGTTTTGATCAGCTCAAACCCGGGCATTCAAGCCTTGGCCACCGAGTGGGCCACTAAGGTCGCCGCCAGCCACGGACTTGAGGCCATCTAGAGCGGACCGTCCGCATCTGCATTTTAACGAAATAAATGTTTTCCAATCCAAATGCATCACTTGAAGTCTAATATGCTACTATATTTCTATACATCACATATACAAAATTTCGCCCTTTCTTTGTCATTCAATAAGCGCTTGCCCCTTGACAGTAATCGAGTTCGCTCTCTAATGATTATCTTAGTGAAAGGGCACCTGACTTCTCCATAGAACGTCACACATGACCGACGTCAATGCCTTTCGCATACACTGAAAAGTAACAGCTTTATTGATAGCAAACAATCAAGCGCAATCTGCTTTTTAAGTCTATGGGGCCTGATTTTTAGGTAGTGTATAACGTCTAAAACATTTTATTGACGAGCGGATGAAACTGTGACAGTTTCGAGTACAATTCGCTCCAAGACGGAAAGCTCCACGCTCTCGACTGGTACCACTGGGCTACCACTGCTGGACTGGACTACCAGTTGCAAAACTGCCCATAGGGTTCATGTATAAAAAAACGGCGGTTTTGATTGGCCAAAATTTAGGTGGATGAATGGATGGGTGGATGGATGGAATATAGGAGCGTCCCCTTTGAAACGGGGTGGTAGCAGTAACTATCATGCTCATTTTTCTCCCTATATCTTAATTATTGTTTTAGATTGGTTAACTATACCATCATTCTATTTATTAAATTTTTGTTTCTACATTACTAACATTATGTCACTTCTCTGCTTTTAAGCCACCAATCTTCCAGTCGTTTTTTGCTAGCTTTTGCTAGGTGTATACGACTGGTGGCGCCTCCCACGGCCATTAAAGAAACTGCGTCTAAATTGAAAACTTTCAGATTGTTGATAAATGCACAACCATCATGAAAAAAAAAAAAAGTTAGTTGAAGACTTGCAGTAGCAAAACTTCTTAAAGATAACAACAATGCATTTAATTAAAATGGAAAAGAGAGAAAAATGCGATTTCTAAAATGCAATGACGGCAATTGCAAAAAGCTTTTCTTCATCGCTTCCAGATGGCGCGACATTTCATAAGCATACGAAAAATGAATACAAAATTTGGTCACTTTTTCAAGTAGAGTTCCGCAACTGGTATTATCCAAAAGCTCTGGTTGTCATCACCTAGGTACAAGCATGACTACAGGCAATTCGAACGGCGCAACGCAAATTCGCCGCTTTATTTGCATTTCTTTTTTATCATGCATCCTCGTACGTCAGTTACACCTGTATTCTTGAACACATGCGGCAACAACTATCAGTGTGGCTGAACTTCATAGTCACGCCAGCGCGGCACTCGCAGGTGTGGCAGCACTGATTCACCGGCTGTCGTAGACCTATAAAAGTGGCAACGTTTCGATAACAAATGTCATTGGCATCTCGAAGAGCACTCTAGTAATAACGCTGTGACATCAACACAACTCCTTGACCCGTGCTGGCGTCGTGTTTTCCGGCGGAATGCATTTCTCGGCGATAACCCTCTTCAAGTAGAAGTTGTCGCCTTTGCAAGTTTGCTACACGATAAAAAAAAAAAGAGGAAAAACATCAAGGTTCTGAAGCTCCATGAAGCCCCTTGAGACTGCTATACGAAAAAGCAGCTAAGCGGTGGCGCTTCATGGCAATCGATGGTGCTGGTGCCTGGTGGATGGAGGGTGCATAGAGCCCTTTTATTATTTTCTGCCAACAGGCTGTACAGCGTGTTATTATCGAGAAAAATGAATTCTTCCGAACTGGCAACATAAGCGGTTATTCGGCGGCGTTTAAGGTTTTGCTGGCGATTATATTCGTGACGGCGTCTTCTTTCTTCCTTCCTTTGCCAACCAAGCGCTTCGTTGTCTTAAAAGTGACATCAATGCATTCAGTTAGTGTGGCACATCACAAAAGAGCTCTGGGAGCGCTTTTCGGTTGGATCTGAATATCCTCGAATACTAACTTAATGGCCATTGACTTAATCGGGATTTCGAAGGTCCTTTAACCGACATTACTCAATGAAAAGCCACTGAACACGAACCGTTCAATGGGCATGAGTCCATCGCGGGGGTCTTAAACATGCGACCAGCGGAATTGTAGCTATGATGCGCCCTTTCACCCTTTGTGCTAATGCTTCACGAGTCAGCTTTACTATGAGGCTGGTTTTAAAACTAAAATCAAATGAACGGCCTCACCCTAGACGGCATGCGTTCTTTGTGAAAATAAAAAGAGGTACCGACTTCTTAATCTGCGTGAACTTAGGACGGACATCGACAGTCTAAAAAAACAAGGCCCTCACTATCATCTTCTAGTCTGAATCTGTCTGAGGATAAGTGACTGTGATATCGACCGTTGTATCCTTTCGGCAGTTCTATCCTAGACATACTCGAATGGCGACTGTCCGGCGTTTAGGCGGCGGAGGATGAGAGATTGTGGTCAAAGAACGATACTTTTCGTTTATTTATTTTGTACATATTTATTTTCATTTTAGTATCGGTTTTATCTATGTTTTTATTGTTATGTTTGCGGTTTTCCGGCCCCTGGCACTCGAGGGATGGTCTTCTCTATGCGGCTCCGTATACCAATATGTTTTTGAGGGCCTTCTATCGGGTCAAGGGAGCAGCGAGAACTTGGCGGATCGAGATTTCAAACGCATTCGAGCGACAGCCGGGTTGCACGATCGGACGTGGAGCACTCGTAGATTCGTGGCTAAGGAATGAAATCAGAGCTATATAATCGCGGAGAAATTATGTAACTTAACAACATTAAAACTTATTTTGAAGAAAAAGATAGTCCATGGGTTAAAAACGCTTCTACATTGAACTCTGCTGCGGAATAACAATGTCATTGATCCGGTTATATTAAAATAAACGATACCTGCTTCCTATAATATATTCAGGTTAAACTTGTCGGCGGATTTCTTGCTAAGTTTTGTAACTATTTTTGAGGCAAGCTCTTTCTTTCAGGCTCAGCAACACCGTTTTCGCAAGCTTCATTCATGTGAAACTGAGCTTTTAAGCTTCACAAAGGATTTGCTCTCCGCTCTTGATTCTTCATTAATTATTAACTGTATTTTCGTTGACTTCACCATCGCCTTTGACACTGTCCATCACAGCTAGACTACTGTTCCTGAAACTAAGCAAGCCTAATCTGGACCCTAATGTTTTAAAATGGATTGAATGTCTAACTGCGCACAATATATAACTGCTAACAGCCGTAGCTCTCATTCTTGCAATGTAACTTCTGGTGTTTCAGATGGATTAGCGCCGTTTCTCTTTCTGATATATTAAAGACTTGCCTTAAACTTTTCCACGAAACTTTTTGCTAATGATTGCGTTGCTTATCACCAAATAGCAAGTTCTGCAGACCGCCTTATCCTTCCATCCGACCTTAATAAGATTTCTGCTTATTGTAATACTTGGTTAATGAATGCTTAACCTTATTAAATGCAGGTCTATGAGGGCTTGCCGTCATGCATCTAATGAACTACATTGCAATTACTCGCTTAATAAATCTCCACTTACCCAGCTTTCCCATTACAAATACCTTGGTGCGCATATCTCTCGCAACTTTTCCTGCCAAACGCACGTGGACTACATAACAAACAACGCAAACCGAAAACTTGGGTTAAGACGACAGAACTTTTCAATAGCGCCCACTAGTTTGAAACTTGTAGTCTACAAAACACTAGTCAGGCCAAAAACTGATATCCATCGTCAGTATGGAGCCCACACCTTAACTCGCTAACTGTGCAGATTGCATATATCCAAAGCGGTGTCATTCGATTCATTATTTCTAACTATACTCGAACTTCAAGCGTAACTCTAATTAAGTAAAACCCGAACTTGGCTTATCTTTCAATATGTATCAGAATTTCGCGCATATATATGGCTTTTGCACAAAATCTACAATTCTAATCATCAACTCAGGTATTCGCATGTTGCGCCGCCATCATACATTTCATCCTGCAGAGACCACCAGTAGAAGATTCATTTGTCCCAACTTACATTTAGGTTCATTCATCCAAACGACATCCAAGTAATGGAGCCACCTCCATTGCCTCCATAACAAATATCGACTTGTTTAAAGTTGCTGTTACTGGTTATATTTTGCAGCCCTGCTGTAATAATTCTGTTCGTAGTGCTATGTTTTAGTATTTTGACCCATGACCCTCTTTGTAATGCTTTGGCTTTGAGAATGAAAAAAGCAACAACAAATAAATCACAGTGACAGAGACGCCGCAACACCTGAGAAGATGGAATCTGTCGACGGCTATCAAGGGCACCTCGAGACTCCTTCGAGTTCGATAGCGATTGAGAATCGGCTCTCGACTCAATAGCCTTTGAAAGGTGCGACAGGGGTGTTACGGGAATCTCTCGTCGCAGGTCTCCGTGGCGTCACGGCTGAAAGCTCTCTCGACAGGTCGGGGTGAGAGGCAATCTGTGCTTCTGGAATGTGATTCACGCCTTCACTTAGTCGACTATACATTATGATTAGCACCACAGCGCTAAAAATAATAGTAATTAAAACCAGTCTGATACATTCCAAAAATTACGAGGGACCTAGCGACTAAAGTAGTGAAAGGCGAAAGCCTGAGTGCCGCATTCTGCTAAGCAACTGGCGCTAATATTTAGACTAGAGAGACGACATTCGTCGAGATCCAAATAAAATTTATTAGTAAACTTTGCATATTCAGTTAAGATCTATGTGCGCTTTAGCGCATAATGATTTTCACCTGCGTTTTGAATATTCTTACCAGTACACATACAAAAAAAAAAATATTGCTGCACATTATGAATGTTGAATGTTGAAATGCAATATAAAATATGAAATGCTGACGTCATTTCAAATTATCTTTTTTTTTTAATTTCCTTCGTCGTAATATGAGCATGCAACCATTTCGCAAATTGTTAAAATATAACACGTGCAGTATAACGGAACTAGCATTTTTAAGCTTTATGCTCGGCTCGACGACCCATGGTTCCGGTCAGAAGAAGCGTATTATCAGCGCAGCATGAAACATAACGGCAGAACGAGAACCCATTATCCAGTGGGGGCTGACTACGAGCGCAGTTCAGTTTCACTTCGAAGATGCGGTTCCCTAGGAATTTGAATAGGCTCCACCCATATTTACTTTTCATACGCTAATATCTCGTGTATGTGTACTCGCGCTTAGTTTGACGACAGCGCTGTATTCGTGCATGCTTCACAGCAGACGAGGTCAGGTTCGTCAGCCTTTTGTGCCTTATCAAGCCTACTCGGGCTATTAGATAAAGAGGAGAGATCTGGGTCTTACTAGCAAGGATACATGGTTGAACTTGAACAGCAGCCGATAAAGAAGCGCGGACAAGAAACGAACAAGCTGCACGGGATGAAAGCAGCGGGAAGCAGAGCAATAGTGTCCCAGAGATATGATCGAGAGCGAGAGAAAACAAAACAAAAAATGGGGGCGGGCGGTCGGAGACACACTGTTGACGTATACCCTCATAGATCCACGCCTCCATACTGTGTATACCTGCCGTCCGTCGATCTGGAATGACTGACGATATCTACGCACGCACAAAGAACGGCGTCGCTTTGGCACGGCTGGATCGAATAATCGAAGCGCCTGTGTTAGTTCAGAAAACGAATGTCAATATGCCGACGTTGGAAGCATTGCATCATGTAATACTACACAACCTGCCTTCTTACCGGGATAAATTGCACCACCGATCGGTTTTTGGAACTGTCTTCGATCAGAGTCTGGTCCGTCCTGCTTGCAGCACCGTGTTTCAGATATCTCTTCTGTCGAGCTATAACACTTCGCACAATGTGTAGCAGTATGCATACACACCGACTACGCTCCAGTATACTGGCATTTTAGGCTTCAGTAATAGACGTGCAGTCACTGACTCTGGGGTAACAGGCAAAGCTCCTTATCTTTCAGGAGCCGCAGGGCTGCTTTTGATCAGCTAAGCCATCACGAAGTGAACTACCGCAGTTCTTGAGAACGTGCTTTTACAGCTAAATCTGAGAAGAAGAAAAAAAAAATGTCACAGGAGAAAAGCAAAGACATCGTGAGGCATTCGCGCGCACGGAGCGCGCTGTATCGTGCTATTGTTTTAAACTTCACGGGCTTTCAGTTTTGCCGAATAAAAACTGCTACGCTAAAGATATCTCGTCGAAAACACCCGGGTTGGACTATTTTCTTGGCGCTTGACTATTTCTCATTCACACGAGCGTTTAGAGCGATGATTAAAAATGTTAATTAGTTAATATCAGGCCCTTGACTATTTCTCGTTCACACGACCATTTAGAGCGACGTTTAAAAATATTAATTAATTAATATCAATATATTGTTCAAGCAGGCTGAACAAAAATCACCAGTGGGTACTTTACGTGCTCCTTACAAAACTCACTTGATTTCAATTGGGAAGGACGCTTAGGTTTTCTTTAATTCTCTGGCCATCTTAATCCGTAATGATCCGCTCCAAGGAAACCTCGTTTTCAAATAAAAACACAATGGTGTAAACTGCGAACAAGAAAACGCTGATACGAAACAATCTTGCGGTGAAGCTCAGCTAATTCTGCGATAGGATTAATCTAACATCTGCTCCCGATTCGCCCGCAGAATGTCAAACATTACTCAGCAAATCACTCCCGCTTCTAAACTTGGATAAGAAAAATCAAACTAGGCATCAAAAACTATGTTCTACCAGAGTCCTTCAATGACTCTGGCGGGGCTCAACTCGCGCCGTCGCCTTGCGTGGTGGCAGTTACCGCCTTCTGGTTCTACTAAGAGCAGTGAATATCTTCAGGTTCTTCCAACATTTGCAAAGCTGTTGGCGGTTACGCATGCAGTGAAACTTGTGCAGTGTGCTGCGCGCGCGATCGTGCACGTAAATTTCGCGAAGGCCATGTACATACGCCGAAGGTTGAGACCATCGGGATGGCCATAGAGCAGTCAGTTAGGTTATTTTAACGCGGTAGCGTTAAGGGCCCCGTGTCGCAGAAAATTCGGTGTCGTCGTCGGCGGCCGCCATCCCGCGTCGTCCGGCGTCGGCCGTGAGCGAAAAATCTCAGAAGTATTAATAAATAAAAACGAGTAGGAAAAATCGCCGACCTGAGGAATCGAACGTGGGCCTCCGGGGTGCGAGACGAGCACGCTAACCACTCCGCCACGCCAGCTTTTTTTTTTTTTTCTTTATTGCCGATTTTGACATTTGAAAGTGAAATCAGAAATACAGTGCATAAAACGCGTAAGCCAGGCTTCGGCAAACACGGATTAAAATTCTCTCAGCGACACCAAAACATCAAGCAAGGTAACCCATTCTGGTGGATCAGGGAGTGCTCGGTAACACTCTCTTAGTGAAACGACACTTTCAACCAAATGCTCGCGAGCAGGACGCATGACAAGATCAGCACGTTCAAATTGCATCCTCGTTTTCCACATTGAGTGCAGGCCCAGAAGCATAATCAAATCATATGGTATATCCTGTGATGTTTCTATCGGCAAGAACCTTATTCCATATGGATCGAGTGGTAACTGTTTCTTAATCGTGCGCTGTAAAACATCCCAGTGAAAAATTGGGTCCCAGCAGTCAAGAAAAACATGCTCTATTGTTTCAGGTTTTTTGCATAAAAAACAATTGGTAGTCCAGGGTACGAAGATGCCTTTGCTATGAAGCCATGTCTTAACGGGTAGCGTGTTAGTGTGCAATTTAAAGAAAAAAGTTTTGACTGAAGATATTACCGGCATTCTTTTAACTCTTTTAAGGACGTCTTGTCCGGGGCCTCCACGGTATGGCAAACGGTACAATGGCTGGGGAAGCATGATGTCAGTGAGGTCTCTATAGAGTTTCTTCTTGGTGACATTGCACAGATATTCATGAGAGAAACGCACATTTAACAACCTATAAGCAAGCATAACTTCACGCAGATATCCAGTCACGGCACCGCACATATTTTGACATGACGACAGCACGAACTCTGGAAGGAGTCTGCTGAGCCTGACTTGAATCACTGTCTGGAGAAATGGATTGTTTTGGTTGCGTAGATAAATAAAGCGCGATACAACCTGGCGCATAAATAAATGCACAAGCCCTAGTCCTCCCTTCTTGGCAGGAAGGAAAAGATTGGTTCGACTTGTTCTCTCCCATGTCGAAGCCCAAATAAACACAGCAAAAACACGATGAATTTTTTGTACACTGATTATCATGGCACCCAACACATTCATTACATACCAGATCTTAGATACAAGGAAGAGATTGCAGATTGTGGCTCGGGAAAACATCGACAATTGCCTTCCTTGCCGCGCGTCAGCCTTTTCTTTTGCAGCCAACGCTTGGTTAGCCCAATATGGCTCTGGGTCGCGATAGGCATCAAGCGGTACACCAAGATAACGTTTTGGAACAGATGCCCAATTGAGCCGACAAAAATTGTCCGACGTGGCTTCCCAGTCTCCATGCCAAAAGCCATGACTCTTTTCCCAGTTTATTGGGCCCCGGTGCACTCACAAAACGACGCCGACGACACCGGCTTTTCTGCGACACGAGCTCCTTAACGCTACCGCGTTAAAATTGTTGTACAACATTTGTGGCATGCTGAATACTGTCTCTGTCGGAGCAAAAAATGGCGATATCATCGGCGTAAGCCAAGATTTTAACATGGGCCGCCTAGATGGTTTGAAACGGACAAAGGCGCGTCTATAGATTGCGGTGTTTTCTCAGAAATGTTCCTTAGAGAAGTGTATTGTGGCGTATAATAATAATTATGAGCATGTAAATTACAGAATTACAGAACACGCAGTTAAGCGAGTGGCAAATTACTTTTCCGCTGTACTTCCTCTTCGCTTGGCGGGCACGTAGCGCCATCATGCGTGTGGCGCACGGAATAAGATAGACAGGGCATGGCCTCCGAGATCTTCATCGCGACGGCTCGGGTCGGCAAAGATGTTGCCGACGAACTACGCATGCAACTTGAGGCCCGCGCGTTTCGGCAAGGTGGCTGGAAGCGCTTCTACGTCCCAGAATCACGTTTCAGAACAAGTAATTACCAAACAGTCATGCTTTGGACAAGTTAACGAGTGTTGTATCATGTTAACTACGTCTTTGTGTCACTCAAAAGCGCGACAAGCAAATGAGTAGATGGTGCGAACGGGGAGCGATAACGCTATCGCGTTCCATTCTTAAAGGCGAAGCTTAAGCGTCCTCCAAATTTTGTACTGTCTTTGTCAATGATATACTGAACTCCAGCTTTGCTTCTACAGTTTGTCAAGTAGGGATCTTGTATCGTCCCAATCGTCGAAGAATCCACTCTTATCGAAAGCGCATCTTAAGCTAGAAAAGAAAACAACAACAAAACACAACGATCGCGACACGTGCCATCCCCAACCCTCTGGCCGGGTTCGCAAGCGAAAAGCGTGCGATAGAGGCTACCGCCGGTCAGTTGGAAACGGAGGACCCGAAAACTTTTAAATACAATTTTCTCAGCGATAATTAAAAGCATGTTCTTTTTTTTTTTCTCCCGGACTGACGCAGGCACAGTCAAAAGGAACAAGAAAGTTTTTTTTTTTTCTTTACTGGGGAATGTGCCTTTAATATATGACCCCTAAAATATTCGATAAGCACAGTTTCCACTTCGGGTTATTGATCAATTCGCTATCACCTGACCTTTAACGTCCCGGTTAGCTCGGTCGGTAGAGCGACTGCCCCGGAGAGGCGGTGGTCTCGGGTTCGATCCCCGGAGGAATTTTTCTTTAACTACGAAGTTTCTGAGAAAACTGTATAGCTTTCCTTTGTAGCGTATGGGTGCGCTTGGGTGGATGTCAATGAGTAATTAGTTCCTTATTACATGTATGCTCTGTACACTGAGGATACCAGATTGTATTTCAAGTCCTCGATAGGAATAAGTAGCGAGGAATGACGACCTCTGATGCAGAGATGAGTCACCCTTCGTGACCCGTGGCATGTTGGCGAGTGAAGGTGTATACAGCTCAGCCACAAGAAAGGACAAAAGCGCACGCAGTCTGTCAAAGCAACCAAAGCAATCAGTGGCGTTGTTGCTTCTCCTGTATACTTTCTGTGCTGCGTGTGAGTCTTTCTCTTTGCGGCCGAATACCGTTCTATATAAATGTCCCCGTACGAGGCAGGGCTAAAGTATGACCCGCACCGCCTGTGCTGACTCGAGCGTGTATATCACGGCCTCGCCGTGAACTACTTCTTGCTCGACGAGCACCGTTAACCCGCTGAGGAAGCTCGAAGCGTGCCAAACTGCGAGCTCCAACACGGAAGAGGCACAAGTTTTCCTCTTATATAGGTCAGAATAGACGCCACCGCGAGTGCTGCATATACACAGCTCAACGCGTAATAAAACGCCTGTCCCTTCCGTAATAACCCATTTTAGCTGCCTTTTATTTCTTCGTAATATAAGTTACAGCCATGAACCCACTCTCATCGACATTCGAAGTACGTTTGGGCACCCTCCGTCATTGGTATCCCATCATCCCTTTTCTACGCATATGCTGCGTCCGCATTTTTATTTTCTTTTATTCTATTCTTCGCTGTCATGCAGCGCTCTACAAATTCTACTGTATTGCCGATGTCGTCCTCATTATCCTTGTCCCATTCATGCTAGGCTCATGCGGCACACACACACACACACACACACACACACACACACACACACACACACACACACACACACACACACACACACACACACACACACACACACACACACACACACACACACACACACACACACACACACGCACGCACGCACTATATATATATATACATATTATGACCAGAATGACCAGAATATATATATATATATATGACCAGAATTTCATATATATGCCGCTGGGGGTTGCTATATATGCTAGTCAGCATTCAACCTGGATAAAAAAGTTCATTGAGGAAACAAAAAAACGAGCTCCTTCACCTGCAGAACAGATAGGTAGATGTGTTTATTAATTGGAAAGGCTGAGAGGTCGGCCGGAAAGTTAAATATATGGCCTGCTACTCGGTACTGGGGAAGGGGAAGAGAAGACGGAAGAGTATCATGATGGTCAACGATGTGGTGAGGAGAGGTATGAAAATAATACACACCCATGGTAAATTGCATCACAAGCGCGAGTCCAGTCCCGTATCGCTCAGGAAATGGCAAAAAGCCTGCACTGCCTGCGCACATTTCCATTTGTACGGGCAAGCGGCTAGGTAGTAAATTCTCCGATAAGAGGCCCCTTATCGAAACGCTTCAAGGAAGTGGCTTACATTATCATTTCGCGCGCGTACATTGGACACACCACTAATACATGCTTCATCCACAGTCTCCATAAGTGCGCAAGTAGAACCTTGAGGGGTGGCCGCCTATCCAATGAAATGCTGCATAATAGGAGTTAGCTCAAAACTTATCAAGGACCGAAAAATAAATATTGGGACTGGCAGAAAATTGGCAGAGATGCGAGCATGAAATTTGTACAACACAGAGTCGTTGCATGTTGTCGTAGGACGGGGGTGAAATGTATACATTAAAAAAAAAAATCTTTTTTGGTATTTGTATCGCGGTTGGCTGGACTAGCTTGATGATGCTCATGTAAACTGGGGCCAGACGGGGATACCCACATTTGCAGAAAACGTCCCACTATGTCGGCCCAGTAAAGGCCCAATATGGGCCCAAATAAATGGATATACAGACATTTTGCTTCGACACTATCTGACATGAGTCGCCAGCGGTGCAGTTTATTTTAAGATATGGACTCAACCCGTGGCTTTCTGTTGAAATGGCCAGTATTCGGGTACCATGCAGTGCTCTGCGTAAGTTTGCTCTTTATAAATGTTCTGAGCTCACTATATGAATGTCATAGAAAATCAGTCGGGTACATTTGTAAATAATTGTGAGGCATGCTCATGCCTCACAATTATTGAGCTGGAGATGCTCATGCGCCATTGAAGCCATGAGTACGGCAGGCTTTTAAATGTGCTCTTATTCATCTTTACAATATTTCCGCTATCTGTCACCAGGTGACGTTGCTCAGAGGACCCTACCGTTGGCAGAACAGAATATCGCTACCTCGTGACGGAAAGTAGTCCGCCATTACAGCCTTTTTTGCAACTTAAATAAAACGCTAACCATCAACTAAGTTATGTAAGCTCAACAACTTCAATTCTTCTGGCTTGTTTAGTATAGTCAAATACGAAAAACTCATCCTATTTACTGTTCAGCGGAGTAATACACATGTCGTGAAACACTGCTCATAGTTAGCAACTCCTGTTTTTAAGTTGTATCCTACTAAAGAAGCCGGTCAAATGACGATCTGCGTATATATTGATTGTTATCGTGAAGTTATACAATGTGTGATAAAATTACGTTCAAAAACTCTTTTTCAGAAAATGTCCAAAATTCGTGGACACGGGTAAATATGTAGTTCCGTCGTGCTCTCACGCTAAACGTGAATAAAGTAATGCGCACGGTTAAGCATGGCGGCTTCAGTGGCTTGTCAGTGCCCAGAGCGACCAGCAAGTGTGGCTTCGCGTTCTCATCAAGTCCAAGAGCAGACACTTGACGCTGACAAAATTCAGTAGCAGTAGCTGTCGGGTAATTTCATTAATAATTATGATTACTACGACTAGAGACCTGCTCAGAAGGCGGCAAAAAGAAATCATTGGGGCGTCATGCCGGGTACGCTTATTCGGGGGTTTGAAGCGATAGCTCTGTTACGCCAGGTTTCGCCAAGGTAATCGGGTGGGACAATTTGACCTTGAAGCCAGGAACTTTCAGTTTGGTTTAAAAATTAAGTAGGCTGCTTAAACTTGCTTGCGCTAATTATAACAATGACTTTGATCTTTGAGAAGGTAGCTTAAGAACAAATGTATCCGAGGCAAACAGAGCTCTCGCTCTGTATCTAGGTTAGAAAAGGTAAACATTCATAATATTTGTACTATTTGTTCTGTTTTTTCTACTTTTTGTTTTCAACTACGGTAACAAGAAAACCAAACCTGATCCGCTTGTAATCGCGTAGTGCAAACTCGCCTCAGTATTTGTGGAACCTAACGCAGTGTACTCCTCTTCTTTTCCAGCAGCAGTTCGCAGGTTGAAGTTGACGCAGGCTACAACGTCGGCAACCTGCGCCCTTAGAAATCTGGCTCGGCTAGCTCGTATAGATGCCATTCGCATGACCCCACGGGCGAGTCCGTGCGCCCACAAAACTAGAGACACCTTTCTTCGCGATGCCTGACCGAGGACGACCCTCGCTGCTCACAAAGCGTCCACTCCTGGCCTCCGGAAGGCACATCTCCCAAATGTGGGCCATCAGGAACCACTTCGGTTGACCCGGAGACGTCGACCGCCGTCGCTGCTCTAAACCGGTTGCCATTGAACTTGGCTGCGACGAAACAAAAATCAAATACGGCAGAAAGAGAGATAACGGAGGAGAAGTAGCCTAGGGCAGATGGACGAAGAGATGAATTCTGCGCACCGTTGCAGAACGCGCAATGGTGCAACCAACGACGCGGCAAACTGACACCATTGCGCGGCATCTTCATTTTTGTTTTATTTAACAATACTGCCGATCAAATTTCAGTCAGGAAGGAGGAGCATCAGTTACAAAAATAAATTTCGCACATGACAAACGTGTGAACTTGCATGAAAAGGAGAAGCGAAACTACGAGCGAAAAGGCGGGAAAACAAGCCCCATGCAAAGCCTTTAGCACCAGTAAATAATGTTGGCAATATAAGAATTGTTGTTCCAATATATTTAATAGAATCTCTTGCTTAAAAAACGTGTTAATGCGAGGGATACCATTCATTCCCACTTTAGACGGAAGAAAACAAAAACGGCAATTAGAATTTATTCATTCTCGCAAAGATCAGAGCTAATTAAAGAGCCCCTGTGCATTTTTTAAGCACCCTGATAAGCGCCTGCGCCCAATCTATCGATTTTATGTTTATTTTCCCATATATATATATATATATTAAATCTTACAACCGAAAGCGAATAGACTGAACTAGCCTCATCAAAATTCGGCAAGCTCAACGTAATACTGCTCCTGCGTCAACAGCACTCGTTAGCACTCTGTAGTACTCTTTTGAAGAAAGCAGAATGACCGTCACAAATCGCCTATGCTACTTCCATATGATTAATATGCATAATGCCTCATTCAAAGCATAGAACGTCCATCCCGTAGTGACGTGGTAACAAAACGAAAATTCCATATATTCCTCGTCAAGGTCTTTGTGGCTCTGCTGTAAAGGCTGTGCAGAAAAGTGAAAGAGACCTGTACCATGGAGACTCCTTATAGCCGGATACAACTCGTCTGCACTACCGCCACACATAATTCTTCCGTGACAGAAAGTAGTCCATTGTTAAATCTTTTCTTGTAACTAAAATAAAGCAGCTAACCATGAGACGAAACTATAAACTCAATGATTTCGATGCCTCTTGCTTGCTTGGTGTAATCAAGTATCAAAGATTGATCTTGTTTAGAGTTCAGCGGAGTGATACAAACGCCGCGTACCATGGCGCAGAGTTACCGAACTGCTGTTCTTTTACGTTGTATCCTAGTACAGAAAACCGGCGTGCCCGTAATCTACCTTTGAAGAATCCACGAAGTGAAATTGGAAAGGCGATCGCTTCCTACTTCTTTCGTTCCTCCCCTTCCCTCGTCCCCTTCGCTACATAAATGCCTTCAGACAGGAGCGGAGAAGATGATATTTTCAAGAGAAACGAGATCGAGCAAGGAACGCAGCTTTGACGGCGCTGCACAGAATTACAAGAACGGAGTGCGTTGTTCCTGCAGCGACTCAGCGGCGGCCGTGACCGACCTCGACCGCCCAAGAGTCCTCGGGGCACCCCTCGTCCCGATGATACTGAGACAAGACGGGCGGCATGTGGCGTCGTAATGCGTCTGCGCCGAGATCAGTGAGAAAATGGTAGCAAACAAAAAAGTAGCCAATAAAGAGCACAGCCGGTCCAGGCGATTATACTCGGCCGTAGTCCATTTAGTTTCCTCGCCTTCCTGCGCGGACGTGCCCATACCTACGTCGCCGCGCTTGGTTTGTTTTTCGCCTCCAGTTCGAGTGCTCAGACGAAGAAGGAGCGGACGCGGGGAAACGCGGCGTGTCTGGCAGCCGGCGTTGTATATATATATATATATATATATATATATATATATATATATATATATATATATATATATATATATATATATATATGGCTGCATTCTAAGGCAAGTTTTCCTCTCGGAGATGGCGCACCGAGCAGCTAGCCACCGTCGAATGCCGTGCACGTTTACTGGTCGCTGCGTTGTCCTTACAAGCATCTTTGGAACAGGCAGCTCATGATCGGCGGCGTGTATGGAGACACGACCAGAATTAACTGCCGCGAATGTGTTGTAACAAGTGTGGTGACCAGCTGCTGATTAATCCTCTTAGGTCAACTGCTCTTTGATATGAGAGCGCACCGCTCAAAAGGATCGTGTTTAGCAGGAAACAACTGAATAAATACATTGGAATTCCGAATAGAATTTTTCCAACTGGAATTTAATGGAATCAGACAGAGCTAGTTAAGTTTCTGGGCTGCTCCAACTGGTTCCAACCGGTTTAAGTTAATACTAGTAGGCATTCCATTTGCATATAACTGGAATTTTCGCTCGAATACAGTTAAAGCAAGTTGGGTATTCGGACTATCCAAGTGGCTCTATTTGGTTGCAGTTAATACCATTTGGAAAGCATGGACGTTTTCAGCAATAAACGCACCAGTCCTCGGCCAATGGTTAATGACACCACCTAAGTGCTGTTTTCGCGAAAGCAAACGACTTCATTAGATTCCCATACAAAAAAAGAAAGAGGTACGTTATGAGCGAAGAGAATTTTAAGGCAGGATTATAAAACAGGAGCAGCAGTTAATGCATGAAAGTGTAAGTTGAAAGGCTGTATAAAGCCTCTATCGATTGCCATAGTGTCACGTAGTGGTGACAATGCCGTTGTCAACTAATGAGGAGGTTTGAACGTCACTTGAATAAACTCTTTATTGGGGCTGACTTGCGCCCGCAAAAGAACTAAGCAGTCGGCGGCGGCGATAGCAACAATCGTGCTCGGCGGTCATCGAACAAAGAAGCCCCCGACAACGCTCTATTTAAAGGCGGCGAAGAAACAAAGCCGCAACCGGAGACTAGCACAACCTGGAACATTACAGAAACACACGCGAGTGGCCGGAATCTTCGATTTCGGCGCATCTTGCGCGACAAAGAAACTGGTAAAGCTGCGTCTCGCGACAACGAGCATGAATAAACAAATAATATAGAATTGATCCGCAGGAAGAATCAGAGTGATAAGGTCGCATGTCGGCGGTTGTCGAAAAAAGAGCAAATAAAGATTTGAATGGTTTGCGGAATGCCTCGGAGCACGCAATTTTGAAACACCGGTGCCATTTTTATCGCCCAACTATGCTTCGTTCATCTAAGTACACCTAGCCAAAAACTACCGACTGTTCTAATCCCCGTTCGAGACTCGAGCCGCAGCAATTGAGCGACTGAAGAATGATTTTGTAAGCGAACTTAGTTGCGCCTCTGCACAATCTAGCGATTTTGTATTTATTTTTCCCTAGATATATTCAATCGCACAAAAGAAAGCGAATGAACCGAACTAGCTTCAGCAAAATTCGGCAAGTTCAACGTAATATTGCTGCTGCCTCAACAGGGATAATGATAATTATGTACAGAAGGAACCATCAGTCGTCAACAGGCTTTCCAGAAAGCCATCGAAATGTAAGCAACAGCCTCTTGCAACCCAGAATAAAAACTCTGTTCAGTACACTCTAAAAAAATGTACGCCTTAAAAGGTGTAAAAAGAGTGCGCCTTATATTAACACCCACATTTGAGAACGTTTTACACTCTTATAGATGTCAAAAGGATGCTCAGATCATTAACACCCACAATAGCACCTTTTCCACATCCTTTTTGGTAAAGAAAGGGTATGGAAAAGGGTGCTGGAAGATGTTGGATGATGGGTGTTTGAAGAACACCCTTTTTAATGCAAGGGCATTAGTGATAGGGGCGTATATAAGGACCACTGAACCGCTGTCTCTCGATCGTCACGTAGTTCCGGTTCCGGGGTTGCAGAGTATTTCGCCTATCGAATTAGGGTGAGAGAAATACCTGTCGGTATTTACCAGAGAGAGAGAGCGAAAACTTTATTGTCGGGAGTAGTGTATACTGGGTCTTAGTGGAAGAGCCAAGTGGCCGTTAGCTGTTGGCTTGCGGCCGGTTTACGGCACTCAATTATATATTGGGAATCGCGTTACGCAGAACTCCCTCTCAGGATTCAAGTGAGGGATCTTCTATGACAGCCTTGGGAGGCGGGTCCTCTGAGCAATCCCACAGGATATGATTTAGGTCGGCTTTCTTTCCGCACCTAGTGCAGGATGAGCTAATGCTGTCCGGAAATATGTGCGTAAACCGCAGGGTTGGGGAAGGAGTTCGTTTGTAGTTTCCTCCAAACAATTTCTTGTTGTCTTGTTAGTGATTTGTGTGGTGGTAGGTATACTCTCCTGCAGAGTTTGAAGTGTTGTGTAAGGTCGCTGTATGTGAGCAATCCTTCCATTTCAAGTTCCTCGGCATTATGTCTCACCGCTTGGCCGATAAAACCTCGAGCGGGTTAATGAGCAGCCTCATTGCCTCGGTTCCCTGAGTGTCCATACGAGTTCTATATCTCTGTCCAGTCTGATATCCGCGAGGACGTTTCTGGCGGTATTTGATATTCTGCCACGCGAGAAGTTACGTATGGCAGTTTTTGAATCGCTAACAGTTATGTTCGCATCTGTTGTAGAGGTTGCGGCTTCTTCCGCTTGGTCTGATCGAGTACCGGACTCTGACCGAAGCGGCTGATACGCATTTACTGACGTTACTGGACTGCTTAATTACACAGATGACAAAGGCACTTCATATTGTAGTCCGAGGCGTCTGTATGCACCACCCCATCGTGATTTAGGTATTTTCTGTTTAGGGCCCCAGCTCTAGCTTTCCTGCCTTCATGGAAGGAGAGATTCACGCTTTTTGGGCGGATAATTTTGTCGCGCACTCCTCTTGGTAGTGTACCTGAGTGGTTGGCTAGTGGTTCGGCATGCGGTTGAGAATGTGTCTGCCTGCTTTAGAGTTCGTTAGTCTGTGTAGCTGAGCTGTGTTATGTGCTGTGATCAGCTCCGCTACAGTGTTATGTATCCCAAGTGAGAGAAGCTTTTCGGTTGAAGTGTTTCTGGGTAGACCTAGCCTAGCCTTGTAGGAGCTTCTTATGGGTCTGTAATTCCTTCTTGTCAGATTGAATGAGGCGGAAATAAGGGACTGAGTATGTGAATCGACTTAGTAAAAAGGCATGGATAAGACGACAAGTGTCAGCCTCTTTCATTCCTCTCTTTCTTGCCGTTACTCTGTGTATTAGTCTAGTGATTTGTTGCACAGTCATTTCCAGCCTATTGATAGTGGCATTGCTCTTCCTGTTGCTCTGGACGTAGAGCCCGAGTACTCTAATAGTATCGACTTTAGGTATGAGTAGTCCGTGCAGGTAGACTTTTATGTCTCCTTTGTCTTGCGTTTTCCTTCTGACTGCTAGTAGTTCAGAATTAGGTTGTGAGCATTTCAGCCCAATCTGGTTAGCGTATGACTGCACTACATTCACTGCTTCTTGAAGTGTTTCATCTATGTGAGCGTCCGAACCTTTTGTTACCCACAAGGTGACATCGTCAGCATATAGAGAGTGTTGATCTCTGATTTCTTCAAGTTTTGGAGGCAGACCTATCAGTGCTAGATTTAATAAGAAGGGCGAGAAGACTGATCTTTGCGGTGTTCCTCTGTCTCCTATTGCTATTTTGTCCGATCTAAGTCCTGTGATACTTAGCTCCGCACTCCTTCCCGAGAGAAAGGAACGAATGCAATTAAAGGTTTTGTTCCCACGTTCATGTTGGAGAGGGTTTGGAGAATGGCTTCGTGAGAGACATTGTCGAAAGCTTCTTCCAGATCCAAGGCAAGAATGGCATTGGTTCCGGTTTTGTTAGGGGGATCTATTACTTCTGCATGCAACTGAAGCATTACGTAATGGGTAGAGAGTTGACGTAAGCCAATTATTGAGCTGGGCAGAAGGTCATTCTCTTCTGCGTAGTTCTGAAGCCTATTTAGAATAACATGTTCCATAAGTTTACCTAAGCACGACGTAAGAGAGGCGGGCCTTAAATTCTCTATGCTTAGTTCCTTTTTAGTCGAAAAGGGCAGATGGGCCACTTGCCTGGTGAACAAAGGACATCCACGCATTCCGGATGACTTTGCGGTTCTCTTGAGGCCAGGTATGTCCGGTGTGATGGAAAAGTACGCCTTGAAAAACGATAATTAGTGGAGCTCATGCAGCGCATGTCCGCACGGCTCACCTCCGACGCGGCGCCTCCGTTATTTACTAGTACGAGCTTAATCGAACCGAAGTACAAATTAAATATGGCTTGGTTTGGTGTATGAAGTTTAAATCATGCTGAAATTTAACTCAAAGCGACTCAGGCTATGAGAGACGCCTTAGTGGAGGCCTCCGAACATTTCGACCGCCTGGGGTTCTTCAATGTGCACTGACATGGCACAGCACTTTTTTTTTTTTTTTTTTTTTTTGTACGCAAACTTGCCATAAGGCATATTATATAAACTCATGTAAATGGTTTTCCGTGAGGAACCGGAGCAGGCTCCCGCTCTTAGCGTTGTCGGTGAGCCATTTAGAAAAGTCATCTTCCCTTGTTGTGGTTAGACCCACTTCGCGCAGAATCTTTGTCCTTGATTCCCTTGTCCCTGCACAAGTCCATAGCAGGTGGCGAACATCCACTTCTGCAGCTGGTGTGGAACACTTTGGGCATGTGGTTGGTCCGATTTCAGCTTGCGATTCCCATCGGCATTTTACCGACGGGGTAAGGGCCGCCCCAGCTCTTATCCTTCTAAGGGAAACCTCCTCCAATCTCGTTAAGTTACGAGGGAGTGGGAATGTACACGGGGGAATGAGGGCACGTGTACTTTTCCTTAAAGAGGATGCTAAAATGGAAACAGCGGAGCGGGCATCGAAAGGGAGCCTGGTGGGGGGCGCATTAGTGTGTGGAACTTCGTGTGTGAGGTGGTCAACTTTTCTCTGCTCAGCGTTCTCAGCATTGTCTTGTGTCCAATGTATCTGGATGCTTATCTTCGTTTTTTTATTGAGTGCGTGGATTTCCTGGGTAACAAATAGCGTCTTCGTCACTTTCTTTAGTTGTTTTATGGCGGCTAAGGAGTCTGTATAGATGTGGGCTTCTGTTATCGAATCTATTTTATTTATGGCCTCCATAGCATCGCGGATTGCATAGAGTTCCATCACAAGCGGGTCCGGGTATTCTAAAAGATACTCTTTATGTACCTTTAGTTCGCTGTGTGTTGGACTAGTAGCTGCTGTTCTACCGCCATTTTCTATAATTGATGCGTCCGTATATGCAATTAAGGTACCTGGAAGTGCATCAACCAGAGGTCGAGATGCCAGCTTTTCTTTGCGACGAAGCCGAGTGGTCTTGTTTGTCGTGATAGTAGTGAATTCCCAAGGAGGGGGGTCAGCCATTGGTGGTGTTCTAACTGCCACTTCGTTGTACAAGGATGCTATGGGCGTAACGTACTTTCGCTTCATATCCCTTGTTGCCTCTCGTTGTTCAATTAATTCTGTCAACGTATTTATCTGTGCAAACTCTTGGAGAATAGGGATAGGGGTAAGTTTTGGTAAGGCCGTGATAGTGCGCATTGCGTTTCTATTTATTGTTTACAATTTTGCCCATTGCCGCCTCGTGAGTCTTTGGAATTGGGCCTGGTATAGTATCCTCGGCTGTAACACTGATTGTACAAGACGTCTTGCCATGTCCGCTCGAGCTCCTCCTCCCCTAGACGAAATGCGTTTTATCAAGTTTAATGAAGTCGCAGCTACTTTTTTAACCTTATGAAGCCATTGTGTTCCTTTGCCGGATTTGTGAATTTCTAGGCCAAGAACTCTCAACTCGTCCACCTCTTCCAGTGCCTGATTTCCAATCTTTAGGGAGACTCTTTGCGTTGCCAATTGTTTTCTTCCATTCTTGTTGGCAACATGAATGTAACTGGACTTTTGAGGTGATAATTCCAGGCCTGCACTTTGCACGTACTCATCTATGGTATTTAAAGCCTCTTGCAGATGCCGATTCTGTCTGTCAATTTGTTTATGAACAGACCAAATCGTGACATCATCTGCGTATATCATGAACCCCACTTCTGGTATTTTAGCTAATTTCCACGCCAATGGGATCAGTGCGATATTAAATAATAAAGGTGCTAACACTGACCCTTGTGGCACGCCTCTGTTCGAGGTGTAATTGCCAATTTGTTTTCCGTTTATCCGGATAGAAAACGTCCTGTCCTTAAGCAGATTATGTACTGCTTTTATGACCTGCAAGGGAATGCCCATACATTCCATGTTGCTAAGAATCTTGGCATGTAACACGTTGTCGTATGCCTTCGCCATGTCGGTAGCCACTACAGTGCGCACTAGGTGGCTATAAGGCGACACGTGTATGACCTCTTCAGCGAGCACAGCCAGTCCATTTTCTGTCCCAAGGTTTGTTCGGAACCCAATTTGTCGAGCATGGTATTTTTTATTACTTTCCAACCACCATGACAGGCGGGTGGCTATCATCTTTTCATAGATTTTGCAAATTGTGGGTGTTAGCGAGATAGGCCGCAAAGATTCTAGACTTGTGGCACAGCACTTGGGCGCCTTGTTTTTTGCCTTTATAGAAAAGCGGTCGCCGCGGCCGGGATTCGATCCCGCGTCCTCTGGTTCAGCCATTGCCTCCGAGAGGTGATCTCGGAGGCCATGGTTCAGCAATCGAGCGCCTTAACCATGCACTGAACCACCACGGCGGGGCGCGTGTGAAATGCAACGTTTGAAATGCAAATGGCGGACAGTGCGTGCCGTTAGTGCTAAAAAGGGAACCAAACAGCCGGAAAACGAGCGCTTGCCGAGAGTAGCCGCTATTTTTTCCTCGTGGTTCCAACCAAGCGTAGCTGCAGGACATCCATGTTTGATTAAGATCGACTGTAGTTTCCTGTTTTAGCTCCACCAAACGATGCGGCCACGAGTATAAGGAGTAGGACGCAAACAGCAGGGCCTTGATTACTATACGGTACTGAAGATACTCCTGAGCGGGCCTTAAATAGTTTACTGTGGTAGTGTTGTGCGCGTACAGAGTTCCGCTCTTGGCTACCGCGGTCTGGAACGCTGCAGGGCAGTAGAGAGAGGGAGAGTCGCCAAAAGCCACGTGTACTCACAAACATTGCCGCATTCGTCGTTCTGTCGCAACCGTGGCCATGCTTTTCGCAGCAAACAGCTATTAATAGCGTGATTATAAGGAGGACGGCGATAGGTATAATGGAAAATTGCCCGTATATTCGCCATGTGCTGACCGTTTCACTATCGACTCATCAACCGCTCGAAGTGCAATATAAGAAAGGACAGGAAAGGAGACTATGTTTGTAACGTTAATGATGAGGCAGACCGGCTCCATCAGCCTCTCTCACACACCGCCTGAGTGTCTGTTATTCAGAACGGGTGCTTATCGAAAAACACATAAACATAATAAAATTACACGGGAAGGTGCTGGACTAACAACCGAGTCCAGCGCTGTCCCGCGTGTACTTGTTGTGTTTCTGTGTCTTTCTCAATATGTTAGATTCGCACCAACTAGCCCATATGGTCACTATGTTAAAGGGTGATTTGCGTCGCACTCCTAACAGAGGGAATGCTCAAGGAATGGCCACACTGGAATGGCCACAGACAGCAGAAAATTTGGTACCCATGCCTTCAGTCAGTTCCCTTGCCTGCGTGCCCGTGTAACGCACGTACGTATCCGCGCGCCCTGCTGCGCGTCACCTCAAATGCAGCGGAGCCCCGCACACAGGCCAGCTCCAAACGTAACAGATGGGTCACACAGTTTCCCCGGCGGAAAGCTCTGCTCTGAGGTGAGGGCACACGCGCCTAGGAGGAAGGATGCGCTCTGCGAGCGCGAAGAAAGGCTCTTCTCCCAACCGGTTGACGTCAGGAGTACGCGGCAGGTCTCGACCTAAGGAGTGCGCGTGCCTAGAGCACGAGCGGCTTCGACGCAATCGGCCTACAGGAAACACCGTACAAGCGCATTAAGGCACATCCTTAAAACTTGCCATCCCCGAACGATTGGGCGGAATGCAACTGGCGCGTGCAAGGACTACGTAGGTCACTAGTTTATATTCGTACTGCATATCCGCTACTAGCGAAGGCGCGTTGTGCTTACATATATCTGCTAGGACGTCCGGATAGATGCGATAAGAGTCAGTCTCATACGCTCCGTGGTGACTCCAAGAGTTTTACAAAGGAAGGAGGAAAAGTTTTTTGCATAGGTATTCTTCAAACAGATTTATAGGAGTTCTCGAGATAGAAAGCGGGGCTGTTGGTATACTTCGTTGTTCAAAACGGTCACATCGCTGGTGGAAAATGATTATTGTAGCAATCTTTGGAGCAGAAGAAACGACAATTCGAAGCGGCGGTTTCACTCTTTGTGGTAAATGCAGTCTTGGAGAAGACGTAACAAAGCAGAAAAAAAAAAGTAATATTTCAAAGCAATATATCAGCGGTTGTAACGAATAAAAAAAAAAAAGACAACTTGTAGCAGAATTTTGGTTTTGGAGCCAGAAATTTACATGTTTAGAATAAAATACAAAAACAAAAGATCTAACCTCGAATGACGTCATTCTCCATTTCGGACACCACATCCAAGAATATGCATACTACTTTTAGAAATTTGTTTCGAAGCGTCTGGTGCTATTACACGAAGTCATTGTAGCCAGCTCCGTTTCAGATTTCTGCAAAACACAATGATAGGACATTTTGTTTTATGAACAAATAAATGAAAATTGTACGACGCCAATTTCCATCGCACACCTGGTAACTGCTGTCCGGTGCTGTGCCTTCTTTCTCCTCTGATGTAGTTGAAAGGGTTATTCAAGAACCCTCTAAGCGCACTTTCGTTTTGTGCATAATTGTGCTTGATAATGAATAACTATGCAATTCAGCGAGAGTGGAGGTGTGCCGCGTGGGCCACTTCGTAGTTTTTTGGCCCAATCATATTTATTCACTAAACAAAGGAGTTCTAAATAAACATTACTAATTTTTACAATCCTCGAATGAGGAATTCGACAAAAATATTTTATTGGACAAAGAATAATTTTTATTCATGCTGAAAGTAATCAAATATGAAAAAGAACATTTATACAAATGCAAGACTGATATATTTCAAGCTACAAACCTTATATTTTTTCTTCAAAGATTGTAAGACTCAAACCATGTCACCGGCGGAATGACACCAAACAATGCTATTGAAGGGACATAAATTGCTGCTGTGCTGTAGAAACAGGACACCTTTCGAAACGAAAGAAGAGCAGCAACTTGGTTACAACGCGAGTAGTACTACTCCTTGTACTGCAGCGATCAAAAGCTTACGGCAGACCAGAGAGTAGAAAAAAAAAATGCGTGAGGCGTCCAAGCTCTGTCCGCTAATAAAAGTAGGAGCTTTAGACTAGCGTCCCTTCAGAAGAAGATGCTGAGCACATCTAACGTAACAACATGCTTCACACTTTCAACGTAGCATTCTGCGCATGTTACCCAACTCGCGAGGCAGAGATACAATATATTTATTTCCAAGAACACATGCCCAACTCCTGGATTGCAGCGTTGGTGGGGGAAATCCGTCCAAATACGAATCAGCCCTTCGATGAGCTCGAAACAGAATCGTTTTAACGATAACATGCTGCGTGTATTCGGCAGCAATACTTTATCTAAGATTCATCAACGCTTGGCTCAAACGAGTCCTTAGGCAGTGAGTTGATATTCTACAAGAAAATAATCGTTCACAACGCGTTCGAACTGAGAAAGCCTGGCAGCTCAAGTTCCAAAACACTGGAAGTTTCTCAAATGAGGCTTAGATGTTAACTCTGCTGTCGATAGAACTCTGTCGCCACAGTTGCGGCCAGCGTACACAACAGAATGCGCGAAAACGAAACAATACCACGAGACGGGCAGTGCTCATGACGCAATGAGGCGCCGAGTGCAGCTGCACTTGTGTTTTCTGATTCAAGAGAGCGGATGGACTGCAGTTTCCCTGGTGAGGCAAACGCGAGATCGTGCACGGCTAGTTACTGCGATTAGTCACAGCTGCTGACCCCGATTTCGGGAGCAAGAATATCAGTGATTTTCGGATGTTCGTTCAATTACCTGGAGCGGAAAACGCACCGTACTAGTCAAATAAACGGCAGATTTTGTTCATAAACTATTCTAAATTTCGAAAATTTTCGCATCCCTTTCCGTAACGCTCCCATAGAAGGAACCACACAACAAATACCTCGTTCTCATCGAAGTTTCTACGGCCTTTTGGCGTACTTGTGGTGCAGCACTGAGCAAAAGGTCAATTTTGTAGCGGCGTGTAGAACCGTTTGTCCTTTGGCGCAGCAAATCCACCCCTGTCGGAATGTGTTCTAGCAGATCTGTCAATGTTACACCTGCAGACGCCAGCCATGTTTCGCACACAGCTGGCACGAACCAACGCAGTTTCAAGGCGAGGAATGCCATCTGCCCCAGCGATGTACCGCTCGTGGAATTTCCTGTTTTCAGGCAATCTGAGGAATAAAATTTGACCAAAAGAGAACGAAGAATCGAAATTTTATCAAATTTTCCAAATTGGTCGAGCCTTTCCGAGCCTATGTGAAGGAATGGTCCTTTTTCCAGTAGCGCACCTCTCTTGCGCTCGCCAGGCGAGGTACACCCTTTTGTCAAAAGCCCAGGGGGTCTTCTGATCGATACTCTAATGCATTCCCAGGTTTCCAAACTTGCTGAAGGCACGACGATTTTTCATCCTACCCTCTAAAATGGCCTTTCACGATTGTTAAATAAGTTCTCCGGGCTCTACACTTTTGACAAAGGCTGTACATTTGACGGGACGGGTTATTGACAAATTGTGCAAAAATTCTTTCACGACAGTAGGGTGGGCACTCGAAAGGCAGAGGCACCCCGGGCCAATCAGGATCACGCGCACTTCAATAGGCAATTGTGCTCCTGCGTGCCTCTCGCCCCCCAGATTGGCGTGGGTGACAGTAGGAGCACACTTCTCTATTATAGTGCGCAGGGGCGACAGGCACTTAAGAGCACAATTGCAAGGGCTCCTCTGCCTTTCGCAGTGCTGCAGGTATCTTGTGAGACGAATAGTTGAGTGAAGGGGCAGTCTCGCCTAGCCCGTGCAGAGATGAGCGAGTCATCTGTGACTCTGTGAGAATACCGTGACACGCTCTCCCCACCCTCTGTTGACACATGAAAACAGGACGCTGGCGAACCTGGCCGTCTTTTCTCGCTTGAGGCGAGCTAACAATGCAATTCGTGCATTGTGAAGGCCTATAGAAGATGCTAGAATTGCAAGCTTTTGTTGTGCAGCAGTTCATCGCGTCGATGAAGCGGGGGACGTCGTTTCGTGGAAAAGCACGCGCAGTGAACTCCTCCCCCCCTTGTTGCCTGGCATCCCAGCGAAAATGGCGGCCAAGTCCCAGTCCACTCGATAGACGAAACGCAGGACTGTTCACAGCATCGTTGCAAAATTCGTGTCATTTTTCATTACGTGGCGAGAAGGCGTTTATAGGACAGTATAATAGCGACTTTTCGCTCCTACAGCACTTCCACAATCATGAAACAGAAAGGTCGTATAACTGCACCATTAGTTTCAGCAGTAATCTACGGTGGGATTTCCCCCTCCAAGATCGAAAGAGCCCACGAGCTCAGATGACGTACAGCGCAACAGAAGCGGCAGTTTTCGGCATAAAATTTTAATTATTTCTCCGAAGGAAACAAAAGCTGATGATGCACAACGGCTTGCCAACGCAAAATTACCTTTGTAGGCGAGCTCAGACAGAAACTGCTAAGTTCCGGTTGCCAGAGGTTAACAGTGCAAACCGCCGTCCGAAGAGAACTTGAATGACGTAATGAATAATTTCTCATGTCCGCCATTGACAGCATTCGCACCGTTCACCGTAGCTCCCGACTCTAATCCTTTGCAAAAGTTGTTCTCGAAACAATGCCTTTGTTTACACTTTATTGAGAATGCACAATCACAGCACATACGGAAACATACCGGTTGGAGGCACGTATGGTGTAAATACAAAGGGAAGGGGAATGTGATGCTACTGCAGTCATATGGTCCATCTTCAAACAACGTGTTCGTCATCAGCTGATAAAACATACTCTTCGTTCCAAGCTCTGGTACAAAAGGAATTATTGGGTGTCCGAATAACGCAGCACAAATGTTTCAGCAACACACTTTCCGCTTTCTCTTTTAGCATACCAATGAACAGTTTTCGACTACCAGCTAATCATTGTGACCTACCTTACTTGGTAACTAACCACGGCGGATGCCAAACTTTCGGACAAGACAGCTTATGATGCGTGGGCGCGCTGAATATTATGGCGCTTGGAGCTGTGCACGGTTACGAAGTTAGGGCTGCGGGTCAGGACGCCTTCTTATAGTCGGCTCACGGTCACGTGTTTGTTGGATATGCTCACAAGGCTTCAGCTAGAAGCCACGGGCTTGCCACAAGTTAGCAATAAGAATAGCATATAGCATACACGGTCGACCCGTATGTAGTCCCTGGTGTATACGCGTCAGTTCGTGACGGTCCGGGACATCAATCCAGGCGCAGCTCTTTGCGGACGTACTTGGGAGCCTCATGGATGATGCCGGCCTGGATGAGACCATGGGCTGTGTCCAGGACAGACTCCTTTATGGACCTCGGTTCGACCTTGAGCACCTCTCGCATCCGCTTGTTGGAAAACTTGAATACCTTGCCGACGCGAGGGTACAGCATCTTGGCTGACCGGTCAATAAAGCCCACGAGCCACAGGCCGATGTTAGGAGCCGACAGGAACGGGATGTAGTAGCCCTGACTCGACAGTTCTTCGCGAAGAATGTGCGCGATGTCCTTCAACCAAACATTGCCAGAGTTGATAATGTGCCGCTTTCCCGCGGCCTCCGGAACAACCAGGGCCTGGACGTGAGCCTTGGCGACGTCGCGGACGTCGCATATCGCGAAGTTGACGTACGGGATGAGCGGCGTCGACTTGTCCAGCAGCCGCTTGACGACTTCGACGCTGGTGCCGTAGGTGCCATGCAGTGGCGGGCCGAATACCAGCGACGGGTTGACGGTCACGAGCTCGAAACGCTTGGCTGCCGGCAGAGAGTTGACGAAGTCCCAAGCCGCCTTTTCTGCGAGCGTCTTGCTCTTGGCGTACGTCTCCAGACCTTTGAAGTCCACGTTGGTCCAGTCATTCTCGTCGTACTCGCGGTCGACCGGATTGTCGACTTCACCATGCACGGCCCCCATGGTGCTGGTGAGGACCACTCGCTTAACAGTTCCGCATTCGGCGGCGAACTTCAGCACACGGCGCGTGCCCTCTACTGCGGGTCGTATCACGTCATCCGGGTGGTTGGGCTCGGCGTTAGGGAACGGCGAAGCAACATGAACCACGTGCTGGCAGCCCTTGACTGCTTCGGCCCAGCCGGCATCGTCAAGCAGGTTGGCTTCGACAAGTTCAACGGGGTGTTCGGCTTCAGGACAGCAAGTGCGAACTGGCTTGGTCTTGCGCTCGTTCTTTGCATCGCGCACCGTGCCACGAACGCGGAAACCCTGCTTGAGCAGGGCTCTAACCACATGAACGGCGATGAAGCCGGAGGCCCCAGTCACGAGCACCACGCCACCGGAGTTGGTCATCTCGCTGCTGCTAATGCGGCAGAGTGCGGCGCGCAAGGGGAGGATGTGGCAGGCAGCAGGAAGAACGCTACCGTCACGGCGTCGGGATTGCGGTGAACTGTCAAAATACCGGTTCTGAGCCACCGCTTGGCCCAGTCCTTCGCCGGGTCGCTCGAAACGCGGAAGAGCTCGCGCCGCCCTAATTTCGCCGCCGCCAGCGCCACCTGCACCGTAGACGCGGCAACATTTCACAATGCCTTCACGTGCAGAAATCGGCGTGGCGCCGCCTAACGCAGAGCCAGAGAAGGAACACATAAAGGCGCGCATTTTGAAGTTGAGCAGAGAAACAATAACGTAAGGAGTGCAGAGACTGGAAAAGATAGCAAACAAACCGATTCATTCCTCCTTATCTATACGGGGTGGAAGGGGAACCTACAAAGTTCTCCACCAAATGCGGGATAACAGCTCATCAGGTTCATCAAATTTGGGAATGCCCCGATTCTCTCGGGCATATTATTGGAATCACAGAGGAAGAAACCTGGGATGCTCACCTCCGGACCCGGGTTCCAGAGCATCAAGCTCGTGCAATCCGTCTGGCACGGGACGCTTTGCGAAAGACGTCCCCCTGCGCGGCTCCCACTCCCCTGAAAGCTCTTATAGGGTCTTAGCGAGGAAGCGGAGGGGCCTTTACATCGACGGCAGTAAAATTATCTCGAACTTGAAGTAGCACACATAATGCATGGCTGGCTCCTGCGCATGTTTAGCTGTCCGTATAAAACTGCAACGTCTCAACAGCGGAGATGTGTTAGCGTAGACGTATACCGATTTATTGGACGCCCCCTGCGCACGCGCATTGACAAGGGCGGGGACAATCGCGACCACTGCGCCTGCGTAAGAGAGGTCCGGTATACGTCTACGCAAGTACGTATCCGATCTGTATTAAGGCGAAGCGCTGAGGAGCAGAAAGTCCGGCGCCATCTTGGTGTTGTCGGAAATAATTCGAGATTTTGACAACGAAGTAAAAAAAAGTCTGGAAAGTCAAACTTGGCGAGGAGGTTGCCGATATTGGGGGTAATTTAGAATATATATATATATATATATATATATATATAATTATTGCGGGTGTGCTCAGATATAGGAACGGTAATCGATTTCTCATGACCATTTCTTGTTTCCAATGAAACATTTATATGTGGTGGGAAAATGTCTCAACACAAAGGAATGAACCTTATTTTTGCAAGATATGAAATAGTTTTCTCCGAAATACAAAAACAAAAATCGTATATCCCGAGAAATGGAAAACGCCGTTTTTTGCAATTTCAAAACGTTGCAAGTTCGGAGCCCTGATATTTGCGTACTAAATTTTTGTCGTGCATTATTTTTTACAGAATAAATTTATGCAACTCTTACTGTAAGGAAAGTTAATACAAGTATTTTTTCTTGTGGTACTTAATTTAGTAAAAAATCGCTATCTTTGCTCCTGCAAGAGTCGACCCCCCTGAATGTATGTGTGAGAGGACTACCGGCCAGGCAAGTCCGAACCATACGCATACTGGGCATGTATATGCAGAAAAATCGCAAAACCGCCGAAACAATCAACAAACTCACGGTCACGGACCCCGCCGGGGTGGCGCAGTGGTTACGGCGCTCGACTACTGTTCCCAAGGACGCGGGATCGAATCCCGGCCTCGGCGGCAGCTTTTCAGTGGAGGCGAAAAGCAAGGCGCCCGTGTGCTGTGCGATGTCAGTGCACGTTAAAGAACCCCAGGTGGTCAAAATTTCCGGAGTCCTCCACTACGGCGTCTCTCATAGCCTGAGTTGCTTTGGGACGTTAAACCCCACAAACCAACCAAACTCACGGTCACGGTCAGATTGCTACGGCTCATCAGATGGATCGCCAACGAACAAAAAAGCATGAAAGAAAAAGATGTCTGTCGATTAGTCGAGGCTTTCGTACTGAGCAGGATTGTCTACTCCCTCCCGTACCTGCAACTGCAATTCGCGGAGAGAATATATAAGTCGAGGGCTTAATTCGACAAGCCTAGCTACAAGGCGGCCCTTGGGCTACCGCACAGCTCGTCAACGGAAAGGATGCTGGCCCTTGGGGTTCATAACACGCTCTCGGAGCTGTGCGAGGCGCACCTCGTCTCCCGGATCGGACGATCGACTCACTTGCACGAGCACGGGAAGGGCCGCCCTATACACACCTTTTCGCAATACCTCCCTCCACATCCTCCAAAGCACCCCTGTTCCAATTAGAGAAATTGAACTAAGTCTGGGTCCCGACACATTCATCTAATCGGTGAACGAGGCGGCTCACAAGCAAGTCTGAGGTTTCGTCGACCGGGTAGTGAGTGCGCCCTCCGACTCGAATTTCACGAGGGACGGGTTTTCTTTTCATATCACCCATCATTTCAGGCTGGAAAGGCGCACATAACCTCCTCCTCACAAATACTTAACGAAGGCGCGGGAAGTTACCGACTACAAACACGCTCCCTCCAGCGGTGCTTGCCCTCATGTACCCAGGCCAGTACAACCCAAACTACATTGAATTGATGAAAGAGCGACCAAATTCTCTGGAACTGTGCAAATGATCCGCCTGAGGTGGAATTAATACAGCTCCCTTCTCCTGAGCGGTGGGAAGCCAAGCTGGTCAGCTCGGACCCGAAGGTCCAACTACGGGCCATCGAGCGGGCTAATGAGGTCGCCGCCAGCCATGGACTAGTGGCCATCTAGTACGTCTCTCCTTAAACATGCTTGAGCGACGAAATAAAAGTTTTGCAATCCAATTTACGGCGCGGTTAAGGTTTCCAAAGAACAGGTGCGACAGACATTGCGCCTTTTCTGTGAACCAATTATTGTTATTGGCTCTAATTAATCCCCTAATTAACCCACATCAACCATTTTGTCACTTGTACACCTTTCCTCGATGCTCTATCCCATGGTAGCAATCCTTTTCCGATATACCAAATAGTTCCTCTTTTACAGCGCTGACAACGACTGCGGTTACGAGGAACGACGACGACGACGCCGCCAAAATGCAGGCACCGCCGATTAACGTTAAAAAGCATAATCTGTTATCGATCGCAATCTCATTTCGCAAAGATATCGCCCCACATGAATCGTTTCATACTACCCATAGGCGTGCATTAGGGGAAGCGACGTTTCACCTCCATGCTGTAACCAAATAGCTCAATTAGTCGAAACTTTAACTTCCGGTACTTTTTCTCTGATGCTGCTGGAAAGAACAAATTTGGAACACAAAAAAAAAACGAGCTTTTAATATACCCTAAAAACCAGTGCAATTTATTGTTCACCAAAATTTTACTTTTTAAATTGCCCTCCAGAGGGCAAACTTCCTCAAATATACATGAAGTTCACAAATACACGCGTTTCAGTGGAGACAGCATAATTTTGTAATATCAAGGAATTTACTGCACAGAGGTTTAAAACAGCCGGACAGTTAATCCAACGAGATTCATCTGAGCATTTTGTACCTGCAATGCTCATGCATTTTTTTAACATTTGCTGTCCTTTTTGGATATTTAAGGATACAAAGTAGGCTGCAATAAAAAGATTTTTTTTTGTTCTTACATGATATTAAAATTCCCCTTTTTCCTGAACCAGATTCAAGTTTCATTTGCATGGAAACGTTTTTTAACCCCTAAAAATTTAGTTTTAACACAGGGTGTGACTGAACATTCCTTGCTTTACACCCATGTGTAAAGTGTAAATCTTGTGTAAAAAACAAAACAAGTGCATTGCTTTCTTGGGCTTAGAGGCATTATTGGTGCTCATCTACCTACAGCTGTTTCCTAATATATTATTTCTCAGCCAAATTTAGCTTTAGACGTTGTGTGACTTATCACCTGAAGCACGATTCCATGAACATAGATTTCCTTCTGTCTCTGGGCCTCGAGTTTGGAGTGCCTAATGCTGAAGAATGTTTTCCGGGGGTACTGATTTGTACTAATTAGCAGCCCGCGCTGACCATCACGTCGATAAATTCTCGCTATACATTTGGAAACAGGGTACGGCGTCCGCGCAGTGGAAAGCATATGCCACGGCCACTTATTCTTCAAAACTCTCGCCGCCAAAAGTAGAGAAACAGATTAGCTAAAGGTGGCTTACTGAGAGAGAGGCCGAACATTGAGGAAGGATAAGAAATACCTATAAAATACAGATGAGCCTTCGACAGTTTCGTCCCCTAGAGCGCTGTAAAGAAAGCGTCTGCTAGTATTTAGACAATGAAAATATCCAGGATTAATTCCGTGGTTACTTTTAATGGTGACTGCAGAGCCAACGTGAAAGTGCCGTGTGGTGTTTCACAGGGATGATACATGCGGTGCTGTTCGAGGCTAATCTGAAACGACTGTGCTGATGGCGCCTGTGCCGCGTCTGAAACATTGTCTGTCCGTGACGTCACTGGTCACATGTGTGCTTGCTATATAAGATGCTGTTCGCGTGAAATAAAGGGTTGTTGTTATCGTGCCGGGATCGGGGCAAGTCTCAGTTCCTTCCTGCCCGCTGCCCGGCCGCGCTCGGCGTCCGGCCAGGGACCGAACGCGACATGGTGTCAGAAGTGGGATCCTCTGGCGTTTGAGAGGCGTTGCCTTAACTTCTCAACGGGCGCCATGTCAGAGGACAACGCAGCCAAGCCCTCCCACGGCATGTTCGCGGTTCGAGCTCCGCCAAGGTTTGACTTCGACCGGACGTCTGAATGGCCTTCTTGGATCCAACTCTTTGATGACTACCGCTTCGCCTCGGGCCTAAATGAGCGGAATGAAAAAGCGCAGGTCCGGACGCTACTTTATACGATGGGCAGGCAAGCAAGAGAAATCTTCTCTACTTTTTCATTACCCGAAGAAGAACAGAAGCAATACGAAGTCGTCAAAAAGAAGTTCGACGAGCACTTCGTCGCCGCAAGGAACCTTGTTTATGAGAGCGCGTGCTTTCACCGTCGCACTCAAGAACCTGGAGAGTCCGTCGACCAATTCGTTACCGCGTTGCACACGATGGCGGACCGGTGCGACTACAAGGAAAAGGAACGCATGATTCGCGACAGGTTCGTGGTCGGCCTGGACGCTAAGCTCTCCGAGTCGCTTCAAATGGATGCGAATTTGACTCTCGCCAGCGCTTTGGCAAAAGCGCGTTTAAAGGAGACCGTCCAACGACAGCAGCTGCAACTGCGAGAAACCGGCGACGAACCCAATTGGTAACGGCGACCGGCAATCTTGACGCGGTCAGCAACCAAGGGCAGCCCAGAAAGTATTCTTCAGGACAGCACTCGGACAGCTCGTCATATTGAGGACTGGCTAACTCAGTTCGAACGAGTCGCATCTTTTAATCGGTGGGACGACAACTTAAAGCTACGGAACGCCATTTTATGCTTGGAAGACCATGCTTTGACATGGTATGAGAACCTAGAAAGCACATAACATCATGGCCTCAGTTCAGCCGTCTTATCATAGAGGCGTATGTCAGCCTGGATAGGCGCGAACGAGCAGAACGTGCTCTACAATCTCGGAAACAGATGCCATGATGTATGTTGAGGACATGATGTCCGTCATGATGTATGTTGAGGACATGACGAAACTATTTCGACGTGCGGATCTCAACATGTCTGAAGACAGAAAGCTGCGCCACCTGATGCGTGGGGTTAAAGAACAGCTTTTTGCTGGTCTTGTACGTAGCCCACCAACTATACAGTTACCTAATTTTTAACAGAGGCGGTCACCACGGAAAAGATCCTACATTGGAGCGCTCGGCGGTCTACGACAACCCAATCCTCGCTACGACTACTGCCGAGCCTTTTACAGCTGCTGCAAGCAATACTGATCATCTCCGAGATCTTATTTGTGCAATTGTACGCGATGAACTGCAGGTGTGTGGCACGTTCCAACCCAGGGGTGATTCTCTCGCACATAGAATGCAAGAAGAGAATCAGCAAGTTACGCAGCCATCTCTGCGTGTTGCTGAAGCTCAAAAGTACCCCTGTTCCTGATTATTCTCGTCCGACTTACGCTGACATTCTCCGACGCCCAGTTCCCGTCCACGCTTCGTTGTCTACGTTACCACCAACCCAGTGCATGCCCGTCCAGCAGTCAACGCAATACATTCCTGTACAGCAACCAACGCGGTACGTGCGGCCACCGCGGTCACACATTCGATGAACGGACGTCTGGCGGACCCCTGGGAGCCGCCGCCTTTGCTACCACTGTGGGGAACCTGATCACATTTTTCCGGTGGTGCCCTTATCAGGAACTCGGACCGGAGGGTTTTTACACCAACGCACCTAGACGCACGTTCGATTAACTACCTCGTGACATTGGAGACAGCTCGCACAAGAGAGTCTCCAGATGGCGCGCCGACAATCCAGGTCTCCATCCCCACGTCGGCCATCCCCTTCAACAACTGGTGACTTCCCGCGAGCACCGCCTGGTCGCTCGCCAAGCCCCCGCCGGGAAAACTGAGTAGAGCGACCTCCGGGGGCGAGGCCGCTAAATGTCAGCACAAAGTCCCCCCAATGAGAACAGTTATGGATTTTGGAGCAGAAACGACAGCATTTGGTTCACGAGACCGGCTATCGGTGGATATCCCTGTGTGCATCGACGGTCATTACGTCAGCGCTTTAGTGGATACCGGAGCAGACTTTTCGATTTTGAGTGGGAAACTGGCAGCGCATCTTAGGAAGGTTATGACACCATAGTGTAGCAGGCAGATACGTACGGCTGGGGGGCATGTAATTACTCCTATTGGACAGTGCACGGCTAGAATCCAGATTCGTACGTCAGCGTTTGTTGCCAGCTGCGTCGTTCTCTGGGAATGTTCTCGTGATTTGATTCTCGGTGTGGATTTCCTGCGGGAATATGGCGCCATCATCGATCTCTGACAGCGAATAGTCTCGTTCTCAACGGAGAAAGCGGCTGCCAGCCCCACCGACGGCCAACGTACGTGCGCCCTACGAGTTTCAGCCGAGTGTGTTTCAGTGCCTCCCCGCTCCAGCGTGTTTGTGAGCGTTGTGTGCGACGGGCTACGTGACGGGCCGACATTTGCTGAAGGCAACCGTTCGCTTTTATTTTCTCATGGCATCTGTGCAGGTCGAAGCTTAATTATTCTCAGCAATGGTCACTCTGAGCTTCTCGTCACGAATTTCACGAGTGAATCTCGCCACCTCTATCGCTCTACTGCCATCGCTTTCGGCGAACTGTTAAACGAAATTTTTGAACGTTTTTACGTCTGACATTATTGATACTCCTAGTGTTCTAGACCACATCGATGTTAGCAGTGACCTTTCTGCCTGTCAATAACGCGACCTGCGAGCCTTACTGCTGGAGTACGCCCCGTGCTTTGCCTCATCATCGAAAGTCCGACAAACTTCTATCACCAAGCATCGCATCTTAACGTCTGACGATGCCCGACCTATTCGACAGCAGCCGTACCAAATTTCGGCTAAAGAACTTGAGGCAATTCGGACACAAGTCCAAGAAATGCTTAATGATATTATTCAGCCGTCTAAAAGTCCGTGGTCGTCGCCAGTCGTGTTGGTTAAGAAAAAGGATGGCACGCTGCGTTTTTTCGTTGATTAAAGGAAACTGAATGACATCACCAAAAAAGATGTATATCCGTTGCCCCGTATCGACGATTCGCTCGATCGACTTCGCAACGCCAAGTTCATTTCCTCCATTGATTTAAAAAGTAGTTATTGGCAGATAGAAGTGGATGAGCGCGACCGGGAAAAGACTGCCTTTGGGACACCCGATGGCTTATATGAATTTAAAGTATTGCCTTTCGGTCTGTGTTCAGCGCCAGCGACGTTCCAGAGAATGATGGACACCGTACTTGCTGGTCTTAAATGGCAAACCTGTTTGGTTTATTTGGACGACGTCATCGTGTTTTCAGAAACGTTTGACCAACATCTTAAGCAGCTGCGAACGGTATTGGACGCTCTTCGCTCGACCGATTTGACACTCAAACCGGAAAAATGTCACTTTGGATATCAACAGCTGAAATTTCTCGGTCATGTGGTTAGCGCTGACGGTGTCCGGCCTGATCCTGACAAATCAGCCGCTGTAGCCAATTTTCCCATCCCTAACACGAAGAAAGCAGTCCGACGTTTCTTGGACCTGTGCGTACTATCGCCGTTTAATTGCCGATTTTGCCAAGATTGCAGAACCTTTGACGCGCCTGACACGTGATGACGTCCCGTATGTCTGGTCTTCCGAGCAGCAGGAGGCATTCACCGAGCTGCGCCAACGGCTGCACAACCCTCCCGTTCTTGCACACTTCGATGAGGACGCTGCTACCGAAATTCACACCGACGCCAGCAACGTCGGTCTGGGTGCTGTTCTGGTCCAGCACCAGCAAGGCGAGGAAAAAGTGATCGCTTATGCCAGCCGCACCCTTTCTCGGGCAGAATCAAACTATGCAACTTCTGAAAAGGAGTGTCTCGCCGTCGTTTGGGCCACAATGAAATTCCGACCTTACCTCTACGGCCGTAAATTTCAAGTTGTGACAGACCATCATGCTTTGTGTTGGCTGGCTATAGTCTCCGAGATCCATCAGGACGTCTTGAACGGTGGAGTCTTCGTATGCAGGAATTTGATTACTCTATCGTTTTTAAATCTGGACGTAAACATGAAGATGCTGACACACTGTCTCGATCACCCGTGGAGTTGGCCCATGACAGTACGGATGAAGACGCCCATTTCCTTGGCATTATCAGTTCCTCTGATTTAAAGGCCCGGCAACGGGCTGATCCAGACCTCAAAACTGTGATCGATCATCTGGAGGGTTTCGATTTTACAATATCTCGACTATTTGCTAAGAACTTGTCATCTTCTGTACGCGCGACGGAATCCTCTACAAGAAAAGCGCCGGCAACAGTGACCAAGCCTATCTTCTAGTCATCCCTGATTTCCGCCATGAAATCCTTCATGCTTGCCATGATGAACCCACCGCTGGACACTTGGGCTTTGCACGCACTCTTACCAGAGTGCGCCAGGCCTACTACTGGCCCAAACTTGCCGCCACCGTTCATCGATATGTTAGAGGTTGCCGCGAGTGCCAGCGACGCAAGACACCGCCATTGAAGCCAGCGGGTTTCCTGCAGCCTATTCCCCCACCGCTAGTACCATTCGACCAAATTGGTATGGATTTTCTCGGCCTTTTTCCTCTATCGTCAGCTAGCTGGCAATAAGTCGATTATCGTGGCTACAGATTATCTGACACGTTACGCGGAAACTATGGCGGTACCACGTGCAACATCCTCCGAAGTGGCACAATTTTTCATGACGCAGATTGTCCTCCGCCATGGCGCCCCTTCATACGTCATCACTGATCGTGGCAAGGCATTTACAGCGAGTCTTCTTGAAGAAGTTTGCCAACTAAGCCAGACATGCATCACCGAAGGATATACTGCTTACCATCCTCAGTCTAATGGCCTTACTGATCGGGCGACCAAAAACAATAGCGGACATGCTCGCCATGTACGTGGATGTGCGGCATAAAACATAGGACGAGATATTGCCTTATGTCACATTTGCATATAACACGGCCGTTCAAGAAACAACTCGATTCACTCCGTTTCGCCTAATACACGGACGCGATGTACAGACCATGATCGACGCTATGCTGCCATGTGCGGCTGACGACCAGCTGCTTACCACTGACGCGAATTCACGAACTACGCTGAGGAAGCTCGCCAACTCGCCCGTAATCACATAAAACAGTAAGCAACAGATGCACGCTGATATAATGACCGACATCGCTATGTCGTGTTCCAGCCTGGTGACTAAGTCTGGGTGTGGACACCCCGGCGCCCAGGCCTGTCAGAAAAACTTCTCAATCGTTACTTTGGACCCTACAGAGTGTTGCGTCACCTCTCAGAAGTTACGTACGAGGTTATTCCAGACGGACCTGTACCAAGTTCTAGTCGTCAGTGCTCGTCTGTCCTAGCTAGTGCATGTGTTTCGCATGAAGCCGTATTTCACCCGCTGAAAGTCGTATTTGCCATCCGGATCAGTTTTTTATGCGAGCTTGCGTTTTTTTTTTTTTTTCTTTTTCGAAGGGGGGGGACTAATGCCACCTGACAGTTTGGGGTAGCGCTTGAAAGAAGAAGTTGTAGACTCTCGCGCGCTTCGGCTAGCTAGGACTGTGGACTATTGAGCCTGTGTATTTGTGTTATCGTTTCCCGTGAACCTCTGTCTTGACTGTGTCTCTGCCCCTGTTGCCGATTCCCATAAATCCCTGTCTTCGTGACAATATATAGTGAACTAGAAATTACATTTCTAGCCCACTTTACTGCCAACTTAAGTCATATAATTTCCTATTTAATAAGAACTCAATCTTTTAGTAATTGTAACGCATAGTGCGCTGTTTTCGCCTGCTCGATAAAAAAAAAAAGACGTTTGACGTCTGTCTCATTTTACGTAGCCAAGGTCATTCACAGGTTTATACATGAAGGCCTGTGAGAATGCTCTCATTCTTTTCTTTGCTCTCTAGGAGAGACGCATGAGTGCAGATATGCAAATTAACGTTCTCCACGATCGCTTGCAGCGAAATTTGCGCGATCTGCTGATGTTTTTGGATATACTTGGAAATTTTTTATTCGAATGCGCGTCATCTATCATGCTTATTTTACACCCCTCAAAGCCGATTCCACTTGGGGCATTAAACTCCATGTACCATATATACTCAATATCCTGCTCGACTAGAGCTAGGTTGTACGTGGATATTTAATTCGTACGTTCGTCAGGATCTTAATGACCTTCAAAAATAAAAATTAAGGCTATGAGAAATAACGCTGCGGGACTTCTCGGATCATAACGATGTTACTATAGAACCGGTGATGAATAGTCACTCGATCGAAACTCGCGAAAGTACAAAGAAAAGCTACTTTACAATTAAGTCCGCGGGCCTGTTTATCGGCAATATCGCGCTGGGGTGACCGCTCAGGTAATTGCAGTTACCTTCGCAGCAGCTTTCTTTTTTTTTTTCTGTGTAAATATATGCACGGGCAACACTGCAGGTGAATGGAACTAGTGCAGCTTCCCTGCGGGATCATACGCACACGGAATATCGCGTCTGAACGTCATATGACTTGATAGTATATAAAAACGGGCACGAGCTGCAGGCGTTTTGTTATTGCGCTATTTATCGTGCCGTCAAAAAGTAATCACGACAATTAAGGGTTGTAAACGAACTCATCTAGTTGCAGTGCAGAAGTGCAACGCACGCTAGCCGCGAACGTAATCCGTCGCCGAGGTCTACTTGTCGCGCTCAACGCCGCTGCCCTTCGCTCTCATATTTATCCGACCGCAAGAAACATGTTAAAACAAGTGCCACTTGGTTTTTTGCGCCTCGTGGCGCAATCAACCGCACCACAGCTTGCAGAAATATCAGGAATTATGCTTGAAAACGCAGCAAGCGCCAATGCAGACTGTTCGGGCTTTTGCTTTTGCCTACACCACGAAAGTCACTGCTGTCGCCAGCGCCGCCGCATCTCCACTGACATCACGGGCTAGAAGCTGCAACTTATTATCCAGAGGTAGTTCATGGGTAAAAGTCCTTTTCCTTGTATCCTAAAAATAGAAAGGACGCGTTCCACACTTTGAATCGCTGCAGAGCCCTTATCCAAAAAACTCAACTAGGGAAAGAAAATTATCAACATTAACACCAGTAGAGTTCTGAAAAACTACAGTGCCATTACATTCCCGCACCGATTCAAACAATTCTAAATGCGGCACTGAATAGAAAAAGTCCTCTATATCAATAGAAAAAAAAAGTAGCCAATATTGGTTTGATTAAAAAAAATGAATCACTTCAAAAGAATTTTTAGTAGCAAAGGGATCTTCAAACTCCAAACCTTTCAAATGTTTAGGTAGATACCGGCTGATCTGCTGTTGCCACGCATCACGTTCACTCACAATACATCTGAAAGGAGAGTCCAGTTTACGAGTCTTAACAGTGAAAAACACATCCAAGCAGGCCTTCTTGCAATCACTGATCCCATTTGACAACCTGGTGAGCTGCAGATCATTACATAACGCAATCGCTTTTGATCTGCTTTCTTCTGCACTTTCAGAATATTTTTCCTAATTGCAAGTGTTGCCTTCTCTTCAAAGAGTCCAGCCGGTACCACAGCGAAACCCCCCTTCTTTGTCCGTTTGAAGTAACTGAAGATTATTCCGCTCAAAAAGCGTCACCAATTCTGCAGTACATTCCTTCAGTACCAGGTCCTTCTTCCAAGACATCCTCAGGATACCATCGAGCCCATCCAGTAAGCATTGGTCACAATCTTCACCAGCCTTATCTGCTAACTTTCTGTTCAAGGACAGAAGCCCATAAGCAGGAATCTTGGGCGGTACACTATATTTCGGGCCCTTCTTTGGGGGTATCAGCAACTTTTTCTGGAATAGAGATATCCCCCGAAACAACCAGCTGTCTAGGCTTTGTGTTATGTTTTTCCAGTTCTCTTGGCAACAAAGCCACATAACGTAGACGCAAAAACTCTATTGTCTGTGTCAGTAGACGTCATGTTTCTTTTAATTTTCTTTCCGCAACCCACGTAGGGTGTAATGCATAACTTATAATACGAATCCAATCTTTAAAAATCCGAATTTGCCTCCATAACTCCGGTTGCAATCCATAACTCGAATTGCTTCTTAGACATGCCGGGCAAGTTACAGTTCCTTTTGTTTACATAGGGTCTTCACAGGTGCCGTGCTTTGGATGGACATGTCTTACTGAAAATGTGTGGTGGTTGTTTGCTAGCGTGCGTCTATGTGTGGACGTTGCGTCTGTCTTGCTTGGAGGATGGTTGTGTTGTACTGGGAGGATTGTGGTATTAGCCGCTTGGCAAAGAAGAGGTGTATGGAGATGTATGTGAGTGTACAATTTGTAACTGTCATGCTTGGACGATGTTTGAGTTCTGCGTAGAAGAAAGTGCTACTGTCTCCTTGGCAAAGAAGAGGTGTGTGAAGAAGATGAACCTGGGTGTAGAAGAAGATGAGTGGTGAAGAGGAAGTGCGTGTTCAGATCCATATTATAGTTGGTAGTATGTGAGCCTGTGTTGTGTTTCTTCTCATGTGATTGTGTTTGTTGCGCCACATTTCTGGGCACTATGCAGTGCCAACTCACCCCTCAAGCTGTTATTTCGTGGCTTGGACCTGTTCCTTGTCAGGAAGTCCATGAACACAAATCACGAAAACAGCAAAAAGCAAGTCCATTATGGAGTCATTACATGTGGCTGGCTAAAAGGTGCCAGGAAAATCCATGACATCAAGCCGACACCACAAATCCAATCAATGCGGTACAAAAATATGGGTTCATCCGCACAACTTTGCGTTCATAGCTTCAGAAGAAGCTTTGTAAGCAAAACAAGAAAATATTTCTGAAAGAGACTCACATGTCTGCAACAAACAATCAATATGCTCAGTACATGAGTTCACAGCCTAATTTTAAGCTTTTATCCACACCACTTAGCTTAGCTATTTCCTACATTTCAGAAAATTATTTTTGTCACAACATGGTCCACGCAAAAACCGAGCGACATAGTAGCTTGACATGAGAGATGACAGGACAGGTAACACTTTCAAGCTACAGGTCTGCATCAAAAATCAATAAATTAAATGTTGCACCTTGATGTAAGAATGCACTAGCCCATCTTACATTAACACCAGTGATGCAAGCAAGCACCCATTTCTACCTGCTCTATTTACTTTTCTTTCTGACATATGCACTCATATATTGTTTATAAGAAAAGAACAACACCCTGTGGGGTTAGAATTTTGTCAGGAAACTAAGTAATTTCCTCCCCACCATTTTGTGTTGCAGCCAATACCCGTGAATTAACTAATAACACGACAAACAACATGAGAAACAACATGACAAACAAAGCAAGAAACACCTTCTGTGGCCTGCTGGAGGCTATCACAGGAAATAACAATTCGTCCATAACACCGACGGCTGTGCAAAATATGTTGGGCTATTTTAGCAATTACTCAGGCGACACAGAACACCGGCCCAATGTTGGCACTGTATTGGCAATGTACTGGTCCTGTTAAAAGGGTGGATAACTGAGCTAGTTGGTACATAATTTCAGGTTTTTGAAGCAGCAGAATAAAAAACAATGATTTCTGGAAGATACTGGTCCTGTGTTGTGCCAGATATGGCCAGTACAGTACCGATATTGGGCCAGTGGCTTGTGCTGCCTGGGAAGCTACACAGCAAATCTCACATGGGAAATTTCATAGTGCAGAGCACATTCCCTCTAGATTTGCCTCGTAACTTTCCTAATGTAAAGGTAGAACTGTGACGGTTTGTGGATTCTGACTAGAGGCTCCCTCAAAGAATCAGCATCTTGATCATCAAATGGTTCAGCATCGAGAATCATCTCCGATGCAAGGTTTTCCCCTTTCCGTAAGAGATGAAGTTTGCATGCGGCCAGAAACTGCTTGTTCTCGCAGAGCTGGGCAATATCTTCTATGTCTTCCACCTGCAGCGAAGAACAGGATGCAAAAAAATATATATATACAGTCAAACCTCGATATAACGAACATGCATATAACGAATTATTGAATATAGCGAACTCTTCCGAAATATTTTTGTCAAACACATGTATTTTTAACTTCCCATAGCGAACACAGTTCGGCATAAAACGGATATTACGAACTTCGCGACGCCAAGCACTACCTCACTTTAATAGCAGGAGGCAGGCTTCGTTGCACTACATGTGTGTTATGCAGCGCAGCAAACGTTCAGGATTACCTCGCAGGCGCTGACAGCGCCACAGATGCCACGACGGCATTGGGAGTTGACAGCCGAAGAAATCTATGGCCTTCGAAATTCCCCCGCGCGCCTGTTTGTGCGCACGGAGGCATAAAGTTTCTTACTCTTACCTAGAGGGAAAGCTATGCTGCCATCTATGGGAGTTTACATGAAGTTTCCAGACGGCCAGTTCAGCCACCATGGGCGCTCAAAGCATCATGAGCCGGAGAGCTACCGAGTGCAGAACTACAACTTTTGGCCAAAACTAATGCGAAGATAAACGTTGTTCTACCATAAATAATGTCCTAAGATTGAATATTGTGACTATAAATTAAAAAAAGAGAGAGAAACAGCATGTCAGTGTGATATTTATCCAATATAAGCGATGGCTCTTTCTCCTATTGCCTTAGTTTTGAGCAGCACAAATACCGATATTTTGCACTTAATAGGCAAAATTTGAAATTGAAGAAACGTTACAAAAATATTTATGGTTGTGCAATCACTGAAGGACCTTTTTAGAGGCATTTCGGGAAACAAAAACTATTTATTGGCGACGTCTGCATTTGCACCTTCGCTACTATGGCTTTCGCGGTCTATGTATGCACCTTCAGATGATGATGATGACGAAAAAGAAACATCACAGTAATGCCACTCCACGTACCCAAGAAAAGCCGACTGTCCTGCAACAAGTAGCACACCGGCCCATGATTCTTAGCGCGCCCATGGTGACTGAAGTGCAGCGCCCTCAGCTTTCCCTCTAGTTAGTGTAAGGAACTCTATGCACGGAGGCGATCTCGGAGGCTATAAGAAATTGTTTGCATCTCACAATCGCCGACAGCGCCGCTTCAGCAGCGGCGGCAGCGACAAAATCGAATGTTGTTTTTTGCCTTTTTGCATGGAGGAAGAAAACAACTTGCTCTTTTGGTTTTTGCGCCATTCGCATTTTTTGGTTTGTGTTAGCAGCGGCGTAGCCGTCGTAGCGTTCGGCGGAGGCTGCGTCGGTCATCGTGTCGAGTGTGGTGCGCGGGTGTGTGTAGTGCTGTGATAGTGGTGAACGTGAAAAAAAGAGCAGAACTGACGTTAAAGACCAAGCTCAAGATAAAGGCAGTTTACAAGAGGAGACTGATTGACACTCTTCTCGTAAAGCTTCTTATGAAGCAAGACTTGAAGATCGACTTGCTGGGAGCATTAAAGCGGTATGGGACAGCGTGAAAGGTGAAACGATTGCCAACTGCTTTCAGCACGCAGCTTTTGTTCCAGCAGAGGCCCGCGCATCAAGTGACGATGGGGACGAAGCAGAAGCAGAGCTCCTCCGCAAGCTCGATGAGGTGACATGCCCACAACAATGACTGTAGAGGATTTTGTAGGCGGAGACAACATCGCGGTGACCACGGCTGTACTGACGGACGCCGAAATCGCTATGGAAGTTTCTGAACATCCTGCAGACGAAGCTCAGGCTGACCGTGCAAACGATGAGAACATTTCGACTTCACAAGAAGCGCTTGCTGCATTGCATTTACTGCGCCGCCACTACAGTGCTATTGAGAGCAGTGGGTTTGCCCTTGTTGAGCGTTTGCAAACTGTGGAACAGGGCGTGATACGGAACGCGATCAACACAAAAAAACACGTCGCAATAACACAGTTCTTTGCGCGTAAATAAACGGACGTGACCCAAGAAGGCACCCTCCGAGTTGCTTTGCCTTCTGATTGAATTTTGCTGCTCTTGCATGGATTTTCTACGAAATTTTATATTACGAATTATGGATGGAGTGAACTATTTTCCGATTTTTTAACTGTTCGTTATAACGAGGTTTCACTGTAAAGTCAAACAAAACTTTGCAAAACACAGGGTACTGCATATAAATGTACAGGTGCCATGTAGTCATATCTAAAGACTTTGGTTTATTGCAAGTCCACGAAAGAGTGCGGATGTAAGTATTTTGTGTTAAATTTCATACCATTCCCGACCCGCCACAGTGGTTAAGATGCCTGACCAATGTGCCGAGTGAGTAACAGAGTTCGAACCAAACTGCCGACGGCTTCGTTTTGACCTCTTTCTCTCTTTCCACTTTCACTTCCACTTTAGGACTTAACCCCCTAACAAATTTGGACGAGCCAGGCTCATCACAAGCCGGCTCTTATTTCTGGCTCCTGACGAGCTCAGCTCGTCCTGTATTTTACGGCACTTTGTGTCTGGTTCGCATCGACTAGGGTCCAATACAAATTTTAATTGAACTGACAGACGCTGATATGGACACTAAAAGACAGTTTTGGTAAAAATTTGATTACAAAAAATTCATTAGGTGGTTAAAGAAAAATACAGTCAAACCCACTTATAACACTGAAGTGCTAAGAAAATATAGTTATAACCAATAAATGGTACAATAAGATTGTGCTAAAAAAGAAGAAAAGGCAAACTGTATCACAGTTATTGACAGGAAGGTAACTTATAATGTAGATTATTTTGCAAAATCCGTATCGGCCAGCTTTGACTGGTTCACCCCATATTTCGTTCACTCTCTCTGTAGGTGCCTTGCTGCTGCACATAATTAAGTGGGGGACTGTTAGCAAAATTATTGTTTATAAGGCCTCTTTTGCATAGTTAATGTTCGTCGTGTCAGCAAGTGACAAAAATAATTATGTTAGGCAGATGTAATAGCCACTATTCAACAAGCACAGGTGATAACCGAGATGACTGCCTAACGAGTCCAATCATTTTTGCAATTGCACCGTCAACACACAAGAATTTTTAAACAAGAAGATGCCACCATCATAATTTACATCGGCACGCTTTTGTATTGTAAGTGTAATATGTCTGGTATGGTTGCAGCCTCTCTTCTCTATTTAAATTTTGCTTCTCAATGACCAGATTTAATTGTTATAATAAAAAATGCACTGCAACACCACTGTTATAAGCAGTTTATTTTACCACAGAAAACATGGAAAAGCTGACGGTGCTGCGGTGGTCCATCGTCACCAACATACATTGTTCTAACTGGTATGTACTGGTATAAGTGAGTTAGACTATATCATTACACTTACAATGCTCCCTTAAAATGAACTGGCCAACATGAGACAACTGGCCCTCTCCAGAAAATAGACAACATGCTGCAACATGGAAGCTATGGATACATTAATGTTACACATAGGCAATGCTTCGGATGTGCACTATAACAAATGTGTTACAGCACACAGCCGCTATTGCCTCCACTGTGCCTCGTTGCTACGTGTTTCTAGCTGCTCTGTCCCGATTCCGTTCAACCCTCTCTCCTTCCTATATAATGCTCAACCTTTTTGCTGCCTTATATTTCAAAACAACATGCCGCACCTTCTTTCCACATTTATGGTCCCCTTCTCTATTGCCCCTGCACACTGTACACTTCCGCCCAAGCTCACTGAAAAGCTGGCTTTTTATGCTGTCCTGCAAAATGGTAATTAAGGTTGCTTTAGCTACCTCTAACAGCTCAGAAAAAAAAAAAAAATTAAGAGGAACAGAGAAAATAATTGACGCCATAATTACTTCTCAGTTCCAAATATAATTAAAGGTGCACTATGAGGCATGTCTGCCAGGCAATGCTGCAGATTCACTGTTTTCGAATCCTTTCGCAAATTTCATTTCCTCCTTTCTTGTTAGTGCACGAAGTACATTACCACGTCTCTATTATACACCAAACAGGAGATCGAAACAATGTACTGGTCTGAGACGTACCTGGTGTGTACCAGGAAGTTTTTGGAATGCGTCTGCTGTGAATGGACAGAGCTGGCTGCCCTGGACCTGAACGCACCGGTGTGCAGTGTAGTCTATGCGGCTTCCCTCCTGACCGTACATGTGACGCACGCTGTACATCAGACGTGACGTGTTTGCTTGCCACGTGTGACTGCAGGTGGCCTTCTTGCCCGGCGGCTCGACGTAGAAGCGACTCCAGAACTCGATGGCTTCCGAGAGGCTGAGGCCAATCTCTTTCAGGAATAGTGAAAAGATGAACTGCAAAGAGCAAAAACAAAGGAGAGAATACATCAGCACAGCACATGCAAAAAAATGGTCTGTGGTGGAAAGACCAAAGAACTTTAAGCTCAGCATCATTCACGAGAATTTAACTGCACTAAACCTGACATCACAGATCCAAGCCTCCCAGAAATCAATCATACCAAACAGGGCTCCCAGAAGACCAATCCAAGCACTATTTATCTTCCAACTCACCTCTTCACTGTAATGCAAATGGACAATAGCACGTGTTCGAATTTCTATGTCCACATCGAGCTCAAGAGTGCTAGCACAGCAGCTACAATTCCTCAATTTCAAACAGAACCTACTGAACTGCCAGCCAGGAAGACGACAGATTTTTATCAATGTTAGGCTTAGTAAACAAAGTTTAAAAACTTTTAAACGGACACAGGAGACAAATCTATCTAAATACTGGTCATAGTAAAAGTTGATTACCTGCCCCCCTCTGGCTACGCTAATGTTTGGCAGCAAAACACACATTTATTGCTGGGAAGTTGGATTTTAAAAACCTTCTCATCAGTCAATTGCAACCTGCGACATCCTTACCGAAAAAGACAGCGGCCGCCGCAATGAAGTGCTTTGTGCTGTAGCGTAGCTTCCTAGTTCCAAGGCAAGAATTTGCTTTGATGCATGCATTTCAGCTATGAAATCAGCTGGGGAGGGCACTACCTTTAATTTTTTTTTCAAGACTTCATAGCCTATACAGACTCCATATTTGGTCAGAGTGGCCTATATGATGGCACTGTGGTACCCTGTCGACATAGCTCAACACCTATTCGTTCCAAGTGTGACCCGTTTCAGAAATAGAACTTTCGAGACCTGTAAAAACAGACCATGTGGTGCTAGCAGCCAGATGAAACTGATTACTGATAAACGTAAATTAACTTCTCGTGTCGTCAACCACAGCTATGGCTTCCATTTGTCTACACTACTGCTCACTCTTTCCTGGTTCACTGGTCTAGTCGTGTAAATGATTAGGAGTAATCTGAAGAATGTATAGTTGTTCAAAACAAGTTTTGCTCATGCGCCCTTCCAGATTATCGACTGTATTATAACCATATGTTTATCGGCTCATTTTAAGGGCTGCTCCTCACGATTTCTCTTTCAGTGGGTCCAAACAGAAAATGTCAAAGAATAAATAAACTCTCACAACTTGAACCAGATTAGGAATGTAAAGAGTGCGTTTAGGCAGGTATAAATGGCATCTCCTCGAAGTTCAATTGCCACTTTCACTATCTAAAGATGCAACTTACAAGTCCCTAGTTAAGTGTTTGTAAACTTTGATCGGCTAATGAACACATGGGGAAAATAACTACAAAATGTATCTGTTTCATCCTCTCCCCTATTCCTCTTCTTCTCTGTCTCTCCCCACCCATTTGCATCGTGCATTACCTTTGGACTCGCTTATAGTTGCGGTTGAATGGCGCACAGCTGAAAGAGGTGAAATGGTAGTACCACACTAATGAATTTACATAACTTCATATAGCTGCAAAACACAAGCGTCTAGCTCAAGAAATTGCTGCTATCGTCTGCCTGTAAACATTTTTGGCGACGTTAAGGGGGGATGAGGGTCTTGAAAACTTTGCTTTTATTTCTTAACCTATCTTGCTGAAAATTGCCATGGTGATATATATCTTTGAATGCTGATTCCAAATATATATCTAGATTTAAAATACCTCATCTAGATATGAAGATATGGCAAGATAATGTACAGCACATAGTGTCATTTCTTACGGGCCATTACGGTATTTTCTTAATTAAAAAAACTGGTTTTAAAAATATGCTGTCATTTCCAAGGGCCTACTGCACATCCTAAAGCTAAGGAAATTTTCATGAAGTCATTACATAGGTCATGAATGAATAACAAAGTTGGGGGAAAAAAATACAATGTGGGAATAATTAGTTTACATCTGATCTAATTGCTAGTCTATCAGACTTTATCAAAACCGGAAAGCTTTAGGATGTAGCTGAGATTTTACTGAAAAAAATGATACCAAGTTCAATAAAATCCGTGCATGCAAACATTATGAAAAGTTCCGTAAGGCAAGGCTTTTCACCAAATAAACAAAGCTGATCAAAGATTTACTCACTGTGCCCCTTTTGTTTACCAATCACATGGAAAAATGTAATGCTTCAGCATGCAGCCCAGTTATTGCTGAACACAGTGACACCAAATTTACATAAATCTGTTCATGTAATGGCTGTGAAAGTCTATGTATGGCACAAAAAGATGCTCAGAAAGTCACTTGCTGCAGTCTCTGAACCTTAAATCATTCACATAAGTCCTGGGCAGTAGTCTTGGGTTTTGTCAGGCCTGTACCTCTTGGCCATCTTCTTCACCTTTTCACTATCGGTGTGACCCTTATCAGACCTGCACAGCCTCTGCTTATCTTTTTCAAGGCTCCTACGAATGAGGCACCTGCCAGGACTATAACCAAGCTGCACTGCAACAGCTCTGCTGGTTGCTACCATCCCTTAATTGAAGCGAGAAATTGCTTCTGCAACAGCCCTTTGAACAGCCAGCAAAGAGTCATGCGTTTTTAGAGCATTGGCTCCAGATGACAGCGTGCAGGCACTTGATGGCATTCTGTGTCATGCCATCTTTGTAGCGCTCCAAGAGGGCCTCGTCGCCCAGCCTGGCAAAAACTGGCTCAAGCGCAGTGCGAACAAGGCCTGGCAGAGGGTTTTTGTGTGGTGGCGGCTCCACCTGGTTTGCCAAAGCACGATTGAAGGCACACCATGAATCAACTCCTTGAGGACAGCAACTGTGATCTGGGGCTTCATCTGTTGAGGTCAGGTGCAACAGCGTGGCTTGCACTGCCTTTTTCATGCCTGCGACATCGTGGCTATGGCTCCGCAAGGCATACCCATAGTAATTGGTGATCTTTTTTCATCTTTTCTTGGGTAAGGTTGCCCTTTCCACCAAGAGATTGCCCTTGTGCCTTCTTTTTCTCAACCAAGTTGCGAAGAGCCGTCCCCATCCGCTTGTGGACATGGTTGAGGCAGTCCTTTTCGATAGATATATCCATACACGCCTTCCTGGGTCAATGCATGAAGTGTGCGGCTATCACCATCCGAAAGTATGGTTGTGTACTGCAACCCATTTTTTTCCAAGAACCTATTGAATAAAATCATAGCTGCTTCAGTCTCCATCCGTCCGGCATTGCAGTCAATGTTCTTCATACACTTGTGGTTCACAGCCCAGTCACCGTAACCATCGTCACTGGGATCAGGTGCCCCTTGGCACCTACGACAGTACCTCGAAAGCACAACATGGTCCAGTACAAGGCCAGTGTACAGTTCTATAATGCAGCCAACTGCAATATTTGAATTGTGGCCACGTTTTTTCCATGTGCCATCAAATATCACGTCTACATTCCCTGTTGGGTTCAGGAAGTCTTTGTATAAGTCCTTCACCACTTTGACACTTGCTGCTTCTGTAGCAGTAGCAACTGCCTGGCGTTCAACATGGTGCTCATGTGTCCCCTGAAAGTTTTGTGGTGAAGTCCTCGGTGGGAGAGGTTCATTGTTGCACAAAAATCCACTAGAGCAGTCACTCCCTTCCCTATACTTTGTATGCCTTTCATTGCTCGCAGATTTACTTCAAAAGGTGTGATGCTAGATTTCCCGGGCACTCGTGGCGACGAAAAGTGCCGCTCGGCGAAATCGCAATTCGAACATGTGAGCACCAACTTCACAGCTAAGCCATACTCTCTTCCGCTGCATTTCACGAGTTGAACACTGGCCATCCCACACTTGCTGCAGCTTGTGGATGCAAACAGCTTCTTCAGTATGCTCATATCAACAATTATGTAGTCGGTGCCTCGATCGTCGTCTACATTTACTGTGCTGACGTTCATCAGCTCCATGGAGGAAGGAAACAACTTAGGAGAGGCCCTTGCCATTCCCAATGCATTGGAGAACGTGTGGCGGAAGTGACGCCAAAATTTCGGGTTAGCCAAGTCGGGCCATTAACAATGGCGACACTGTTGCTATGAAAACTCGGGCCATTAGCAACAGCGTTGCTAAGGGCCCTAGGTATGTGAGTGTCGCGGAGAAAGGATAAAGGAGGAGGAGAGACGTTGCAGCGTCCGGTTGCGGCGTGGATGTGCCAGCTTCAAAAAATGACGTCAGGGACTCTCCTAAGCTTTCCTTCCTCCATGATCAGCTCGAACTTGAGGGAAGTCGCGGACTTAGCCAATGAAGTCTTGGCGTTATCTGCATATTTTTAGCATCCCGTGCACTCTGCCTTCGTGAAAAACACTGTGTCCAAACGTTGAGCACGCGAGCTCGGTTTAGCCGCAACCATCGGCGCTGAAGCGGCGTACGGAAACGCCGAAGTTGTCGTTAGGCTTAGCTCAGCCGGCTGGGTCGCTTCCGACGATACGGAATTCAAAGCGACTCGCAGAGCATCAAAAGACGATATTTTCGATGGGCTAAGTCCAGGCGCATCCACTGGCAGCGCAGACACTTGTGGTAACACCGAAGTTGACGCCGATCGGCACGGTCCAACCGCGGCGTCCACCAACAAAGCTGACATCGACGGTGTCGATCCAGCCGCGTCCATCGGCAAAACTGCGGTCGACGAGTTCAATCCAGCCGCATCCGCCGACAGCCCTGCAGCTTGCGGCAACACCGAAGCTGTAGTTCTCGATGTGGCACTCTTCTTATTCCACGCGCGTCTCTTTTTGCCGACTGCTTTTCGCGTGCTTGCTTTCAAGCGCGCGTCTTGCGCCATCAAGACACGCGGAACAGACACCAGGCAGGCAAATACACACGAAAACAAAAACTTCGAAGCTAAGAGGAGCGAGTTCATAGCCAAATATTTACAGGAACGATGAGAAAAAAGGCAGAACGAGAAATGCTAGGAAACAAAGAGGAGTGCAAAAAATCACATGCCAGCGGGCGAAAGCAGATGACGAAGAGTCGGCAACGCGGTCGTGGGAGACTAGGCATGCGTCACGGCCAGTCAGAGGGCTGCGCCACGGAGAGCGCTCGCTTTATCCAATCAACGGCTGTCTCGCGACGATTCACCCCTTGCGGACGGATGCCGAAAGCTCCGTTGTGCGAAAGCCTACAGCGTGCTGAGAGACACCAGGAGAGAGAGCGGGAAACGAGCTTTCAAACGAGACCAAGATGGCGCCTATCGGCTAGCGCCGCGCGGAGCTATGGTGGCTTGAAAATAGTGCAAATTTTCGTGTTTGGCGTTCGAGTTCGGCTCACCGACGTTTCTAAATTGCCTTTTTTTAATACTTTGAGTAGGAATTGAGCTATAATATTTTGTAGAGGCATAGTCAGGACATTGAAGACTTCAAAACAGCAATTTTTGAATTTTGCCATTTTTTACCATTTTTTGCGATTTTAAGACCCGCGTCCCCCCTTAACTGCTCACAACTTAAGTTGTAGTGGGAGGTTGGATTTTTCACTACTTTCATTTCTAGCGAAAATTTCATTTACTGGTTTCTGCGGTATAAGTAGCAACCTTGTGCGGTAAACAGTCATTCAGATTCTATCTCGGCATTTCTATCATAAGACCTCTTTAACCAGTAACTGATCGTACTCAGAGCTGTGCTTGTACAAGAACCTGCTGTTATCAAAAAAGTCGTAGTCAGTAGACAAAGATGCAACTGGGAGTTCAGTTCTAAGTTAACGTCCCGTCGTTGGACTGTTGCGCGGGCTTGAATGAAAGAGCCAGGGGTAGAAGCAGGCTCGAGCATTTTGAATAAGCTTTGGAAGCAGTAGTGAAGCCATTTTGGAGCAGCTTTGGAGCAACGAAACAAGAGTTTCGGAGTATTTGAATTACGTTTTGGAGCACGCTTCCAAGGTCGAACGCCTTTGATAATTGCAGTTCTCTTTTTCTGAAGAACAAAATCTCCAATCTGATTCCTTTTTATGCAAGTTTAATGCATTTCCAATTTTGCACTGATCTCTGACATGACGAACAGCCAAAGCATGTAAAGATGTATAATATAACTTAGCAAAAACTTGGAACAGACTAGCAACAAACGTAACGCTTACTAGTGCGCTTCATAACCGAACACTTAGTGTGATCTAATGCGTTTACCTATTTTGACTTGATAGATTCAAATGTCGAGTTTACCACTTCAATGCACTGTAGCAGCGATACTGACTTAGAATTCAGAATAATGGGCATGACATTTAGCTCCCTATCTTGTACATATCTACTTTATTTTATTTATTTAGAATACACCTCAAAGTCCCCAGGCATGGGGTATTACATGATCCCTTTTGATCCTATGCCTGGGTTGATAAATTTCTGAGCACATGGATATTTCGTCTGCCAAAAAGGCGTCTTCAGATCACAATAACGCGCCTTGACAAGCTTGGCACCACTGTCGCTCCAGTGCTTTTCGCCTACCATGGGATCGCCGACAACTGCAGCACAACCTCGACCGTCTTGTCCGTTAGTAAATATAATGGAGGTCTACAGGAGTGGACGCAGGCTCGCCCATTTTGGAGCAGCTTTGGGCTACAGATAGATGGTATTGAAGGGTAGCCTTTCCATCCTACTGCTTTTTTACTTCACTGTCTCCTGACAATAGTTTATCATTCTTTGTTTCAGCAATGCACGGGCTCATTTTTAGTATTTTGGTGATAGGCCCCGTATGCCTTTCCAACACTCTTGAGAAGCTCCCTAGTGAGTGACAGCTTTGGCGTACCAACCCATAATGCTTCAAGTATGGTTTTGTCTGCCGTAGGCCTGGCAAGCTTGCCACTGACAAAGAGGCTCGATGGTGAAGTACCTGCTTGTTTTCACAGCAGAACCATTAGAATAACACATGCTGTTTTTGCAGTCAGACAAGCTTTCTTCCTAACGGCTCACAATAGTTTGCGCTACCTGCTTCATTTACTGATCTCGCTTCTCTCCACCGACGATTCAAAAGGCTGAGAGGAGGTGCTACGTCACATGCACAGAGCATTTTTTTTTCCGCAATTATCTCCAACTGCCAGTGGCTCATACTAAATTTACTAGCGAACAAATATCAATTATACTCCATGCTTCCTTCCCTTACAAAAAATTCATTTGTATTAAGCTCAGTGCAAGATGCGTTATATCTTTGCCACTGATGATATGACATTGTTCCAGTGTTCTGCTAAAGTTGATGGCAAAGCATCAAAACAGAAAGTTTGGAGCAGTTTTGGAGCAATATTGCATTTTGGAGCACGATGGAGCAGGGAAAGTAGTTTGGAGCAGAATGGAGCAATAGGAGCAGAACTTCCACCCCTGAAGGACAGAACATCACATGGTCTGCATGCTGGTGGCAACGATACAACTGTCAATCATCACTGTATCCAGAGCATTGTTTTTCATCATGTCTACGTAATACACAGTTTAGTGTTGCTGTCTTACAACCAAGTTGATGAACCTACTCAACCAATTAATTGCTCTAAGCAGGTGATGGCAGCAAACAAACAGTGCTCAGCGTGCTTCATGGTTTCCAAATGCATCTAATGCATACGCATTAAATTGTATAAGTGTGCTGGTTATCCAACAATGCCACCATTTCATCACGCCTCTGCATTCTCCACTATTAATATTCTCTGAGCGCCACTTTTACTGGCCCTCCAGATAGCTGTGCCGTGCAAAGCAGGAATACTGATCTTTTTTGGTTAAAACAGAGTTCTGAGAACTGCATTCAGCGTACCTTCATCACTATTTTTTCGGGTTTAAACGAAACAAAATGCAACCAACGTGTTCAGGAGCACCTCTTTGAGCAAACAGCCACGACAACTTTCTTCATAAAAGACAGAGATAATTTTTTTTAACAATAGTACCTGACACACATTCTCAACCTACTGCTAAGGAATAGATTTTCCAGAACAACTGCATACAGTTGCAGCGCTGAACCAAAAATTATTTTCTTTTCATCCCTTCCACTAGGATAATAGTTTGTTACCATATATTTCACTCTTGGAGTTTTCACCTCATTGTGGTGGCTTAATGGTTAGGACGCACGACTGCTACAAAAAAAAAAAAAAAAGAAAAAGAAAAAAAAAGGGGGGGGGGGGGGGGGGGGGGGCTCATTCCAGGCAGTGGCGAACGCTTTTCGATGTCAGTGTACATTATAGAACTCCAAGTGGTAAAAATTTCTGGAGCCCTCCCCCCACTACAGGGCCTCTCAAAATCTGAGTCACTTTGAGACATCAAACCCTGTAAACAAAGCCAAGCCAAAATCTGTTTTTAACAAAAAAGTCACCAGTACCTATTTTACACTATTACTATTCTGTGATAGAAAAAGGATGCTAATTCACTAAAAAAACAAAAATAATTGCCAATTCAATCAACCAGGCAGGTAAAGGTTAGATAGATATATGGAGTTTTATGTCACATAAGCAACTATGGCTATTATGTGCCAAACACAGGGTTAGATGTCAATTACTATAGTTGGCATAAAAAATTTGAATTTCTTGAGAAACGCTGAAACTTGCGAAAAATGAACAAATGTATATTCTCCTAAAATCAGGTAAAATAATTTTTCCTCGGGTCTTCGAGTTTTGTGCATCCAATTAAAATGTGATTTACAGTGAGCTCATCCCTCCAGAATCCACATACCGGTTTGCCTTTTTTGTTAGTAAAAAATTATACGTAAGATATGTGTGCCCTATTCGTAGATGACATAAGACTACTTCGATGAGGCGTTCCTAGTGTTGTCACAATTTCCCCTCTCCTAATAGTGGCTTAATAAGAGTGCAGCTTGTTGTTTTGTTTCATTTCCCCGAGCAGCCTACCAATTGGCTCTTAGTTTGCTGCACACTTATTTCATGCAATCTGTGTGACACGTTCACCTGTTTTATTTATTTATTTCCAATACCTCAAAGACCCCAGGAGTACGGGGTTTTACTTCCATTGTTCTGGCTTGTGCAGCACACACGTCTGCTCTCACATAACCCCCAATCCCAACATGACTGGGTACCCAGCAGAACTTTATAGAATGTGTTTGTGCCATGATTATTGCTATGTTCTGTACAATGTTTCCTATCAGTGGCTCAACATCGTATCTAGAAGTTAACGCAGTGAGGACAGTTAAGAGTGAGTGTAAATAATTCTATTTTTGATGTTTTCATTCTTCTCCACAGCAACACAAACTGCACAACATTCTGCTGTGGAAACTGATGTGCACTGAGGAAGTCGTATTGATTTCTCTGTTTAATCCTGCACTATCCTACTTCCATGACAGTCTTTAGCTTTTGAGCCCTCTGGATAAAATGCAGAGTAATTCCTATATTTTTCCTCTAGTACCAGGTATTCTTCTACTATCAGTTCATGTTGTGAGTGTTTTCTGATATTGTGTTAGCGTGAGGTCACAATCATACGGGATGGTGTGCCATGGTGGTAGTGGTTCATGCCTTAGCGCAATAGTTGGTATTTCACTCATTGTGTCCAGGTCCTAGCATTTTTTTCGAATTGCAGGAGCAGTGTTTATATTGCATGGGGCTTGTTGCTGAAAAGAATTCTGGATGGGCATTTTGTGACTATAGAATGACAAATGTTTTTAGGCTGCGAGCGGATTTTGAGGATGTATGTACAAGTTAGTGCCGTTTTTCAATCTTCTTTAAGGAAGGTACATTGGTCTCTACATAACGGCTGGCTATTGGGGATGTTCTGTATGCACCCGATGATAACTGTCAACCGAGATTATGAACTGGATCTAGTCGTTTTATGTAGGATGGTCTTGCCAAGCCGTATACTATGCAACCATAGTCCAACTTAGAGTGTACCGGACAACAATAAATTTGTAACAGACATGCCCAATCGGACACAAAGAGGGCCTGGAATGTTTCTTTTTTCTTAAGTTGTTTATACGTGCTAAAAAAGTTTTTTTATTAAAAGTGACACCTAAAAATATTTCTGTTCTTGCTTGAGAGGTAATGCGGATTGGAAGTAATGCGGATCAGTTTATGAACCTCATTTTAGTGAGAACAAAATGGCTGCCGTTTTCTGAGGAGAGAATTTGAACCCGTTTTTGCCTGCCCAAGCGGATAGCTCGTTTATAGTCATCTGCCGCTCACAGGCTGATACGCTGGAGGAAGTGCATACTATGTATTTGGAGGTCATCTATGTAAACAGAATATGTTACGGAGCTCAGGATTACTTTAGCTATGGAATTCATTTTCACTATAATAGAGTTGTGCTGAAAACACACCCTTGGGGTGCACCGTTCTGTTGTGTGAATGTCATGGAGAATGTTATGCCTTGATGAACTCTAAATGTTCGGTTGGCCAGGAAATCGCTCTAGCAGTTCAGCATCCTGCCATGGATACCTAAGCCTGCTAGGTCATGGAGGATACCAAACCTCCACGTGGTATCGTAGGCCTCTCCAGATTAAAGACGACCCCGATACAATGCTGTTTGTGAATGAACGCTTCATTGACTGTGTTCTCGAGGCGGACCAGGTGATCAGCTTTTGAAGATACCTTTTTAGAGCTGCGCTGATGAACAAAAGTGAGTCTGATGTTTACTATGCTTTCAAAAGGCTTTGCAATATAGCTGGTGAGGGTTATTGGTCTGTAACTGCCAGGGCTTGTAGGTGGTTTTCCAGGTTTCAAAAAGGGTACTATTACTGCTTTTTTCCACACCTCAGGTAGAATTCCGGTTATCCATATTTTATCAAAAAATTTCAACAGAGCCACTACGGCAGCTTCAGACAGATGCACAAGCATAGAAAAATGTATGTTGTCTGGGCCTGGTGCTGTATTTTTACCACAGGACAACACTCCATTTAATTCTTGTAATGTTACTGGCTTGCTGTATTCTTCATTTGCGCCTGCACGAAAAGGAACTTTTTGTTTTTCCGCTACTGCCCTGTGTTTTTGAAATGTGTCTGTATAGCTTGAAGAGCTCGAAACTTTAAAGAAATGTTCACCCACCAAAATGTTTGCCTGATCTTCTAGTGTTGTTTGCGTTCCGGGTGTCGTCATAGGGTATAATAGTAATAGTAAATGGGTATAATCACCAGTGAACTTTTGAACCTGTTCCGTCTTCTTTGAGGGTATAGAGCTGTTTATGGAAGGCATATTTTTGCCATGATATTTTTCCTGAATTCCTCCGAACGAATCGCGCTCTGGCTCAAGATTTTTTAAATTCAATCATATTCCATGCAATGGGATATCTCCGGAGGATGCCCGATGCTTTGTTCTGTAGCTTTTTTGCTGCTTTGCATTCCTCCGTCCACCATACCTTGCATTGTTTCTTTGCATGTCTGGATGTCTGAGAAATGGCTACTAAAGCTGCTGATGTTATGCATGTAGAAAACCTTTCATTTATTTCTTCGGAGCATTCTTTTTCTAATGTTGCATTCGTTTTAAAAAAAATGACCAATCAGCGAGGTGAAGCTTTCAACGCCGTGGCTTTGTTTTAGATGACTAACAGAGGAGAGATAATTCCGTGGCGGAGTCCACTGGCTCAGCAGCTACTTTTTTTGTGGGTTGGGTGGACAGGTCCAGTTCAGCAGTGCTGTTCTGGCTGCCTGCCACTGAAGGCAGGTAATTGCAGACCTCCGGCGTTGATCGTGCGGTCGTCTCGCGAATGTTTTAGGCCTTTGGACTGTGCTGCTGGCTTCAGTGAAGATGGTGAGGACTTAGATGTCGACACCAGGTTGAGCAGATCGACCTGTGTGCCGACTGAAACTGAAGGTGGTGGCGGTCCCTGCGTCGCCACTTCAGAGTATGTACCCTTCTCTTCCTCCGTCCACCATACCTTGCATTTTTTCTTTGCATGTCTGGATGTCTGAGATATGGCTACTAAAGCTGCTGATATTATGCATGTAGAAAACCTTTCATTTATTTTTTCTGTAGTTATTTCTTCGGAGCATTCTTTTTCTGATGTTGCATTCGTTTTAAAAAACTGACCAATCAGCAAGGTGAAGCTTTCAATGCCGTGGCTTTGTTTTAGACGACTAACAGAGGAGAGATAATTTCGTGGCGGAGTCTACTGGCTCAGCAGCTACTTTCTTTGTGGATTGGGTGGACAGGTCCAGTTCAGCAGTGCTGTTCTGGCTGCCTGCCACCGAAAGCAGGTAATTGCACACTTCCGGCGTTGATCGTGTGGTCGTCTTGCGAATGTTTTAGGCCTTTGGACTGTGCTGCTGGCTTCAGCGAAGATGGTGAGGACTTAGATGTCGACACCAGGTTGAGCAGATTGACCTGTGTGCCGACTGAAACTGAAGGTGGTGGTGGTCCCTGCGTCGCCACTTCAGAGTATGTACCCTTCTGCTGTAAGAAGAGCCATTTTCGTGCCTCAGGGTATGATAAGTTCTCTGTGGTTTTCAAGCTGATTATATCTTTTTCAATTTTCCATACAGGGCACGACTTGGCGTACGCTCCATGTGGACCATTGCAGTTGACACATTGGCCGTGCATTCACATCTGTCTTCAGTGTGTTTGTTGTCTCTGCACGTGACACAAGTGGGTTTAACAAAACTTGAAATTGGGATAGATGGTGCATTGCTTGACTAAAGATAAAGCGCACAGGAAACACACACAAGAGAAGCAGACACAGGACACGCGCTACTCTGCTTCTCTTGTATGTGTTTCCTGGGCGCTTTATCTTTAGTCAAACAAGTGGGTTCGCCACCGCAAGCCAGCGAGCGTGCCCGAAGCGTGTAGGGTAAGACTCCATAGTTAAGGTAGGCGGCATGGATAGGTTCTAGTAGAGTTGCACTGTTGAATGTTAGTACGATGTGTTTCGTTTTGATTTCTGTGTTGTTCTTCCTGGTGGTAATTCGGCGCGCTGCTGTTACACCTTGATCTGCGAGTTCTTCGATTTCTACATCAGTACTTTGTAGGGGCTCATACTCTGAAATAACACCTTTTGTGTGGTTGAGGGTGCGATTAAGGGTTACCTGCACACTCAACTCGGCCAGGTGTTGCAAAGAAAGCAGTATGGCACTTTAATATTTGGTGTCAATTTGTATGAGGAGGTCTCCATTTCTCTGTTTTTTGGCCTTGTAGTTTCTGTCTACACAATTCTTGAGTTTTTGCATTGGCAAAAGCAGACAGGCCAGTGACTGGTTCGTTGGTCATGCACTGGATATGTTTAGAAAATGGTACCACTTTCTCTGGCATCCATGCTTTCAAATCGGTGTGGCCCCTTTTCAAGGTCTGGTCAGGTTTTTTTTTAAGGTTTTTCCATATGACACATATAGACTAAGGGTCACTGAAACTATGTCACCTCTGTTTCACCCTTATATGCAGTGAAGGTCCCGGAGCCCCTCACCTAGTAGACAAACGAGCAGCCCGTCAGCTAAGGCTCGACAATGATCTTGACTGCCAGCGTTCAAAGTTTCTTCCCTCCAACTTTCAACTTATCGCCACAGTATGGATGACAGCTTCGATGTGGGGGCTGAAGGTCCAGGCACCAACACCTCGTTACCCAAGGAGGTGCCCCTGCGGGGGCAGGTAAAGGGATTACCCCTTTACTATAATTAATGCACTAAAGGTGTATCACAGCCGTGTGACTGTAAAGCCTATCACAATATATGTACAGCCATCCAAACCTTTAACTGGCATGCATAAACGGCCACATTTCTTAATTCTGAGTGTTGAAGAGGAGCTAACCAGAGAAAATTCCAAATATAAGCAATAGCTCACCAAGTCCTCGCTTTATCTTGACCTCCCAGAAAGCTTTATCTGCCCTGAGCCGCAGGAGCACACAAAAGGTGGCCATTGCGTGCGCCAGTTAAAGATTTAGGCGGCTGTACTCTAGTATGCTGAGCAATGAATTAAGAATTTTTCCCACCTTACCACCGGTGATGATGTTCCTATGCTTACCCTCTCATCGTGAGGCAACCGCTTCTCCTTCTTCAGAGTGGAGTACAATGTGGACATGCAGGGCGGGAAGTAAGCTGCCTGGCTGTCCACTTCACTGGCTTTGAGTGTGCTGCTTGCAGCCAGAGATCCTTGGAGGGCATAGAAAGCATCCTGCGAGAAGACATTTACAGTTAATTCAGAGTTTGCATCGTGATTATGCAGGGCTTTTTAATCAATGCATCCTAAAATCTGTGCAGGCAAACGAAAGGCTTAAAAATTAGCTGTGGTTTAGCTTGTGGTTAAACCTGGAGTTACGCGAGAGGCGTCTGCATGGCTACACTTAGGTTCGGCTTGAAAGTACAGATATGGCTTTTGCACATAGTAGTTTACTCTAAGGTTTCAGTTATATTTATGCCATAGGGGGCACTTTGGACCATTAAAGTGCGATGAGGCCAAAGCCTCTATCGCGCGGTGGTCCGAAGTCCTCCACTACGGCACCTCTTTCTCTCTGTTTTCCCTCCCACCTTCGCGATGACGCGAGAGCGTAAGCTACCAGCCAGCATATAAAGCCCCGCTTTAACCAAGCCGTAAGAATGTGCCTGCGTGGTTTTGGCAGGCTGACTGTAATATCACCCTCCCATATGAATAGAGAGACCCGAGTTGGCAGCTCCTGCCAAACGTAACGTCAGGAAGTTCTACGTCCAGGTAGTGCTCGGCTATGTCAGCTGCCAGCTACCGCCTCCCACGACCTCCTCCTCCTTTCTTCTTCTTCTAGCGGTTGCTAGGCAACGGCTCAAGGTCAGTGTAACCACGGCCAAGGTACGACCACGGCGAAGAGGCAAAGTGGCTGGCATAGTGTAGCTCTCACTGCAAAAATTATGCAGGACACTTAAGCTCCGCCTGCAAGAGTATGACACGATAAAGTAGGCTACCAGCCAACATACGAAGCCCCACTTTAACCAAGCTGTATGAACGTGCCTGTATATCCTAAGGGTAACGTGAATGCAAGAGTCCTGGCAGGTTGATTCTGATATCACCCTTCCATGTGAAAGGAGAGACCCGAGTTGGCAGCTCCTGTCAAACATAAAGACAGACAACCCTACATCCAGTTAGTGCACGGCCATGTCAGATGCCGCCTGCCAGCGCCACGCTCGTGATTTTTCGCTCACAACCCCAGCGCCGGTGCCGGATTTTCGGTTTATGCGGCCTCGTTGTCGCATTAAAGAGTTTCAGTACAATCAATACTGCCAGTTATGCAAAAGCAGTAAGCTCTGTCAGACCTTCCCTCTCTCATTTGATCACGCTGCTAGCAATGATTCAGATGCAGGTTGAGCAACTGAAAAAATACATGGGTGGAATGAAAGCAAATTGGAAGAAGACATTTAGAAAAGGGACAGTATCCTGCGTGCCTTCAAGACTTCCAGGACCACGCAGACATTAATTCCAGCATAATGTGAGAAGACCTACTGCCATGTTTTTCCAAATGCAAATTTTTGGTATGCGATACAAATGCTGCTGGCATGCTCTTCTACTAGCCATTCCATTCTCACTCAATGGGCACCGCTGTTTCGAGAGATGTAATTAAGGAATTCTTTTCAGTGCATCCACACAGGGGTCATAGAGACCAAAAGTGTTGATGGGTGCTTGTACTAACTAGCATTAGCAAACCATCAGCTGTAAGACAGTAATGGGCAGACAGGCAAAGCTATAACAACCAAGGAGCTTGACTTTTCAGTTTAAACCAGAAGAAAATTGATAAAAGTGCGCCAAACTGAATTTTGTTAAGTTCGATTTCAACCAAAATAATTCAGTGTTTTTGACATGCAGACCACAACTTTCAAACCATCCAGTACGAGTTAGCTTAGGTGAAAAGAAAAAGTAACAAAGAAATGTGGCGAAACAACGGGGGAAATTGATAATGATGCCACGTCGACAGGTCGCACCTTCACTGAGAAGAAGTTGGTGAAGTAAATTTTGTATCTACCAACTTTCACTGGAGTCTGACTGAATTGGAATGAGAGAAAAAGACCTGTTGTAACATACAGCTGTGTTTCGGCGAGCACAGCTGCATATATGACCATTTGTGCGTCGATTACTAGTAAATTAATCGCTAGTGCTGAAAAAAGAAAATAAAGACCAATATATAGGTTCATTGAGAGAATGTTTTAGGCGTTTGCTTCCCGACCAAACAAGAGCAGCCTGCAAGGGTGCAAAAGGTTTGGAACATGGCTACTACAAGGTACAGTTTTTGTCAAAAGTTTGGAGCCCTGGGGTTTGCTTTTCAGCCATACCCCCTGGCTTATGCTGAATTCCCAGAGGTCCAAATCTCCAGAGAAAAGAAGACTGCTGGTCTCTCCCTTTGCAAAAGGTAACATTTCCATGAATGCTACAGGAACCCCACTGCATAACTTATAAGCAAACCCTTGGGCTCCCAACTTTTGACAAGGGCTGTACACTCAGTTACATAGAGTTATGAGTTAATGTCCACCATACCCTCATGTCGACTAACACTTTCAACATATGCATGCAGGTTGCGTGCTACTTAGGTGATCAAACCAAGTAACTATAGTTCATTACTAGCATTCTATACAGCCACTACATCTGAATATCTTTGCATCTGAAATTCAGATGCAAAGAAAAAACTTGAATGGCTAAGAACACGAATGCTACAAAGACTTCATGGGGAACCAAAATCCCCACCCTCCTTTGCGTTCATGGAAATGCGCAGCAATGCTGGGAAGGTGTGGTTTCGTATATTTGGTTTGGTTATTCTTAGGCATAAAATGTGGATTCAGATGTAACAATGTGGCTTGAGGCATGCCTTTTAAGAATTACAATGAGGGTAACAACAAACTTTGACTTGCTATAAATTGTTACATACTACTGAAATTATTTATTCTGTGCATGAAGAAGGCACCGATTCAGAGGCAGAGTCCACGTTTCTAGCTTAACATTAGCCAAGCCATCTCCCCCTGCGGACAGAATGCTCTTTAAAAAACTTTCACAGATAGTGATGCCACTTCTGCCTCCGAGTAGTACTGAGAAACTCTATGGTGGGAAGTTCATAGTGCTCACACAATTACTTTTTAATGCACCCTAATTTACTGCACTGAGCAGCAATTAACTACCAGTGCCTGGCAACTATACTAGTCATAGCCTGGTCAAATATGACACAGGAATTTGTGAAGGTCTACTCATACAGAGTCAACGGGATGTCACCTTGGGCAGTCAGATGTTGCAAATTTGAGATCTACGAGCACTGCATGCAGAAATGACTTCATGAACTCATTCATGGAGATATCCGCAAGTTGAGTTTGTCAGCATGAACATAACCGCCCCTTGTAGTAGGATGGGTTTACACCTTCTGCTTTATGGTTTGTTTTGGTTATGGTTATGGTTTGATTTATTTTGCAAAGTCCGCCTATTCAGTGCCAGTGGGGACAGGCACTTGGCGTGAGCAGACGACTTCCTAGACGTGCAAGCATACAGTGCGAAAACCATAGCAACGAAAATGCAATAGCATACGACACCAACAGATTGTCTCTGTTTTCCAATATTCCAACATTATAAGCAAGCTCTTAAAGTGTGAGTGCCAACAGTTCTTTCTAAATTAATATTGCATCTGAAAACCAGTGTGCTTGTTAGGCACAAAAATTGGTTTTGACGGTGTGCTATGTTTGGACAATACGAGAGACTGCCATTTCTCATTTTGGGCAAATCTTACACTAACACATTCTTCTGCTCAACCATTGCAATTTATAGCCAGAATACTGAATTACAGGAGATTTGTGGTTGTAAAACATCGATCGCTGTCCTTTTCTGAACAAAATTTAAATTTCTGCACATGGTAGAAGTGTGCTCCATGAAGCTTAGAGTATCATGGTGGCTGAAGGGCTCTTTGAGAAGCCCACAGGCAGAAGCCTGCATATCCAATACTGTCACTCACCTTTAAGGACGTGCGTAGTTCAGCCATCCTCTCGTCTTGATGCAGTACCCGGAATTTAATTGATTGCTTGAAATGTGCGACGCTCTGCTCGCACACATCATGGAACATGCCCGCCAGAAAAACAGGGAGATGATGCTCTCTGATGATGGCATCCCCTGCTCGAAGAATGACCCGGCGACTGCTCACCAGGGACAGAGCATGCTCAAAGGGAACTGAAACGGGATGAGTGCACCAACATTTATGCAAGTATGTTACAGTTGTTCTCACTCCGTGGCAGTTCTTTTTCGAAAAGTGGGATATGCATAAAATAGTGATCTGGGCCTCCGAGAAGAGCTTACCGAGTGCTCTTCGTGGTGCAGAAAACAAGACTTGCATTTGAGTATCAACAACAGCACGTTAGTTATAGTTGTCTTTTGCCTCCTTCTATCCTAACCTCATGCAGCAGATTTTACAGGAGTCTTCTTCGAAGGAATGGAATAGTGACAAAAAGTGTCAAGGTAGAAACAACTGCTCAAGTGATTTCCGCGCATGATAGAGATAGCTTGGTTTGTGGGTTTAATGACTCGGGCTATGAGAGACGCAGTAGTAGAGGGCTCCGGAAATTTCAACCACCTGGGGCTCATTAACATGCACTGACATCGCACAGCAAACGGGCACCTTACTTCGCCTCCATCGAAAAGCGGCCACCATGACAGGGAGTTAATCCCACATCCTTGGGTTCAGTAGTTGAGTAGTCGAGCACCCTAACCAATGAACTGCAGCGAGGACCATGGGCAGAGTTTTTCCACAAAGTATTTATAGCAAATATTCATCTCCATCACACATTATACCCTAAAAAGCGCAAAGGACTATACATAACACTGCAGTTGAGATAAAGGTGTCACACAAAGTCGATTTTAGCATAATAAAGCAATAAAAATTACAACTAGAAGTGCTTAATAGTGGTGTACAAATACTCAAAATATTTTAAAGACAAATAAAATGTCCTTTCAGGTCAAATGAAATAATGAGTGTTCTATATTATTTGAAAGGCTGTGGCTAAAGGTACGTCCGACGGACCCGGTGCGTTTTTCTTCGGGATACGTCGTACGGATCCGGGAAATATTTTTAAGAGGTACGGCGGACGGACCCTATCAGGTGTTTATGTCGTCGGGAAAGCCGGACGGATCTGGGAGGGGTACGGCGGACGGACCCGATCGGTGGGGTTCGTCCGACGGACCCAACGCATTTTTCTCCGATATGGGCCTTGGGATCCGTCAGGAAAGCCGGACGGATCAGAGATCCCCAGATGTGGTTGTAGCAGCAACTTGGTAGCCATATGTAGCCAAATCGAAGTTGGTACGAGGTGTGCGAGGTGCAAGAAGTATGTACTACATATACTACATGCGTGAAATGTGAAATATTACAAAGAATAGTACAGTGGCAAGAATAGTGCCTAGAATGGGTGATAGACTACGTGTTGGCATGGTGATAGGTTTACGTGAGTTGGACCGCGGCAGGGTGGCAAGCACGACCAGAGCGCAAGCGCAATGTAATCGCGGTGTTGACGGCCAGCCCGCGGCGCGCACGTCCGCTCATTTGGCCCTCGTTATCATGTGGATTAACATCTACGACGGTCGTTATGTAGTTATGTAGTTTTGATTCTTCAAAGTTTCCTCACTTCCATCTGTGATGAGATGCGTCACGCTTTCTGCTCGCATTGAGGTTTGGTGCTGCAAGTTCTACATACATATACAAGTGGCGCTGAAAAAGCTGGGTACCGCTGGCGTGTCTCTAGCCCAAGCATCGATCATTCGTGTTTGTTGTACAACTGGAATGTGTGGTTTGTGCTTACCGTGAGATGCTGTGATGTACGGATTACGTCCTACGAGTGTGCTGTGTGAGACTACAAGAGTGCTGTGATGAGTGCGCCGATGTCTGGACGGACATCAGTCTGTCCGTTTTTGATCGGCGATGTTCCAGGTGCATGTCAGTGTTTATTAGGTGCAGTGGTAATTTATTTACACGCGCTGTGCACGAAAATAAGTCATCGACAATTTGTTATCAGACTGCACTACAGAGCTCAAAATTCGGAAAATGGGAATGCACATGATGCAGTTTTCGCATGTTGGAATGGACCGAAAAATAAGTGCCCAGCCCACACCGCCGAGATGCGCATAACTACAGGTGAAATTGTTCAGGTTTCTGTAAAATAGCTGCCTGGCACAGCACCTTCCTAAATGTTCAGGCTTTGTACTATTGTTGAAGGCCACTCTATCATTAATAAAGGAACAAATATGCGTCATGTGTTAATGACTAGTGCTTTTTCAGTATATTATGTTCATTTTTTTTTTTCGTTTTTTTCTTAGTTTCCTTTGTTTTTCATGCTAGCCAAACACAAATGGTACACTTTTAAATTTGTCAGTCCAAAGCTGAACATGAATATCTGCCATGCATGTGACAGCTGTAATGCTGGAAAGGTTGACATGTATAGCATGTATGTACACGCTGCAACATCACAGCGGCGCATTCGGCTGCTTGTCCCAAGGTAGTGATGTTTAATGCCAATGATGGCAGTCGCACTTTGGTGCAGGTTAAATGCAAATGCATGTTTCCTGCAAGATGTCAACGCAAAGTACTAAGCCCGGGCAGTCAAATTAGTCTGGAGCTCTCCACTACAGTATTCTTCATAGCTACATATATCACTTTAGCATGTGAAACTCTACATGCCAAAGGTAGGATGAGTTGTTTTTTAGATTTTGTAACCTCTCATCTATGTTTTGCAACATTTGGCTAATTTCAGTTCTCAAACAGTTGTTAAAGATGAAACCGAAGCAGTTCTTGGCATGGTTTCCTGCTTGGATTAAGTTGCTAATTGCAGTTCTTTGAAACTTGCATCAATTCTGGACAGTTCAAGTAGCAGGCAGTTGAATTACAGGAATGATATGGATCATGCATTTCAATTCTGACAAATGGAAAGTAACGGTCCCCTCCATGCATGCATAGGTGCCCTTAGACAAATACATACTCGGGTGTGTGATTGTGACACATATCAAGGGTCGACAGAAGGCCATGTGGAGCCAGTGTGATATTCTTCATGAAAACTAAAATAAAATTGTACAACAGCTGCTGTACCATGCAGAAAAAAATTGGTCATTTTGTGTATGATTAACTGACCATGAATAGCATCTTACTCAGAGTACGATGTGATATATAATATCTGGTTTAGCATCCCAAAACAACTATGGCTATGAGGAACACAATAGTTGAGGGCTCCAGTATAATTTCGACCACCTGGGGTTCTTTTACATGCACTGACACCGCACGGTGCATGATGGCCTATTGTTTCGCCTCTATTGAAATACCCCTGCTGTGGCTGGAACCAAATCTGCATCTTTCGGTTCAGCAGCCAAGCACTCTAACTACTGAGCCAGCGCAATGGGCCAAGTAACAAAATGCATGCCATTACATTTCCTTCTAGCCTGTGATTTCCTTCACAGAACTAATGTATACAAGAAAAAGTAAATAGCAAGAAAACACTAGTTTTATTGCACATTATAGTCACATTTCAGAAAACATTCTCTAGGAAGAAATTTCTCATAATGTTTCTTGAAAGAAGGCAGCAGAGCAGGTAAAATAACACAGAGCGTAAGAGGCACACACACGCACACAAGGACAATGCAGTGTTGTCCTTGTGTGCGTGTGTATGCCTCTTACGCTTTGTGTTGTTACTTGCTCTGCTGCCGTCTTCCAAGAGATGTGTGACCAATTAGCTCAGCGTTAGACTCTATTAGTACTCATAATGTTTGCATGGAAACCATGAAACAAAACAATGCACTTACTGAATTGTTAATGGGCAAGGTTGCATCTGTTCTACTCCATTGCACTTATCACAAAACCACAAGCCCCATCTGCTTTGGCCAATCACTTGATGAAACTAATGGAGACAGATGTCGCACACCACAGACTGGTCGTCTCGCAACATGTCTCTGCATACGTTGCATTTCAATTTCATGCCTTTCCACTTAGCTTCAACTGTCAGCATTACTAGTCACCCATCTTTTCTGAAATTCTTTTTTTACACTGTTGGGATCAGCATCCTTGTTAACGATGGTCTCTGGCATTCTCGATGCTATCATTTTCACATCTTCCTCACCTGGAAGAACGAAGAAAATGACAAGCCTTGAGCAGAGAAAAAATTAGGGAGACTCCTAATCTCCACTTGTAAGGGTATGATGCGCCACCGTTAATGGCTCTTGTCTGCAGATCCCATTGTGGATTCTCGTTAATTTACATGCCCTTTGCTACAGACTTAATTACAAAATCCTTAATTCATGCCTCTGTTACCTCAGACATACTCATTAGCATATGGTCGTAGGCTGCCCTGCTATGTGATAGACAACCTGGCATAGACCTCTGTAAGCCTCACGTTAACCAAACTGTACAAACATGCCTCCATGGCCTAGGAGTAACCTTTCTTAATCGGAGCTGAAACACCCCAGAACATATTTCAAATATAACTTTGTAAGCTTGAGTTAACAGCTCCTGCCATGTCGTGTGGCATCGTGACATTTGGCTCGTGGCACTTTTGGCTTGTGCACAGGGTTCATCTGTTAAATACTGGTTAACATGCATGAAAAATACATTTTCACACAAACTGGTAGCAAATGGTCAAGTGGTGCACTGCAGATTCTGAAATGTATACCTATATGCATGCAAGGATGGCATCATCACATAACATGATCAAGAGCTCTGTCAGTACCTGCAGTTACATGGCATTTCAATTCCCATTAAAGGACCACTTCAGACAATGGTTGTTGTTACCACAAGACCTGTTCTAACAGCATACTGACGCCATTCCACTGAGCAATGGACATGTATATGCATACCCTAGATAGCTCATGATTGTGGATCTCATTTATTTCTATGACTTCCAAGGAGTTCCTGTCGTCAGAAATCTTAAACTTTATGAAATCGGGACAGCTGTCTTGAAAGGTGATGAAAAGAAATAACCAGGTTACCTTGCCGCAATGCTAAATTACAGAGGGTGAATATGCTGCATGAAGATACCAAGAAGCTTGTACAAAGAAAAGTGAGAGTGAAATAGCAGGATTTTTGAAACATTGAAATAAACTACAAACTATACTTTGTCAAACCTGTCATCGAGGAATGGAAATCATGCAGTCATCAAAAACACAACATGGAGGACATTTTAGGTCATCTTCACAAAACACATACCCACACCTGACACACAGCTTCATACTTATGAAAGAGGACAAACCAATATGCAAGGACTGTGGAGATGAACTAACAATAAACCATATCTTACTTACATGTGCGCCAGAGTCGAGAAAATAAGAGGAAAACATTTTGTACAATTTTGCAACAGATCCCTTCCCATTCCAGCATGATCCTAGGAGAGGCGTGCAAATTTCCTGCATTTTTGGTTTCCTAAAATGTTCCTAAACAAGCTACAGCCTAAAGAAAATTTTAGTAATTACACACAAAATAAATACATTAAACCTTGTTCTTGGTGCATGGTAGCATTAGTCGCTTATGCACCATAAAAATCAACACAACGCTGTAGGGTATAGTTTGGTTAGCTATGTTATACGAGATAAGCTTTCGGTCTGGTGTGGTCCTTAATCACGTGACAGCGCTGTCTTGAGGTCTATGTCCCAGCGATCGGAAAGTGACCTATTCCAATAATTTTAAAAACTGAAGGCGATTTTACAGATCTCTAAAGTCGCGCGGATATTTGGTTTCGACTGGAGTGCTCAACTGCTTTATCAGCGTCCGCCTGCTTTGACAGCCTGGAGTGAAACTGTTAAAAAGAACACATTTTTGAACATTTAACGCGTTTCTGAAGGCGTTGCTTTCAATTACGGGGCCCACAAAAAGCAGCTAATATCAAACGCCGCCTAGGTAGGCTTTCTAGCAAGGCAGCGGTGTAGCGTGGAAAATCGCTCAGCCGGTCCATCGCTGGCGCCACCGACTTGAGGTGAACTGTTGAAACTTATAGCTACTGACCACACCTGAAACACTGAATTGTGCATGGTTAAGGCAGAGTTTCTCTAACACTGAGCACTGGTAGCTATAGATTTCGCGCCGATGAAAATCCGTCCTCTCTTCGATCATTGATACGTCCACGGTTGATCATTTATGCGCCTCAGGGTAGGCCAACCGTGGGAACATGGATGCGTGGTTGTAGCAACAATCACTTGCATGGCACACTCTGCAAAATTCCAAGAGTCAGCTTCTGCAACGAAATGTGCAGCGCACATTTTCTACCGCGTACCTAAGTCTGGCGACGCATGCATATCTCCCGCTCGTTTCAAAGCTGCGGCCGTTCAGTCGGGTCACGCTGCCAGCTGGTGGAGCTGATTCAGTACATCGCATCGCCTGCAGCTATGTGCGTGACAAGCGATGCTTGCCGTACCCAATCCTGAGTGAAGACCGTGATCTAATGGATAAACTCTGCGTAGTACCTCATCGAGAGTCGCGGCTAACTGATATCATAGCGTAGCAAGCGGAATGCGCACATACGCGTTCGACGTGCATATAGCCATGAGCCTGTATATCGACGTCCGCCGTATCTTTACGAGAATCGAATAGGTACGTCCGACGTACCTTTAGACACTTCGTATTTGAAAACATTTAAATATGTCTTCAGGTATTCAATAAGTTTTCAAATCACCGAAAACAAAAAGAAGTCACAATTTTTCTCAATAACAGCTGCCAAATGCTCACCTCTGACAGCACAGAGAATGATACCGCCGCATGCCTCAATCCAAGTGGGTAGAAAGGTTTACTACTGAGATGCAATCTGGTGCTATGTTGGTGCTTGTAATGCTCATAAACAGCCTCCACGATCGACTGACGCTGCAGGGCTAAAAAGCTATTGCAAAGCTACCTTGCAACTCTTGGCTCTGCATCATAGAATACTGCAATACTTTCTGCATGACCGGTAAGATCCCCACGAAATGAAAGCTGGTGAAAATTATGCCCTTTTTGGAACCTAGAAAGCAGCCAACAAGCTACAACATTGCATCTTTCCGACCCATCATCTTGATGAGTTGTACTAGTAAGCTTATGAGGCGTATGATCTACAAACGAACCACATGGTTCCTTAGGAGTTGAAATCAGTATTCTGAAGAAATGCAAAGGTCTGCATTTGAAGTGACTTCACCCTCATCTCATCACTTGAGGAGGACATTCATACTGGCTGCATCGCGAACTGTCTTCTTTGACATCAAGGTTGGTTTTGACTTTTTACCCATGCAATGCTTGTAGCCTTGGTCTCGGAGGGAAGTTATACAAATGGAATGAAAACTATAAAAAAAAAAGTGGAAAATCATTAAATCCTTATGAGTACTCCAAATAGTCCAACACTGTTTCAAGCAGCAGAGAAGGATGCACCTCAGGGAGCTGTGTTGAGACCCCTTCCCTTCAACATCACCCAGCTAGAAAACAAACCTATTGCGAGGAGTATGCATCATGATGTATGCAGATAACATCCACATCTTTCCACATCAAGAACACAATACATCAACCAGCAATGCCTACAAACAGTGTTGTAGAGTATCTCTCGATGTATGTCACTCCTCGAGGTTTTCCCCTCTTGCCACGAAAAAGTGTTGCGCCACGGATTTCAAAAGGAAAACAACGACCAAACAGGTGCTCCTCCTAGGCGGATGCACTTTACGTTACGTGCAATCTCAACGACTCCTTAGAGTTGTGATAGACAAAAATCTCTCTTGGACTCCACCTCAGATTATTCTGCAAGAGAACTGCACCGCAAGTTTTAAGATTCATGGCGGCAACATGACAAAGCTGTAACTGCCATTTTATGCTTCTGCTACATAAAGCCTACGTTGTAGGAGTATCTTACAAGTCCTGCACAGATTATATAAACAGAGTATGAGGTCGCTGGAAGCTGCGCTGAACAACTTTCTGTAGATAAGTCTTGGCCTCCGAAAGGGCTTTAAGAGCTATACTCTGCACCTCCCATGGCAAACCTCAAGGTGACCCGGCGCTGAACATTTGGCCTTGAACTTCCGCGCTGTGCAGCAAACATCGTCACTTTCATTCTCCAAGGTCATTCATCTGTGCAAACTACGTACTGCTCATGCACCGGTATCATCTGCACCTCGTCACAACTGCATGGCAAAAAACATGGCTGTGACTGAGTTTCAAATCCTTGCCAGAATGAGCAGGTCAGTTTCCCTGTCTCAGGCATGAGAACATAATGCTATTGCCGCATCCGATCACATCTTGTGTAAAACTACAACATACTCTTGCGCTGTGCAGTGAGCATCATCGTCTTCATGAACTTTCACCTGCGCCGTTCCTTCACTTAATCTAGGTAAATACGCCCTACGCACACACCATCTAGAGTGCAGGCGAGATCTGCGAGCGTAGTGTTGGGCGAATCCTTTAGGCATTGTGACAAAAAGGGGCGTGGCAAAGAGGAAACCACTCTCGCTAGACAGATACTACAGACAGTAGCGCCAGAGAGGCTGCCGAGACCATTGAGCAATGATACGCCAGACTAGCCTGTTGCTGGAAAGCTTGCTAAGCGCAGAAGCGAGTCAAGATCGAAACGGCAGCAGCGACTGCGATTGCAGCCGACGGATTACGCTCGTGGAACTTGGTTTTAGGATAGTTGAGCCTCAATTTTTTTTTTTCACTTAGGAACAGTAGCAGAAGTGGGATGCCTCCCGCTCGATGTCATCATCTCCCAAGAAACTATATGAATACATCAACATGTACTGCTAGAAAAGAAGCCCTTCCTATGCCAGGTTCAAATAACCCGCAGTAACTCTGCTTTTGGTCATGCAGTACAACTTCTCCATTTCCCAAATATTACTCATCCACTGACATTATTGGCTCTGGCCTTTCCTCCTTGGATATCGTCACCTTTCAGAATCAAGCAGTTTGTACCAGGTGTCAATTTAGGAGTCTCACGTTACAGGCTACACTCCTGCAAGCTGCTCCGACCTTCTTAGCTGAGCAAAGCTCTCAAATTGCCCACATCTTCATGTATGGCTCAACTTCAAAGAAACTTCCTCCTGTGGCCTTTACGTGCTATCAAAGAGTCAAACCTTTTTCTATTACCTGCAGAAAAAGACATCCTTAATGACAACAAAGCTTGGTGGTGCTTAGGAAGCCATCTCTTATATGCTTCCCCGGACCACTGTCCGCCAGGTGATTTTCATAGATTCCAAAGCAGCTCTGTAATCTCTACCCAACCTTTTAAATGAGACCAGTCACCAGACTGCAAAACTTTGGCACTGGTGATCTATACCACTTGGCTATTCCCACAGGCCACTCCATAACATTTCAGAGAATAACAGCTCACTATGGCATTTTGGCTAATAAAAAAAAAAGCACACGAAGCAGCCCACAGAGCTCTTTGGCATCATAACCAAAGCAGGTCTTCTTCAATGACTCACATCTCAAATCTTGACTACCAACTAGACTTCCTCGTTATCTGGAAAGTGTTCATCATTGACTTCGATTCAAAGCTGCTCTCACAAATAACCTATTATTCCTTGATCGAAGATAAAGCGCACGGGAAGACACACACAAGAGAAGAAAACACAGGACTCTTGTGTGTGTCTTCCCGTGCGCTTTATCTTCGATCAAGTTACAATGCACCATCTAGCCCAACTTCAAGTTTTGTTAAACTACCTATTATTCCGTTTAGGACAAGTGAAGTCATATTATTGTGACAACTGGACAGCAGTGAAAACAGTCGAGCCTGCTCTGTTTGAATGCCCAGCATATGCCGAAGAACGTGCACATTATGAACATGTCATGTGGTCGTTCATACAAGTTCCATTAACAGTGGATTGTGCATTAAGTCCCTTAGCTTGCCATAGGCAGTTTGACACATACAATGAAATTTTTATTTCCCCATCTAGATGTTTTGGACTCTGTCAGACTGTTTGGAGGACATTGTACGTCACTTCCAATTATTTTATAGCATACCAGTTTGATGCATTTCATTCCACATTCCATGACCTCGTAATTTTTTTATTTCCTTTTATTCTTTTTTTACCCATTTTACACCTCCTCCTTCCCTTCTTCCCTGCGCAGAGCAGCAAGTCAGTGGGTTTGAACTACCAGCTAAATTCTCTGTCTTTTTCAATTAAAAGCAATCAGGTTTAGCTAATAACTAAAGCTGACACCGTGCTTGATCTCTAAGAATGTTGCTCATACCTCGTGCTCTCCTCATCCGTGAAATGTGGCGCTAGTTCGTTCACAGATCATTTTGCTGTGTCATATATACAGTCATTGCAAACGTACCAGCTTTATGTTTGTTACAGCACCTAACTCAACAATACTTCTCATGGTATTTTAGCACTACGAGCCATCAAAGCACACTGTGCCAGAGCTATATTGATTTCACTCTACAGTAAATAATAGGGCAAATTTTGTTATATTAGTCATGGTGCCAAATGAATAAGAGAGTTCATTCCAAGGAACTGAGAACAGAAAATAAAGAATCAAGAAGGCATTACAATTTCTCTGTTAATAAGCATCAATGATGTTAGCTTCCATTAACCACTTACCACTGACATGAAATTCTTTGGACTCGGTAATCTGGTTCCAACTCTTGAAGACCGCAGTCAGCACCTTCACAAGTGTCTCCAAGACCTCCTGAAACTGCACACTTATATTGCTCCGCAGCAGTTGCTTGGAGTCCAAGAGAGCGTTCTCCAGGATTTCTCTACGTTCCTCCCAGTTCAGTGCCTCAAAGCGACACCGGAAAAGCATTGACTCCGCTTGCAGCACCGTGTTGAGAGGAGATCCAAATAGACACAGCAGTGACCTGCGTTAAATACACCAGACCAGTGTGGAGCATATATACAGGGTCTTGAATATTTGAGGCCCGGTTTTTTAAGAAATCGTATGAGAAATCTACTGGACTATTCGAGCTGAAATAATGTTCACAGAGTAGCAAAATATGGTCTACATTATTTGGCAAGTGATTCAACACCGGTACTTGCCTAGATTTTTTGCAATCGACGAAAAACTGCTCTCGGCAGCGTGCATAATTTTCACAGAAGAGAGCAGAAAAGCTGCTTTGACATGGTGCGCCATCTGTCGAGCAGCGAGGCAAGCGCGCCAACGACCGGAATGGCGCTTGCCTTGTTGCTTGACAGATGGCGCATCATGTCAAAGCAGCTCTTCAACTATCTTCTGCAAAAATTGTGCATGCTGCCGAGAGCAGTTTTTCGTCGATTACGAAAAATATAGGCAAGTACTGATGTTGAATCACTTATCAAATAACTAGACCATATTTTGCTACTTTGTGAACATTATATCAGCTCGAATAGTGCAGTAGATTTCGCATAGCATTTTGTTAAAACTCGGGCCTCAAATAGTCAGGACCCTTTATATGAATACATGCAGCAATTATAATGAAACTGCCTTTTGCGAAAAGCAAATTTTCAGGATGTTCTCTAGTTGTTTTGTGGCCCCAGTTGTATGAGTGAGACAGCGAAATAAGTTCACATAAGCTGAATTATTTTCAGAGGCTATAATTAAATTATCCCCAAAATATGTAGGATAACTAATTTAGAGTTGTAGTGGACACATTCAGATTGCACTTATATGCACAAACAGTGGTGTAATGAAAAATTTCTTGTTGCACAAAAAACCTAGCTTGCCGAGTGTACGTGACAGATAAATAATGCACGAACCCAAGAAACATTGTTAGATAAGTTGCTGCAATCTGAAATAAATGCAAGGAGGGCTGTGGAACTAAGACACACTCGATAAATACAAGATGAGACTACTGCAAACTTTCAAGTAACTGAGGTACATAAAAATTGAGTCATATACAATTTGGGCACATACAAACGTATATACATAAATACTGCACAGGCAAGGAATGCTTTTGGAACAAAAAAGAGAGAAACAAACAGAACAGCTATGGCAGTAATCATATAAGTGGGGCCTCAAGAAAACGCATTTTACTGTTATGCTGAGAGATTAACATGTTACTGGTATAATCCAGGCCGCAGTGGCAGCACTTCAATGGAAGCGAAATGCTAGATGTTCAGGTGGATGAAGTTATGTGGAGCCTTCTACTACACTGTCCATCATAGCTCGATTTGCCTTGGGATATCATCTCATAAAATCAGCTAACCAATCATCTTCAGCATCTTACAATATGTGTCCTTTCGGTATGTTTCCTGCCCATATCGGTCAACTCCTACACTCCTATAACTTCCAATACCGGCGAAATTTTAAAGCATGCATATATTTCCATTTTGTCTATTAGTTGACTGCAAACCATCATACTTTAAAGTGCAACAGCAAAGAACACAGACTGTGTTAAGTTCTAGCTTTAATTTTAGGCTCAGTTCACCTACCTGAGAAAAATATGTGACACACAGTCTTGCGGGGAGCCTTCGATAAGGCATTCATGGCATGTTTCATCCTGTTCAAGCAGATCACGTACAGCATGAACGTTGCCTTCGCATTGGGAAATCTTCATCAAGATGGCCAACCTACGGTGACACATGATGCACAGATGCTCCAGATCAACCTCATGATCCGGATATAAGAGGTAGAACACCATCTGGAAAAGAGCTGACAAGCAGCAAAAATGCACCAGATGCAGAGTGAGTTTACAACTGCATTTCTCTGAACATAGAACATGTCTTGAAGCTTTTTACAAATTTTTACAGCCGGCTGATAACATAATTATACAAAGAGCAGCTGGACAGCATACATTATGATGAGTGCTTAAGCTTTGAAGTCCTCATTTACTTTAAGTAGAGCCTGGAAATTCAGGCACTAAAAAGGACCACATGCATTTAAGCTGAAAAATAAACTGGCTGGAAGACAAAAACCAGAAAATTATTATTGCTTACAGACAGACTGAAATAATAAAATCTGGACTAGACTCCTTCAGTGCACCTCACATTCCTAGAATTCACAAATTATTTGAGATAAGCTTCTTTTCCGCTACGTGCGTTAGTGGTGTGAACTTTAGTCACGAGAGCTCACGGCAACTCGTGTCTGAGCTGATGTGCTCTTACCCTATCCACACAGCATGCGTCCTGCGAAGCAGCATCGCTTTCTTTTCCCGATTTTTTTTTTTTTTTTTTTTTTTTTTTTTTTTTTTTTTTTTTTTTTTGCGCGCGCGCACGTCTTGACAAGCAAAACTAGAACTCGTGCCATACCACTTCTACTTCTCTAGTGCTGTACTCCTGTAATGTTGGTCCATATTTCTGGGGCGGGTAATAGGGGCATGAGACGCCAGCGATGTCAGGAAAAATGCCGCATTCAGACGTCAGTAGGCACTTACAGCAAAATACCGATAGCTACAGGACTTAGTCACGGCCTTTAATGATGTGACAAACTCCGCTTTAGAATACTATACTACATTGCAAAACGCGTGTTCCAATACTCACCTCGTAAGTATATCGTAAGGTTGACAACCGGCAGTCGAGCTTGCCACTCTCACGACCACTGTGCTCACGACGTTAAGGCAGTTAAGGTGTTCCAACACTACCCTTTCAGCGACGAAAACTGTTTTTTCCGCGGGGAGCCGGAGTTTCTACCATTTCTACTTCCGCCATGGCTATGCCGGAAGAATAGATGGATGGATGGGTGGATGGATGATAGTGGCTCTGCCATTTGTATCGAACGGCAGCTTGCGCCGCCTAGCCAAAAAATTTAAAGAAATATATTTATCTCTTCTCTATTTTTAGCTTCTAATTCGCCCGTATCTGCCCCCCTCCCTTTTTTTTTTCTTCTCTTTATTCTCTTGACTTTTTTCACCAATCCTCTAACCTCTCTTTTGTTATCAAAACGCGTTCCTCATCCATTCGTCCATCTTTCCCAGCAAATCCCAGTGCTCTCTCCAGATCTGCCGCTTTTCCCGCGGGAAGGGCAGGACGTATTAACAACATGTTCCGTTGTTTCCGCCTCAGTTCCGCACGCCGCGCATAATATATCTACTTCCTGAAATTTTTTCCTGTACGTTTTTGTTCTGAGGGCCCCTGTCCTAGCCTCAAACAGCAATGAGCTCCCTCGTGAGTTGTCGGATAAACTTTCTTTCTTTATATCCTGTTTTCGAGTTCTATACATACCCAATGCTGATTTTCCGTGCATTCTTTCCTCCCACATTTTCCCATGCCTCCTTTACCTGCTTTTCAATGCTGCTGTTTTGCTGCGGTGCATCTCCAAACTCTAGGTACTTAAATCTGAGCTTTCGGGTTCTGTTAGTCCATTTCGTATTCAGGCTTTTCATGAAGAGGTGCTTGTACATTTTTCGTGCCCACCTTGATTCCTCCATTTCGGTTAGTCTCTGATCATATTTTAGTTTGCTAATTGCCTCTCTAACCTCAAATGATGCCCAGCCCATATCACCCTGGACTCCTTCATTAGGTGTGTTGCCATGTGCTCCCAATGCCAATCTACCTACCTTTCTCTGTCTGATTTCAAGGCCTGACTGTACTTCTGATTTCATGCACAGGACTGCATTTCCAAAAGTGAGTCCTGGTACCATAACACCCTTCCATACCCCTCTAACAACCTCATACCTGTTATAATTCCAGAGGGCCCTGTGTTTCATAATATCCGAACTCCTTTTCCCTTTGTCTATCGTGATTCTTTCATGCTTTTCTGGGTAATTTTTTCCTTCATTGATCCATATGCCCAGGTATTTATAGCTCTCCACATGTTCAACCTTGGTGCCTTGTATTTCCAGCACATCCCCCTTTCATCATTAAATACCATTATTCCTGATTTTTCGCTGCTAAATTGCAGTCCCAGCTTTTCGCCCTCTTCTCCACAGATCTTAAGCAGCTCCTGCAACCCATCCCTCTTATCTGCCAGCAGTACAATGTCATCTGCGTACATCAATCCTGGTAGAACTTGTGTTACTTTCTGTCCTCCCTGCATATAGCTTGCATCGAATCCCATATTACTTTCCTCCAGGCGCCTTTCCATTTGGCTCATGTATATCATGAAAAGCAGCGGTGACAGTGGGCACCCTTGCCTAAGCCCCCTTTTTATTTTTGCTGGTTTTGTTGTTTCCGTCTCCCATACTATCACTGCCTCATTATCTGCATACTCTTCTTGTATGAACTGAACCAGGTTTTTATTCAGGCCATATTCCTTCAACTGGTCCCACAGTTTTTTCTGATCTACACTGTCATATGCCCCTTTAATATCTAAAAACGCTATCCCTAATGGTCTCTGACTTGCTGCTGCTGTTTCTATACACTGGGTAACCACAAATAAATTATCCTCTAGTCTTCTGTCCTTGCGGAAACCATTTTGTAGTTCTCCGAGGATATTCTCTCCTTCTGCCCATTCCTCCATCATTACTTTTACTAACTGCATTGCTACCCTGTATATAACTGATGTAACTGTGATTGGCCGATAGGACTTTATGTTATCTCTGCTTCCCTTGCCTTTGTATATTAGTCTCATCCTGCTTAATTTCCAATCTTTTGGTACTTGGCCGCCCTTTATTGTTTGTTCAATTAAGGCATATTATGGTGATGGTGATGACGGCTGTCCCCTTTTTAACGGGTCGCCTCCGCCTGTCGGCGTGGCACTATAGCGTGGCGGAGCCAAAAAAAAAAATAGTAATGCAAACACGCACACGCGCGCACACACACACACACACACACACACACACACACACACACACACACACACACACACACACACACACACACACACACACACACACACACACACACACACACACACACACACACACACACACACACACACACACACACACACACACACACACACACACACACACACACACACACAATTTCTGTTCCACGCGACAACTTAGTTCATTCTGGCGCGTTCACAGCCGGAATGCTCTTGTGTTGCACCGCCCCATTCCGCCACCAGTATTCCAGGCGTCGTTTAGTGGTCTCCACTACACTTCGCTCCGTCTGGCCGAAACCCAGGGCAGCAGGGAGGGCCGAGGCCTCCGAGATTGGTGTTATACCGGGGCACCGGGGCACTCTAGGACCACATGCCCTATCGTTTCCACCGCCACTCCACAGGTGCCGCAAGCGGTGCCCAGACCGCCCAGACCACTTACGAATTTTGCGTTTTGCGCGCCATACGCGCGTGCTGAGCACTCCGCAGCGGGCCTCCGCCAGCAAGTCGCGACCGCACGAATTGTCAAAACAGTGCTCCCGGCCGATAGCTGTCTTCGCCGCCCGGTAGAGAGCCAAGGTGGGCTTCGCCATCATTCCACTCATCCACTCTCGCGTCTTTGTCTTCTGCACCTGCTCCCGGATTTTCGCGTTCGTTGCGTTGCTGGGCTTAGCAGACGCCGACGCCATGGAGGAGGGTACCACCTTGAAACGACGCTGTAAATTAGCCTTTCGTCTGGTCCATCGCGTCGATAGTCCCGCGTATATGATGTGCACCAACGTTTGGTGCGCCAGATTCGTGTCCGGCAACCGAAGGAGCCTGGCCTCATAGCTCAGCTTCACGAGCTGCAAATGAGGACCAGCCAAGATCTCCCTGTACACCCTCCACCGGTGTGCTCCTGTGGACCCCCAGCGCCATTCGCCCTGCGTCCCTCTGCCGTCTTTCCAAGAACTTCCTCGTGCCGGCAGATAAACACAGTGCTGCGTTGGCGTACGTGAGCCCCGGCACAGCTACCATCTTCCACACGCCCGCAGCGCATGTCGGCCCAGGATCTCTCTATCTCGCGCCGCTTTGGCTTTGAGGGCCTTTTCCTGCGCTGTCATGTAGTCATGGTCACAGCATAGGCGCACTCCCAAGTATTTAGCGGCTGAAGCGATAGTCACCGCGCCTCCCTGGAGAGTCCACGTCTGTGCCTGGTCGAGCTCTTCCGCACCCCACACCAGCACAGAGCACTTCGCAGGACTAAACCTCAGCTGAAGCCTAGACATCCACCTGCCGCAGATGCCCAGCAAGCTCTGCTGTTCAGCGGGTGAGTCCGCCATGACCGCAAAATCATCCGCATACACAAGCGCAGGTATACGCCGGACAACTCGCACGCCAGCCTCCCGATGTTCCATGCTGAAACCCATTCCCGACCTCGCGGAACTCCTACCGGTGCCGTACTCCCCCCGTCCCATTCGACACATGCCACTACTCCTGTGTACAGCTGTCGTAACAGGTCCACGTATATTGATCGGTCAGCCCGTACTCCTGCAGTAGTTCCCATATAGCAGCTCGCGATTTACGCGGTCATATGCTTTCGAGATGTCCAGAACAGCCACATATAACGGGTTTGAGTTGTAAGCAGCATGATGTGGCGCCACCAGTACCATCGCTGGGGCAGCGGCTCGTCTAGCGTCGTCGCCGCCGCATAATTGATGGGAACCTCTGATTTCCTTTGATCGAATCAGGCAAGTACCCCAAACAAATTTGCTATTAAAAATACTAGCGACAAAATGTCATTTCTGTGCAAAATTTTAACTGCGAGGATGCCACAGTTTAGCTGGGAGAAGCATTCTACATCGCGCCTCTAATTGTGCAACACGCTGCATAACGCATTTATTGGTTGTCCTATTATTGTAAAAATTAAACACAGCTATCAAGACATGGTTTCCTGCAGACGACTACGCATGTCAAGTGCTAACTAACGAATTACGAATGGTAAATGTGCTCAGGTTTCGATACCGATGATTTAGGCAGAACTAGTTTTCGCAAAGCGTTAGGGCTTGCGCACTAAGAAAAGACGAGCTGCGAATGCATCACTGCTCTGTAAACATGTAAAGAATGGACTTTCATCTACTTTTTGCGCCTACACAGAGGCCTATGAACGGAGAGTTATGAAAGGTTTAATGACTGTCCAGGCGATATCTTCAGTCCGCGACTCGGCGTAACTCGGACAGGTGGGCTTCTTGGACTCTTTCATCCGCTCGGCGCCGACCGCGCATGATCCGCAAAGAGAATCGAATCAGACAGTCGATTTCAGGCGCCGTATGTTTAACTAATAGGAATGTGTACACACATGCGCAATAGTGTACCACGAGCACGACTTCGATGCTCATCGGAGCCCCCCCCCCGCTACGCGATAGGCGACACCCGTCAGAAGCCGGCGCATCAGCCGGTTCGCCTCGCCTCTTTACTTTGTGAGCATTTTTTTTTTCCGCTGAGGCAGACATGGAGGGAGCTCTATGGCACCGTGCTCCATAGAGGCAGAGGCGGCGAGTCTCAACACCCCCTAAGTGGCGCCTTGTATTGCATCTCTCTTTTCAAGTGTTTTCCTTCTTTCTTCCAAGATCTAAGTCCGAACTCCTTGTAGTTCGAGAAGGCCCCAATCGAAAGAACAGACCTCCGCCTCCTGCAATCAGGGTAGAGCTCAAAGGACTGCCAATCAAACAAGTAGACACCATCAGAATCCTAGGCATGTTCATTCAGAGTAACCACAGAAATTTAGGAACATTAGATAAACTGACCACCACAGTCACCCAAACAGCCAGATTAATCAAGCGAATAGCCAACAAGAGGAGGGGCATGAAAGAACGCGACACCTGTCGACTCATTCAGGCTTTCGTCATCACCAGGCTAGTCTACACCCTGCCCTATCTGCATCTTTACCAAGACGAAAAGCAAAAGGTTGAATGTCTTATCCGGCAAGCTTACAAGACAGCACTGGGACTATCGAGAAACACCTCAACCGATAGGCTCTTAGCTCTTGGAATGCACAACACACATTATGAACTCAAGGAAGCGCATTTAATAGCGCAGTACTCCAGACTGGCGCACACCAAAGCCGGGAGGCTTGTCTTGCTGAGGCTAGGCATCAATGCCGAACCTATGGCGGACGATCCCAGGCAAATACCCACATCAATCAGGAAGGAGCTTGTTATCAAGCCCCTCCCTAAGAATATGCACCCCATCATGGCCGCTCGATGGAAGCTTCCATCGAGCGGCCGTGACCCCATACACCACGAAGGCAGGCGACTAGCACGCGCACGTGCACTACACACCAAATACAAAGGAAACCATTCGGTTGCTTACGTAGATGCGGCCGAATATGAAGAGACGGACCGCGGTTTCGCGATTTGTGCGGTGACTGGGGCCCGTGAGTCCACGTCTACCAAAATCTTAGCTTCAGCTACTGTACGCACCAGAACCTCCGAGGCTGCAGAGGAAGCAGCCATCGCGCAGGCTATCGCTTCTACCGAAGCAGATGTTATAGTCAGTGATTCCAAAACAGCCGTACGAAATTTCGGGAGGGGCCGTCTGTCGGCTGCCGCCAGGAATATCCTTAAAGGCTACCGTCCAGTCCCTGGTAGGACGATAGAACTGGTATGGGTTCCGGCTCACTCGGGCAATCCCGGGAACGAGAAGGCTCACGAATATGCCCGAGGTTTCGTCGGCCGGGCGGTGAGCACCTCGTTTCCCGCGGGCGCGAGGGAGGGCTTGCTCTCGTTCCATGATATAACTCGCCATTTTAGCCTGGGAAGGCGCATCTTCCCTCCACCACACAATTCATTAAGCAAGGCCCAGGAGATACTCTGGCGCCAGCTACAAACCCGCTCCTTCCCGTGCCCCAAAGTTTATTCATATATATTCAAAGAGCAGGTTGACCCTGAATGCAAAGAGTGTGGCGTCGACGCTACTTTAGACCACATTACATGGGGGTGCGCGGCCTATCCGCCTATCCGCCACCCGCCGATTTGCTGCCAGCTCCATCTCTGGAGGAGTGGGAGGCCGTGCTGCGCTGCTCGGACCCGGCCATCCAGGCTCGGGTCACTGAGTGGGCCGAAGAGATCGCCGACAGGACGCAACTGGCGGCCATCTGGCGCGGCCAGCAATCAAACTGAACCTCCTAAAGCCGATAAAACGAATGTTTTCCCATCCATCCATCCATTGTCTTGTTTGCGTCTTGTTTAAAAACTACCAGATGGCGCTGTATGCCTGACGTCAGTTTTATTATGTCTTGCGTATGTGGGAGGATTTTTCACGCCAGAATAGTAACTTTCCGAAATTTAGCCAGATTTAAGCTAGATTTCACCTAAATAGCTAGATTTGTAGCTAGATTTCGAAGAAAGGAGCTAAAACAGCTACTCGTAGCTAAACTAAGTTTCTTGGTAGCTAGTTGAGTCCAAAAGTAGCTAAATCAAGCTACAAAGTAGCTAAATTGGCAACACTGGCCGGAAGGTAACCACTTGCGGCTACGACCTTGGCTTTTGTTGGTCGCTGAAGTGGCTGAAGTGCCTGAAAACGTCGTCATATCAAGGCCATGGTCATATAAAAAAGCTATTTAGCATACGTTTGTGCATAATAACAAAAGTACGGAGATGTAAAGTGAAATAATTAATGTTCGTAATATTGGGCGTTTAGAAAAGAAACGCAACATCATTGTGTGAGGAGAGCGGGGAGAGTGCGAGTTCATGCGCGGTTGGCGCGGTGCTCGGTGCTGGCCGCTTGCGGCGGGGGCTAGCCTGCCACAGAATTTTTATCCGTTGTAGGCCGTCATTGCACCCGCCACCGTCTCGGTGGTGGACGATGGCTGTTGTTGCGGCGTGCGTCTTTCTCTCCCTCTTCTTTTTATTTCTTCTCTATTATGCGAAGCATGTTAACGTAGGTTTCGGGCCTTCGCGCGACGTCCGGCGGTGGCCACCATTGACCCTGAAGTGGGGTCACGTGACATGACGTCACGTGATGACGTCACACCGGCTGCAGATGGGGCCTCATATCGCGCCGTCGGTCGCCTCCCGGCGGTGGCAACCATTGACCTTGAAGTGAGATCACATGATGCGACGTCACGTGATGACGTCACACCGGCTGCAGATGGGGCCTCATATCGCGCCGTCGGACGTCGCCCGGCGGAGGCCTCCACGCTTCGGCCCAGGTATTTATATCCTCAATTTCTTCAATTCCGTGGTCTCCCCGAATTGCTCGGAATTTATCCGGCACCTCCTAGACCCGAACAAATCAAAACAGACAGCTAGCATCAACCAAGTGAAGGCGAGACACGCTTTCCATGGGACGGATAAGCAACTAATGGAGAGACTCAAAGAAATATACATAGGAGAAACAACAGAAATTAAACAAGCGGAATATGGGGGTCCAGAGAATGGCAAACTAGATGCAGATATCACGGTAGCAGAAGTCAGAGCAGCTATTGCGGGGTTAAGAACTCGCTCGGCCTCTGGACCAGATAAGATATCAAATGTCATGCTTAGAAATCTAGATGAAGGCTCGGTGGAAGCAATCACACGATACATAAACAAAGTATGGAAAGAAAGTAAATTACCGGACGAATGGAAAAAGGCAGAAGTGATTCTCATTCCTAAGCTGGGGAAAGAACCAAAGTTAGAAAACCTAAGACCAATCTCTCTGACATCATGTGTGGGGAAGCTCATGGAACACGTAGTGCAAGAGAGATTAACAAAATACATGGAGGATGAAAACCTATGGCCGCATGAGATGGTAGGCTTCAGACCTAAGCTCAGCACGCAGGACATAATGCTCAGACTAAGACATGATATCATAGACAAGAAAGGGCTAGACACTAAGGTGATCCAGGCCTAGACCTCACGAAGGCCTTCGATAATATCAGACATGACGCGGTACTAAAAGGTCTTGAGGAAGTGAACGTAGGCAAAAAAACATACAATTACATTAAGAACTTTCTTCAGGGCAGAAGGGCGGTGATTAAATTTCAGGACGCAGAGTCTCCCAGCATAAGGCTAGGAAGCAAAGGAACCCCTCAAGGTGCCGTGTTATCTCCATTTCTATTCAACATAGCAATGAGAGGCCTCCCAGCTAAGCTGAATGAGATCTCTGGAATAAAGTTCAATGTATGCTGACGATATTAACATCTGGATGAACAATGGAAGTGATGCAGAAATTGAGTGGAGCCTGCAGAGAGCTGCAGACGCCGTGGTGAAGTATGCAGCCGACAGAGGACTAGCATGCTCACCGCAGAAGTCGGAGCTCTTTAGGTACAACACCAACAGCAGAGACAAAAAGCCAATAAACATCAAAATGGTAGTAGAGGGCCTAGAGGTGCCGCAGGTCGAGGAGATGAGGGTCCTGGGTATGGTTATCAATCATAAGGCAACAATACCAATACCATAAAGAAATTAGCAACATATGCGGATCATGCAAGGCATATTCAGAAGGATAGCAGTAAAAGGGAGAGGCCTAAAAGAGAGAAGCCTCCTAAGAATATCACAGGCGTACATAACAAGCAGAATCTGCTATGCAACGCCGTACTTAAATATGAACAAAGAGAACATAGATAAACTAGACAGGATACTGAGGAAATGTACCAAGAGGGCTCTGGGACTTCCCATATCCACATCAACGGAACGTCTTGAGAAAATGGGTATCCACAACAGATGGGCCGAGCTAGCTGAGGGAGTTAGAATAGCTCAGCTGGAGCGACTTAGCCAATCTGAAACAGGAAGAAAAATACTAGAATGGATAGACATCAAACCGGGATACACTGCTCATAAGACAGTGGATATCCCGGAAGAGATAAGAGCCAGGATACGCGTCCCGCCTATGCCAAAAAATATGCACCCCGAATATAACAAAGAGAGGCGCGGGCATAGAGCCAGAGCCTACGAGAAAAGAATGGGAGAACAACCAGCAGAACAAGTGGTCTACGTAGATGCTGCATGTGGACGGCAAGGAGCAGCCGTATCCGCAGTAGTCGACGGAACAGGAGCACCTGTAGTATCGGCTTCAAGCCGCACGAGACGCCAACGCGGCGGAGGAATTGGCAGTAGCGCTCGCTTGTGTCGGTACCAAGGCTAAATTCATACTCTGCGATAGCAAAAATGCGGTCAGAAATTTTGGGAAGGGAAGAATATTAGAAGAAGCTAAACGAGTCCTCGAATCGAGGCCGCTTGAGCGCAACGTGGAAATTATACCAGCACATGAATCCATCGCAGGGAATGAGGCTGCTCACGAGTTTGCCCGAGCTCTCTATCACCGGGTGGCTGCCGAGCAGCCCTCTTGCATGGATATAAAAGATAGCCTAATCTCGTATAAAGAGGTTACAGAGCACTATAAACTAAGCAGAAGGGTCTATCCGCCGCCAGACCGTTCCCTCGGAAACGGGGAGGCAATTGCATGGAGGAGGCTACAAGGGGGCAATCATATTAGTCCCTTTTGGGTATATGCAATAATTTCAAAAGATGAAAAGGATCTACATTGCATAACATGTGGGAGATGGGGCACTCTAGATCATATTGTTTGGGAATGTAACAACAGCCCAGGAGCTAAAGAAAATATAGATAGAGACGCCTGGGAGACCCTGCTGCGAAGCGAGGACCCCGCTCAGCAGCAGCAAGCCATCCGCCTGGCGGCTGAGGCCGTGAAGCAACAATGTATATTCACCAGACCTTAGTTCGCGAGGCTCCTGAGTAAGGCTCCATCAGGCCTGCGTGCCGGGGAGTCCGAAACGGAGCTTCTTCTAGGTGAAAATAAAGGTTTTCAACAACAACCACGCTTCGGTTCGCGCCGTCGCGCGCGACGCGGCGGCGCCGCCACCATCGCTGCATCACGTGATATGTGACGTCACGCCAGGGATGAAGCGGCGCGCGCCCGCCGTCGCGTCAGTCTCTGTGCCCGCAACCGCGCTAACCGCGCCAGCGTCTTTGCGCCGGGCGTGTATGCGGTCAAGATGCCTCCAAACGCTAAGGACGTTAATAATAGGAATGCAAAACAAGTCCACGACTCAGTGGGGAAACAGTTTAGACTTGGTGTTGTGTAGAAATGCTCAAAGACAATACAGAATAAGTGACGTGCAAACCAAGAGTCATGCATTTACGGACCATAAGAGTGTGTTTGTCGGGCTGCAAAGAATAAAGTACGACGATTAACCTAAAACCACGTCTCCGTTACTTAGCCCCATCCACACTGAGACAGCTGCTTAACATGCTTCGCATCCACTGGGCTTAACCTTGATAAGCCAATATATATATACTTTTTTTCTGTCTGCACGAGGCAGCAGAGTTAGCTACAGAGCCAGTAGCAGGCCCGTGCATTTTCTTTTTCTTGTTCCTACAGCCATAACACAACACAGTTTGCCGCGTTTCGGGCGACGCACAAATTCGGTGCGTGATCGGCGCGACCAAGGCGCCGACGCCAACGCTGTCGATGCCTAAATAAGCTAAAATTATTAAGAACGCAAGCAAATATTTTCCGAGATCACTGCCGAAATGCGTAAGCTGAAGTGTTGCTGTGTTACGTCCCTGGTTGTGCGCGAGATGTGTCAGCGGGATCCCGTGAGTGATATGTAGATGCTGGGCCTTTCCTTTCCTGCAAACCACTTAATTGTCTATAATGAATTACCTAATTACCTCACACAAACTTATTTTGTCACTTGGACATCTTTTCTTGAAACTCTATCTTATGGTACGTACCATTCTTTTTCTTATATACAACTAGTTACAGTACTTCAGACTCTTTCGCAGAAAATATCCACTCCCAGCCAAGGGGCTCTCCAAAGCGGAGGAAGTTAGATGGCGACGACTACAGACAGGTACATCTAGCACACTAGCCCGTTTAAACACAATACACCCCGGGTTCTGCGACCACAAATGTAAATGTTGCGGGGAAAGCAGGCTAGCACCACATGGTGTGGACCTGCCCACAAAATCCACCAGATGACCCAAATGCAGTACTAACAATTGAGGGGTGAGAGGCTGCCCTATCCAGCTTTGGACTAGAGGCCCAACGGGCCTTCGTGACACGCGCGCGGATAGCAGCGGCAGCCGCTGGAGACCCGGATTAGGGACCCCACCTACACACACCCCTCCCTTATCTCTACTCAATAAAGGTATTCACTCGTTCACTCCTTTTCTGTAAACCAATTAAAGAACGCCGGTCAACATTGTGTTCGACGAGGGGTGCGCGATGTACCGTGTGCAGCAGCAAAGCTCAGTATTTTGAAATTTCTCCGCTGCAGACTCACGGCGCTCTCTTAAGTTTTCAGACTGCAGTTGGTTGATTACCACTCTTTACACACTTTCTAAAATTTTCCAACCCATTTGTGCATGAAAATCACTCCCTTTCCCGCTCGTTCAAGTTCAAACATTTCAAATTTCCCGCCACCAGAAGTTAGGCCGACGTCACAAAAATGTCGGCCAAAAGCTGATTCAAATTAAACCGTGCTTTCGCACGCCTAACTCGGTGTAACCTTAGTTGAAACCCTGTTAATTTTTCAAAAAAAAAAAAATGTTCGCTTGCTGTTGTGCACATTTTTTCTTCAGCTTAGTTTATAATGGGAAAACTTTGAAAGAGCTCAAAGGACAAGAGACGAGACACAAGCGCCGACTGTCAACTGATTATTATTGGAGCAAGGCAACACCTATATACACAGCAGCTTACATAGGATAAGAAGTTTCAGTAACGCACGTGCGAGCAAGAGACACTGGGAAAAAAAAAAAAAAACGAAAAAAAAAAAAAAGCAAGATGCTCAAGGGGTGAACATATTAGTCGCATCTAAAAAACAGACCTCAGCGTTTAAGAGAGATATCGAAGGCTTGCTAATGCATCTGTTGCCATATTTCGTGATATGAAAGGCTTCCAAGCTGAGACGTGCTGTCTTATCAATGCTCTTGCCGAGAATCTTCGTCTCATTAAATCGGGCCATGCAACCACTGCAATCACTAATATGCGCAACTAAATGTGCGTACTTGTCTTTAAAATTCTTAACATTTCTTGAATGGTCCCCTAATCGATCATTGATGCAACGGCCGGTTTGGCCGACATACACCTTCCCGCACGTCAAGGGAATAGCGTAGACCACTCCCGTGGAACAGGTCACAAACCGACGTTTATGATTAATTTGGCACCCACTCTTTTTCTGGCCACAGATGCGGGGGCATAGCCCTCCCAGCTTACTGGGTGCCGAAAACGCAACCGGCACACCGTGCCTGTTGGCCACTTTTTTTAAGTTGCGAGTGGTCTTGTGTAGGTACGGCACAACCAAAGGTTTTTCGGCCTTTTCCCGATTACAGCCGCTCTTTCCTGTTCCATGCTTGAACTTCTGGAGGAGGGTCTCACATACAGCAATCAAGATCGAAGAGGGGAACCCCGCCGCTAAAAGTCTGCTTATCTGATTAAGGAAGCTATTTTGCATTCGATGCGGGCACGATTTCTTGAGAGCAGATTCCATGCATTGCAATGCTATCCCTCTCTTCACAGTCTTGGAATGCGCCGAGTCATATGGCAGCAGATCTTTTTTCGCTCGAGGGTAGTACGACCAACAAACGTGTGTTTCGCAGAATGTTAGTTCGAGATCTAAAAACTGTGAAACAGATGAGTCAGGTAGTTCATGGGTAAAATTTAGCCCAAGTCCATGCTTTTTGAAAGCTATTAAAACTTCACCTACTGTAGAGGGGTAGGTGAAGGTAGTCTGTTTTCTAAAAGCACTAAAAAGTCGTCAACATATCTAAAAATCTTTAAAATCCTTCCCCCATTTAAATAGTGAAACTACGCCTTTCAACAGCCCTCTATCATTGTGCAAGCCATGATCAGCTGGCGGAGACCTTCTCAGACAGTCAACGCCTTCAAGAAGACACCGCTCTTGATCCTGCTACAATTAACAAGAATTTTATATCTGTCAAAAAAAGCGAGGTCAGGATTAAGGCCAAGTTCGTGAACTTCTGTAAAGATTTGAATCTTGATTCCCTCGACAAAAGCATCACTAAGAGCAAAGGTAGCAAGCAACCTAAATGTTTTTTTCACAGCAAAGACTCATAAGCCGGAAATACCTTTCCGGGCCATTGTTAGTGAAGAAGGGTCGTGGCAGAGAAATGTTAGCCAATTTTTGCAAAGGCACCTAAGACGCTTGTTTTAGATGACCCCTTCCTCATTAAAAAATCTGCAGATGTCGCTCTTTTCCTTGAGAACACAGACGATATTGGATTTGGTTTCTCTGTATGTAGAAGATTTGTTCTATTCCGTGCCTCAAGGCGAACTAATGCTGGCTGTAAAAGATTGTATTGAAGCTAACGGCGACGTGTGTTTCCAGAATGCGACAGGTTTGACTGTGAAGAGTTTTACTGATCTTTTACAGTTTTACTTGAAGTCAACTTTTATTGTTTTTGACAACCTGCCTTATTTGCAGCGCGATGGCATTTGTATTGGTTCCTGCGTGGCTCCCACCTTGTGTAAAACTTTTTTATTTAAGGTCGACAAGGTTTTAGATAAGCATTTTATAGGGGGAAGGATTTTAAAGATATTTAGATATGTTGACGACTTTTTAGTGCTTTTAAGAAAACAGACTACCTTCACCTACCCCTCTACAGTAGGTGAAGTTTTAATAGCTTTCAAAAAGCATGGACTTTGGCTAAATTTTACCCATGAACTACCTGACTCATCTGTTTTACAGTTTTTAGATCTCGAACTAACATTCTGCGAAACACACGTTTGTTGGTCTTACTACCCTCGAGCGAAAAAAGATCTGTTGCCATATGACTCGGCGCATTCCAAGACTGTGAAGAGAGGGATAGCATTGCAATGCATGGAATCTGCTCTCAAGAAATCGTGCCCGCATCGAATGCAAAATAGCTTCCTTAATCAGATAAGCAGACTTTTAGCGGCGGGGTTCCCCTCTTCGATCTTGATTGCTGTATGTGAGACCCTCCTCCAGAAGTTCAAGCATGGAACAGGAAAGAGCGGCTGTAATCGGGTAAAGGCCGAAAAACCTTTGGTTGTGCCGTACCTACACAAGACCACTCGCAACTTAAAAAAAGTGGCCAACAGGCACGGTGTGCCGGTTGCGTTTTCGGCACCCAGTAAGTTGGGAGGGCTACGCCCCCGCATCTGTGGCCAGAAAAAGAATGGGTGCCAAATTAATCATAAACGTCGGTTTGTGACCTGTTCCACGGGAGTGGTCTACGCTATTCCCTTGACGTGCGATAAGGTGTATGTCGGCCAAACCGGCCGTTGCATCAATGATCGATTAGGGGACCGTTCAAGAAATGTTAAGAATTTTAAAGACAAGTACGCACATTTAGTTGCGCATATTAGTGATTGCAGTGGTTGCATGGCCCGATTTAATGAGACGAAGATTCTCGGCAAGATCATTGATAAGACAGCACGTCTCAGCTTGGAAGCCTTTCATATCACGAAATATGGCAACAGATGCATTAGCAAGCCTTCGATATCTCTCTTAAACGCTGAGGTCTGTTTTTTAGATGCGACTAATATGTTCACCCCTTGAGCATCTTGCTTTTTTTGGTTTTTCGTTTTTTTTTCCCAGTGTCTCTTGCTCGCACGTGCGTTACTGAAACTTCTTATCTTATGTAAGCTGCTGTGTACATAGGTGTTGCCTTGCTCCAATAATAGTCAGTTGACAGTCGGCGCTTGTGTCTAGTCTCTTGTCCTGAGTGGTCGTGTGTGTTTGCGCTCTTTCAAAGTTTTCCAAAAATGTACCAACTCGCCCAAAAAGAAGTGTTAATGAAATTAGTTTATAATGCGTGGCAGGAGTCCTCTTATCTTGTGACGAAGAATTAAGGAATTTTGCAGGGATTCTCCTCGTGTCACAGGCCTGTCACGGGCGTTGCACAATTACATGCCTGCCATAGAATACTTCTATCAGCTAAATCGCTGAATCCGTACAGCTCAAATTTCGAATAGCAATGGCATCTGGCCGTCAATATTTATTTATGCCATATTTGTTGGGGTACCTTCCTGAACTGAGCAGAAGCCGAATGTTCTCATCGAATGCGGCAGCAGCGAAGATTAACAAGCCGCTGCCCCAGCGATGACACCGGCGGCGTCATCTCGTGCTGTTTGCAGCAGTTCTGTAATAGGAAAATTTTGCTTACTACCGGGAGGGTTCACAGCTGTACGCTACTAGCCGCAGTGGTCGCAGGTGCTGGTCCGCAACGGAACTCGAGTTAACGGCCATCGACGAGGCCCTTCAACACTGCACCAAAGGAACAGATCGTTTCATCCACATCTACACCGACAGTCAAGAGGCTATAAAAACCCTGTAAGCCCGTTCTTACAAGACCTCAGTACAACACCGCATCAAACAGCGCTGCCGTTACCTGCGAGAGACTTCACAAGTCTCGGTACGAATTCATTGGACACCTGGACATCACGCACAAGGAACTGGGAACAGAATGGCCCACGAGGCCGCTGGCGCGCAGCTAGAGGAAGACCACCGGCATAGCCTTGATGTGGGCCCGTCCAACTCGGACCACCCTTACTGTTCTCCCGTCTCCTTCATCATACCGGACTCTGTCATCACGCGGCTTAAACATGAGCGGAGGGGTTTGTTGCGGGACCTTGTCCCCGGTATTAATCCTCCGATCCCTTCCGGCCTCTCTCGTCCAGCCCAAGTTCTAACTCACAAGGCGCGAGCCGGTGCAGCGTACACACCGGACATCCTGAGTCAATGGCGCCGAACCAAGATCAGCTGCCCCAACTGCCCTGCTGTCACCCGTTAATAATTATGAAGGATTACTAACGATGCGCCCTTAACGGTGCGCACACTCCCAGACACCCTTAGAGTGAGTGGGGGTAGCTGTTCCGGTCGCAAAGGAGATGCCCCCGACCTGTTTGGCAAGCTCAGCCAGAATTCAATTACCTTGTATAGTGACAGAAGGGGGTGGCCGTTTGGTGCCCAGCTGTAGCCGGTTCAAGCCAGAGTAAGGGTCGGAGTCAGAAGTAGCAAACAAAACAAACTTTATGCACAGCAAGAGACGATACAGAGGAACACACAAACACTAAAATTGTACAGACGAGGTTCACAGAATAACAAACGCTAAGCATGCAACTACAGAGGTATCCAATAACACAGAGGCTTTACAACACAGATCAAACACGAGAGAGACACATACACAAACACCAAATTGTTCACCGGACACTGTTGCAGTCCGACGCCTCGAGAGTCACGATGTGGCCGCCATACAAGACGAGCGCCGCTTCCTCGCAGGTCCGTGGGCTTGCCAGCAGCGGGTGATCCCCGGGAGTCCAGTCGAAGCACTGGCGAACACGCCGCAACCACTGACTGACTCCCTTTTCCTCCCGTCGAGCCGCGCGTCGTCATTGGCCACGACCCGTAGAAAATTCTAGAGATCTCTGGCGTATTCCTGTCCGATGAGTCACCGTCATCCCCGGGCAATGGGAAAGAGGGTGACGGCGACGCGTACAAAGCTACGCGCTCTCTCGCGCGGGGAAGGAGGCTTTTTCTCGAACTTTGTGGAAGCGTCCATGCGGCGCCGCGGGGGCCTCGCGCCGCGCCGGCTTGATAAAAATGTGCGCCGATTTCGTGACACCTGCTGACTCCGTTTACCTGCAGCACTTGATCTGGACCTGTCCTGGCACGGCTGGCCTCCGCGCACGCTACACATCTGTTCACCACATTCAGTTACGAAGACTGGACAGCGCTCAATACCAACGCTAAGCGCAAGCTTAGTGCCCTGCTAAACTTCATGTCGGAGTCTTCACCCTCAACCTCACCTAACCCACCCCCTTCCCCTCTAGGCCTCAGGTCATCCTCATAAATAAAGGTTTTTGAATGAATTTGCCGAAAGGTTGCTGCAAGTAGCACTTGATGGCGTCACTGGTGACATCTCTCAGGCAGCCGCTTGTCATGCTTCGTCGCAGCCGCACACGATGAGAACATCCGACTTCTGATTGAATCTCTGACCAAACAATGACTTTTTGAGAGATCAGATTGCAAGGAGCGGATGTCTAACATTGAACATAACACAATTATTTCCATGATAACAAGGTCCATCATATGTCAATCATATAAGAAACAATGCACAAGAAATACAGCGCGGCACGCACCTAACAGTAATTCAGCGAGCTTATATATATCCTGGAGAGAGAGTATTCGGGTGCGTCCGATCTTTCCTTTCGAACAGGACGGCCGAGCTCACTCTTGACGCGATCAAATGAGATCCCATATCTCTGGGCAGAAGGGGAACACCACAAAGCTAAGCTCTGTGATACCACCGTTCCTCTTCAACATTTCACTGATAACGCTGCCCCCAGACTCGCCGCCATCGAGGGGCTACAGCGTACGTTTTACGTGGACATTACCCTGTGAGTGAACAGGGGAAGTGACGCCCAAATAGAAAGAGTGCTTCAGGAAGCAGTCGACACCATCGAAAATTACGCTCTAAGGGGGGTATTGAATGTTCACACTCAAAGTCCGAGCTCCTTGTAGTCCGAGAAGGCCCCAATCGAAAGAACCGACCTCCGCCTCCTGCAATCAGGGTAGAGCTCACAGGACAACCGATTAAAGAAGTAGACACCATTCGAATCCTAGGAATGTTCATTCAGAGTAACCACAAAAATTTAGCAGCATTAGATAAACTGACCACAACAGTTACCCAAACTGCCAGACTAATCAAGCGAACAGCCAATAAGAAGAGAGGCATGAAAAAACGCGACACCTGTCGACTCATTCAGGCTTTCGTCACCACCAGCTATATACAGTCTACACCCTACCCTATCTGCACCTTTACCAAGACGAAAAGCAAAAGGTCGAGTACCTTATCCGAAAAGCTTACAAGACAGCACTAGGACAATCGAGGAACACTTCAACCGATAGGCCCCTAGCTCGTGGAATGCACAACACACTTGATGAACTCAAGGAAACGCATTTATTATCGCAGTGTACTCCAGACTGGCGCACCAAAGCCGGGAGGCTTGTCTTGCTGAGGCTAGGCATCAATTCCGAACCCATGGCGCACGAGATACTATGGCGCCATCTACAAACCCGCTCCTTCCCCTGCCCCAAAGTATATTCGTATATATTCAAAGTGCAGGTTGACCCTAAATGCAAAGATTGTGGCGTCGACGCCACTTTAGACCACATTACATGGGGCTGCGTGACCTATCCGCCACCCGCCGATTTGCTGCCAGCTCCATCTCTGGAGGTGTGAGAGGACGTGCTGCGCTGCTCGAACCCGGCCATCCAGGCTAGGGTCACTGAGTGGGCCGAGGAGATCGCCGACAGGACGCAACTGGCGCCATCTGGCGCGGCCAACAATCAAACTGAACCCTCACTTAAAGCCGATGAAAATAAATGTTTTCCCATACATCCATCTTTTGTCCGCTCGAGGCAACGGAAGTGGCTCAGTTAAAGATCCAGTAGCAGGCCCGCGTATTTTCTTTTCCTTCTTCCTACAATCGCAACAACAACTGACATCGCACAGCACATGGACGCCTGTCAGTTTCACCTCCATCAAAACGGAGAGGCGTGCGCTGTGCGATGTCATTTTTGTTCCTGTGTTTCAACAATATGATAATGACGATGATGATAATGTTAGCTAGTCCGTTTGTATCTCTTCGAGCAAAGCGCAGCCATCTGCCTGTAAAATAAAAATTCACGAACGCGATAAATCTAGGGAGATCATGCGTAGCGCAGTTATTTTTGCTTGCTTTCATTATTGGTAAATATCTCTCCTCGACAAGCCTAGATATTTGTTGTCTGAATTAAGGTAGTGTTATTGGTAAGTATTGGCCGTACTTCTTATAAAGGAAGAGCAGAGTGTCCCGACGCATACTGTATTTTTTTTTTTGTTGCTGATTCTCACCAACCGGCCAAGGGCACGTTCACCTTTAAACACAAGACTTCTAATTTGGGACCTTCAGTCTAACTGCGGGTCGTATATTATACCGAAATATTTAATCACCCTGCTGGATTAGGATAGAATAATATCACAAAGAAATGTTAACAGGGGTTGCCTGTGGGAAAACGAGGACGGCACATTCATTCCTTGACATCTAAACCTAACCTCAGGCTGCCCTGCCAGACTTCCCAAGCACTGTTGTGCCAGTGGGGTTATCACACAGTAGCCTACCGTCAACAGGGTTGTGCCAAGGAGTTGGCTGCGTAGCGCTCGTCACCCGTTTCGTGAACGAGGGCTGTCAGCCCCTTGGCGGTAGCGACGAATCCGAGTCGGCGCTGGTGAGATGAAGAAAATGCTTTATACACTATTTACAAGCATTTACACAACGAGATCGGCTCTGGGCCGAAAGCTAACATAGCCATACGCGACCGTTCTCGCGCAGCGACGGCCGGGGAGATTCCGCCGCGTCCGCTCTCTCAGGGGACGAGCTGCTCCCGATGGACGCTAGTGACGAACTCACACTCGGAGTCTCGAACGGAAGCACTTGAGGCTCCGTAAACCGAGAAACCGTTGACGCTCAAATGGTCCAATCCGACGGCAGCACTTTCGCAGGGCCAATGGAAGAGCTTGCTGCGCTCTTGCTTCAAATATGCCGCGGGCGAGAAGGGGTCCACCGCCAGGGCCACTGCGCCGAGCGGCATGCTCAGCTCATGTTCAAACACGTCGCTTCTCTTCCCTTGGCACAGCTCGTCTCCAGTGCACCAGTGCTTCGCACAGAAGTATCCGGATTTTGTGAAGCAGGCGCGTTCGCCGGAGAAATTTGGCGTCCGGCTGAATTTCTGGGCGGCTTTGGCACAACAGCATTTAGATGATCTTGCAACAAAGGATATTTGTGAATATTTGTGGCTGAAGCGAAAAAACAAATATCGTCTGCATGCACATAAACTTTGACGGCCGGCTGAATATCACGTATATTAAACAGCCCGCGCCGTGCGTGCGCGCCGAGCACGCGCCGTTTAATTTTATTTCCTTCTTTCGCCGGCTGGGAACACCGAGCTTGGCAGCGTCACTAGGCGCTACAACTGCTTCCATGGCCCAAGAACTGACCTCGGCACCTTGCGCTCAGTAATGCTCCCGCCATGGACTTATCCGCCTCTACCTTCTCTCGTCCCGTAGTGACGAGTGCAACCAGGCGCCACTGGGGCCAACGCAACAGGGAGTGCCACTGTGCGCACCCACTATAGTCCACTACCTGTCCTTTCGGCAGCCTTTTGACGCCTTACCTCCTGCTGCTTGGGGAATGGTTGCAACTACCCATAAGATAGCCGCAATAAGATGGCCTGGCTAAACAGGACACAGGAGTTCTTCGTCTCTGTCTCTGTGCTGTCTCCTTTTTCCGATCCGTTACGCTGGCCCAGGCTCGTTCCTGCTTTTGCGCCACTCTACAGTGTTGTCTATTGAAAGAGAAGTGGTGCCCTCCAAGTAAAGCTAATTTCGAAAGGAATTAATTACTTTTGCTGCGATGTTACTGCCAAAATGTAGATCGTCACATTACTAAATTACCAGACTAAAAAAGTAATTCATTGCATTACAAATTACAGTAATTTCATTACCGTAATTCAATCACTTCCATATATGGTGCTGATGTCTTGGACGTAACGAGGCCATATTTTCCTTGTTTTTGCTGGGGCCATTTCTTCCTGAGCCATTCTTTCCGGTGACATATTCTCCGGAACCCAGCCGAGCACAGCTGCGGACCAAACGTTTCTGAATCCATCTCCCCTTTTTCTTTTCGATATAATCAGTGCTATAGCACGCCGCCGCTACGCGCAAACATGCATAAGCTCCGGCACATCTGCCCGCGTACGTCAGGCGCGTCAGGGACCGGCACGTGCATGCCACTTCCGCTGCAAGCAAAAACGCCACGTGCGAGGGAAGCGATAACATGTGACGCCGCGCTGCTTCGCGCTGGTCATGGTCAGTGACTGCTTCTTTCTTCCTTTACCTCTACTGCAGCTGGGGCCTCATGCGGTTCACGTGCCGTACTTGCCGAGCATTGAATACGCTCTGCGAAACAGGGCTTGATAGATTCTCCCGGCGGGCACTTAAGAGAGTGGACCCTCCAGAATTCCTTCAAGGCCCTCAGTGTTAATGTTTCTGTATCAACATATACAGGAACACTACTCAGTGTGTTCCACCAACGCCACCTTCGCTCAATGCTCACTGCTCTAGCGCTAAACATGACGCTCTCAAAACGAGTAAAAATTGATACGCGTATGAAGGGACTACAACAAATATTAAAAACGCCCCGCCGCCGGGGTGGCGCAGTGGTTACGGCGCTCGACTACTGTTCCCAAGGATGCGGGATCGAATCCCGGCCTCGGCGGCCGCTTTTCGATGGAGGCGAAAAGCAAGGCGCCCATGTGCTGTGCGATGTCAGTGCACGTTAAAGATCCCCAGGTGGTCGAAATTCCCGGAGTCCTCCACTACGGCGTCTCTCATAGCCTGAGTCGCTTTGGGACGTTAAACCCCACAAACCAAGCAAAACCAAACCAAATATTAAAAACATAGGATGTTCCTGTTTATTCCGCAGGAATTTCTGTAAAATGCAACGATATGTTTCCACGGTATACCTTTTTCGAGCGTGGGTTATCTGTCAAGGCGAATGCTGCTCTTGAGCATATTTGTGAATACTTACAGCTGCTCATATGGTGCGGCTGACTTTCCAAGAAGTCTCCTCTGATTCATCAGTATGCAATGAGAAATTATTTGCGCATTTGCGTTTACATTATATTGCCACATTGTGTGTGTGTATTCGTGCAACCTGGGTGTGCGTGCGTCTTTGTTCTGCCTTGAGAGGGCATATCGAATGGTACTTTCGAAAGTTCCTACATGACCGAAATATTACGTAATAGATGCACTCCAGTGCAGGCGCGGTTTTCAAAGAACTAGGCAGGAAGAGAGCAAACTGAAGCTCTCTGAATCCATTAGCTACGCGTTATAATCCATGAAATACAGTTGTAATGGACCGATGACCCCAACGGATTAGCGCTGGGAGTCAGGAAGGTATGTGGCTATGAGAACAGCGCCTGGCGAAGCACCCAAAGCCATTTAGGATGAAGCGCGTGACTAGCTGAATGACAAACAGTGAGCCCTCGAAGTGGGAGATATGACGGCATTGTGAACACCAACTGGCGCGGGCTGTATCGACTCCAGAGAGCCGTTGGACGATTAGCACTAGGTGCCCACGGCAAAACCACAAATCAGGCGTTGTCGTCGTTGTGTACCTCCTTCCACTCGTCTCTGTCCTTTTGAAGCTTAGTCGGGGGTCGCGAACGTGGCAAGTCACGGGAGGCGAGGGGTGAGAGACGGCGGCTGTCGGCCGGGGATAGCAACGGTACTCTGACACTAATGTTGCAATGGCCAGGTGTACGAACAGGTGCACGGACAGGTGTACCGCGGAATGTAAGAAGGACGTGACCCTAGGAGTTTTGAGTACCACCCCTTTTTTTTTTTTATCCGCGGAGAGAGGGTTTTAGCCCTGTTAAAGGCGAAGTGAGTATTGTACGTCACAACGAACCAATCGTGTGGGCGTCTGTGGTGCTTGGACGTTGTGGAAATTAGGGCTGGACCTCAAGGGGGTAAAACCAAGCCCAAGGTGCCAGTCCGACGTTCTGGGCTAGAGTCTGATGCTCTGCATCGTCGGCTATGCCGAGGTGGGAATATTTCCCAGTTAGCATCTCTGTTGTAAAAGTTGTTCTTGTAAATATTGCGTGTATAAATATTTAGTTATTCTTCTTGCACACTACTGTCTTCAAGCCTTCACGTCATACCTTCTCCGACGGGGCGCCTCTGGCGCAAGGAACGTCCGCTGCAACCCGTATACCGTCTCTGACGGCGCACCCCTGGTGCACAAGGTAGAAATAACGAACCAATGGAACTTCACTGCAGTCATCACTGTCAGATCTGGGGATGCAGTCTTGTTATTGCCGTTTTTAAACGACCAAGAAATGTATGGCGTGTTCTGGGACACTCCATTGAAGCATGCACTCTGTCTACAACTGTTTGTTTTGACGATGCGCTGATGCTTTCTTCCGCAATTCAGCTCGTGTGTAATTTCTAAACGCATACGTTGAATGTGAATCGCAACAGTTGCCTTGCACGTGCATCTATTCCGAGAGAGCCTTCTTGACTGACCTGCTTTACCAACGCCGATAAGAGCTAGCAGAAAGCAACGTAAAAAGCTTTTTAATATGCAAAAAAAAAAAAAGAAAAAAAAAGTGCCAGATTCTCTTGAATAAGCTGCCTTATCCCCAATGGCAAGGTTCAGGGAATGTTATCCGCGTGTAACAAAAAGAAAAGGGGCAAACTACCGAAGGCACTTAATGTCCTTATGTGCTGTGAATGCCTGGGTACTAATTGCTACGTCCTGTCTCGCTAATGTTGCGTGATTTCTTTTTTTGTAACCGAGTTAGGTCAACGTTACGTGGGTTAACGCTCGGATATACATAGTTTTTACTTGGTTTAGTGTTGATTTTGGATTCTACTTGTCAAGACCTTTTCAATGACATATATGACGACTTTATATTCTAAAGTTTAAAAGTTATCATGGAAGACCGGAACACTTACCAACATCATCTCTATACCAAAAACATAATCTCCTTCAAGCTAACCGAGTCTACACATACCGCTTGTTACAACATATCCACAGCAATAGGCTTTTCTCCGTCTCTCCTAATCGATTTCCTACTAAATACTGTCGTGACGCTGGGACTAAGTTGACCCGGCCTTCACTTGGTAGCGTGCAGAGACTCGGGGTTGATGAAGGATTGAGTCCTCGAAGTTGGTAAAATATATACAAGCAGGTTTAATGGCACTTTGAGAAAAGTTATTTACATGATTATTTACATGAAAAAGAAGGGTACATCAGCAAAATGGCAAGCGTTAAGAGTTCATAGCGAGAAGTGACTGGATGAGCCGTTTACCCAGGGCTCAGAGCGTCATTTCGTGCTCTGCAATGTCCTTAAAACCCCCTATGTCCAGCCCCTCTCTGAAGATGCTGACCAACCAGTTCCAGGGCACGCCCCTCAGATATTGGCATCCAATCGAACACATCACTGCACTGATGGTCTGATGCACTGACTGGTCCGGCATTGTTTCGTTGGGCGTGGTCACTTGTTGGCGGGAAGAGCTTGGGAACGGCGAGGAGGTACATTTCTATTCTTCAGCAAAGATCCGGTAGGCTGGTTCCGGTAAGTGGATTTCCTTCTCAGAAACCCAAGTGCACGTGCGCGCCACATACGGCTCCCAGCATTGTCCCTTTCCAACAATTGCAAATCTTTCCTGCATTCCCAGGAAATCCTCTAATGGCCGTAATCACCTTGCTCCTTTCTTGTCCTGTACGTCAGCGGACCTGTCACTCTGTCGTCTCCTTTGGACAGTAGGCATTCCTCACTGGACAATAGCGCTTCTCGACGGGAAGGGTGAACAATTGAACGAAAGCACTTCCAGCTATTTCCCGCAGGGGGACATTTCTTGGTATTTTTCTAGACGTTCCCTTGACAGGGCCAATTTGGCATTTGCAGGGTCTCAACATAGCAAAACAGGCTTACAAAAAAGGATTCATGGAAACAGGCTCACTTAGAGCCATTGTACCAACAGCACATATCCACAGCACTTATCCATGCCCACAGGCGAACAATAGAGCGCGCAAGTGCGGATGATGCACGGTCATAACAATACACTCTCAGACAACACAGAAACCTCGTCCCAAAAACAAGGACAAATTACGGTAAACAGAAGCTTAATTACCAGATTCCAACTATTCTCAAAAACCCATCCCTATGTTCAATGTTCCATCTCTCTAAACGCAGATTTAAACGAGACATAAAAAAGAAGTTGATACTCTCCGAAGTGGAATAATTGTTTAGTCTGGTTTTGTATTTGGCAAATGCAAATTTTTGTCATGTTATGTTACTGCACAAATTCTTTTCCGTGTTTTGTGTGCCATATGCTGTTGTTTCTTTTTGAGTGTATAGTGTACACTGTTTCTTTTTTTAGGTTTTACTCCAGTATGTTTAATTACCACGTTTGCTGTAATGTTTTGTTATCGTTTGTTTTCCGTTGCGCGCCGCTGTGAACTGTATGGGGAACTATTACCCCGTCAGGCCTAACCGCCTTTTGTCGCAGTTCCTTCTTTCATTTTTTGAAAGAGAAATAAAGAATATCTGAATATCTGAATAACCGAGTTAGGGGTTATTAACTGCAATCATAAATTATTGCAATGCAATCGTACCTGATATAAGCTATTCAACGATATATGATTTGATTTTATAGTATAATGTTCATATTTTCTTCACAATTAAATAATTAACGGTAATTAAGACCTAGAATTTAGTCCAGTGCAGTTATACTCGACATAAGCTATATTCTATGATATATTATTTAATGCCACAGCTTGAAAAGCGTTTTTAGTCATTCGATAATTAATTAGACCTATCATTAATTTAGTGCAATAATATTAGACTTAAGCCACCCAAAAATGTATGATTTCTATTTAATTTGCTATATATCTAATTGAAACGTACAATTAGTATAGTGCAGTTATTACTACACAGTCATTGCGGATGCATTCTGTACACACATTCCGTATACAGTGAGCATAAGCCAATTAATGCTACGCATTTAAAGGATGCATGTTACTGCGCTCAGGAGTTCTAGGATTCCTGACCTGTGGGTTGCAGAAACCTAGAAGTCAGCTTCTCCGCAGAGCAAAAACCCCTTCACCTAGGCGGCCAAACCTGCTTCGGGGGAAGAAATTATGTGCAGTGCAGGAGACTCTATTGTGGCAATAATGGCCACGTCCATTTCCTGCACCCCTCATCTTGTTGTCGCAGTTATGGGATTAAGAACCCCTCCGTTTGTGAGTGCCATTCATAACGCCTCCCCCGCTCCTACCTCCTCCAGGCTCTCAATAGTGAAGGAATTCTGCTCAACAGGTGACATCATGCATGACATCAGGCTGGACATAGAAGTACTCTGCGCTGTACCCAACTTCTGCCCCCAAAACAGGTTTGGCTGCCATGGTGAAGGAGTTTTTACTCTGCAGAGAAGCTGACTTCCAGGTTTCTGAGTATCTGCACCATTGTAATTCATGGTGCACTGTTGCACCCTGGCCGTGACATTTTTCAGCTTATTTTCAAAGCGCTGTGGGAAGTTCGGTGAACTCTCGCGCCATTCGGTTTCGCGTACAGAGCGTACGAACCGAGATAAATACTTTGAGATGTGCACCTGTCCTCGGTCACGGCGACTACCAATTTGGTGGGACCGCGATCGCACGACGGAGACGCGATGGCAGCTATATTGTTGCCACCGCAGAGCGCTCGTTCCCTTTGTGCAGTGTTCAGTGTTGAATGTCATATCGGGGACCTGTGGAGGTTTTCTTTTGTATGCAATCCCGTATTGCTACCTGCGCGTCTTTCCCTTTGCTCATGTGCGTACTGCCTTTGTGGGGTAGCAGGTGTGCGGTGGCTGACCAGCGCGCGATGAGGCGCAATGGCTCATTGAGCCACAGGTGCGCGGAAGAAGCGCTTGCTCAATTGGGAGTTTCCACGTGGCGTTTGGCCCCTCACTGACAGCTTTCTGTTTTTTTATAAAGATTGATTGATTGATTGATTGATTGAATGTCCTTTATTGAATGGGAAGGCTCATGGCCATGGATGGGGATAAAGGGTAGTAGACAGAATCTTCATTGTTTAGGTCGTCACTCAAATCACATTGCTCTAACCAGGCCACTAAGCGAGCCATACTTGGCAAATATCATCTATGTGTTAGCATCAGTTTCTAGAAGGGAACGGTAGTTAATGCGGTAGGGTTGATCTCGGAGCGTCCAGTAGAAAAAGCAGGGCAATCCCAGAGTAGATGAGATATGCCGCCGCGAGTTAGAGTCGTACAGTGGGGGCACGTGCTCATTTTCTCTGTATACTGACGCCAGCGGGCCATAATACGTGGCGTGTAAGCCGCATGGGCAATGAGCTTATTCGAAAAGACTTCTCGACTTCCAGTGAGGTGGGTTTTTCTCGTGAAAGGTGGGTCTGGTGTGGCCACCTGCATGCGATGCTGACTGAGGCTACGAAGACTGGTCTGAGTATAGTGCATAAGGGCAAGAGAAGGGGTGAGTTGCCCGCCCAAGGTCGAATAAGGATGAAACAAGGGGGGTGGGGAAGTAAATGTGGACATCCCTCCTGCCAAGGCAGCCGCGGCGTGTGCCGCCGCATTGCCCCCTGATTCGTCCGAGTGACCTGGGTTCCAGTGAATAGCGATAGTTCTGGTCGCGAGTTGGTGGCGTTTAAGGAGGCGCTGTATGGCCTTAGCTGTTGCATCTTGTGAACCCGGAGTAGCGATTTCCTTGTAAGCTTCATAGGAATCAGTAAGAATACGTATTGAACCAGTTCCTGTGCAAGGCACTCCTGACAAGGCTCCCCAAATCGCGAGGAGTTCAGCATGAAGAGGGGTACCTTGAGGTAGGTGGCAGGCATAAGCGCCTGAAAGGGAAGCGTTGTCATCGCATACCCAACCCATAGATGCAAATTCGCTTGTAATCGATGTATCGGTGTATATGTCAGTCGTATCAGGGATTCGCTCTTGTCGGTGATGGGCAGTGAGGAGCTCTCGAGGAATGACAAAATCGCGGTTTATAGGTCGGCGATGGAGGCGTGTGACTACTGGCATATCCCAAGGGGGAAGAGATGCATATAGGGCTGGTGTTTTGTCGTTACGCTGTTCATCCCAGGTCAACAGGCGACGCCCTTGGACAGTGTTCTCTAGACGTATTCGATGACGCATCTGTGACTCGGTAACGATGGTAGTGAGCGGTGGAAGAGTAGACCGGTAATGGTGCGTAGTGTTGCGCGATGAAGGCGTTGGACCTTAGCGAAGTCAGTCTTGGCGGACGGGTGCGCCATAGAGGATTTTTCCGACCGCCGCTGCTCGGGCCATCGCACGGCAGGCATGTTGCCGCGCACCACCGTGCCGGTTGGACAGGCGACGAATAGTGTGTAGCAGTGCTGGCCAAAGGCGTTGTAGCTGATGAACCCATTTCTGGGGACTGTTGCAGCTTGAGATGGACAGGCCAAGAATGCGGATTTGCCCATTTGAGGAGGTGATGGTGTTGCCTCCGATGTGAAGATGGATCTGCATACTGGGGTTGGTTTTATGTTTTGGTTTTAGGGTTCTGCCATAACGTTACCTGGCCGGAAATAGGCCGATGCCACCACGAAAGGTTTTTAGCCAGGGACTGAACCTCACGAGTGGGAGAGCAAAGGGACTGAAGCGAGAGCTGAGTGGAAGGACAATCGTTTCGGATTAAGACGGCCGCCTGTCCCTCTGAACGGCCGTTTTTATGTTGGATAGTAGGTGTCTGGTAAGTGCAGTAACCAGGAATTTTACAAGGACCACGCGTTTCTTGAAGGAGTATGAAAAGAGGACGGCGCTGAGGCACAAATGTACGAAGGGTAGGACCGTTCTGATTGAAGCTTCTGCAGTTCCATTGAATCCCATGAGCCAGTACTCATGAAAGGGGCACAGATTTACGGCGCTTACTATATCGTCTGTGAGTGTGGTACGTTGGAACTCCTCAAACATAGTCTGCAGATGGCTTTGCATAAGTGAGGGCAGCACTAAGAGTCGCATTAACGTCCTTTCGCAGAGTTTCTTCCAGCTTCTGTGTCTCTTGGGCGCGTTCCTGTCGGATTAGCCCCAGCATATGGGTATAGGCGGGATCAGACGCTGTGACCGCTTGCTGCCGGCGGGTAGGCGAACGGCTTTTGCAGCCCTTCTGTGAGCGGCTGCGTTGCGGAGTCTGGGAACGAGTTCGGGTGTGCACTGTTATCTTGTCCTTGGTTATCATCTCCCGGAGACGCTGATTTTCGCGGCGTAGTTCAAAATATCTGCTCTGAGGCTCTCAATGACCTCGGCTAAACCTGGAGAAGAGATCTTTTCAGCATATGATACATGTTTGGAGACAGTGTGAGGATGTCACCTGATGCGTATTCGGATCATCCGACTCCTTAAGTGCCGTTTTGTCGACAGGCTTTGCATAAGCTCGAGCCGGGCACTGGGCATTCAGGGCGATATGCGTGGAAGCGCCGCAGGCTACGCAATGAGAAAACTGCTTGCAGCCGGGGTCCTCAGTGTGCGTGTTCTTACCGCAATCCCTACAAACGGCGGGAAACGAGCAGTATTTGGCTACATGGCCGATGCGGTGACAGTTATAACATGCAACTGGGCGCGGGCGGTATTCACGAACTCGTGTAATCACGTAGTTGAATACTAGCCGAGAAGGTAATGTGTGTGATGCGAAGGTCAGCTAGAAGTAACAAATTTGTCTTGCCGAGCATGCGTATGTCTGTGATTTCAGCTGTCTCGCAGCGCAGATGTGCCATAATATAGAGTCCTTCTCTAATTCTGATCACACCTCGCGTGCTGCCAACCGCAGGCTGCTTCAGTGGGAAATCGACAGAATTGATTAGTATCGACGGAAAACATAAAACCAACCCCAGTATGCAGATCCATCTTCACATCGAAGGCAACACCATCACCTCCTCAAATGGGCAAATCCGCATTCTTGGCCTGCCCATCTCAAACTGCAACAGTCCCCAGAAATGGGTTCATCAGCTACAACGCCTTTGGCCAGCACTGCTACACACTATTCGTCGCCTGTCCAACCCGCACGGCTGTGCGCGGCAACATGCCTGCCGTGCGATGGCCCGAGCAGTGGCGGTCGGAAAAATCCTCTATGGTACACCCGTCCTCCGACTGTCGAAGACTGACTTCGCTAAGGTCGAACGCCTTCATCGCGCAACACTACGCACTATTACCGGTCTACCTAAGCACACCCCTATAGCCGAACTTGAGCGTTTGGCCGCTCTTCCACCGCTCACTACCATCGTTACCGAGTCACAGACACGTCATCGAATACGTCTAGAGAACATTGTCCAAGGGCGTCGCCTGCTGGCCTGGGATGAACAGCGTAACGACAAAACACCAGCCCTATATGCATCCCTTCCCCCTTGGGATATGCCAGTAGTCACACGCCTCCATCGCCGACCTATAAACCGCGATTTTGACATTCCCCGAGAGCTCCACGCTGCCCATCACCGACAAGAGCGAATCCCTGATACGACTGACATATACACCGATACATCGATTACAAGCGAATTTGCATCTATGGGTTGGGTATGCGATGACAACGCTTCCCTTTCAGGCGCTTATGCCTGCCACCTACCTCAAGGTACCCCTCTTCATGCTGAACTCCTCGCGATTTGGGGAGCCTTGTCAGGAGTGCCTTGCACAGGAACTGGTTCAATACGTATTCTTACTGATTCCTTTGAAGCTTACAAGGAAATCGCTACTCCGGGTTCACAAGATGCAACAGCTAAGGCCATACAGCGCCTCCTTAAACGCCACCAACTCGCGACCAGAACTATCGCTATTCACTGGAACCCAGGTCACTCGGACGAATCAGGGGGCAATGCGGCGGCACACGCCGCGGCTGTCTTGGCAGGAGGGATGTCCACATTTACTTCCCCACCCCCCTTGTTTCATCCTTATTCGACCTTGGGCGGGCAACTCACCCCTTCTCTTGCCCTTATGCACTATACTCAGACCAGTCTTCGTAGCCTCAGTCAGCATCGCATGCAGGTGGCCACACCAGACCCACCTTTCACGAGAAAAACCCACCTCACCCGAAGTCAAGAAGTCTTTTTGAATAAGCTCATTGCCCATGCGGCTTACACGCCACGTATTATGGCCCGCTGGCGTCAGTATACAGAGAAAATGATTACGTGCCCCCACTGTACGATTCTAACTCGCGGCGGCATATCTCATCTACTCTGGGATTGCCCTGCTTTTTCTACTGGACGCTCCGAGGTCGAACCCTACCGCCTGAACTACCGTTCCCTTCTAGAAACCGATGCTAACGCACAGATGATATTTGCCAAGTATGGCTCGCTTAGTGGCCTGATTAGAGCAATGTGATTTGAGTGACGACCTAAACAATGAAGATTCTGTCTACTACCCTTTATCCCCATCCATGGCCATGAGCCTTCCCATTCAATAAAGGGCATTCAATCAATCAATCAGTGGGGACGTGTCCACATCGAACGCTTTGACAGAATCCCGCGTTCGCGCGACTAAACGGGTCAATGTACACAGCTTCTTGAAATGCTCAGCGTCCCTGACAGTTATGCGAATGCAGTTAGCAGCGGAATCAAAGCGGAGAATGGCCATATCCGAAAAATACTGAGACGGAGCACATTGCTCTATTGCGTTGGTAATAGCCTGTTTCGGGATGTTTGTGACATGCACTTTGTTAAGTGGCCTGATCAGAGCAGTGAAATGAGGACGACTCACCCGTTCTGTGTGCATGCGTTGCGGGGACACTTGACGCTTGCGATACGTTGAAGTCATGCTGCATCCTGTAGCTGTCTTAACCTGAGCAGGAGGGCTTGCAGAGACAGTCAGAGCTGCGGCATCCATTTCCTCGTGCACCGTCGGCAATAGCGGGTAATCAAAGCTCCCTGAAGCCTGTGGCGTCGGAGTCAGCGTTCGGCTGGATGCGAAGTACGGCGCCGCGTCCATCTGCTCATGCCCCGCCGGTAAGGGCGGATAATTACAATTTCTTGTAACTTGGCTTGACTGTGGGGTCGTAGTCGGTGGTTGGCCCGGAGTGAAGGTCGCCGGAGGTAAAATTTTTAAGGTCACATCTTCCGGATGCGCTGTGGCGGCAGCGCCGCCCGGCTGTGGCCCGGGAGCAGCCGTGGTCGTGGTGGGCCCCGAGAGCGTCGATTAGGCTTAGCCCGTCAGAAACGCCTGGTCCTTGAAAGCTTCGAATCGAACAGCGAGCCGAAAACAAAATTGTTGCAAACAGGTGCCGAACACCTTCACTGACCGTTTCGAGTGGGATCAGGCCATATCGGGTCTAAAATCCGCATACACAATTCGAAAAACACGGAGCCGAGGGGAACCGCGTCAGCTCGCTCTCAAGGCGGAGTGCGTTCTCCCTTTTTATAAAGAATTTCAGCTGTTGTTCACTCGGCATACGTTCGTCCCGCATGCACGTGTGCGAAAGGAAAACAAGGGAAAGCAGAGGTTTGGAATGTGGTGACGTCAGTGCCGTTCATATGTTTGCGTGGGACCTCTCCTTTCCCAAGTGTTTGTTTAGTTAATATCCTTTCCCCAGTATTTGATTGGTGAGAAACGTTGCCTTATTTCTTATTGGTTGCTGTCCCCGCCAAGGGCGGAGACAGATGACTTAAAAGTAAGCGCTCTGGATTAAACCAGGGCTGATTTCGTCCGACCAACGGGTCAGTCATGTAAATAGTTTTCTCCTTGCTTGTGTCTTCTTGTTTTATTTATATGTAAATAAATAGTTAATCTTTCTGTCGTGCCATCAAGTAACGTGATTGTTGCGAGTCTGAGTGTTAAATTTATTAACATCGATATCATCAAGTGTTTCCTCACCTGGCCACCTAAAGGGGAAACTCAACTAGCTGGTGGGAAACTTTAAGATGGCGTGCTTCAGTGGCGTCGCTCAATTCCTAGGCGTCGACAACGTCGGCTAAATGATATAAACTTCCAGGAATTCACACTAATGCTTTCTCGATTACAAAAGCGTAAAAAATAACTAGGTGATTCATAAAGGAAACGTTAATTACACGATAATTGATTCAAACACATTTTAATACCATTGTTTTAATGTCTAAGGACGACAAAATTATGTTCAAATACTTATACAGTAAAGCACATGCAGGAAATCATGTGCCAAATTCAAACCTTCTCAATCACCTGTTAATGTAGCATTACGGCTACATATAATTTAGGTTATTTTGCCGTTGGGTCGATCATTGGTGTTTCCGCGAGATAAACATGCTGAAAACGATTATTACATGAAGTCAGCTGGCAATTCACATAATTATAGGGAAATAAAAATTATTTTTTTTTATTCTGTATCAAATGCCGGGCATTTAAACATTCTTGGATCGGAAACTTTTCCTCAGTCGGGTCGGAGAAGCAAATAGGTATCAACTCCATGTGGCTGATGTCAGGGGGGAAGTCCAATATGATCAAATACTTGTCGATGGGAAATTTGTTTTCCTTGTCTGTGTCTGCAGGCAAGCGAGCAGAGGCACATTATGGAGGTAGGAGGCGTCCAGGACGTTTTACACAGGAAAACTGCCATGAGGCCCTCCCCCTATCTTTTTTTTTGCAAAGAATGTCCAAGAGATACATTGTTCCAATTCGACCATCTCCTAACAGCCCCTCCCACAGTGACCTATGGAACCTATGTCCGCCCCTGCGTATCGAATAATTACAGTTTGGGGTGACAAAAGATGATTGGTTAATTACCTAGGGTAGTCTAGGTCACGAAGTCACAGTCAGCATGACCATGCATGACTTATGTTAGCAGGAATGACCCTCATGCAGCAATCAGCCTTTTCCGGAACTTAATGTTCAGGAAATCGTGAGCATTCTAAAGGTGTCGCACACTTTTCATCACATTTGTCTTCTTTCCATCACAGATGAAGTTCCATTTTGTTTTTCCCCGAATCCCTTATTTAAATGACTTAACTCATATTTTAGTGTTCGATACTCTGTTCGTACGTTTCCCGAAAAAGTAGCACAATATATATTGGCAGAAAAAAGTAAATAGGGGGCAGGTAAACTGGAAGTCGTCAAGCGAGAAATGGACAGATTGAACATTGATATCTTTGGTATCAGCGAGCTCAAATGGACCGGAATGGGAGAATTTAATTCCGGCGACCATTATGTATTTTATAGTGGGCACGAATCTAGGAGAAGGAATGGGTAAAGCAGTGCTAGGGTACAATCCCCAAAACGACCGAATGATTTCACTTCGGATCCAAGGTCACTCTTTCAACATAATAGTTATCCAAGTCTATGCACCAACCACTACTGCTGAAGAAGCGGACGTTGACAGATTTTATGCTGACCTGCAATGCATTTTAGACTGCCCTCCATCATCAGACGTCCTATTTCTCATAGGAGACTGAAATGCTAAGGTGGGGAGTGCATAAATATACGGAATTACAGGCAAGTTCGGTCTTGGTGAGGCAAATGAAGCTGGACAGAGGCTAGTAGAGTTTTGTCAAGAAAACAACCTGACCATAGCGAGTACTCATTTTCAACAGCACAAGAGGCGCCTGTACATATGGACTTCACCGGACGATCTGTACAGGAATCAGATTGATTATATTCTTTGCCGGCAGAGATGGAGAAGCGCTATACAAGCAGTAAAAACAAGGCCTGGGGCCGATTGTGGCACCGATCATCAGCTTTTTGTTGCCAAATTTAAGCTTCGATTGAGGAAAACGAAGAAAACTAGAAGGCCATTCGGGTATGATCTGGATCAAATTCCATCAGAATATGCTGTGGAAGTGAGGAATCGATTTCGAGAATTAGATCTAGAAGACAGAGCCTGAAGAGATGTGGACTGATGTTCGTGATATAATACAAGAAGTTGCTACTAAGGTAGTTCCAAAGCAAAAGAAATGCAAGAAAGCAAACTGGTTATCTGAAGAGGCTTTGCAAATAGCTGAGGAAAGGAGGATGGCAAAAGTTATGGGGGAAAGAGAAAGATACAAGGTTCTCAATGCGGATTTTCAGAAAATAGCAAGAAGAGATAAGAATGAATTTTCCTGAACATACAGTGAGCATCAGTTGAAGACAACAGCCAATTGCGGAACACAAGAGCTCTGTATAAGACAATGAAAGATATCAAAGGAAGCTTCTGTGCTAAGCTGGGCGTGATAAATACAAACCAGGCAGGGACCTCACTGAAGCCTCAGAGATACAGAAGAGGTGATAGGAATACACAGAAGAACTGTACAAGAAGGACCCAGATGTGCAAACCCAACATAAGACGGTTGTGATTACTGATCTCGAGCTGGGCATCCTGAAGAGTGAAGTTGAATGGGCCTTAGCCAGCCTTGCTAAGAACAAAGCTAGCGGAATTGATGGCATTCCAGCTGAGTTGCTTCAAAACCTCACCCATGACGACGCTGTTAACGTTCTGTATACATAAAGTTAGCAAATTTGGGCAACCCTGCAGTGGCCACAGGATTGGAGGAGGTCAGTTACATCCCCGTTCCAAAGAAAGGCAGTGCCAAAGATTGTTCCAACTACCGCACGATCGCGCTTATTTCGCATGCTAGCAAGGTGTTGTTGAAAATCCTCCAAGGTAGGCTGCAGCAGTATGTGGATCGGGAGCTTCCGGATGTGCAAGCTGGATTTCTCAAGGGCAGAGGAACTAGAGACCAGATTGCCAACCTTCGCTGTATCATGGAAAAAGCAAGAGAGTTCCAGAAACCCATCTACTTCTGCTTTATTGATTATGCAAAAGCGTTTGACTGCGTAGATCACAGCAGATTGTGGCAAACTCTCCAAGAGATGGGAGATCCAATTCACCTCATCTGTATCCTCAGGAACCTATGAAGGGCAAGAGGTCAAAGTCAGAACTGGGCATGGTCTTACTGATTAGTTTCCGATTGAGAAAGGAGCGAGACAAGGCTGCATACTGTCGCCCTGCCTAATTAACTTGTATGCTGAGTGCATCATGAGGAAGGCCGGTCTGGACGAGTCTTCAGCTGGAGTGAAGATTGCTGGAAAACGTATAAACAACCTTGGATATGCGGATGATACCATTATAATGGCAGAAAGTGAAGTGGAACTCAAGAGACTTCTGATGCGCGTACAAGAAGAGAGTGAGAAGTTTGGGCTTAAAATGAACATTAAAAAGACAAAGATCATGGCGTTGTGCCCTATCAATTAAGTCCTGGAGCATCAAGGGACAAGAAATGGAAGATCATGGCGTCTTGCCCTGTCAAATCCTGGAGCATCAAAGGACAAGAAGTGGTAGCTGTGACAGATTTTCTCTTCTTGGGCTCCAATATTACCACGGAAGGAGACTGCAGCCATGAAATTAGAAGATGCCTGCTTCTGGGAAAGAGAGCAATGGTTAGCCTTGACCGCCTAGTAAAGAGCAGAGACATTAGTCTGCCAACCAAGATCCGTATAACTCGTGCTATGGTCTTTCCAGTTGTGATGTATGGATGCGAGAGTTTGACTGTGAAGAAGGCTGACCGCCGAAGAATATACGCGTTTGAATTGTGGTGTTGGCGGAGACTATTGAGAGTTCCTTGGACTGCCAGAAGATCAAATCAGTCGATATTGTCGACCATAAACCCTGACTGCTCATTGGAGGGTCAAATTCTAAAGTTAAAGCTCAGCTACTTTGGTCATCTGATGAGAAGAGAGGAGTCGCTGGAGAAAGATTTGATGTTGGGAAAGGTTGAGGGTCACCGGAGAAGGGGTAGGCAGCGAACGCGATGGTTAGATGGCATCCTCGAGGCGCTGCAGATGAAGTTATGTGATGTTAGGAAGATAGTGAGAGACCGGAAAGCATGGCGTGATATTGTCCATAGGGTCACGAAGAGTCGGACACGACTGAACGAATGAACTGAACTGAACTAAACTGAGTTGAAGCACCTTCCGGAATGTAGAAAATGCCACAAGGGGTTTACCATTTGTGTTTCAATCTATGCCTATAATAGTGGTTCCGCTGCGGAGCAAAGTGAAGAAAGTTTGGCATGCCTATTTTCTTCGTACATATGGGCAAACGTTTAGTTGAGCGAAATGGTTATTGTAGATATGAGCGGAACCTGCTCAGGTTAAGGTGTAGGCCATGCAGGTTAACCACTCTAGGTCAAGTTAGTCAAACCTTGCTTCGAAAATTGGGTCTTTTCTTCTGCTTTCCAAGCGATCTTCGTTTTCTCTTTCTTTCTGACAAGTCTAGCCGCAAATGGCCCAGTAATTGTAGCATGTTTGCCTTTATTTCTTCTCACAAATGTTCCCGCTGAAAGCTGTGCGTAAGACAGGACAACTTCTTGACAGTCTTGGTTCGCGCATTTCATTCCTACAGCGCAACAGGCTGGACACGTAAAACGAGGTATAGTCGACATTTACTATGTCCTCAATATAACGGCAAATGGAGGACTCCTTTCGTCGGGTACTGTATCCCATAATGCACCACTCGATTTGGCCTCAGCTAACTGGTTGCCCTTGTGAATGAACTCGAAAGTGGCCACCAAACCCGTCCAAAAGTTAGCGCTATGACTGTCCTGCGTTGCTGCGCTCTTTTAGTAGTCGTGGGTCGTCGGAAGAAATTATTCTAAATGCGAAGCTCTTACACTCTGAGCCACAACTTTGAAGGCGCGCGCGCGCTTGCTGTTTCGGCTCGCCGTAGGAGAAAAATTTCTAGATCAATTTTTGCCGCGCAAGCCGTCACAAAAGACGTCGGAAATAGTGACAGCGGATAGCGGGAGGAGGTAGCGAAGCGGGGCCCCCTTCTCGACGGCGCCCTGTGCACTAACACGTTCCAGGACAGGTCTTCAATAGTCCAGAAGGACTGACCTTTTTCGCTTCAAAAAAAAAAAAAAAACTTCAAAACGTTCTTTCAGCGTACACTTAACATTTTTTTTCTTTCCTGCTTAAACCGATACCTCAGAGCGAATATAGGACATCTGGGCAGATTAAGAGGAAAACCTTATCCACTTTGGAAGGGTACATGTAGCTCTTTCAAAGATTGATTCACGAAATACGCTATCCTATTTCATGTCTAATCTTTCGAGGACACAAGGAAGGACCTTGACCTCTCGTCTACGCCAATCTCAAGGAGCGACAAGGTGACCTTCCTCATCTCTCGCTTCCCCAAATGCATGAATGCAAAAATCGCAAACTCTCGGGAAAGTTGTTTTGTCTAATCGGCACAGATGGCATATTTCCGCTGCAATGCTGCAGCAGAAATGCGTTGAACGCATAGCACTTATGCTTTAGTCGCAAAATCAACTGAATGAGTGCGGCAGAAGAGCGACTGTTAAGGCTAGTTGGTAAATCATATACATTTATGTTTAGAAAGCCCTAGCTTGCCACAAGGACAAACATAACACAACAAAGCGCTTCTTCCTCTGTTTGTCCTTGTTTGTTGCGATTTCTAAACGTAAAAATGTGAAATGGAAATTGGATTTAAGGAGAAAAGATAGAGCAGTACCTACACCCGTTCTCGCTGGACACCTAAACCATGTCATCAGAAAAGAAATAATAGCGAAAGAGGTGCCGTGCCGTACAGTGGAGGGCTCCGGAACAATTTTGGGCAGCTGGCTGGATTCGGTCAGTGTAACACTAAAACATTCCTAAGAATAAAGGGCAACAGAATGAGAAAGCCATGTTTTTCAGGAACAAACTCTCAGTCGCGGAGGATGTAATTTATTTTAAATATTTTCTAATTGCAAGCTAATTAAGTAAGCTCACTGATTAATCTTTAAATTAAAACACACGGTTAGGGCCAATGCGGAGTTCGAAACCGTGAACAGAACTCTTGATGCCATATCAGTTCTGAAAAAAAAAAGAAAAGAAAAAAAGATTTCCTAAAAGCTTGCGGCGCCAGAGAATCCTGAGCTTTTTTTTTTCTTTTTTTTTTTTTTCGTACAATAGCAAAACGGCGCATTTGATCCACAAGAAGCTCTATGGGAACGCGTCATCCACTGATGACATGTTGCAGTGACTGTGCCGCACAATTCGAACTGCATGCTGTTTTGCGCCGCTTGGCGAATGGGAAAGAACAATCATTTTCAACTACGTGGACGTTATTTTTGACAGCGAGGCGACGGAATGATAGGGCATGACACGGCACAGTAGAGAAGGCGCATTTTGAATCAGTGCCATAGTCACTGCAGCATATGTTATCAACGGACGTGCCGTTTGCTGCGAGCTTCCTTGAATCTAATTTAATTAGTTCCGACTTTGAAAGCTAAAAAACAAAGCACAGGTTTTTTTTTTTTTTTCGCTCTCTTTCGAAAATGAGTTTTTCGTTTTACAAACTAATGTAACATTGTCTAGTCCGCTGCTTCGATCTCCCCATTGGCACTATCGCCCAACTATATATGATAGCTTACATGTTAATTAGTGGTTTTATTTAATTACCTGTGTATTTACAAACCCCTTCATGGATCACTACCTTGTCATGGCGGACGGGCTTGTGAAACTCGATGAAGTCGTGAGCTCTGCTGTGTAGTGCCACCCACGATAGACAGGCCACGGCAGAGAGTTCTGACAAAATGTGATTCATTGGAGAAGGTAATGGCAACCTAGTCCAGTATTTCCTGCCAAGAAAACCCTATGACCAGTCACAATAGCTTTAATGATATGGCGCCGGAAGATGAGCCCCCCAGGTTGGAAGGCGTCCCACATGCTACTGGGGATGAACAAAGGGCGATTCCTAGTAGCTCCAGGACGAATTAAACGACTGGGCTAAAGCCAAAAGGACGCTCAGTTGTGGATTTGTCGGGAAGCGACCGAAAATTCCGATGTTGCAAGGAGATATGTCACATAGCAACATGGAATGTAAGATCTATGACGCAAGGTAAACTGGATGTCGTCAAGCGAGAAATGGACAGATTGAACATTGATATCTTGGGTATCAGCGAGCTCAAGTGGACCGGAATGGGAGAATTTTATTCCGGCTACCATTATGTCTTTTATTGTGGGCACGAATCCAGGAGAAAGAATGGGGTCGCTCTAATAGTAAACAGAAGAATGGGCAAAGCAGTGCTAAGGTACAACCCCAAAAACGACCGAATGATTTCACTTCGGATCCAAGGCCACCCTTTCAGCATAACAGTTATCCAAGTCTATGCACAACCACTACTGCTGAAGAAGCGGACATTGAGAGATTTTATGCTGACCTGCAATGCCTTTTTAGACCGCACTCCATCATCAGACGTCCTTTTTCTCATAGGAGACTGGAATGCTAGGAGGGGGGGGGGGGGGGGAGTGAAGAAATATCCGGAATTACAGGCAAGTTCGGTCTTGGTGAGCCAAATGAAGCTGGGCAGAGGCTAGTAGAGTTTCGTCAAGAAAACAGCCTGACCATAGCGAATAATCATTTTCAACAGCACAAGAGCCGCCTGTACACATGGACTTCACCGGACGGTCTGCACAGGAATCAGATTGATTATATTATTTGCCAGCAGAGATGGAGAAGCGCTATACAAGCAGTAAAATCAAGGCCTGGGCCGAGTTGTGACATCGATCATCAGCTTCTTGTTGCCAAATTTAAGCTTAGATTGACTAAAACTCAGAAAACTAGAAGGCCTTTCAGGTACGATCTGGATCAAATTCAATATGCTGTGGAAGTGAGGAATCGATTTCAAGAATTAGATCTAGAAGACAGAGAGCCTGAAGGGATGTGGACTGATGTTCGTGATATAATACAAGAAGTTGCTTCAGGTATAGTTCCAAAGCAAAATAAATGCAAGAAAGCAAACTGATTATCTGAAGAGGCTTTGCAAATAGCTGAGGAAAGGAGGACGGCAAAAGTTATGGGGGAAAGAGAAAGATACAAGGTTCTCAATGCGGATTTTCAGAAAATAGCAAGAAGAGATAAGAATGTCTTCCTGAACATACAGTGCCAAGCAGTTGAGGACAACAGCCAATTGAAGAGCGCAAGAGCTCTGTATAAGACAATGAAAGATATCAAAGGAAGCTTCTGTGCTAAGCTGGGCTTGATAAAGGACAAACGAGGCAGGGACTTCGCTGAAGCCTCAGAAATAAAGAAGAGGTGGTAGGAATACACAGAAGAACTGTACAAGAAGGATCCGGATGTGCAAACCTAACATAAGACGGTTGTGATTACTGATCTCGAGCCGAGCATCCTGAAGAGTGAAGTTGAATGGGCCTTAGCCAGCTTTGCTAAAATCAAAGCTAGCGGAATCGATGGCATTCCAGCTGAGTTGCTTCAAAACATCGACCATGACGACGCTGTTAACGTTCTGTATACATTATGTCAGCAAATTTGGACAACCCTGCAGTGGCCACAGGATTGGAGGAGGTCCAGTTTACATCCCCATTCTAAAGAAAGGCAGCTGTGCCAAAGATTGTTCCAACTACCGCACGATCGTGCTCATTTCGCATGCTAGCAAGGTGATGTTGAAAATCCTCCAAGGTATACTGCAGCAGTATGTGGATCGGGAGCTTCCGGACGTGCAAGCTGGGTTTCGCAAGGGCAGAGGAACTAGAGACCAGATTGTCAACCTTCGCTGTATCATGAAAAAAGCAAGAGAGTTCCAGAAACCCATCTACTTCTGCTTTATTGATTATGCAAAAGCGTTTGACTGCGTAGATCACAGCAGATTGTGGTAAGCTCTCCAAGAGATGGGAGTTCCAATTCACCTCATCTGTCTCCTAAGGAACCTTTATGAAGGGAAAGAGGCCACAGTCAGAACTGGGCATGGTCTTGCTGATTGGTTTCCGATTGAGAAAGGAGTGAGACAAGGCTGCATACTGTCGCCCTGCCTATTTAACCTATATGCTGAGTGCATCATGAGGTAGGCCGGTCTGGACGAGTCTTCAGCTGGAGTGAAGATTGCTGGGAAACGTATCAACAACCTTAGATATGCGGATGATACCACTTTAATGTCAGAAAGTGAAGTTTAACTCAAGAGGCTTCTGATGCGCGAAGAAGAGAGTGAGAAGTTTGGGCTTAAACTGAACATTAAAAAGACAAAGATCATGGCGTACGTCTTGCCCTATCAAGTCCTGGAGCATCAAGGGACAAGAAGTGGAAGCTTTGGCAGATTTTCTCTTCTTGGGCTCCAATATTACCCCGGAAGGAGACTGCAGCCATGAAATTAGGAGACGCCTGCTTCTGGGAAAGAGAGCCATGGCTAGCCTTGACCGCCTAGTAAAGAGCAGAGACATTACACTGCCAACCAAGATCCGTATAACTCGTGCTATGGTCTTTCCAGTTGTGATGTATGGATGCGAGAGTTTGACTGTGAAGAGGGTTGACCGCCGAAGAATATACGCGTTTGAATTGTGGTGCTGGCGGAGACTCTTGAGAGTTACTTGGATGGCCACAAGATCAAATCAGTCGATATTGTCGACCATAAACCCTGACTGCTCATTGGAGGGTCAAATTCTAAAGTTAAAGCTCAGCCACTTTGGTCATCTGATGAGAAGAGAGGAGTCGCTGGAGAAAAATTTGATGTTGGGAAAGGTTGAGGGTCACCGGAGAAGGGGTAGGCAGCGAACGCGATGGTTAGATGGCATCCTCGAGGCGCTGCAGATGAAGTTATGTGATGTTAGGAAGATTGTGAGAGACCGGAAAGCGTGGTGTGATATGATCCATAGGGTCACGAAGAGTCGGACATGACTGAACGGCCGAACTGAACTGAACTAAACTGTATTTACAAAGGTTTTGCGGATAATTACGTCTGCTGTGGCTGAGAGGCTGCTGTTGAAAATATTCTTTACATCACGGATTTCCTTTTTTTTTTTTAATGAATTTTGAAAGTGTTCACTGGAACAACCGCTACATATTTCACATATACTGTCAAACTGATATCGCACACCACAAGAGTGCGTTCTGGGTTACGGCTCCATTGAAGTGACTGCACTGAGAGGTGCCATTAAAACTTATAAAAAATGATATGCCAGAAAAGGTTAAACGGAATGCTCCCTCAACAAGCAAAAAAAAAAAAAAGGAGCAAACAAACAAGGTAGCAAATAAATGATCATAGAAATTCATTGCAGCTAGAATCTACCCAATGCAAGTTTATATGGTAAACTGATTCCTTAATGACTATTTCTATTGAGCTTATTAATTGGTCATCTTATTTGAAATGCAGCATACCTGACCCAACTCCGTAAAACCTCCCACTAGAACGTTACCGACATTAAATATTTATAAAACTTGTTCTTCACATAACGGGGATATAAGCAATTAAATTACCTCAACGTGTTTCTATCCTTTCCGTAACTTTACGCACGCGTGCAAAGGTGGTGCTTTCTTAAGCATCAACAAAGGCAGCAAAGAATGGGCAACTTTTGTTGCAATGTCGAGTCATCAGTTTATATGAGCCCACCGAATGTGCACTCCATCCGTCAGCATTCGGTAAGACGCAGTATAAGTAAGGTCGTGAGAACGGCATTACACCCAGTCATGAATATGTTACTCACAAACATTCACCTGCCTCGAATACCGCGTGCTCAAGCTTCAATTCTGGCCAAACATCCATCTCGTCTAGTTAAGACGAATATGGTCAAATTTCCAAACTATAAATCTCACCTCGAAGCTAGAAAAGTTGCACATACGTTGAAAACTCGTCACCACAGAAGTACTATAGGCGACGGGTTTTCCCAACCAGTTTTTCTTACACTAAAACAGCTGTGCCACTTCGCAAAGAGAACCTCGCAGAAAATGACTGCTTTTTTGTTGTATTTGACATACTTTACATGGAAAGTGGTATCGACCGCTTTGATTCGGCAAACTGTACCGGGCTTTTTATAACTTCCTTGTTTGTTTCTGTTTCAGCCTTTTGCGCTTTGTGCGGTAGATTGCTACCTGCAGGGCCTATAAATTGCCTGTAGTAAAAGTCGGCGGAAACACTTCAGACTGCTTACGTGGAAGAATTCGACTTTGTAAAGTGCTGAGTCATGCTAGGACTGCCAGTCAGTACCCATCCGCGTCACTCTGAATAATTAGTATGAGTCATGAGCCGTTTCTTTGACTGTGTTATGACCATGCGCAATATTTGTACATACGCGACATCTTACACTATGTTGCTTCGTAACGTGCTGAGTCATTCTATATGGCTGGCAAGTCAGCGACCAAGCAAGTCATTCTGCATAATGTCTATTAGTCATGAGCCAGGACCTTGACTGTGTCATGACTATGCACAATGTTTGTACAAACGCGTCATCCTACATTGCGTTACTCTGTGAAGTTCTGAGTCATGCTGCAACCGACCAGTCAGTGTGCAGCCACGTCACTCGCCAGCTGCCAACTGGCAGTGACGTGGTCTTGAGGAGTGCCGCGATGTATTCTGCCCAAATTGGCAGCACGAACATATGTGTAAAGCTCCGCTTTAGCCAAGCCGTATACGAACGTTCACCTATAGGAGTTGGCCTATAGGAGTTGCGCGTCTGACTTGAGATATAAGGGTCTTTGTGGGTTCGATTCAGGTCTCAAATGTACCGCCCATGTTTGGAAGATCCTGCATATTCGGCCATCACGTGGTCTGACGTGACAAGCTCCGCCGACCAATCATGACTCGGCCATGTCACGTGGTCTCGTTACGTCAGTAACTTTACACAACCCTCTGACCAATCAGTGCGCGGTCACGTCACCTGCCAAGTAGCATTGCCAGAGGCATGCCTGTCATTTTTTCCTCGTGGTCTGGGGCGTATCAGGCTTTCGCCTTCAAACTAAAGTGATGCTCTATGGCCTCAGAAATCAATATATTTCTAAGGAGCAGGAACGCGGGCTTGTTGGGCCACGAAGTTTGTGGATGAGATACAGCGCTGAAAGCAGCTCCTGTTCCATCCTTTCACGCCCGTGTGTCTAGCGCTGTTTCCCATCAGCAAACTCGGATGGGAACAGTAGGTCGCGCTAAAGTGGTAGAGAGAGAACTAGAAAGAATAAGATTGGGTTGGAGCCTATTTGCGTGCTCAGATCGTGATTGGCAGTTTAACCTTCAGGAGAAAATTACAGAACACCTGTGTCCAACCGGCACTCACCTTGGAGCGTAAATATCGAGGTTATAGCGAAAACGGTTCATCTTAAATTGAGGAAAACGCAGAGCACAGTGGGTCAGGGAACAAACGTGTGTGCTCGCATCCTACTCGAAATGAACACGAAATGAGCATGGGCGGGGCATGTACGATGAAGGCTAGATGACCAATGATCGCCAGAGTAACGGACTGGATTGCAAGGGAATGAAGGCAATCGTAGCGTAAGGCGTCAGAAAGGCGGATAAGGTTAGTACACTCCGTGAATAACCTGGTCACAGCAAGCTGGTCAGATTAACTGCGATACCAGGCCTTGAATCCTCGGTGGGCTTAGCCAGACTGATGAGGATGATGAAGTCGCTGCTTAACAAAGTTAACTAAGATTCAGTTAACTTGCGGGCTGTAAGTTTCGTGTTGACACAGTCTAAATTACATTTATATGACGCGTAGAAATGGGCTTCCTATTAACTCTTGTCAGAATACAGAACATCCTGACGTTTTAACGATCTCAATAAAATTTGAATTTTGAATTTTTCGGACCTTTATCTGACTACACAGAACTCAATAAAAAGTAAATTAATAGGCACGTAACCTGAGGCGACACAAACCGCTTCTAGCTGTAAAGCTGCATTGAAGTGAGTCCTTGCTGTGCGAACAGCTAACGAGAAGAAAGTATCATGGAGCTCTTGAAATCGATACTTAACATATAGGCATCTGCTTGGGCTTCAGGTCAATGTTTGTAGAATATTTCTGAAACATTACAGACATATTTATTTTGCGAGAGTGAGGAGGGCACAAGTGTGAGCGTACAAACAAACAAAAAAAAGTTTTATACGCAGTATACCCTCTGCAACAGACCTAAACCCTATCGAAATACTACTTAACTAGAGGATTGTTAACCCCACCCTTTTCTTGTATCTTCAAAAGCACATGCGCAGGCGGCGTTTTAATAGTAAACATTAATTATAGAAATAGAGCGTGGCATAAAAAAGAGCGTCGCAAAATATGGTCTTTTTTTGACACTGCTAGTGAGCTCGACGCTATCATTAGCTGTGCAAACGAGAATGTCGGTGGCCTAGTATCAGAAGAAACACGGAGCAGATAACATCCGTTATGCGTGCTTTTAACTCCATGCTAGGCAATTATACTGCCCCATCCAGATCCGCAATCCTTGAACGGGCATCAGTGCTTTGCGTCTGTTTTCATCTCCCCGCTGGTTTATAATTAACCATGCTCAAGCCATGACCTGGCCTTAAATTTCCGCCTTTATGTGGTTTGCGAAAAAGAATAATATACAGCTCTTACAAAAACAAAAAGAGAAGTCTCACTGTTATTTGCAAGTTTTGCAAAAATGCTGCCACTAATGGTTTGAAAAGGGACCTCCAAGAGCTTTTTTCTTCATACAAAGACCTTGGTCTAAGTTGTTTAATTATTTGGGCATCGCTTTAAGCGACATGCGAGAAGCTAGGATATAGTACGGTTATGTTAATACAGCTCTTACTCTCTTTCATTTGCACTGCTATTGAAATTATTCGCCTATAGGCTTCGCAGGGTTTAGCAAAGACCAGTAATCAAGCTTCGTATATATGAACCTTGATTATACAGGCCTTTGCAGATCCCTTTGAGTTTTTGTGGTGCTTTATTTTCCTCCGAAGCCGTCTTTTACTCTCGTTGACGAGTGCACTCTTTTAGTACAGGTGAGAAATGGAGTATTGAATCGTCTCACATCCGTAGAGTAATCAGAAAGGATGATACAATGCGTGCGAGTTACGCATGTTGGCCTATTCGGTATTTAGTATTTACTGGAAAGCCAGTAGGAGTTAAATGGCGAGAATTGAGCCTAGTTGGTTCCCCTCTCATGCGGAATGAATATATGTCGGCCGCTACATAAACAAAAGGCTAGGTGAGCATGCCAACACACATCCAGGAAAGCTGGCGACGCATTGTCAGCACTGCAAATGCCAGCCTCAGTTTCAACAAAACAGAAAGAGAAAGTACAGAAGCGTTTGAAATCAAGTCCGTCGGTGGCGATATGTGTATCACAGTATCAGCAATGTATCGCTGTCGTTGTCTAGGAAAGAAGTTGGCCTGCTTAGGCTATCGCGATGAGTGTGTCCAGCTGTATGCCTTTGATGACTACGATAATTGATTTCCTCGGGTTTCCTCGTATCTTCATGTTGCTCTGATGACGATCACGTTTCTGGGTATAAAATGACTTCCATTTCTTCCATTAGAAACCAGTTGTTAGTCCGTGCTCTGTGTTGTTGTGTTTCTTGTCGTTCTGGGTGCTAGCGAGGTGAACTACCAGTAGGAGTATTCGTAAAGGTGAGTGAAGCCAATGATGTTGCTTTCGAGAATTTTCCCTTTTTCAGTAATTTTAGGTGTAAATTTTGAAAAAGAAGTAATCTTTATGAGCTTTTTGTATAATTAATGACCCCTTTTTTTTCTTACAATTTGATGATCTGCTGAGAATTGGGTTCAAGTGCGAAACATCACTCTGGGTACTCATAAACTATGCCTCCATGTCTGACGCGGTCAGCGACCGAGGTACCGCAGGCTCCCTACTAGGTTCAAGAACCCAAATATGCCCACAGTATTTCCCTCTTCCTCCATTGCAAAAGCAGTGCTTTCAATTAGTTTACTCCCGGATTTCTAAACGCGTCACACGCGCTCTCAAAGTTGTCTATCACGTGTGCACGTCGCAGGAGCTAAGGGCTTGTTCGTTTCGAAAAATAGCCAGCAGCCTAAGCCGGAGACTTTTCCTCCCTTGCCTCATCGTCGCGAGGCTGTTCACTCGTTCCCGTCAGGAGCGTCGCGTCAGACACAGTTCCAGAGAGTGACCTTCGCGAAGACGAACGACCCTCTAATATCTTTGTTTACGCGCAAAGCCTTTGAGTACCATGCTACGCGTCCATGCCGGTGACAAATGGTGTCCGTTAAAAAAAATGTCTATTCAAGCATAGGTCCCGTGATCGCATTTATAGTCTTTCCGGCCTACCGAACACTGTCAAGGCCACGCGCTCGGGTTGACGCAACAGCTCACTATTCTCAGCCTTTTGTCTCTCAGGCCTGGCTTATAATTATACAGCGTCTTCAAAGAGTTCTTTCATTCTCGGCTTAATTACGAGAAACTTGGCGCGCCCCTTACTTCCCGGAAGCCATGGTTAACTTGTGTTAAGTGCTGCCAGTGACGTCACGTCTTGGCGAAAAGTAAGAAACAAAGAACAAGACTCGGCTGAATGCGCAAGCTTGCGCTCGTTCGTGCAATTGAGTGGGTCGCTCGCAGCAGGGGCACATATGTTAAGAACGTTCAGCGTCACGTTGTTGTATTTGCAAACAGAGTGTCCTATGACGTCACAGACGTCGGAATAGAGACAGGGTTTTCGGTGTACCTTTCGCCGCTCGTGTTATATGAGTGCACGTTTAATGTTGGCCTTTGTGTGTGCTTCTATTCTCTCTCTCTCTCTCTCTCTGCCTCTTTCCCCGATCGGAGGAGGAAGCAACAGTTCCTCGAACTTGCGGCTTTCAGACAGCTTATATGCGCGGCCCCATAAAGGAGGATCAGCTTAGCTGTGGTACGTATGCGTATATTCAGAAGAGTCTGACAGGCGATCACGTGCTATCGACTAACAGTCGCTGAAAAGCAGCGCCAGCTCCGCCGTTGAGTGCGTATGCAGCGTCCTCGGCGAACGCATCTTATCAGCATCGTTTCAAGAATGGAGAAAAAAAAAAGTGCTGAATGAAGCTTTATCTGGAAACGTTTGCACTCTCATCATGGTTAGTTATCCATCGTTTATGTTGGGAAATCGCAGTTTTTAACGCACTCGATTGTTCTTGTTTGTGTGTGTGTGTGTGTTCCTATATCTACGTCTACCGTGTTTTGTAGTTAAGCTAGTAGTTTGAGCGTCACTTCTTCTACACTGCATTATTTGTACTATTTCGACTCGTGTAATAATTTATGACTTTATTTGTCCTGATACAGCTGTGAAAATCCATGACGCATCAACGCTTTATCCTTTCGTCATGTGACATCCGCACATTCGCCTTAGTATACGATGTCGCCATTAGAACTAGAATGTTAGCTTTTGAAGCATGGAGGAAAGAAAGAACTTAGGAGAGGCCCTGACGTCATTTTTTTAAAGCCGGTCCGGCCGCGCCGCGACGCCGCGACCGGACGCTGCAACGTATCTCCTCCTCTTTACCCTCTGCATTCTCTTTCTCCGCGACGCTCACATACCTAGGGCCCTTAGCAACGCTGTTGCTAGCGACCCGAGTTTTCATAGCAACCGCGTCGCCGTTGCTAATGGCCCGACTTGGCTAACCCTAAATTTTGACGTCACTTCCACCACACTTTCTCCAATGCATTGAGAATTGCAAGGGCCTCTCCTAAGTTGTTTCCTTCCTCCATGTTTTGAAGCTAAATAAACTACAAGTGCATCAACGGTGGATTTAAGATCGACGCTCGCAGAACGACTCTATACCCACCTACGTGCTGCCAATAAAAACCGTAGAAAACAACTGTTTTGAGGTTAAAAACTTCGCGCTGCGTGCTGTCCTAGCATCGCCGTGTTTAAAACATTAAAAACCTTCAGTAGAGACAGGAATTTCCGCTCCACGTAAGTACTGCGGGAAAAACGTTATATCAAGAAATTATTTTCTCGGCGCATCTGTCAGAGGTAAGCCTCTTTCGCACAGCTTGCCTGGGGCTGATACGTCGAGAAAAATATTTGATGCCGGTCGCGTGCAGTTGTCGACAGTGCGCCTGCTCAGTTCATGGGCTTTCGCTCATTTCACTAACGGGGTATATTGATTATTCTACAAACTACTTACTTAATCAATCCATCAATTTTCCCTCATTCGCCAGCTACGGTTCACCTCTGCAAGAGGCACAAGATACCAACCAAAATATAAAAATTACGAGGCATTTACACTGTATGTTCGACACCTCAAGCAGACGGCTATTATTCTTGTATGCCAAGAGCCTACATATTTCTGCATCATTAAAGTTAATGTAAATTCTCAGGTATAGTTCTCATTCTTATAGAAAATTTGTCTTATAGACAAAAATTTTAGACAGGCCAGTAACTAAAAACTTGTGTAGATTTATGACCGTACACTTCGTTTAGAGTTCTGTTTATAAAAATTCAAGACTGTATATAGGTAGTCTGTAGATTGCCTAGAGAACAAAGGAAATGAAGCTTAATTGTTATACACTTCAGACGATGGAAATGAAGAGGTCTAGGGACTTTAGACTGTGGATAACGTATAGGCAACACCGATATATGTAATGAATGACGATAGCGTCAATACAAAGTTTATAGAGAGCATATAGACTATTTTTATGAGGGTTTCAGTTGCGGAGTCCCGACCCCTACTCGTGTCTGCATACCTGAGTAGAAGAGCTTCTTATTTTGATGGAAATAAAGTTTTCAATCAATCAATCAACCAATCAATCAATGACAAAAGTGAAGCATGCGCGACCGGAGTGCACTTTTCGTGGGAATTATCCGAATAATGGGTGGTGTTGTGTAATGTGCAACGAGAGCGGAGTTAGGATTACCTGCGATAACGCGCCGCTGGGTGGCGGATTGGAGTGGAGGTCAGATCAAAGAACAAATAACAAACAGGCGTTATTGCTCCGTGTCAATACAAGTATGAAGCACGTTCTCAAGTTTCATATCTCAGCATATCGTGATATGAATGCAATTCAACAACTGTCGCTGAATCTCACGTTACAGAGTGGAGTTTTTCTTTCTTTTTTGTTCTCTCCTATACCTGCTTTGTTGACGCAACAGAGCCCACGTTTGGTACTTATTTCTGCAGCGCACTTACCGTTAGGTGTGACGACCTGGAAAATAAACTTCTAGCTGTAAGTTGCATAAGCCATGTTCGCTACACGAACACCGAACAGGGCACCTGCGCTGTAGATCGTGTTGCACAACATCACATGCTGGACAGGAGCGAGTACATACAGTACTAACACTGAACTCGAGTTTACTTCGAATCAGGCGATGAATCAATTTTTTCTTTTATCTTTCGTAGTCCATTTGAATAGCAAACCATAAAGCAACAGGTGTGTGCCTTTTGGGAATTGGGGAGAGTGTGAAATGCAGCTCAGTACAGTCGTCAATGGTGGTGACATTCAAATTCCAGAATTTATTTTACGCCTAAGGCAAAACTTACTCCGGTAAAAGTAGTTCCTAGTGAAAAAAATTGAGTCATAATAACCTCATAAAGATTTTCTCATACCAAACCCAACAAATGTCGTAAAATCTCATTTCTTTCTCATAGGTTGAATGATATTTGCTTGAGATGATTTGAGTTTTGTGCGAGTTTAGTATGAGAACCCCGTATGAGGTTATTTATATCTCAAAACTTTCTCGTAGCTTCTTCGGTAAGGTTGCGCGTAATTAGAATCATAATGACTTTGAATTAATCGAATTTTGTATTTTTATGCTTAGGCATCCTCAGTATGGAATTAAAGATTGCAAATTAAACGCGAGAGGTCATCATTTTTCAATCTAGGCTTTTTTTGTTAACTTTATTAACGATATTACAATATTGCCAATGTGCAACACAGGGGTATGCGATGAAGTATGCCTGAAGAAATGATTCAATTAATGGAAAAAGGTTTGTCTATTTCATGACTTACATGAGTAAGCGATGATGTGATCCCATGCGTCGAGGTAGTGTATGAAGCAGGATTTCTCGGTGAAAGACCTGCTGCCGCCAGGTATCGGATTCTCGTAGGTTTCAATGCTGGGCAGTCCCACAACAAGTGGGGAATATTGGCTTCAATATTTTCGATTTAGCATATCGCACACCCTGGCTGGAGATATAAATTACGGAATGAGGCAAGGTTTCGGCAACTTCCTTTGTTCTATTTGAAATTAACCATGTTTACGAATTATTACATGTCCCAGACTGCCGACGAATTGTTTTACATTGCTCATGAATGTCTCGAAGTTTTCTATAAAATATTTTTGTTTCCTTTAAGTAGGAAATAATTGTGACTAAAACTATATTCCAGACATTTTCTACTTATTTGATACTAAACCTTATGTGGTACTAAAGTACTGTTTTTCCAGTTTGTTCAAAAACGTTTAGAGCGTAAAAAAGGAACCGCTTTATTCGTAATTGCTTTAGTAATACTTGAGTTTTCGCTCGTGTGAAAAATTTAATTTGGTGTCAGGTGACCGGGGGAGAGGAGGCTAAGAGCTGTAACCGCAGCTTGACTGTTCTTCGCATGAAAACGACATAGGGCTCTTGTCAGAAAAAAAAAATATGCAAGAGAAATTAAGTGACATCAGAAAATAAAGCTTATGCGAAAGAAACATCTGAACCACAAAACTGTTGGCGTGATAAATGTCCAATGTTGATAAGGGCTAGTAGTGGACTTGGTTAGCAAAGCAATCTCAATTAATTTTGATACTTTTTCATTCATTCTGTATGCTCCAGTATAGAGTAGGTTCACCTACAGTGCTCTGTTAGTATAGAATCGAAGTTAGTGCCATAGTACAGAAATAAGCTCAGGTAACGACGGTCAGTTCTTGTGCGCCGGGCCTTTTTCAAAGGTCTCTCTTTAATCTATACATCCATGCGACCTACTTAAGATGCGGTGCCAAATATATGCCTATTTGGGGCCTACTTGAAATCTCATCTCGCTCCAACGAACAACTGGAATTAATAAATTTTATTCGAATCAGTACTCCCAGAAGCTGCTTATGTTCTAAACGTTGAGCAAAAAAAAAAAAAAAAATGAAGCATTGTTCAGCAGGTTTGAGCCGATTTAGCTTAAAAGCAATTGTCCAAGATAAAACATCTTTTATTATGAAAAATGAGTAGGTATAGGACGGCTCACGTTGCTTTGGTACCACTGCATATTAATGTGTGATCTAAGAGCGATCCAGATACAACGCATTAACTGTTATGTTTTAGTTTGCTTTTTGTCGAAAATTTTAATTGGAAAGCTGGATGTCTAAAATGGGGTGCCCGTAGGCTTAGACGTTTAAACATCGAAACAATGGTGGAAGGCTTGAAGATGGCTAGGTAGGTTTAGCATAACGCGATCCGTCACGTCGGAAGCAGTCAACACGTGCGAACTGGCGGCATGTGGTACACAGTAGAGTTTATGCTGTCCAGTTGCTAGACGCCATTTGCGCATGCGCGCTGTCGTGAGACCCCAGCGGCGTGTTCATGCTTCCCGCACTACCCGAGCTTACTGTTGCTCATTCCTACTTTTGCTGAGCGCCAAAAGCGCATGCGCGAGCGACCAGGTCAGGGTGGCCCATTGTCCACCATCTGCGCGCTATGCTAAAACATCGCTAAATGCTTGCATTCTTTTGCCGGAAATTGAGGGCGACTGATGATGACGCGCAGGCGAAAAAAAAAAATCTTTTCCAGCTGAATTATGGAACCGTGTGCCCAAAATGTTCCAGCTGGAAGGAGGCAATTTCAGTTGGGAATACATTGGGTTATTGAACCGAAAATCCTGTCCAGCTGGAATGTCTATTTTCCGGCGGGAAAATGTACAGCTCCAGTCAAGCTCCAGCTGGAATAGCTCCAGTTGGAATCTCCCTCCCATCCCCTTCCAGCTGAAACTAAAAACGTGTTTTTCCAGTTCAAATGGTTACGCCTGAGGAAAGTCTACCAAGTGTCCATTTTCATCTTGTATTATGGCGTACTGTGTTGGCAGTTTCGTATGGTGTGAAGCGCATACTCTGCATACGTTGGTAGAAATTGGGAAAGCAGCTATAAGCGCGAGTTTGGGTCGCGAGGTCCTGGATTTTAAGTTGGCGAGACCCTCATCTTTCTAATGCTAACGCTACAGAACATCGGTGGCAAGGTTGCACTGCCGTTAGGAAATTATATCGAAAAGTAATCTGCTAAACTCCCGTTCTGCCTGCGACTGAGACACCAATTTTACAGAGTGACCATTAAATCTCGTTTCCTGTTCTGGTTACAATGTATAGGCTTGCTCTTTTTGGCATCCTATTTTCTGAGCGCCACAGGGCGTATACTCGAAGTCTTTCAGACGGTTAAATGAGTTTTTGACTTTTTTTTCCCGGGCACGCGCAAAGAAAAAAAAGTTAACCTTCTACCGCACAAAAGTAAAGTTGCTCACCAAGCGAAAATTCAGCAAAGCAGCAATGGGGGCTGGTTTGTTTACCATTCCAAGAATTTTCGCGCTACGATACACAAGAAAGCAGGTCCTGTGTACGTCGTTCCTGCTTTCTTGTGTATCTGTGTGTATCGTAGCACAAAAATTCTTGAAAATTCAGTTCTTATAACTAGAAAAGCACTAATAAAGAGAAACGAATTATATGGCATGCTGTTAGATAGCCTGATGCTGGAAAAGGGCTCTTACACGGCCTTCACGGTGGCAGAGGCCGGTCTCCATTAAAGCACGCTCACATTAACGTCGTTAGGGGGGAAGGCGGCAAAATAACGAAAGGCACAGCTGAAATACTCTTGTTGTGACGGGAGTTCCGGCCAGACTTCAGTAGCTGACAATGGAGGCTGTTGTAACCGGAGTTCCGGCCAGGTTTCAGCAGCTCACAATGGAGGCGTACTTAGCGGACGCCGGCGAGCGACCGCGAACAAAAGCAGCGAAGCGATGGCGACAACAGGGCACCTATTCTTGTGCTTAATGGGCACGAGACGCGTCGCCGAGCAGCATTGACCCTGCTCGCCGAATTCTCGAGGCAAGCAGGTGGCCCCCTTGGAATTTCGCGGGGTGAATGACAACCGTCAATAGGCGACTTCTCGTACCATTTTGCCCTGGTACCGAAACTCCATCGCCCGCACAAAATCGTCATCGACATCAGAAGATTTGCCCTCGCCACCGGAAGATGTGCAAGGAGGTTCACCCTTGGCAGTGGGCGGCACCTCGAGTGATCCCTTGCCCCCACTGATTGGATAGCATCGATGAACTTTGTTTCCCCAGGGAACTGGGGATACCAAACCATATTTAACTGACTGATTTTTGTTTGTACATATAGCTCCGTTTTCCTCTCCTGACTTGTACCCTCTTCAGTATGTAGAGAAGGTATATAAACTTTACTTTTTGCCTCTCCTCCCTGGCTGTCTTCCGCCTCGATGCATCGTCGCCTCCTGAGCCCGCTGCGGTGAGGCTCGATCCCCTGAACCCGACACACTTCACTCTGCACTTAAACCGCACATAAATAAGAAGCCTTCGCCGGCCGTTTTTAACGTCCCTTTGACCAGCGTAGCTGATGCCGAGGTATTTATCGGCGAAGCTATACTGATAAATATTATATATTCGTTATATCTCATGGGCAGCACTTGACAGGTTTGCCGCTGACGCCATAAGAGAAAGTAATTCAATGAACGGAAAGGTGAAGAGGTCGGCCGAGACCCTGGCCTACTACTCCACATTGGGGAAGGGGGTCAGAGGAAGTAAAACCCAGAAGAAAAAAACAATGGGTCCAATAGGCACTACTATAGTCAGATAGAATTGATTCTGATTGGTTGGTTGGTTTCTGGGGTTTAACGTCCCAAAGCGACTCAGACTATGAGAGAATTGGTTCTGATCTCAAATGGCTTGTACAACGTGTATCGGCTAGTCCAACTAGTTTCTTCACTGCCAACTGGGAAGCTCAGTTTCTTTCTTCACTGCCATTTGGGAAGACCAATTAGTTTCTGACCTCTCAATTGGGGAGTCCGACTGGTTTCTTAGATCTTAGTAGGGAGTGAAGAAACCAATGGTGCTTACCCCACTGGAGTGAATTGAAGGCAGAGTCCGGTAAAAAATGGTTCAAATGGCATTTCATTTGGATTCAATGGGAACCAGTTGATTCCAATTGGTTAGCCAACCGCGCTCATGGATTCAATTAAGTAGTCGTATATTTATTCCAGTTAGACATTGTGAAACGTTCTGACACCTCAATGGTAATAACCAGCGTAGTCTCTGAGGTTCGAAATGTTTTATCACTCTCAATTAGTAATGGACCATTTCGAACGAACTATAGGTTGTAATTGGATCCAACACCTTTTGATTCCAATTGTGCAAAGGGTGCATATGTTATATATACATATATATGTAGTGTTTGCGTATGTATGTATGTAATATGTGTGTAAAGCTGCACTGACGAAGAGAATACCATTCCCGAAACTGTCGGCGAAATAAACATTGAAAACAAACAGTCACGTTGGTCGTAACGTTCTAGTTTCTTCAGTAAGTTCAGTTCAGTTCAGTCGTTCAGTCGTGTCCGACTCTTCGTGACCCTATGGACCATGTCACGCCACGCTTTCCGGTCTCTCACTATCTTCCTAACATCACATAACTTCATCTGCAGTGCCTCGAGGATGCCATCTAACCATCGCGTTCGCTGCCTACCCCTTCTCCGGCGACCCTCAACCTTTCCCAAAATCAGATCTTTCTCCAGAGACTCCTCTCTTCTCATCAGATGACCAAAGTAGCTGAGCTTTAACTTTAGAATTTGACTCAATAGAATTTGACTAATTGGATTCAATAGATATATAATTTGAATTCAGTTGGTGATCCATATGACCACTTATTTCAACTCGGAGCACCAATTCATATCAAAGGTGGCGAAAACACAACTGGTTTTCGATCAATTATTTTCAATTGAAGAATTTCCACCTGAGAAGAGAGCTAGGGTATGAATGGAGGGTAATGATTTCATAGTGCCGTGAAATTCCTTTTTGTGATCTGAATTACAGAGACCGCGCACACACTTGAAGACATCTCCTGTAACAATTGTGCACGTCTTCCACACACAGAACCACTAGTTACTACAGTTGTAAAGAAGAGAAGAAAAAAAGAGTAAAATGTAAATGAATTTTTATATGCTGGCACAAAGGCGTAAACACGCACACCACGCACTGCACCTGAAAAGGTCAAAATACCCATACACCTGTGTTAGCACAAACACGCATGAACATGTGGCAAGCACTGAACGCTTTCTAGGTGAACTTTGCACAGCGCACACAGGTGTAACAGGCGGCAATCCAAGCCAAATACACGTATGTATGTATTAGACCCATATACTCGAATTGAGATTCTCGGTATGATTTTTACTACAGCTGAACTCATGTATAAAATTCCCAGTATACGATTTCAACTTCATATGCGACGAAGCAGCTCCTGCCGAAACAGTGGCTTAGCGCGCAAACTATGTATACCGTCGTTCACTTTTCCGGTAGTATTTTAACGCGTATACATCTTCCGACGAAAGACTGTCTTAGCATAGTGATAGTTTGTGCTTTATCGTACTGTAATTTCGAGCGAGTAATTGATATAGGTTGTCTGTTAAAAATATAAAAAGTTTAAAATAATTGTTAGACCACCAACCGTATAAATTACACCGTTGCGCGAGCATTGCACCCATCGCGTCATCGTTCTGAACATAGCCTCTTCTGAATCATGCGCACCTCGCCCTTTATGTTGGAAGACCAGTCTGGTACCAACCGATTGCCCAAACCAGGATAATTAAGGCCCCCTTACTGAAGTTCACACAAAAGCTCGATACGATCCAAGCTCACCCTTCCCGATAAAGTCTTCTGACTATGCCACCCTATGAACAATTATGTTTGCATCTTGGCTCTAATAACCTTATTCAATCCTGCTGATAGCACCAAACACTGCACATCCGCACTTATCAAATGCGAGCTATGAAGTGATTGTGCTGTTTGGTCTCGCTTGCATGGTATGCTGTGCGTTTTTCTTTCTTTTGTTTAAGCCCGCCGTTTACACGTGTTGCGCTCGTGATTTATACGGAGTACTTCACATATTGGGACCATTTTTTTTATCCTACACCAGCTACACTTGTGTTGGTAAAAACCATTGGAGGTATAGGAGATTTTCTACACTGGTGTAGCTGGTGTAGGTTAAAAAAAAATGGCCCTATTACGTGAAGCGTATGCAGCTCATTCGGTCGAAAATCCCTCGCTGTCATCGTAACACAGAAGATATGCACGTCACTTCGTACCAAAACTGTGACGCAACCGTTCTTTGTGCAAAGTTCAGGGTGACGTCATACCATTTTGCATCCCATTTAGCATCCATTTTCTAGCTTTTTTGTGACGTACATGCCGATAATGCATGACCTTGAGTCCATAAGCGTTAAATGGTGCGATTTTTTTGTCTGTTTAATGAACAATGAAGTTGCATCGACTTCTCGTCTCGCTGCTTCTGCGGCAAAAAAAGCTGCCGCGTCCGAAAAATTTCAACGTCATATCATTTTCACCACTCCGAAGCTCCGTAACAGAAAAGATCTTAACTTATTTTAAGCTATCAAAACTCGCGTGTAATTACAGTGCTCATGAAATCGTTAAGTACGTTACGCATACGTGAGTTCCAGAATCATCTATTGATCCTGAACAAAAATTAAATTTCAGTAGCCGATACCGTAGACTCAAACATGTCTCACTTATTAGGTGTTAATTTATATGTTACATTGTATTCATACCTGTAAAAGAAACAGTATTCTGAAATTATTTGCTATTTAATCTATTTTTCAGACTCCAGGGGTAGAATTTTTAAAAATAAATCTTGTTTCATATGAAGCGGTCGAGTTTCATCAAATCAGTCTTTGTCAGCGCCGTGTCTCTTTGGATATATTGAAAACAAAAAGAATACATTTCGCTGTGTTTAACACTGCTTCAGATCGACAACCTCCACTCTTTGCCCATCGCAGCAGCAAACTGCACTCTGTGCCTGACTCACTTTGAATAGTGAGCTTGAAACAGCTTTCTTTCTTTTCTTCGTGTGGCGGTCACCACACCGAGGATTATACGAACGCATATGAAGCCACATTTTCCTCAGTCTTATATTTAGATAGCTTTAAAAGGGAGGGGCTGCGTCTGGATTTAGCTTTTTTTTTTTTCTCTTGTTCAACCTGGTTCAGCGTAGAATAATTATGACATACTAATACGTACTCACGTTACCAATTCGTTCATACACTATTGGTGTTTGAAGTTCTGAAAGCACTTATTTCACTCCCTCCAAACACTGCACATGGTCGGCATTCACTAAGCTGCTATAAGAGTTTCGTTTCTTTCAACTCAGTTTTCTTGATCTTTTGTTCTTCGCACTTAGTTTTCTATTGTTGTGTCTTTGGACTATTGTCTCTTCTTGCATGTATTATTTTTGTCATGCTTTATTTGTCATTGTTAATATGAGCATTCATAAATATATCTGCAGCAGCTTTTCGTCTTCAGTTTATAGCGAGTTATCTGATGTGGTTATCATGTCGCATGTCTCGTGTCCATAGTTTGGATTGTAATATATTTGTATGTGTTGCATTAACGCCGTGTTTCTCTTGTTCACTCTCTTCCTTTTTCTTTTTTACTGCCAAATTGCATCAGCGGAAGCTCTCGGCTTGCTCTTAATATCACTATAAATAGACATTTATTGTTTTAATAGTATTACTTGGCACGCATAGCCAACGAACTCATTAAACACGAATCAGCCTACAAGGAAGTAAAAATAGATTAGCCGGCCCTCTAGCGCACTCCATTGTGCGACTACGGTATTCTATCCAACCCTTTGACATCGGGTATCTACATCACTTGGCTTTTGCCGCAGGCTACTGCATAACATTTAAGTGGATACCAGCTCACTGTGGCATTAAAGCCAATGAAAAAGCAGATGAAGCGGCTCGTAAAGGCCGCCAACATCAAAGATACATTAGGATCTTCTTCACGAAATCTGATATATCCCAATTGGCTAAAAAAATTGCTCCCGAAACAAAGTATCGACTTTGGAGCTTGCCGACACATCACTACCAATTTCTTTATTCAATTGACCCACATCTAAAATCAAGACTCCCTCCGAAATTTCCTCACCAACTAGAAACTCTTTACCACCTACTTCGTCTAAACTGTGCATATACAAATGGCTTGCGCTATCGTTTCGGTGAAATGAACAGTCCGTATTGTGACAACTGTGGCTCGATTGAAACTGTGAAACATATCCAACTGGAGTGCCCTGCGTACGCTGACGAGCGTGCGTACTATGAACATAGCATGGAGAAGCTCTCCCCAGTGCCTTTAACAATGAACAGTGTTTTAGGTCCCTTAGCCTGCCCTAGGCAACAGAGACTCGCGATGAGCATTTTATTTACATATTTGAAAGCCATTGGAAACCTCGACAAACTCTAAATTCACCTTGCATGTTTCCCTCGGGCACTTTTCAAGCTGCGAACTCTATAAGCACATTTGTCGGATCATGCATTTCTTTATTTCATTTTATATCATTACTCTACGAAGCACCTTAACGCGTATTTAATTAAAGGCCGTATTTTATCTCCCCCTTCAATTCTATTATTTTCCTCAACATTCTTTTTCAATCTTTCCCTCCCGAATTATCCTTCCTACACAAAGTAGCATGCCAGCGAAATCTAAACACCGGCGAAATTCTCTGTTTTTTCATTAAAGAGTCTCTCTCTCTCTCTCTCTCTATCTCTCTCTCTCTCTCTCTCTCTCTCTCTCTCTCTCTCTATCTCTATCTCTATCTCTATCTTTATCTCTCTCTCCCCAGCCACTCAGGTAGGTTTAATAGTATACTTTGGCAACAGAATCTTATTCATTTCTTATATTAACCACGCCACGGCGGTGCAGTGGTTAGGTTGCTCGACTTCTTTTCCCAAGGGTGTGGGATCGAATCCCGGCAGCGGTGGCCACTTTTCGATGGAGCGAAAGTAAAGGCGCCCGTGTACTGTGCGATGTCAGGGCACGTTAAAGGACCCCGGTTGGTCTAATTTTCCGGAGCCCTCCAATACGACGTCTCTCGTAGCCTAAGTCGCTTTGGGACATAAACCTATTATATTATATTTATTTGATGCAATTAGCTATGAAATGACGTTTATGAAGGCTGCACCAAAAGACATGATGTTAGCAATTAGAGGACATTAAAACCTTACTAATAATCTTCATAACTGCTAGAACATCGAATATTTTGAAATAAGAATCAGCTTCCGTTGCCGACCATAGATATTTTGAATTTCTAGTAATGAAAATCTACCCCAGGGCTTGGGCAGCATTCCCTGGCCTTAGTAGAGAGTGCGCTCGAGGACACACTACACCCTTTTTACTCCCTTAAAGTATTACGCGTGTGTTAGAGTGAGCCATCAAGTTATGGTGTTACCGCGCCAATTATCACGCAAACCCGTGCAGTATTTCGCTGACTGGCTATCTCCTACATTTCTTTTTTCTGTTGGCAATGAACATTTTTAATTCGCGCTCACCTGCTGACCGATTTTTGTTTTTGTGGGAATGAGGTTATACACCTTCTGTGATCATTTGCAGCGGAGACCTCTCTTCCGGTTTTCGTTTCGTACACCTCAAAAAAGCATGGTGAACATATGGTCTAAATCAAACCTATTAGCTGCATGTACGCAGGTCCTTTCATATACTTGCAGATGCGCTTTATATTGATGCGTAAGCATTGTATGTAAAGCGGAACTTGTAGCTATATCGGAAAAATAATGGTAGCATCGGATAGAGTGTAGAAGAAAGGTGTGCAAGTGACAAAATAGCTGATGTGGGTTAATACACTAATTAAATAGGGCCAATGTGTCTAATTTGGTGCCAAGATGGCTGCCAGCCAACTTCCGGTTTCGGTTCTTGGCTTCCGGTCACGTGTCAATGGATTCAACGTGTCTCAGTGAAATACCCCTTGTCGTTCCTTTGATCGCATCAAAGTTCACCGGCGTTCTATAATTGGTCTACAGGAAAAGAAAGGCACAGCATCTGTCACTCGCGCATATGATGGGGCTGGGACAGATAGGTCACCGCCGCTTGCGGCGGGGGCTTGCCTCCCACCAATTTTTGTCTGTTGTGGGCCGTCATTGCCCCCGCCGCCGCTTCGGTGGTGGACGACGGCTGTTGTTGCGACGCGCGTCTTTCTCTCCCTCTTCCTTTTCTTTCTTCTCTATTTTCTCTTCTGTCTGCGCCCCGCCGGGGTGGTGCAGTGGTAAGACGCCCGACTGCTGTGCCGGAGTACCCGGGTTCGAACCCGACCTCGGCGGCTGCGTTTCGATGGAGGCGAAACGAAGAGGCGTCCGTGTGCTGTGCGATGTCAGCGCACATTAAAGATCCCCAGGTGGTCGAAATTACTCCGTAGCCCTCCACTACGGCTCCTATTTCTCTCTTTCCACTTTCACTCCCACCTTTCGGCGCGGTTGAGGTGTCCACAGAAATCAAGTGAGACAGTCACTGCGCCTTTCCCTTCCTATATAAATAAATCTCTTCTGTCTACGAGGCAGCGGAGGTGGCTCAGCTACAAAGCCAGTAGCAGGCCTGTGCATTTTCTTTTCCTTCTTCCTACGGCCACAACAACAACAACAAACCCGCTGACACATATCGCTGACAACACAGGAACGCGCTGGCTGACGCATTTCTAGCCTGGTTGACCTTAACAGTGACGATTCTGTCTACTCCCCTTTATCCCCAACCATGGCCATGAGCCTTCCCATTCAATAAAGGACATTCAATCAATAAATAATAATTGGTTCACAGGAAGGGAAAGGCGCAGTAACTGTCACACTTGCTCTGTGGACACCCGAACCGCTCCGTAAGGGAAGGGAGGAAGGTGGGAAATAAAGTGAAAAGAGAGAAAGAGGAGCCATAGTGGAGGGCTACGGAGTAATTTCGACCACCGCTTACAATGCACAGCACACGGACGCCACTTCGTTTCGCCTACATCGAAACGCAGCCGCCGCGGTCGGGTTCGAGCCGGGACGCATTTCTCCAGTGCAGATTCTGCATGCAGTGACCTCGGAAATTTTTTGTCCCTTATTTTACCCATAATTTTGAACCAACCCAAGGCTTTTTTAGCAATTGCATTCAGGAGTATCTCGCCGATATATAGTTGAGATAAGATTTGGTACAGCATATATGTAAGTTGCTGTTCAGATACCAATTAAAAGTGATAAAAAGATTCATAAGGCATTTTCTTGTCTCAGTTTGGGCCATAAGGCCAGTTTTGTTTGCTTTCATGTTCTTTGATTCATAGGAGCCGGCACGCTGCATTTTATCTATTTTCTTGTCAGTCGAGACGCGGCCAGACTGCTCTAAAACTATCGTGACTGTGTGCATGGTGAATTGTTATAGATTGGTGTCGATGTTCACTGCCGGAGCCGAAAGTGACAAGCAATCTTATCTAGAAGGGCATCTAGAACTTGCCATTGAGGACTCACATGCATCGCAACATTTTCTGTCCTTACTCACAGGTCACAAGCGCTCCAAAATACAGTTTAAGTTCCGGGATATATCATGACTGTCCTCTACGCCGGCGCATACTGTACAGCCGCATGGAAACATAATCTTATTTTTTCCTATTGACACAGCGTTCGCGCCAAGCTGCAGCGTAGATCTAGTCTTTTCTGCGATCTCAAGCCGTGCAAGAATGTCGAAAGAAAAAAAAAAGCGAGTATTAGTCACAATTCATTAACTGAAGTTACCTAACTAATGAGCTTAATAGGTCAATAATGCAATGCCAGATGTGAAATAATTTTTTTGGACAACTTAAAGCTATTTGCCCATTTTTACTGATGCGCGTTTTGGAAATTTTTGTCTCCTCTCTGCTTTGCCGTTCGCGCCCTCGATTCCGAAACTATGTTGACACAGAGGAGTAAAGCATTACGTTTTGCACAAAAAGCTCAGAGACCCTAGTACGATGTGAAATATACACCTGCGACCAATCAGCAACGCTCCTCTGTTCTACAACGACGATAAGCGCTGACTTGGACAAATTTAGACGAAGGAAAGTGGAACAAGCACGACGAAAGTTGTCCAGATTTGTCCAAGGTAACGCTGTCTGTTTAAACACGTACCAGTTAACTGGCCCCAATCGTCGATATGCTGACATCTTATCCTTTGAAGCATTCAGGGCCTCATTGCAAACGCTCGATTTTTTTTAAAGCCGGGTGACACACTAAATTACCACAGCTGCATTTTATCTCGAAAAGAGGATTTTCTGGTGACAGACAATCGCTTGGGGTAGCCCAACCGAGTTCACGGATTAGGCCCGCCGGCACTGTAGGTCAGCTTCCATGAACTCAGCGAGAAATCTCGGAGATATGGCAGAAATTTTCAAGTCACGAAGTAGTGCCTCCCAGGACTCATCTGTTCGGTCAGGTTCTCCAAATCTAGGACACGTCCATATCATATGGATCATGTCCGCTATGCCATCGCAACGTTTGCACATGGGGCTAAAAATGTCCGGGTGCCACTTGCTGTAAAGCTGGGGGTTCGGGAATACTCCAGTCTGTAGCTTACGCCACATAGCCTCCTCGCTTTTGGTGAGTTGCTTACACGCTTTTGGTAGTACTGATCTGCCTAATTTGTAATGATTTAGGATATCTTGGTAGGTGTTAAGGTCATCGTCGAACTGTAGGGGCTCCTCATCGCGCAAGGGGTACGGGGTTGCGCATAAGTCGTCACTGGGATCCCGGAATGTAGCTAATCCTCGGGCCAGTACGTGCGCTTTCTCGTTCCCCCTCAACCCCTGGTGCGCCGGTGTCCAAATGAGCGCGACCTGCTCTGCCGGTGGTGAACCACTGGCCAACACTCTTGCTGCTATGGCCGAAATGCGGCCCGCGTCAAAGTTTCTAATCGCTGGTTTCGAGTCTGTAACTATAATTTTGACCTGTTGTTGTGTTAGAGCTAGCGCGATGGCCACCTCTTCCGCCTTCGTTGTGGTCGAATTTCGGGTGCTGCAGCAAACTACCGAGCCCCCGTCTTCTCTAGTTGCTACTGGAGAAGACGGGGGCTCGGTAGTTTGTTGCAGCACCCGAAATTCGACCACAACGGAGGCGGAAGAGGTGGCCATCGCGCTAGCTCTAACACAACAACAGGTCAAAATTATAGTTACAGACTCGAAATCAGCGATTAGAAACTTTGACGCGGGCCGCATTTCGGCCATAGCAGCAAGAGTGTTGGCCAGTGGTTCACCACCGGCAGAGCAGGTCGCGCTCATTTGGACACCGGCGCACCAGGGGTTGAGGGGGAACGAGAAAGCGCACGTACTGGCCCGAGGATTAGCTACATTCCGGGATCCCAGTGACGACTTATGCGCAACCCCGTACCCCTTGCGCGATGAGCAGCCCCTACAGTTCGACGATGACCTTAACACCTACCAAGATATCCTAAATCATTACAAATTAGGCAGATCAGTACTACCAAAAGCGTGTAAGCAACTCACCAAAAGCGAGGAGGCTATGTGGCGTAAGCTACAGACTGGAGTATTCCCGAACCCCCAGCTTTACAGCAAGTGGCACCCGGACATTTTTAGCCCCATGTGCAAACGTTGCGATGGCATAGCGGACATGATCCATATGATATGGACGTGTCCTAGATTTGGAGAACCTGACCGAACAGATGAGTCCTGGGAGGCACTACTTCTCAAGCAGGACGAAAAAGGGCAACGAGAAGTCATCCGTCTTGCCCTGGCCGCTGCTAAGGTCCAAGGGATCCAGGTCGACGGCTGAGGGGGAGGACATGGTTGGGACAGAGCTTCGCCTCGGATCCTCACCAACCTTTTGACGGGTGCAATAAATGTTATTTCTCTCTCTCTCTCTCTCTCTCTCTCTCTCTCTCTCTCTCTCTCTCTCAAGTCACGAAAGGCATAGTCACGTGGCAGTCGCGTGTACCCAGTTTAGGACTTTGAGCGGAAAAAGGCAAAACATTATCCACAGCCGCGTTGCGGGCACAGTATACTGTGCTGTGGCTGTGCGCACCCTCCACGACGACTACCTTCAAAACGACAGCGGCTGAAAAGATATACAAGCGAATAGGACGATCACTTTCCTTGGTTATGACTGGGATTTTTGCAGCATATATGCCGAGCTGCTTTGAAAACAAGGAAAGTGTCCTGAATAAACAGTGCTATCCACGTGCAGGGAAAAAAAAAGTGAATTAAACTTGAGTTCATTGACTGCTGTTAGCGAATAAATAGCCAGTTCACATCAACACCGTTTATGAAGATCTTTGAATTGCCCGCCTGCAGCCTTGATCATGCAATAGCCATCTTGGTAACTCACGCAAAGTTGTGGATAATCGTTACATAACTACCTGACTGACGACAAAGAGTTGGTCCTTTGATCATGGAGTTGGCACGCTGACCTACATATTGGTTAAGGGGTAGAACACAAGGTTAAGTAACGCTCCTTTCTGACTGCGCTGCTACTCTGTGTCTCATCCAGCAGTCCTTAGCTCCGGAGCATTATTCACTGCACTTGCATTTTTACATTTTTAGACTCTTATGCATGCACGATGAAATGCTTTGCGTTTTCCGTCTGTGCACCTGTTTATTTCTTGCTATAATTCGCGCAGGAAAGGAACGCGGGAAGAATAAATTATTTTGAGCTGAGTGCGATGAGAAATAAAAATAAGAAGAAAAGGGTAAACAACATATAAATTGAATGTGATGCAACGACGCGAGAACATGGAAGCGTTAAGTAGGCGACGCAAAAAGGTGTGCTGCTGTATTTAGAAGCTGAATCTTGCGAAATGCGCACGTTTACTATATCTGTCACTGACGTCTGCAGGTCAGGCCATTTGTGCTCATAGTTCCTGGTACGTATGTACTTTAGGGCCGAAAGTGAAAGCCTGACCTAACCGGAATAGCTCCTTCCCGAGAAAAAAAAAACGTGTGCCTGTGGCGTTGAGAGCGTACACAGGCTTGCTCGGCACGTATGTCCACATACTTTACTCTTCTGCCTCTGACGTTCGTCCTGACGCATATCTCTCCAACGGGTGGATACAGTCGGCAAGGAGGTTTGGGAAGGGTATGGTTGTGGTTAAGTCCACTGCTTGTTTTCTCCTTTTCGGACGGCGACGATGCGTCTGGAATTGATTGCCTTCATCCTATATTTATTTATACGCTCTGTACACGAGGAAAGAAAGGGGACAGGGCGCGAACACTAACAGCGGTGCGATGCGCATCTTCCTCCTCTTCCGCCGCCGCGGTCCGCGGCCTTGGGGGCGGCGGCGGTGTCGAGCCCAGCCCATGCGTCGAAGCATTGCTTGTTGTTTTCCTTTCTTTTGCCTTTATCCTCTCCTCTCTTCCCACTCCCCCCTCTTCCAGTGTGCCGACGATAAAACGTGGCGGGGAGCGGAAAAGAGCCGCCTGTCCTTTCAGTCTCGTTGCTGTCGTCTTAGCGTCTTGTCTGTAGAGTGGAAAGCGGTGGGTGGAATAGGCTCGTTGACGCCTGGTTGAGTACATTACTGTTTGCATCCGTTTGACGCCGCGTCGCAGGTGGATCGTCTGCGTCTAGTCTGTGTTGCACTGGAGGAGACGGCGTTTTGTGTTTTGTGTGTGCAGTTGGCGGAGTGCGAGTAGGTGTGTTGTGTGTGCTGCATTTTCTTTATACATCTTTCGCTATAGTCGACGTTCGATTGCCTCAAGTTGGGTTGCAAGGATTTTTCAAGAATCAGCAGCACTAAGAAAGGTGGGTCTTAAAAGCATGATCAATCGTAGAAAGGCTCGTCGTGCAAACTGTCACCCGATTATAACAAGAGCTGCTACCTTTGAGATGTCTTTTTCTTTTCCCCTTGTAGTGTAGGGTAGTGCACAATATAGCTGACCATTTCTGGCAGAGCTGTGAGGAATACTATTCCACAGTGATGACACACTGAATTATATGAACAGAACGGAGTATCTCTCTATGTATATATACAGCCTACCCATGCTGCGAATCGGTTTTGAGGTGGGAATGTATTGTCTTTCAATTTAAAGAAGTTAGACTACGTAATCCTTATTATGTTTGAGAACCGACTAGCGCAACTTCTTAAATTATACAGCTTGACAAAAGTACGGAATGCGCCGTTTAGCTGAAATGATCGCCAAGCAGACGATTTTGTAGCAGGCGACACGCACTTACATGCACGCATTTCACGCTACGACGAACGGTCAACATTTAACATCCTGTCAGCGTTCAGCTTGAATTAACAGCAAAGATATTCCACTATAAGTAGCTGAGAGAGCTCGAAAATTATTTCTTAAAGTTCTTAGATTCACTTCTATCCTCGCTGCGTGACAGAACCTTTCAGGAATGCCTGGTGAATCCTTCTGTACTCCATTTTGAATAAGCTGTTTTGTTTTACCTCACAGTAGTAATTTCATTATGAAGCGAAAACGATAAAGGCGAACTGTTTTGCAAACTTCTGCTTAAGTACACAAAAACGTACAATCGCAAAACAAACCGAAACTAAACTATTTTCGGTTTTGGTTTCCAGTGTAACATTGTTATGCTTCAAATTTTGTACATTTTGTCGTCAAATTATTTTTTTATAATTAGTTAAAATTGTTCATATTTAGTATTAGCATTTTAGTAAATCTAGAATCAAACTACGCATTTAGCTAATGTTTTACTAAAATTAGCCCTCGTCGCAACAAGTCTGGCAACGCGAATAAGAGCCTGACCCGCACTTCCGGTTTCGTTCTTCCGTCTCCTACGTGTAGTGGCAAAGTTAAAAAAGGGACCGAACTGGAGGAATGCTCGTGTCGGAGCGGACTTTCGCGTGCCTTGTAAATTGCGAGGGCTGACTACAACAGCGGGGGACCAATATCGGCAATCATCGGTAAATGCTCAAAAGCTCGAGGTAAGCAAAGCATTGCAAACCGCTTCGCTGCTACGTTGAGGCTCAAACCTCGCTTTTCGAAGAGAAGAAAGAGAAAACGCGGCTGGGGACGAAGAACAGAACAAACGGAAAAGAAAAGCAAAAAGCTGCATGTCTCGTTGCACGGGCCACGCTGGGCATATGATTCATACTTTTTTTTTCTTTATTTGTTTCTCCTCATAGAAACACGACGGACAAGTAAATTTTTCTTGTTAAGCGCTCGTCGTCTTCCGTTGGCTCGTCGCTCTGTAGTTAACTGCGAGTTTCCCGGGCTCGCCCTTTCTGATCCCGTGTGAGAGGGGGTGCTTCGCGGCATTTGACCGGTCGTTAACACGACCTGAAATTTTCCTCCACGCTGTGCGTGGTTACCTTCGCGCGATTGCGTTGGGGATATCCCCCTGCTGGATTGTTTCATCAATGCATTCGTTGCGTCATTTCTTAAGCGCCGTGTGGTGAAAACTACACAGCCAGGGGGAGGCGACGGAACGGGACGCCCAGCTCTCCGGAGAGCGGCGAAGGAAAAACGGCGTCTTGCGCGTGGCCTCGAACTTGAAAAGCTAGGTCACGGTCGCGTGACGTTTTGCCGCGTAACCTAAATAATGCCTGAGCGTGTGTACTATGTGTTATTCTTGTATCCGCTGGTGGGTGCGGAGGGGTCGTGAGCGGAATACTACACTAACACGGCGCTCGAGAGAGAGCGTGATGGAAGACGCTCAGGTGCCGAGAGTCGTACTTTCCGACCACATGCTAACAAGCAACTGCGCACGCGTTTTTTTCCTGAAGACGCGTCGTGCACGTTCTTGTCATCCGGCGGCGGCGCGTCCAGTGTTTTGCGCTGTTTAATCGGTGGGCTTGTCATTTGCACCCGGATGAATAAGGGAGGGGCTGCTTTTCGCTGTGCGTACTTTTCTGCGCGCGTCAGCGAGGCGCCTTTGTCTTTTTAGGTCATCTTGGAGGATAAACGCGGAGAGAAAATAGTCGCCGCGCGAAAGAAAAGGTCGCCCCCAACTGTGCTCGCGAATATGTTATGCAGTCATGTGTAGCCCCTACGGACAACGCTAACGTGCATTCATCGCATTAATCGACGTTTCCAAAAGGTACGTGGTGAGCGATAACTAAATTGCAGTGACACAGCTGGCCACAGTTGCTTTCTAAGGCGAACTACTGAATCTGTACTAAAGTGTCGCTTCGGCGGTAGCAACCTCGGCTTCAGGCTGTGCTTGCCTTCTTAACTGCTTTGGGCGCATTTGCATTCATTTAGATGTTAAAATCAGTTACCGACGCAGCCTTGTCCTCGCTCCATTCTACAGCTACAGGCTTGAGCAAGGAACTAGTACTGATACGACAGACTAGTCCCGGTAGTTGATTGCCTCCGCCCAGACCTGAAGTGGTACGTTTGCACTTTCATTGCAATTGCTGCTTAAGCTCCATAGTAAGGATACATGCTTCGAATTTCACCTAAGCATTGCTGCGCGTTTCGGCTGTGTGATTTATTTTTCAATTAAATTAATATTTCAGCATCACTTTCTGCGCAGGGCCACTACTGCATACTTATTTTGTTTGTTGCATTGTGCTCTGTCATACTTCTCAACATTAGTGTGGGGCATGATGCGGAAAAATTAAGAGTGGATGTTCAATCTTTTTTTTTTTTTTTTTTTTGCATGACTAGATTGGAGTAAACCACGATCTCTGTCTGCATGTGCTTCAACGTGTCCTGGCTACATAAAGTTAATGTGCAGAGATGTGTTTCTATATGCCACCTGTTTTGTGACAGCAAGCCAGCAACAACAGCAAAAGCAGACCTGGCGTGAGCCGCCGGTCTGTTCCGTGATTGGTTTACATTTTTTGTCTTGCATTTTTCAGCAGTACAAAAAGCAAAGCTACATACCTCTCTTTGAGTTCATCTCTGGTTAATTTGCTTTTCTATTCGAGGACATTGGGTATTTATGTACTACATTGACACTGTTGTATAACCTGCCGTGCTGTTAAGTTTGTCCTATCAAAAGAAGAAAGCCTGTTTTGAACATACAAAACAATGTGCTTTATAAAATGTAGAAACACAACAAACGCTTTCTTCTTTGTTGTACCTGCTCTGGTGTAGTTTCGTTTCACACTTCCTGTTAGATAGAATCTGTTAAACTTCCTAGTTCTTTATGCCAGCCTTGAGGGCTGGCCTGCAGTTATCTCTTATAACATGCATAATTTTTGGTGACCTTTAATATGTTCATAATTGTCAGATACATGTGTGGGCCACTTTGAACTAACTTAGGGTTGTCCGTGTCCTCTTTCTTGTGAATGTGTCGTTAGCGCTTTGTCCTTTTGTTAAAAAATAACTTAGGGTTCTCTCCACGACAGTTTGCAGACTGAAAAATAGGGCAGGAAGCTGGTTGGGTATGGGGTATACTGTACACTGTCCATTTTACTCTCTGAATCTAAAATGTTGTGAGGTGCAAAACAATGCTTATGAAGTTACAACAAAAAGAACTGTCATGCAATATTTTTTGTAGCCTAGCTAGAAAAATGGCTGCCTTGAGTGATAAAAAAAAAATTGATGTTTTGTTAACAGCAGTCTTCACAACTAATGTAATGATACCAGAAGCTGCATGCATCCCACTTTTTCATTGCGGTTTTCCAAACTTCATCCTCCTCTGGTCAGCATCCTTCCAATCTCATCTCTTTCACTACTCTTTATGATAACCATACGCGTCACGAGGGGCTTAAATTTCGAGGGCACCGACCGCAGCTGTTTGGAAAGGGAACTCTGCATTTCAAGTGATAGTGCTGTTTATTTCTGTACTTTTACTTATCCTTTTTTTTGTTGTTGTTGTTGTTGTTGCTATATTTTATCAATTTTCTTAATTTTGTGCATAAGTTTTTTTACCCCGCGTTTTTTTCTTTTTAACTGCTTCATTTGAAGCAGTGGGAATTAGGTTGAAATATTAGTAAATTTCTTTCAGCTGTGCAACGGGTGTGGATCTTACTACTGTTATGAACGGTGCTAGCTTTGAAAGGGCTTGTGCAACTGAAAAAAGTATAGGAAGCTTGATGCATCATCTTGGAACAGCCCTGCAGTGGTTAGGGTGCTCGACTACTGTTCCCAAGGTTGTGGGATCGATTCCCGGCTGTGGTGGCGGCCACTTTTCGTTGGAGGCGAAAAGCAAGGTGGCGGTGTGCTGTGCGATGTCAGTGCACATTAAAGAACCCCAGGTGGTCAAAATTTTCAAAGCCTTCCACTACAGCGGCTCTCGTAGCCTTAGCCGCTTTGGTACGTTAAACGCTATAAATGAAAGCAAACCAAACGTGCAGTAAGACTAGGAATAATCCTAACCTTGTTTTGTGTAGTGGGATATACTGTAATATTTTTTTTCTCACTTTGATGGCAGCATGTGTTGTACTGATATGTAGTGTCTAGCATTTGTTCAAACAGTCCGCTGTGTTTATTTGCCAGTAGGGTGCCAGTTAGCCCCGTGTCAGCACAGTAGTTCTAGTAACTGGTACTGGTTACAGTGCTAGAAATGGCAATATTAGTTATGGAGCGGCCGGAATGGTTAGGCAAAATTAGTTAAATTGCGTATGCAACTGTTGTGTTAAAGTATACTCTATTTCATGAGCTGTTTGCAGAATTACGAAAGTTACGGGAAATCGGAGCCGTGGTTCAATCGGAGTGGTGCACACTACATAATTGTGCTTCTACATTGCTATCACCAACGGAGGCACAGCAGAGTATGAGCACAATCGTGATACGTTGCGTCCTAATTGGTTCAGATCACCATTACCTTTCATAGGGCTGCAAATAGTGGAAGGGGACATAGGTGTTATCACTACTCCAATTTCACTTCTGCCAATTATCTCTTGCCTCAGACTGTAGCTCTTTATCACATTTGCTTTCATTTGCCTGGAGTTTGAGCACTTATCTTCATATGTAATACGTGTGTTGAAACGAATTGCTCTGCTACAGCTACATGCCAAGTTAGGCACGCCCTGACGATGAGTGATGTCATTTTTCAGCATTTGTGAGCGTCTCATCAAAATTCTCAAAAGAGAGAGGTAGTGTAATCTGTAAAAAGGAGGTTTCAGCTACTTGTAAGGGGTATAATAAAAGCATAGCAAGGATAAATAAAGCATTGGAATAAAGGATACACAGTGAAATAAGCATTCTGGGGGCACACTCGCAGCAGCAAGTCTGGAATTCGGGTCTCTAGATGAGTTGTCTTTTCCTGTGTTGCGTTACTAATGGACCAGGCTTAGAGTTTTGGCACGTATATACTGAAGTCTGTTTAAAGTCTGAAATCACATATGCAGTGTTATGTTTGCTTGTGTTCAATGAAATTTCAGGTTTTGCATTGGGAGCATATAAAACGAGGCTGTTTGCACATGTTTTGGTGGTTATGCACGAGATAGATGCTAATCATTTCTCTTTGCAACAGTGAGTGCACATAAGTACAACTTTGTAAGGAGGGCATTTTGTCAATGCTTCTGATTCAATATATATATACACTCGCAGTCGGGCCTCATTAATACGACCCCCGTTAATATGGACAATTCGAATTATGGACAGTTTTTCTGGGCACCAAACGTTTTCCATGCATTTACGTCTAACTAATATGGAACTCGCTGTCCGGACAATGGACAAGGAGAAAAGGCACAGACACCGTTAGGGTCCATGTATTTTTGTCGCGTTAATATGGACAGTCATGAACACCAAATTGTTACACTGCTCCAAAGATAATTTCTCTTCTAGATTTTGTTGACAGGCACCACATGAACTGTAGTGCCGATGACTGATTGATTGCCCTTTTTGTTTGTGGTTTCATATTTTACACTGCGAAGTTGTGCAGTCAATGCACATCACGAGTTTTTGTATTGCATGAATTCACTTAAAAATTCTGAAGCAGCTTGCGCCCTGTAGAAAGTTCGACTCAGCAACTTCCAGCCGACTGAATGCTGATATATGTACCAGGGGTTGTTGGGAGATGAAAAGTAGGAGTCAAATAATTTATTAAACATCGAGAAAAATATGTAACTGCATCACAGAACTTTTAATTGCATTGCATTTAAAGCATAACGGTGACTCGGCTAATGTTCTTGTAGCTCCTAATGCCAACTTCGCTGACCTACATTATACTCTAAATCAGACTTATCCTTAGCGTTTTTATTTTTTTCTGAAAAAAAATCCCAATTCGTTATTATGGACGACTCGCTTTATGGGCAGTTTTATGAAAGTGTCCATATTAACGAGGCACAACTGTATATCTATATATAATTTTACAGCAGCTGTTTTTGTGTTTTTGTAGAAGTAGGCTGGTCCGAAAAGGTCTAAATGATAAGCTCATCCTTAGAGCAATCGCCAAAGCTTTCTTACACATTGTGTTTCTGGTACACATAAGACGTGTTAGTACCAATGCTTTAACCAATATAGAAACTCATAACGTGGTGCTGCCTTTTAACCAGTTGGCTGACTACATGACGAGTATCTTTGAGGGTGCCTGCCTGCAAAGCGAAGTAGAAGGCAGGAATTTTCGGCGGGTTGTTCGCATGTCAGTTGTTTTTTCATGCGGGAGGAGCTATTAGCTTTTTTTTTTGTTCTTCCAACTATGGGGGTGCTTGAGGTTCATCGTGCTATAATTACAGGAGTGGGGTCCCCCGCTGGTCGAAGTTATTCTGGAGCCCTCCACTACAGCACCCCTTTCTCTTTCCGCCTTCACTCCCACCTTCTTTCCCTTATAGCGGGGTTCAGGTGTCCTCGGAACAAGTGTGACAGATATTGCGCCTTTCCTTTCCTGTGAACTGATTATTGTTATTATTATTATTATTATTGTCGTTGTTATGTGACATTAATGTATCGGTTAAAGTTTATCGGCTTTTCTGCATTGTGGTGGAACACCTGGTGGTCAAAGTTGCCTGGAGCTGCCCTCCGTTATCACTTCATTTTTCAATCTCTGGCGCATTTTAATGGCCTTTGAATGTGCTTAAGGGCAGAGACGTAACACAATATTTCATATCAGTCTGAAATGGGATCTCTTGGTTGCTCCAAGCACTGTTGCTTCAGCTGCTGTGAAGAGAAGAGGCACATTCAAAGGCAGGACAGTATTTTGAGAGTGAGCTGTTTGCCATTGCCATAATCGTCATGAACCCTGTTGCACCCACTTCATTGGTTAATTGAATGCGCTCTGTTCTGTACCTGCTGTGGCCATTGTGTTCCTACATATATTCTAGTTGCATCTGTCCACTTCACTCAGCTGTTGCTGGCTACGTTTTAATCTGTTCAAAACCTGCTGCATTATTACAATAGACCGTGGAATTTTTATTCACCATATTACATCACCCGTTCATATCCATTTTCGATTTAACCTAGAATGTTACTAACTTTTGTTTGTTCCCCCCAAAATTAATGTCATGGCTCGAGATTGAATTGTAATTCTCACAGAACACTAACATAAAGCCTTCAAAAAACCCCAGGTGGTCGAAATTTCCTGAGCCCTCTGCTACGGCGTCTCTCATAACCTGAGTCGCTTTGGGACGTTAAACCCCATTAACCAAACCAAACCATATGGGGCCTGAAACAATGTGTCACTTGAATGACGAGGTATTTCGTTCGGCATGTTCTGTGTTCTGGCATTGCAGCTTTCGAACTGTACTGAAAGGTGATGTAGAGCCACAAAAAAAAAAGAGAAAAAAAAGAAGTTAAAGCTGATGTGTCGGGCCACACACTTTTCGAGGCTGCCTTGCTAATAGGGCCATGTGGCATATCAATAACCCTGGTTTTTATTTCGTTGCCTTAGATCTAAGATCAGCTATTCATACTGGACTGGGCAGCAGAATTATTTTTTCGCTCTTCATTTAAGACTGTGAGCATTTTGAAGACTGCACCGAAGAGGAAATCTTTAACTTTCAAAACCTGAGAATTGGTGTTCTGAATTTCTTTTGCTAATTATTATAAAGCTTGTTCTTAAAGGCGTGAAGTATATAGAAGTACTCTGCCAATGGCAGTGAAGTTGAAGCCTTGTTATAAGGCCAGAGGAAGGACCAGGTGAAATTTCCGCAGGACTTTAAACTCTGCCTTTCAGTTACATAGCCAATTATTCGGGCACTGAACTAGAACATTATGGAAATATGTCACAAGCTTGAAGGTTTTTCATAAAGCGTGTTCGCTACGAAATCTTTGTCTTTCATGGGCACATTCATTTGCCCTTACAGTAGACAAACGTCTACACGTTCCTTGGGGTAGACTAACCATGCTCCCTCTTTTATGTACAAACTTTTGTTATACAGTGAACTTGTGCTAAAAATCAAAAATTGCGATACTGGTGCATCTGGAAGCTGTTGTATTGTCCAAGTGGTTCGCTACACCCTGTGCATCAATGCAGTATGCCTCACATAATTCAGTCTACACAAGCATAATAATTGAGTCTCGCTCCGTGCCAATCACAGCTCTGTCCACCTCGCTATGTATGCCTGCCAGCTGCCTGGATAGCATGCCAAGTTGCACTTTATGAGTCGAACAGCTGTTGCAGTGAAGCAGTGGATGGCATTCTGTTGGTGCGGCGCTTATTTGGCTAGCTTGTTCTGTGTTCTCGTGCTGTCCGGTGTGTTTTGGTTAGCCTTTTGTAGATGCCATTGTTCTCTTGTAGATGCCATTACTGATCATCGCTTGGCTGGTTGGTTTTTTTTTTTTTTGGTTATGATGACTTTTGTGAGTTGTCTTCATTTATTACTAGCTATAAGGAGGTGGTGCACTGAACTTAAGGATCAAACAGTAATAATAATATGCAATTCAACATTTAGCCTCTTGTATGCTTTTGTTTGTCTTGCATTGCAGCCCTAAACCAAATTTTTTTGTGGGACCTCTTTGTTCTTTGGTTTGTATACTTAGCTGGTAGGATGTATATGAGCTTAGCTTGCTGCATTTGCAATAGGTTACGTGCTATTTTTTTTTCCTGTTATTTGAAGAGAGCTCGAGTGTACTACATGTACTATGTGCATAATTAACTAGTCTACATTTTAACAGGAAAGGGTGTTTCTCAACGATTTTTCTTTCCTTTTTGCACTTCAATTTGCTGCGCCAGTCCTCATTGGGTTAAACTGTGCTTTACAAATAGTGTTTCTGGCCAGTGGCAAAGAAAATAAGAATTGTATTGTAAACATTGGTTGAACTTGAGCAATCTTAAGTGTTGAGGTGAACATAGTTGGTACCACATTGCTTGCTCACCTGAACCTCGTGGGGAAGTGAGCCTTGGAGTGTTTTGTCTCAGACGGCACAAGCTATTGGCCCAGTATTGGCAATGTGTTGGGCTGGGCAATACCAGCATAGTATCAATATTGGGCCAATTGTTCCTGCTGCCTGAGGCATGTTAAACCTCTTTTATCTTACTCGCGTTTGTGGTTTTACTTTACCTTTATTCTTAGCCTGCTTCTTTTTTATCTTCTAGCTTTTCCTTTTAATTTTTCTCTGCCTTGTTTTATGCGCAGACAATGCCCAGCTTCAAGCAGAACAAGACGCATGGCTGGCCCGAAAATGTCGGCATCCTGGCAATGGAGATCTACTTCCCTTACCTGTATGTCGACCAAACTGAGCTTGAGGTGTACGACGGGGTGTCGACCGGCAAGTACACAGTTGGACTGGGACAGGACCGCATGGGCTTCTGCTCTGATCGCGAGGACATCAACTCTCTGTGTCTGACAGTCACAAGCCGGCTGTTGGAACGGACTGGCGTGCCCCCTGGTCGCGTTGGCCGTCTCGAGGTGGGCACGGAGACGCTCGTCGACAAGTCCAAGAGTGTCAAGACAGTGCTGATGCAGCTGTTTGAGGAGGCGGGCAACACGGACATAGAAGGGGTGGACACGACGAATGCCTGTTACGGTGGTACAGCGGCGCTCTTCAACGCCGCAGCGTGGGTCGAGTCGAGTGCCTGGGATGGTGAGTAGTTTCACTATGCTCTGTCAATGTGCGCCCACGGCATAGCGAATTCGGGATCCCTGGATTTTTTTTTTTCTTTTTTTTTTTTTCGATACAATTCATAATATTATTTCATTGCAGTAGACCTTTACTCACCAATACTGTTGGAGCTTTACTTGGCCTCCAAAGCATGGCTTTCATTTTTTTTTTTTTTTATTGACTTGTTTTAGCTGTCATAAAATGTTATGTCGAATTATATATTTTTTTAAATGTGGTCACATGGTGGTCTACTTCGTTTCATATTCACTGTGAGATGGTAGTTCAATTTGATTTGAGCAACTTTCAGTGCAAAATTAAAATTGTAAATTCTCACATCTTTTATATTAGAGTGCTCTATCTATACAGTATGATGCAAGGTCTTTTCATTTTCGCCTTAATCTCTGCACATTTCGGTCAGTGCTCAGTCCCTCTCAAGACGTCACTGTTGGCGGGCTTCTTTCTCCGTGTGAAGGGCACATTTACAAGTGCGCTGTTGGAGAACAAAGAAGTAGCATGACGATGTATGATTGGCCGGGCATCATTTATATTAAAGTCTGTGTTAGTCCCAGCCATTTAGATTCTGGAAGTTGAAGCAGCAGTGTCATTGACTTACATTGAAGAAATTGGTAGCCCCGTACTTATTTCATCTTTGTTGAATAACATTTTAAGTTCTGGTTAGTAAAAGTATCAAGGCTAATTGCCACAGAATTGCATGACTAAATATGCGCGCCTGTGGTCAGGCAGTCATTATGCATATGGTTTTTGTTTTGATAAAACCTTGAACACAATTTTTCTTGAACTCTAGGTACTAGTTCATGATTTTTTTTTTATTATTTTTTGTTTACATTCTAACCCTATTGCATTTACATTCTATGCGCTCCCATTTCCAGTTTCATAAGCAAACATTTGTGGTTTTGTTCAATCAAGTCTAACATTTTGTGCGGATGAAGTGCAAACGGCCTGTTTGTGCCTGATTCAGCAAAGTTCAGGCTTTGGAGCTATAGCACCTGGTGTTTTGTGCAGATCAAGTCAAGACGTTTCCATCTGTCCCCTCTCTTTCTTTCATTGTTTGACTGCGCGTTGCTGTGCAGGGCGTTACGCCATCGTGGTGGCCGCAGACATTGCCGTGTACGCCACCGGACCAGCCAGGCCTACGGGAGGCGCCGGTGCCGTGGCCATGCTCGTGGGACCAAACGCAGCTCTCGTTCTGGAGAGGGGTTAGTTCATGTCCACCAACATGTTGACAAAAAGCACATTTTTTAATATCTTGTAGATAACCCAGCAAACACAGTGACGTCATGTACTGCCAATTTTATGGGCTGTAGTGAATAGAATAGACACTATGGTTTGCTGTCTGTGGCCAGATGTTTCATTATGCTGTCTGTTGAGCTGTGGAAAAACACCGATCTTGCACTTTGTTTGTGCCTTTTCTCACATTGTGTCTTCCACCTCTGCTCTTTGCTGGGACTATAAATGCCTCAATGTCTGAAAAAAAGGTTCGGTGCACAAGGCGTACAATGAGTAGCGTCCTTTTAAAAGTAGGAAGTGTGCTTGCCTTGGCGAAACTATTTTTGCAGCTGAACTGCACGTAGGCATTGAATTTGAGACCTGTGTGCCACATGTTGCCGTTTTTTAATGCGTTGTCATTAGAACGGTTATGTGGATGAAAATTCGATGGCATCTGATGTATGTCCCACAGAGCGTGGAACAGGAAAAAAAACTTCTGGCTTTGAGCATGGTTTGTTCTGGATGGTGTCGCACGATTTCTTGTTTCATTTAGCTTATATCTGCTAATCAAGTTATTAGCTCACGGCAAGGGTTTAAACCGAAAGCATATGTACTTCCTATTGTATGTCTTCAAACAGGTGTTTTGGCAGTTATGGCTCCCAGATGCCGCGTGAAGCTTGGCAGTCTATATCTAATATGCAAACGCACACACCAAATACAATTCCAGCACAAAGAACGTAAATACACGTCACAAACCTCGTTTCCTATCTCTTAATGTTACCCCTACCATTTTTCGTTCCATAGCCCTCTGGGTTGTCCTCAACTTAAGTAGAATACTCTTGGTTGGCCTCCACGTTTCAGCCCCATACGTGACTTAGGGAGGCTTTTTCTAGTTTTGTGGTCCTGAACCTGAATCTCTTTTGCTTGGCAGGTGTGCGGTCTTCCTACATGAGCCACGTATATGACTTCTACAAGCCGGACCTGCTTTCGGAGTACCCACGCGTAGATGGCAAGCTCTCGGTTGAGTGCTACAGCAAAGCTCTGGACAAGTGCTACGCGGGTTTCTGCAAGAAGGCGCGAGCTGCCCGCCCTGAAGGTTAGTCCTTGCGCCCCACAGGCTTAGAACGCACACTTTGTTCTGTGCCATCATTATCTTTGGGAGCCAGGTTACAGCCACTGTGTGAGAAAGGGCTCTCCTGTTGGCTCCCTTTTAGCCCTGTCCTGTGTCAGGCACAGCCATTGTCTCAATGAATTTTTTTCTCATCTCCCGGGCTGAGTTCCTCTACCATTTGTCTGTTTTTCCACTCTGTTTATATCCTCCCGTTACACCAACGAACTTTCATTACTGGCTACCCTAAAAGATGTTCGGCTGCCCTAACGGACCATCTGCTATTATCCTAAGAGGCCATCCACTACCCTAAATGACGGCTGGTGACCCAAGTGGGCTTTTGGCTACCCATAGCATCTTGTTAGCTACCCTGACTGACTCCTGGTTACCTAATAGGATATTTATTATCATAACAAACCATACTATTTCACTTACTATGGCTACCCTAAACAACGGCCGGCAACTTTAGTGAGCTTTTGGCTACCCATAGCATCTTGTTAGCTACCCTAACTGACTCCTGGTTACCTAATAGGATATTTATTATCATAACAAACCATACTATTTCACTTACTATGGCTACCCTAAACAGCGGCCGGCGACCTTAGTGGGCTTTTGGCTGCCCATAGCATCTTGTGAGCTACCCTAACTGACTCCTGGTTATCATAATAGGCTATTTATTATCATAACAGACCATACTATTTGCCTTATCTACTTAGGTTGTTGCTCTTTCTGACCATAACAGTATGTCAGCTCAGTCTTTCACAAAACAGTCCAAAGCCAAATAACTGCAAGGGCTAACTGATATAGGTCACAAAGTTATTTTCAAAATATGCAAAGAAAAGCCAGCAGCTTTACAGGGAATCCTCTTGGTAATGTGCTATTTCAAGCATGCATCATCAATTTGTTTTGGATTCATGAAGCCTGTTTGTGCAACTCAGTCTCTCTCCCGTGCAGAGCATCGAGATCGGCCCGTGACCCTGGATGACTTAGACGCCATGCTGTTTCACGCTCCATACGGAAAGCTCGTGCAAAAGAGCTTGGCTCGGCTGGTGCTCAATGATTTCCTGTGCGACTCGGCGTCTCCAAAGTATGCCAGCCTAGCTGGCTTCAGGTGAGCGTTGTTGCAGTACTTATACCTTGTGTTTTCTTATTATATTTATCGTTATTATTATCTTTTGCGGCTGGGACTTTATCATGGTCTTCACACAGGCTTAGCCTTTGTGGCAGCATTCGTTGGAAGTGGCACACCAACTGATGAATTGTTTTTCACACTTTTTAAGATTACTCACTGCTCCTTATTCTGGACAGTGACTAAAGGCTGTGCTCTTTCTTATCATTGTTTGCTTGTTTTTGTATTTTTTTATTTTATTCTAAAAGGCATTGGCCCAACATTGGTGATGCATTGGCAGATCACTATTCCCATGTTGGGCTGGAATTATCAGTACAGTGCAGTTATTGGACCAACGATTCGTGCTGCCTGGAATGTTCAACCTCTTGTAGTAAAACGTTTAGGCCCTTTAACGTTTTATCTTGCTGATTCCACCGACTGGCCAGTTGGTCAGTCAGCTTTAAAATGTACTCTGGGATGAAACCTTCCAGACTTTCAGCCTCACTTAGAAGATATTGCTGTTTGCTTCAACAGCAGATGCATTCACCAATCTGGCTTGCATCTTAAAAATGATAAAAGGGTGCTTTGGTGAAGGATGCATCGGGTCTCGCTCTGTGGACTTGCGAATGTCGCCATATCTGACATGTTTCTTTTCATTCAGTTTTTCAGCAGGGTCACATCATTACTGTTAAACTTGGTCATAACGAAATTGTAAAATGTACGCGATTTTTCGTTATAGGCAGTTTTCGCGCGAAGACTCGAAACAACAGTGCAGAATGGAAGCCATCTTGAAAACGTTTACAGTAAATCCTTATTACTCGAAGTTGTAGAAGTAGTGAGACGTTTCACGATCACGCTGACGCTGCTGCATGATTGTGACAGGCACCATAGCCAGACTACCACCGCTGGGGGGAGGAGGCGCCTGCATCTTAATACATGTTCCCGTTCACTCGCCATCGTTGCCATCGGGAAACTGACTGTTCAGACCACGTCACTGGCGCGCTCTACTGCTGTTGCTAGCGACGGGCGAAAATCGGCGTCTGTGTGGGGGCAGTGGTCGCACACAGCTTACCCTGTGTATTTTTTCGTTACCCTATTATTTTTCAGTATGAACTATTGTAGTTCCACACTTCAAAAGCGAAAGCAGCAGGGACAGCTGCGCTTGCCACGTAGATGCACTGCTGGCACTAAGACGCAGCACATTGTAACAACTGCAGTGGCTTGGTGCGTTCGTAGACACTCTCCTCTAACATCATTTGTACTCTATTGTCATGAAACTTGCGGGATTTGGCAAAATTTTGAGTAATGCAGCACTAGGAGATAATAGTCAGTGTTGCAAGTTCGTTATATCAGTCAACTGCTGCAGCATATTCGTTACATAGAGTTTTCAAATGCATGAACTTCAATGGAAGCAGTGTTGGGGAAGGAAAAAACTCTAATATTGATGAATTCACTACATGCAGGTTCGTTACGTAGAAGTTTACCGGAAACTATTTTAATTTGTGCTTAGAGTTCTTGTGGCATCCGGCAGTTGACTAGTGTAATGCTTGTTGTATTTTCCAAGTAGACTGACAGTGGGTGTAACCAGTTTGAGCTTTGGGAATCGGGAGTTATTCTTTGAGGACGCACAGGCAACAACAGCAACAGCCAAGCGGTCCCGGTCTAGAGACCCCAGTCAGTGGGGTGACACTCCTGTAGATGCAGTGGGGTGGAAAAATCGCCGATGACACTAGCAGCTCCTGCTTTTTGGCGGTAAACACTGGGATTGCTAAAATGCATTCATACTCACCCGAGAGTAGAAAAAGATAGTTAGTGCATTAAATTGCTTATATTTGGCGATTATCAGCGGAGCAATGTGTATGACCGTTAAAGATCTTAAATTTCACTGGCATTTGAAACATATTGATGCTCGCTTCAATATTGCGCAACCCACTCTTGCCGCAGCAAGCCAATCCAATCCAATATGCTGCATTCGGAGGCGTTTGGAAGGCTTGCTTAAGCAGCTACGGAAGCAGGAAAAGATTGAACCTGTTCCCAGCACTGCCACTGATGCTAGACAGAAAAAAAAATGTGGCGGTGCCTTACGTTCACCACGTATCACATAACATAAAGAGGATAACAAGAAAATTTTGTGTAGACGTCGTTTTCACAGCACCTCGAAAACTGTCAAGTCTTTGCGCACTGATGAGCCAAAGCCATGAAAAACCTGCTTGTAACGTCAAACATGTAACTAAGTTTGTTGCTTGCAAAGTAGGTGTTGTATATGAAGTCCTTCTAAGCTGTGGCCGCGTCTATATAAGCCAGACAGGCCGATATCTTAATGAGCGCTTAAGAGAACACGCTTCATCCTTTAAATCATCCTAATCTAACAACCTGCCTAAGCATTGTTTGAGCTGCAAATGCCATCCACTTTTCGGATAAACGAAAGTTGTTGGCCGTTCTAAAGGACAGCTAGCAAGAGAGCTTCTTGAGGCATCATGTATTCATAGGTTAGGAACTGACAAGTGCATAAGTGAAACGTCAGCTGTTCTGTTGAAAAAGGAAGCTTTGTTTCTAAATGCTGTGTAATTTCTTTCATATGCTTCCAGTATTTTTTTCAATTGTTTTATCTGTCTTCGAGGTGGCCCTAGATTATCTTGGTTCAGTTTGGATTATCTATCCCCTTCATCCAAATTCAGTGCATACAATTTCTTTCGCTTCCAATTTCAGTTGTAAGTTAGCGCGTCCTGTGTGCCTATCTTGTCTTGTCCTCGTCTGTCTCGAGCTAGGCCTCTCTGTAAATCACGTCCTACCAACTGGCCCAAAACTTCACTTTGCCCTTAGTAGCTGGTACTGTCACACAGCTTCTTAACACAACACTAGCGCATCAAGTTGCTTCTTTTCACTTTCAACAAGATTCCTTAACGGCCCGCGGTAGCTTGAGGTAGCCGCGCACGCTCTCTCCGTCGGTGTTTAAAATGGATGGGAGGAAGTGTATGTCACGTGGGCAGATAATTTTTTCCCAACTAATTGCTTTCAACTGCTATGTGGTTCGTTTAGAAATTAACCTGTGAACATAAATGTATTGTGCCCCATACTTGTGCATTTTAGGAAATATTTGTATTAGGCCCAGCGCAAGCTGCGTTTTGCCTCTGGTCCCAGTGCGCTGGCATTGTCGCGGCTGCGGCTCCTATTAGCACGGACTCGCAACATGCCACCACCCTGCGCCATGCAGTCACATCAATCCCTTTCCAAAACTCTCAAGCATTTTAACACCAGCACCATGAAACATTTAAAAATTGTCAACAGGGGGTGAAATTTAATTGCACTGAAGCAACCTTTTTCTTATTAATTTCGCATTTTTATTTGCTTTTATTTCACTGAATTTTTTTTTTCATATGTTGTTGCAAAAAGGGATCATTATTGGGGAAATCCTTGAACCTCATAACATTTTTCGAGCATAATTTTTTTATGCCTGCACATTAAATCTGCCCTCACCTGTCAGTTTAGGTTACACTTGTTTATCAGGGTGTTTGAAGGGTATTAATGAACTTATATCTGAACACCATACCTAAATAGCATTGTCAGTCGAGGCACTCTGTATAACATGGTTCACATAAATAGTAGCTGGCCAGAGTCTCGTGTGCTGTTCGATTTGACCTTCATCAGCCCAACTCTGCGGCTACGCCGCTTTTGTCTGGCCCGTTTCCTTGGTTGCGTGAGGCATTGGCCTAATGACTTGGTTTACAAATGATTTCACAAACGTTGACACTTGTAAACAGCGTGATAGGAAACGTGGGTTCCTGTCTCACAGTTCGGTCCACCTGGAGGATACAGTGTTTGACCGTGACGTGGAGAAGGCCTTCATGAAGTTCAGCCAGCAGATGTTTGAGGAGAAGACCAAGCCTAGCCTTTTGGTGTCCAACCAGGTTGGCAACATGTACACGCCTTCCCTCTACTCCTGCCTCGCATCCTACATCGCCAGGTAAGCATCCTCTGGCAGTGTGACTGAGGAGAGGGCTTCACTTAGTATTGTTATGGTTGGAGCGTTTGGAGTGGTGCTGCGACTGAACTGAATGGGGCAACAAACTGGAGGCAAACCTGTGGTGAAACTTCTGTACACAGAAACTTCTGTAAACAAACACAGCATTCAACGCTACCTAAGGTACGGAAGTAGTACGCTGCAAAAAACAAACAAAACATATCACGTCTCCTCGCGTCGTAGCCCAGTGGTACAAAGTGCGGGCAGATTGTTGGTTTTATGAGGGGCGGAAATTCGACTCTCTAGCAGTGTTTTCTTTTAGAGCTTCTTTTTTTAAAGAATTACTGTGTAGAAAGTCAAAATCAATGCAAGCTATACATAACAGCCAGTTTTTCATCAAACTGGAATGACTGCTTTGAAGAACGCAGCAGTATTTATGTAAAAAAAAAAAGATTTGGCATTCGCCATACAATAATGCGAGTTGCACGGCGTTGTCTGATGCTGTCATACTTCGACTGCGAGAACTGGATATTCTCACCTTGCGAGTTCTTTTTTTGTGTGTGATTTTATTCTGCCAACTCACCCCAAACACCTCGCATACAACTGCAAGAATTTCACGCTCATTTTTCTCGGGGAAACAGTCCTTTATGCTAGCTTGAGTCACCCACTTGCAGCCTTTTGAAATTATCGTAGACTTCAGCTTGGAAAGGAGGGGAGCAGGAGTTGTTTTTGAAGTTGCAGTGGGCAAAAGAAAAGCGCAACCGAGTAGGAAATAGCGACGCCATTTTCAGACTCAAAACCCAAAGAAAAGCAGAAAGCTAAGGCGCTCTGTTTTAGAGAGTGTAAAACAAAAAGCAACCTTTTTTAATAACAGCACTTGTATTGTGATAATGCAATATCGACAAACATTTACGTTAATTTTAATTTCATTACTATTTTTATTTTCTACACTCTACATTACGATGCGGACGAAAAGCGTGAACAGGCACCTCGGCCTTGGCTTTATCAACTGCTGTGTATGAAACGGAGTGTAGGTCTAGCTCTATGTGGGCCTTTGAAATTGTATAATTAGGAGCAGGGGTCATGTTCTTTGAAAACTGTTCTCTTAATATTAATGCTAGGTGTATGGAAATTGTACTGATAGGGCTTGCTCTTTCTTCAAATCTGTTCTTATTCCTAAGATAGCCTGAAGATTTCTTGTTCTAAATGCTATGCATAAATTTAAAAAGCATCCTTGAGGTGTGATGGAAAAGGCAGTAATAAACATGACAGAGCAGCGTAATATTCCGTTCTCTCTTGAACGCCCCACTGTGTATATATGAGCAAATTGTCATTCTGTTGTCACGGTCTATTTTGAGACATTGTTATGTCTGGTGTGGTATTTTCATTTGCTGATGCGTGAATATTTAAAAACAAGTTCGTGCCTTAGAAAACATCACAGTTGCATTAATACCTAGATAACTGCATATTCCCATCAGAGGTTTTGTGCCAAATTTGGTCTTGGTGGGACTTTCAAAGAACAGACGAAACATTGTGCACAGAGCCATGTTTGGCACAAAATAACTTAAGGCAGACACACATATTATGGTGAGGCTACCCAAAAGTAATGGAAAATAATATGCCTCTGCAGTTGAAGTGGTAAAAAGGTTCAATGAGGGTACTCGGTTCTCGCGGTGGTGAAAAGGTCTTTTTATTGTTATTATCTCACCCTGCCGTGGTGGTGCAGTAGTTAGGGCGCTCGGCTACTGTGCCCAAGGATGCGGGATCAAATACTGGCCGGTATAGCCACTTTTCGATGGAGGCGAAAAGCAAGGCACTATTTGCTGTACGATGTCGGTGTACGTTAAAGAACGCCAGGTGGTCTAAATTTCCAAAGCCCTCCACTATGGCATCTCTCATAGCCTGAGTCACTTTGAGACATTAAACCCCACAAACCAAAACCAAACCATTACTATTTGCTGGGAGTATGAAATTCAACAAAGCCAGTCTTGGGGAGAAAAAGCATAGGCCTATCAGCTTGCACAAGCCACATTTGGAGTGGTGTTAAGATTTGACACAAAATGGGTCAGATCAGCACCTCTCATAGCTGCTGTGAATGGTTTAACTGAGTTTCGTAGCAAAATACCTATTGTTTCTGGCTGTTGGTATTTTTTATATGCCTGAAATATGCCCTTGTTGTCCCTTTAAAATATTTTGCCTTAATAGAGTATATACTGCAACGACATGGTTTATAATATGGAAAGTTTCCTAACTCTATTAGATGTCTAAGAAAAAGTCATATTTTTTATAGCTGCCAGGAAAGTTCTCTCCTTTTTGATTGCTTGTTCTCTGTAATAATTTATGCCAAGTTGTGCGATGGGAATTGTGGCGGGCAGCCATGGCGGCATCTCATCATGAACTACCATCTACATGATGGTAACTTCCCATTATAACATCCGTCAATCAAAGCTTGACGTGCGAGGTAGGAGATAGCACCGAGATGCTGACTGCTAACCTGTTCTTCCCACATCTGACATAGAGACAAAGTGACACTTTTCCTCCTTCCTTCTCTCGCTCGTGCACGACAGCTTCTCGGTGTCCCAGCTGGCGGGCAAGCGCATTGGCATGTTCTCGTACGGCTCTGGCCTGGCGGCCACCCTGTTCAGCCTGTGTGTGACGACTGACGTTGGGCCAAACTCACCACTTCACGATCTGCATGCCAGCCTGGTCGACCTGCGAGCCCGCCTTGCCCAGCGTCGCAAGGTGGCCCCGCCAGAATTTGCCCTCATCATGAAGCTGCGGGAGGAGACCCATCATCAAGGTAGTGCCCTGTCTCCCGCTATGCTGTCATGTGCTTTTGGCAACAACAGCTGTGATAGCCTTCACTTTTTGCCTCACCAGTTGGGGGTATAGTCTTCACTTTTTGCCTCACCAGTTGGGGGTATAGTCTTCATTTTTTGCCTCACCAGTTGGGGTAACCAGTTGGCGGTACCACGTGGGCACCAAATTAACGCCAGTCATCTCCCCTCAGCTGGGTTAGCAAGGACAAAAGAGCCTAGCACACAGTTGCCATGATAGGTGTGCATGCCAAAGCACCCTCGGATCGCTTGTCACGGGGAGCAGTGCACAACATGCGAACCGATCCAGTGGTAACCGAGGAGCAGGAGAGGATGATCGCTAGTCGTAGTGGGGGAAGCATCATTGTAGTGTCTCATGGCCACGTGTTTGACATGATGTCACACAGCCACAGAAGTGAGTTGTAACTGGCATGACAAAGTGCCCGCTGCCTACTTGTTACTGTGTTCTAGCGGTAGACCTGCCGATGTTTAGCAATCAGTTTGTCATAGATACTGTACTGTATAGTGATAACACGGATTTGCAGCTATGATGGTGTTTAATCATGGGGAACGTGAAGTGTGCCGTGAATCGGAGCGTACCAAACTCAAAAGAAGGCTGAGTACTCAAGTGAGTGCAGAGAGGCTGAATGAGTCTGTGAGATGGCTTGCCACTACAGACCTCTGTCACTGATGCTAATTGGCTTTCACTAAATAGTGCACTAAGCCGCTTAGCTTAGCTTATCTGTATGCACTCTGTTAGCTCTGTATGGTTTTCTTTTTTTTTTTTTTTTTTTTTTTTTTGCTGTTATTATTATTTTATTTTTTTGCAACAGCGTTAGCTATAAAGGGGACTTATGATAAGGAAGGGCTGGTTCCAAGCCATCGGCGTGGCACCGTGGAAGACGAAGACGAGGAAGGAAAAGTAGGAGAGAAAGAAGAAAAAAAAAGGAAAAAAAAATTAAACAAAGAAGAAAAGATGTAAACGAAGAAGAAATAGAAGTAGTAGTGACGGCGCCACATTAAATCCAGGTGTCCGCAGAAAAATTCCCTGCAACCTCACAGCTTTCACTCTATCACTAGGTTCATGCCATGCTTACCTCCACAAATTTTTTTTCTGTCGAGTCCCAAAGTCTGTACAGAACATCTGTGGGGACGAGAAAAGATAGAATGCAGGATGCTTTTAATGAGGCCGTGCACATTTCAGCAGTTTGTTTTCCCTCTCTTTCTTTTTTCTTTTTTTGTGAGGATGTTTGAAGAAAGCTTGGGCAAACTCTTAGCACAGCATAGAATCGGCTTTGAGCATAGGCCAAACACTTTTATTTTACAGCTTTGTGTCTGCTTGTGTTACACCTTCAACTTTCTCTTCTTCTAGCTTTATATGCTTTTGTTTGCTCTACGCTGCTTAGGCATCCAAGAAAGTCCGGTGTAATCCGCAAGAAACCACAAGTGCTACTGTTAAGTTGGAAACTGAGGCCGTCCTTTTCATTGTAAAAGAGCTCTTTTCTCGGAACAAGCAGCTGTTACATGTGTTACTACTAGGAGTTGTTCTATTCTCTGACCAGCAGTAAATAAGGCACATATTGGTTACTTGCATAATGAGCCTAATTTTTTTTTTATTGAAAGTTGAAGGGGAAGGGCCATCACATGGGCAGAAGTAGTAAGTTGTTTGTATGACTCAAAATTTCGTATCTTGCACCTGTCTTTTATGTACATCCTTCCCTCCATCGTGCATATAAGTGAGCTGTTGGTCACAGTTGTTTTATCAATTTTTTCAAAAGGTGCTTGGTGTTATGTGGGTACGATATGACAATTTTGTGACAGTGGACAGCGCCAGCGAGTTGCAGTGAAGTAAAGCAAACATGCTGAACACTGGTCCTGATGTTCAGGTGAATGTTCAGGTGAGGTTAAAAACGACTCTCTGGACTGTCAGTGGTGTGTAACACAAGCGTGCAAGTTTTAGCTGCGGTGTGAGAGGGTTTAAACATTTCTTGATCTCGAGCTCACCAAATCTGGCGTCTGAAGGTTACGTATTCTCCGCAGTGTTTCAGTGTAAGGGATGATTTATAACATTCTGGTTAAACTGCTATGCTCCTGCCCAATGCTCAAGTGCTCGCTGGCTTTCTAAGCGTACACTGGTATGGCAAAGTCAGGTGTGCAATAGCTTTCCAACTGCGTCACTACTGCAGGAGCTCTCGTCAGAAGAGAAACACGGAGAGAAACATGTGAATAACGCTATCGGCGCACTGCCATGGTATACACTGCACATGATGCACAACTGAGGAACGCTTTATTTAAAAAGTTAGCTCGCAACGATTCTCCGCAATTCGTTATAGCAGTAAACACTCTATTGAAATTTTAAAAAAATTTAAAGTATAAGAAGAACAGGAAGCATCAGCCACTCTTCAGCGCTGATCACCTGTACGTCGGATGATGAAAAGAAGTGAGAAAAGGTTTGAGAAGCACGGAGGCCCTGCTTACAACCTGTCGGGATTGTCGCTAAAGCTTCATGGAGGAATCGCGTTCTTCGGAACCCCAAGCGATCAGACAAGCTCTAGATCGGTACCTATAACTGTCAAAACAGGAAGACATGACTGTGAATTGTTCTTTTCTTTCAAACAACAGCTACTGCTTTAGCATTCTCAATAAGGCGGAAACTTGGGCGAGTTGGAAAGCATTTGAACTCATCTTTTCTAGCGCTTCTTTAACACACAAGGGACATTAGATAAAGGAGGAACACATAACAGGAAGGACGCTAGTCTTCAACTGTCGTTTATTGAAGCAACATGTCATATATACGATCTCAAAGTGCACATCACACATGCATAGTGAGGGTGCCACGCTTATGATACGATAGCTCTTTATCAGATAAATACACAGATGGAGTGCTGACACAGTTTTGGCCTTCTTTATTTATACATAGGGCTTCCACAATTTTCCTTTCTGATTGAGCCTTATTGGTTGCTAGTACACGCGTGTTCTGAAGGATCGGTGTGCAGGGTACGGGGTTAGGGTCGCCGGGGTGTTTTTTGATGAGGCACCGCTTGCAGTGATCAGCGAGATTCCCCCCAGCTGATATCAATATTGTCAACATTGCATCCCTGAAAGCATGGCGTTGCAAAACCTTTGCCTAAAGAACGCTGGGTTTTCTGAAGAAACCATTACATCTGTGGCTGAAAAGCTACTGAAAGAAGTGAGAATCGGACGGCGACAAAACCGTGAAGATCCCCATCGGCGTGCTCGACTTGTGGCTTTGCCCTATGTGCACAACGTGTCGCACCGTTTAAAAAAGTTGGCAAAAAAGTGCAGCGTCGATCTTGTATTGACTGCCCCAAGAAAGCTTGTGCGGCTGTGCCCTCTTGTGAACGGTGCGGCAAGACAGCGGATTTGTGCTAAAAAGCATCAAACGCAGTTCGTCCCGTGCAAAGTCGGTGTCGTGTATGAAATCCCACTCACTTGTGGCAAGGTTTATATTGGACAGTCAAGTCGATGCTTAAATGAAAGGCTGAGAGAGCATCGTTCGGCTGCGGGATCGATATCAGCTGGGGGGAATCTCGCTGATTACTGCAAGCGGTGCCTCATCAAAAAACACCCCGGCGACCCTAACCCCGTACCCTGCACACCGATCCTTCAGAACGCGCGTACTAGCAACCAATAAGGCTCAATCAGAAAGGGAAATTGTGGAAGCCCTATGTATAAATAAAGAAGGCCAAAACTGTGTCAGCACTCCATCTGTGTATTTATCTGATAAAGAGCTATCGTACCTTAAGCGTGGCACTCTCACTACGCATGTGTGATGTGCACTTTGAGATCGTATATATGACATGTTGCTTCAATAAACGACAGTTGAAGACTAGCGTCCGTCCTGTTCTTATGTGTTCCTCCTTCATCTAATGTCCCTTGTGTGTTAAAGAAGCGCTAGAAAAGATGAGTTCAAATACTTTAGCATTCTCGTCGCACACCAGCAACTGCTCTTTGAGTTAATCTGTCTTCATATCGGCTCTCAATATAATAGGACCCCTAGGCCACCCAGGCTTATTCATACGGCTTGGTTGAAACAGGCCTTTATATGTGTGCTGGTAATCTGCGCTATCGTGTCATATCCTTAAAGGAGGAGCATAAGTAAGTGTCCCCAATAATTTATTTGATTTCGGAAGTACAGTTAGGTATGAAGTGTGTAGATTGCATTTGTATCAGTCTCATGGGCGGGTCCACTTCACTGTCAGATTAGAGTCAGCCGGGGCAGCTGCCACTGCTGGCATCACTTATTTCTTGTTTCCTCAAATGAAGTGAACCGAGCATCATGTTTGTTTCTGACTTCTCCACAGCACCATACACGCCAGTGGGCGCCCTGGATGACCTTTTCCCGGGCTCCTGGTACCTGGCGTCGGTTGACAGCATGCACAGGCGACACTACCAGCGCCTGCCACTTGCGAGTACCAACGGCAAAGCCCCCGTGGCAACCACACTCAAGGTGGATTACCGCTTATCCCAAGTCTCAAAGCGGATTTTGTCAACATTTGAGGCATCGAGTGCAAATATACCACGGCCTCGAGAGAGGTGGACAGGGCACAAGCTAGGCTCTGTTTAGCTTGTCTCTCACATTCCTTCCTTGTGTCCAATGTCTTGTTATCATTTGCATGCCTAGCTTGTGCTTGTTGGCCCCACCGGGATGACGCAGTGGTTAGGGCACTCGACTGTTATGCCCAAGGACGCGGAATCGAATCCTGGCAGCGGCGGCCGCTTTTCATTGGAGACAGAAAGCAGGGCACCCGTGTGCTGTGCGATGTCGGTGCATGTTAAAGAACCCCTAGGTGGTTGAAATTCCCAGAGCTCTCCACTACGCCGTCTCTCGTAGCCTGAGTCACTTTGGGACGTTAAACCTCGTAAACCAAACTATTCCAAATCTAGCTTGTCTTGCCATCCCTCTTCTATCCATGTCTTTTGCACGAAGTGCCTCAAAAGCCAAAACAACATACTTGTGCAACAACAACATGCCGGCATAAAAGCGACGATTTCGTTAATAGCGCCTCCCTCGGACGCACCGAGCGACGAATCGCACTGCTCGCTGCATGCCTTAGTCGTTCCTAGGCCTAGCTGGTTTCACATCAGTGATGCAGTGGACGGCGCTAATGCTGTAACAAAGGGCTAATGCTGTAACAAAGGTTCCAGTATCGTCACTGCTATGCTCGGAAGCCCATCTAATAATGAAGTAAAGATAAGCTCGATTTGCGCGAAGCCTTCAGCAGCGCTGCTAGCAGACGACAGGTGATTGCACCGGGCAGCAGCAGCTGTGTGGCTGCGGGAAAACTCTTCTATTCAGTTATCACTTGTAACAGCACTTCAGTATTGGCCAATATGTTCACAGTTTTGCTCATTAATGACAGTCCTGTACCCAAGGGCTTTTTATGCACGCAAAAAAACAATACTAAAGAATTTTTTCCCACCCCGGCAGCCAACACAGGCCACCTTGGCTCAGTGCTGGCAGGCCAGCGTGGCCTGGTCGGCAGCGTCTTGAGGCGCTGAAAGATCCATTTTGCGTCACCATGAGATTTGAATTCTGCGCTCGCATCAGCTGTTGTCATCCGCCTGTGCGTTTGCTGTACGAGGCCCATCGTTGGCATACACGGAGTAATCTTCCACAAAGTGTGAGCCGTTGGGTGGACTGTGTTCAACTCTTGCAATGTTTTCATTGGCCACTGCAGAGTGATGAAGGTTTGTCTCGCAAAAGCAGAGAGTATGGGCTTGTTTTTATTGCCATGGGCTTGATTTTCGGCTGTATTGGCTGTCACTAACACCTTTTATTTGCGATAACCCAATAAACAAAATAAAAGCAAGAACGGCATTTTCTAAAAAGCACTCGAGTGCACCTTTAAGCCCTACGAATCCAACCAAACCATTTTGAAAATTCTTGCTTTTCTGTTCAACCTATTTATTGTGGGTATTCGAAATATTTGCCTCCCACCGAGAACCCACTAGGCCTAAGAACTACAGCACTGGTGACTGTAAATAATTATAGTTAAAATAATTTGCACATAAATGTTTGCATTGCATGCTAGCTTTTGTTCTGGGTATTGGTGGAATATTAACCCTGTAACACCCAGACATTGAGGATGGTGGATAAAAGTTGAAAAAAAAAAAAAAAGGAGGGGGGGGGGGAAGGGGGGATAAAGGATGAGAAAAAAAAAAGGTTGCATGTAATTGGCTGATTTTAATTACAGCTGAATGTTCGTCCATCTGCAAAAGCAGCATTATGGCCACACGAGCTTTAGGCAGTTCTGGCGTTATGGTTTGCTTTTGGATGAATGTCTTATTGTTAGCTTTGTGTATCTCTGGTAACTTACACTTCGGTCTTGCTTTATTAATGAGCATGTCAGAGAAGACATGCTCCAGGTATGCTGGCAGTTCATAGTTATGTCAGCTGAAGTGAGCATTTTTCTTTTCACGCTCTGTCACATTCGATGCGCCTGTCATTGCAAGATTAAAAGGTTTTTTTACATTTCTGACCTGGCTACTGAACATCTCGCTTCTCTTTCAGGAATTCAACAGCAGCGAGGTCACCACTAACGGTCAAGCCATTGCTCACGAAACCTAGCAGTGCGTGCAACAACTTTTTCGGCAAGGACCGTCCGTGTGCTTCACTGCCTGTCTCTCTCCCCCTTGTTGTCCTCCTTTCCTTTCGCTCGGTTCTTGTTATTCGTTCCCCTTAACGTCGGTTAGCCACATTTTGTTTTTCCTCATCTCACCTTTAATCCACCTTGTTTTAACATCGTAGAAACGATTTTTTATTTTTTTTTTTCTGAACATTTCGTTACATGCTGAGCAAAGTACTCCTGCGAGCCTTCAAACAAACAGTGTTGTGTCATGACAGCCGTGAGTGTATGTCGTGACGATTCTGGCAGAATTTTTTTTCTTGCTGTTTCTAAATGGAATGCCAGCGCGTTGTATTGAACTCAGCCTCAATTTGTGCTGCTGTACGCATCTTACAAGGAGCGTGCAACAATCCATAGTGGCCTTGGATGACGGAAGTTTTGGAAGCATTGTATCCTTTAAGTGAAAGGAAAGAAGGAAAGGGTAACAGAGCCGTGACGTTTGTGCATTTTGCGTGTTGGCTTCTTCGTAGAAGACGTCGTCGTGCGCATTGCAGTCATGTGCAATGTGTGAAGCCGGTAGTAAGAAAACAGATTTCAGTGTACATAAGTCGTCTTTCCTCACCCTTTTAGCCTCCACACGGAGAGGACAGTTCTCTTTGATAGCTTGTTTTCTTTCGTTGTTTTTTTTTTCATACTGCCTGCCTGCGAACAAAATGCAGATTGTTGCAATGGTGGCGTGAATAGCGCTATTAAATTGAACGGAAAACAGCAATTGTAAGGTGCGGCAAGTTGTTGGTTTTTTTTTCCTTGGCAAGGACTCGCTGTATAGTTGCCGATTATGGCTCGACTCATTCTGTCAGGATTGTGTGTTGCACTTTGCAGTGGTTTCAAACCTATCGTGTTGCACATAATTGTGACTGCCAATGTCCGGGTTCTGCCTATCGCACACAAAAAATAAGCATGACTGTGAAGGAACCCTAGTGTTGTCACGCTTATGTTATTAGAAAAAGAAATTTGATATAGTTATGATATAATGATCGTTTGCTGCACTTTGCGTAGGAGACAGTATGTGAGAGTGTGTTTTTCATTAACGCATTACCGCTAAGCACATGTGGAGGTGTTTTTCTGTATTTATTCTGCTTCCTAGAGAGCACATCTTAATGGTATTTTCTTGTTTGGTACATGGGTTATAATATTTTACATATTTTAGCAGAGCACTGTGACGTGCAGCTTTATTGAGGTTATTACTGTTGGTCAATCAATTAAGACTGAGATGACTTCAATATTTGAGTATAAATTTTATACAAATGAATTTAATAGTGAAGAGAAGTCTTCTTTTATGCTGGAAGAGTGGATATGCAGTGGTATCCTGTTATTGTTGATTATTTTTTTGTATGACCTTTGATTGTAACCAATACTTCCAAGAAGATACCTTTGAACTGTGATGCAAGGCGCAGCTTGTAATGACAAATAAAGGTTGTAATTATCTTTTTATTTACTTGGCATTTTATTTTGTCTTCGTTGTTTGGTTGTTCAATTCACATTCACATTCACATTTATAACACAAAAATGTGCTAGAACTAGGGAAGACCCTCTGGAATTATAAGAATGATGACTATAATGATGACTATGATGATATATAATTTGAGACAGCTTTGTAAAAATTAGGAGGGTCTCATCGAAAGTGTTTATTTTTAGCTGTTTTGCATTACACAGTATAGTTGACCTGCCATAGTGGTGCAGCGGTTACGGTGCTCAATTGCCGTGCCCGAGGATGCAGGATTGAATCCCGGCCACGGCGAAAGACAAGGTGCCTTGTGTGCTGTGCGATGTCGGTGCATGTTAAAGAACCTTAGGAGGTCGAAATTTCCGGAGCCCTCCACTACCACATCGCTCATAGCCTGAGTCACTTTGAGACGTTAAACACTATAAAATCGCACCAAACAGTATAATTGAAGTGGACCAAAAATGACGTCTGGGACTACTGTTATAACACTCGTACCTCTTATATACTCAATGCGCCTAACAACATTATTGCATTAGTGTTGCTGCAGAGTTTGTTGTTCCATAAGTGACTTTCTGAAAGCGTTGTTTAGGCGCTCATTTGCTGTCTGTTAATTACCTGCATCATAATTTAAACTCTTTAGACCAGTGCTTGCCTCTGCTGATAGGATGTGGTTGGGGATGCAGGGTTATTGCACCTAGCAAATGTATGAGAACAATGGTTTTGTAATGGAGGGGAGCCATTGGCAGATGTAAACCAGTTAGCAAAATTATCTGTCCTAGTTGGCACCAGTTCTGCAAGCTAAAGCAGTGTTAGCAGTGAATGCTTTGTCAAATTACAGATTTTATATACCGATTTTATATTTAAGGGTGTTGAGAAGGTTCAGTTGTCAAGAAAAGAAAAGATGCAGGGATTGTCCCTTCTGATCAACACTGACTGTGCCCCTAAGGTGAGCGGAGAGAGGCGAGGCAATAGATCAGCTGGGGATACTCTCTTGAGCGTGGACCGGAAGTCTGCTGCAGTGGCCAAGTGGTTAAAAAGCACGGCTGCTCCTCAGGTGGTGAAAATTACTTCCCGGCCCTCCAATATGGCACCGGTCTTTCCGCTTTCACTCCCATCTTCCTCCTTCTAGTTCAGGTGTACGCCCGTCCAGAAGCTAGAATACTGCGCCCCCGCCGCGGTTGTGCAGTGGATACAATGCTTGACTACTGTGCTAGAGTACCGCAGGTTCGAACCCGACGGCTGGTGGCTGCATTTCGATGCGAGGTGAAATGGAGAGGTGCGCTGTGCGATTGTGCGTTAAAGATCCCCAGGTGGTCGAAATTACTTCCCTGCCCTCCACTATGGCACCGGTGGTGGGGGTGGTGGTAATAACTTTATTATAACAACTTTATTATAACCTATGTTATAACAGAGGAGTTTGGGGCATGCATGCCCCTGGGCCCCCGCATGGCCCCACTATACTCAAACGTTCATGTTCCTATGGTTCGTGATGTCGGTAGCCCAGTCTGTGGCGATCTGCCGAACCTGGTCCTCAGAGTGCAGCAGGGTCTCCCAGTCCTCTCAGGTGGTAAGGGGCTCTAGACCCCGCGGGGGATCGAGGATCCGCCGGGCATTGGAACAGGATGTGGGGGAGCGTGGCAGTGGGGTTGTTGCAAAGGGTGCAGGAGGGATCGATGAGGGATATGTACACCCGTGGATAAAAGTGGGATATACTCCATGCGAACCGCAACGATCGCATTTTTTCAGTGCAAAAGAATGTTATAAAATTGCTTGAACAAGATGGCAAGTATATCAAGAAGGGTACGATATGCATATCTCAGAAATAACTGCTTCCCTGTTGGAAAAATCTGCCGGGCAGTTTTCTCGCAGCCCGTGGAGTATACCACTTTTGTTCACAGGTGTACATATGTCTAAATTATTGCATGCGCTGTTCGTTGTAAGTGCCACTGCCATATATACTAAGTGCCAATCTCTCAACGCCAAACCGCCAAGTAAAACCATGCCAAACGGCATTCGCACGTCTTAGTCGGTTTAAGCGGAGTTAAACTCTGGATAGCTTAACTTGCACCGACATCGCAGAGCACACTCAAGCGTCTAGCATTTCACCCCCCCAAAAAACTCTGCCTCCGTGGCCAGGATTGAGCCACCGTGACTGATATGTTTAATTGAAGGCTCCGCTAAAAGCAACAGAAAATTGAAATTGGTTTAGAGTGAAGCAAAGAGCAGAGTGAAGAGAGAAAAACTTTCTCTCTCTCTCTTCTCATCACTGACTATCAGAAATTATTTGCAATGCTGTACCTGTAATCATGTGACTTGACCGCAAACGAATCTGAGATCAAGCGTTGCAGAAACTAACAAAAACCGGCAAATGTAAGTAGTAAAGAGATATAATTGCTCTTAAAATGACAGTACAACTGTGTGGGTGAAAAGATGGAAAACTGATTTCTTTAAAAATGTTATTCCATGACACCATGGCAAATGAATTGTACGCTACATTCTTAAAGGGCCACTGTCCAGGGAAGGCCCTTTTAAGCAAAGGAGCCCAGTGTTTCGATCAGATACCGGAGATAGTGTGTGCAAAATGCTACAGTGACACGCGCGCCGCAAAGCATCGAAAATACAATTCAAAGCTCTCTCATGCTCTCCTTTGGGAAGCCAGCTTCCCCGTTTCCTGCGCTGGCCCGACGGGCCACAGTAATGACGTACGTACCGCGAAAGACGTCCATTGGTCTGTCTCGCTGACTGACGGGAGAAGGATGAGTGTCTACCGCTCGCTGCGCGCTTTTCCCTCGCCACGGCCAGACTGAATCCAGCAGCGCGCGCTTCCTCGGTCGGTTTTTTTTTTTTTTTCTTTTTCTTTTTTTCGCGCTCGCGGAGTGCCACGCCCCACCTCCCGCCAAACGTGGAGGAGGAAGGAGAATTTGTCTTGCGGAAGCTAGACGACCTCAGGCAGGAGAGTGAAAAACCTTTGCGAGGGAACGGAAGGCGAGAAGCATGACAGAATCGGGTGATTGCGGTGGCTGTAACTGCGTTATTAGTTACTCTTTTCAAAAACATCTTGCGGCCTTGCGTTCTAGGGGCGAAGTCTCACAGTCACCGGGGAAGAAAATATTTTCGATCGGAGGGTGGACAGTGGGCCTTTAAGAATAATTTTCAAAAGCGAATCAACTCAGTTACACCGCAGACGGGGACAAAAAACAAATACTATAATACCATAAGAAGTGTACTGTAAGCAAGTACATGCACAATCATATATGTGTATATATATATGTGTATATATATATATATATATATATATATATATATATATATATATATATATATATATGGTTGGCTTCAGCGATATATATATCGCTGACTGTTGGCTTCTTTCCTTCGTATATATATATAATTTGTTTGTTTGTTTTTTTTTGTTCACTGGGAGGAAACTAAGCTTCTGCAATGACAAAGCAAGCAAGCAAGCAACACTCCTAAGCCTATTATGTGAAAGGATCAAGACTCTCGTATACTGGATTTGAAGAACGACACTCCCATGTATTTTATTGAGAGAACGTATGCAACGCCCCATAAATAATAATAGTAAGAAAAAAAAACATGAAGCTATCAGTACGGCTACTGCAGTGACGAGACCGAAGGAACACAGCCGGCCAGCCTGGTAACGCTGTGTGTGTGTATTGGTTCTCAGAACAAATAAAGAAAGTAAAAGGAAGAAAGGCTCTTGCAAATTTACAACAGTTGTCTTGTAATTTTGAAAATATGTTGCAGGTTTAGTCTCGTTTCTTCCCCTAACATCTCGATTAATCCCAGGAATAAACGAAACTGGTCATATATGTAAGCCACCTATATAATTATCTTGCAACAAACAGCTTTTAATTGCTTTCAGTTGTCGATTGCATTCTGTTTAAACATTGAGCTTAATGCATTTTCAGCAGAGTACATGTGCTGTGCGCATCTATGCCACTGGAGCTGTGTGGATGCAGACATCGCTGCAGAGGTTCACAGGAAAGGAAAAGCGCTGTATGTCACACGTGTTCTGTGGACGCCTGAACCGCGCAGTAAAGGGAAGGAAGGAAGGTGGGGGTGAAAGTGGAGAGAGATAGAGAAAGAGGTGCCGGAGTGGAGGGATTCGGAGTAATTTCGATCCAAGGAGGTTATAAAAAAATTATTTCGACCACCTGGGGATCTTTAACGGGCACTCCCATGGCACAGCACACGGACTACGCCCTCCCTTTCGCCTTCATCGATCGAAACGCAGCTGCCACGGTGGTAGGGATCGAGCCCGGGAACTCCGGCGCAGTAGTCGGACAACAGTATTCTAGTTCACTAGTCGGCCTTTTTAACCGCTGCTCAATGGCAGCAGAACACACAGACCACGTTGCAAAAAAAAAAAAAAAAAAAAAAAAAAAAAAAAAAAAAAAAAAACGTTGCAGACGAAATTGCGGCCGACACTCTCGGACCGATTGCCCGATTGTTCCTAAATCGATTATTGAATTCACCAAAAATCTTTTCACAGATACTTACAAAAATTAATTTTAACGTGTACATTTTTATCACCAATAATTAAAATGTTACCCGTTAGTGCTATATTGAATTAATTTTGCCCAATCTTTGGTCCAATCAGCGTCCAGTGCCGCCATGTTTTCGTTTTTTAAACATGTGACTGGTCGCCGGCCGTTTTCAAACTGGCGTCGTCGTGAAAGCGGCATGCGCTGTGCAAAAATGTTCGTGTCAAGGTGACAGAAGTGCCTACGCTCCTTGTAATAGTCTTATTTCTCATTGAGAAGCAATCATGGGTGACTCACGAAATCGCCAGTATAGAGCTACGAGGCTGGTATGTATGCAATCTGTAACCGTCATAACCACTCGCGAATGAATAACGTTTTTTCCATCTTCTGCATACTCACGTCCGACTCCTCTGTTACGAGGCTGTCCGCGCAGTTTGCTAATGCCAAAGTTGCACAAGAGCTCACTGAACGCTGCTCGTTTTCTTTTATGGCAGCCAACCAACTTCAGATCTCTATCTAATTGTTTCCCTTTCGTCTCGTGTATGTTTTAGAACTTTATCTGAAGTCAGTTTCGTGTTTGATATATTGCACTAAACTGGCCTGACAAACATTCCCATTTTTGAAGGAACAGGAACAATTTTGTGACGTCGACGTGTGATCAGTTAATGAATGTAAACTTTGTGGGAATTCTGAGTTGCGCTAACCAGGCAAAGCTGCTCACTACAGCTGAACGTGGAGTGATGGGCAATTCCGCTTTTGATTCCATCCTCTCTGCGGCAATATTTTTCGAGTATGTAAACCTCGATTACGTAGAATGCTTAGAGCCAGTTGTATTGACGTGTTCGATTCGTGTTTTGCGAGCATGTTCCTTGGGAACTTTTCAGTGGAACAGTGTCATCAGGTCCTTTCGCGATGGCATGCCCAGAGGAAAGCACAGGCGCCACATGAGAACTTTTGACAACTGTTTCGTGGCCAGCGAAGCGATTTCATGGCTGCACGAGCACTTGCAAGGAGATCCAGACTTCGGGCCCGGTGTTACAAGGTTTGTGAGTTTAGCATTGACAGGATCGACCCATTAATGTGACCGTCGGTTGACCATGACATGACCCCACAGGTCATGGAACCAATGATTGTGGGTCATATGAAGTGTATGATGTCATTTCATACAGACAACTACAATATCTCAGGGGGATCTGGTTGCAACAGCTGAAGCTGTAAAAAAAAAAAAAAAAAAAAAAAAAAAAAATCGTGAAGCTTTCCTAGATTAAAAAAAAAAAGTGATGGCATCACTATCAACAATAGCTATAATGTCTGATTGCGTCACTATCAACAATAGCTATAATGTCTGTTTTCAGTTACAATTACCTTTTACAGACATTTTGCAGCATGTATGCATTGACAATATGTATCACTTCAATATATTGCTTCTAGTTTGTTTTTTTTTCTTTTTTCCTTCAAACTCTGAACTGTGACCTCATTTCAAGATATTCATTTTTTGTGCATTTTGTGTGTTTCTTACAATTCTTGCTGCATTTAGAATTTTCATGTATTTAATTGCTATCAATTGTTATTACAGTGTGTTTTTGCCCCCTCTCCCTTCCTTTCCCAATACTCTCGTTCAGAAGAAATAAATAAATTTCAGCCTCATCCTTTTGCAATATTCCAAATGCACCTTCAAGAAAATAAAATGTTTGGTGTGTCTTGGGCAAGGTGGCATTTGTCGACCTTATACATGTTGCAGGATATTTCTTGCTTATAGTACAGAAATACAGGCTTAGCTTTTTACCCTAAGAATGATACAAAAGCAAGGAACCAAAAGCCTGAAGACTGCTGTAGCAGCATCTGTGATTCACTGTGGATAGTATTAAGCAAGTAAATTAGTTTAGCAAGTGGTTGGGCAACAGCAAAAAATAAGCAGTAGCTAAAGGTAGCTGAAAAACATTTGCTTTGCAGAAATGTACAAACTCTAATCTGTCTTCTGAAGTTGCGCTGACGTCCGCATCTTTTGGTTCACATTTCAGGCAACAGACGATGCAGCTTCTGCAGAAGTTCTTGGAAAACAGGGTAATAGAAGCTGTGCGAAGCACCAAGCACAAAGTTATTCAAGATGACAAACAGTTGTTCAGGTGCGTTTCCTCATTGCAAAGTTCACCTGTCATGAGACCATGTGAAGTGCTGCGGTTACCGTATTTTCCAGTGACTCGGGTTATTTTTAAAAAAAAATTTGGTAGTGCGTCCTATACAATGGTGGGTCTTATGTGCATTTTTTTTTTTTTTTTTTTTGCAATGTTCATAGGCGAACTTTATTGTGAAGCGGTAACAGTAGCGACGCCTGCGATTACAATATTTACAGTCGTTATAATGTAGTAGAATTCTAAAGTCGTCTCACTGGCAGAATGCTAAAAGGTGGCGAAGTCCATGCTCCTCTCCCTTTCCACGCTGCCAAGACAAGCGAGACAGAGTCGACTCTCTCTTCCAGTTCCGATTTGCAACATTGTTTGGCGGCTATTGCATGTGTGTTTTCTCCTTTCTGCATGTGCTTTACCACGTGCATCAGAGCGTCCGCATACAGCGATGATCAGCGCAATGATTATGAGCACAAAGGGGACATCTGAGCGATGTCATGATAAATCGGCTACTGCATACCAAGATAAAGCCTTTCAAAGCTTCCAGTAAAAATAAAGTGTTTTTGCTCTCACTGAGTGAGAGCTTGTTCGCGCATAAGTGGTGCCTCTTTTTCTTTCTATCATTCGCACACGCACGTAACAAATTTTCTTTCTGGCACATAGCACGCGATGGTCGAGCAAGCATATGTAGTCAAGTCCTATTGCCCTAACCTGAATAAATTGAGGTGCGTCTTATATACCACTTTTTTTTTGGTTGAAATCCTATAAATATGAGGGGTGCGTCTTATACAAAGGTGCTTCTTATAAACCGGAAAATATGATACTGTTTTTGTGTACAATAAAGTACTCTTGACAGAAGTGCTCAGACAAGCGTACCAGAGGGAGCCCTATGCGTATCTCAAAAACGCTGGCTCCTTCATCAGGAAACGCTGGCATGTGGTTTTGTCAACTCGCGTGCTCTTTCACTTTTGCATAACATTTTACATGTAAAATTGGCTCATTCAAGCAAGTGTAACAAGCCTGTGCATGTTGCTACCTTTATGTTTGAATAGTTCCATGTGGTTATGATGAATGTAAGTTGAGTTGTTGCTTGCCACACACTACTCACTCCTTCAGTCACAAAATAAAATAAACTCTGAAAACAGCAAGTGCTTCACAATAATAAATTTTCAGGGTGGAAAAAAAAAACATGGCCGATTTGCATAGTTAATCAAATGCAAAGTAGGTGCGTAGCACTGCTTAAACATTGTACTTCAGCATGTCAAGCACGGCGAACCTGTGCCACAGTGCCTGAAGGTCCGGCTTCGTCCATTGTGACGCGACCCGCGTCCTCAGCTTTCCTTACACCATCTTCAGAAATGAATGAATACAGGCACAATGTACCTTTTTACAATGCACTGCTCTGCTGCCGAAAGGTCTGGGGATCATAGGGAGAGAGAAAGAGAGAAGAAAATGTGCTTGAAGGCGAGCGCCAGTTCCGAACACTGTAACTTAGGTCTCGAATTTTTTTCAGCGCAATAGAAACATTGATGTCTAAAATATTCGATTCCATAACGGTTTTGTTAGAAACGCTGCAGAATATTTTTACTGAGAATTTTTCGATCAGTGGATGTGCCCGTTTTTATGTAGTCCGAGAGCTGGAAACCATGAGCAGCAACCGCGATGACGACTGGTGGTCGACAAAAAAGACGTACCAAAAACAAGCATAACTTTCACTCGCCAGACAGTAATCAGGCATTTTTTGCTTAGAGTAACATCATTTTCAGTTTCATACTCAATGCTGTTACGGCGCAAAAACGCACGCCTTGTCAACGAAAGTTTTAGTGGGCACTATCATCGCTTCATTCACAGAATTGCAAACACTGTGGCACCATCTAGTGGCAAAACCTGAAAACATAGCTCTCGCGGTGCGAAAGAAGATGCAGGTCATCCTCATGAATAAAGATTTGTGAATGAATGAAAGGAGATGTGGTTTTTATTTAAGGACGCACTGGAGAGAGCGCAAAATATAATAAATTATGACAAGCACTCCTAGAAAAAAAAAAAAGAACAGTGTGCGGTTACGAAAATCAGCGATATTTTGCTGACATGTAGTCACGTGGGGTACTACACTGAAAGTAATAGGGTTTCTCCGCTAGATAGCGCCTCAATTGCTTTTATGCGATTTTCAATGGCAAATTAAAATTGTAAAGCCTCTTTTCTTTGGTATTGTAATGCTCGATCTGTACTATATGAGGCAAGATCTTTTCATCTCCACCATAATCTCATGACATATTTTGGCCAGTGTTCTGTCCCTTTAAGGCATGGAGGTAAGCACAAGCAGCTTCACGACGCGGCGAGCGGCTCGGAGCCGAGGTCCAGGGAGCACTGCGCGTGCACGTCTGTTGTCCATGAAGGCTGAGGAGTGACTGATGCGAGGGGAGAGATGCCAAAGTTGAGGATGCACGAGCAACACACGACTGCTCACTCCAGAGTAACACATGCTTGTGCTACGCTGCCCAGTGCCGGCCGCCACGTCTGCAACTGACACGCCCCTCTCTCACTGTCTTACTCTCTCACTGGGTACATCTATGCAGCCACTCCGCCCCCTCAGTGTTAAGTCGCGTAATGTGGGCGTCGTCACTTTCCCTTCCTCCTCTTCAAGTGGCTCCGCCTCCTCAATGCTGAGCCGCGCAACGTGTGTCACCACCTTCTCTTCCTCCACTTCAAGTTCACAAAGAGAGAGTGAGCGGCTTCGGACAGACATCGGCGAAATCCGTGATTGCGGCTAGTAGTGCTAGGCACTAAAAAATTGTAGTGGTTTAAGCATGGCTTGAACCTAGGGTAGTGAAAGCTGTGAGTGGATTTAATGTGCCGCCGTCACAACGTTCTAATGAACCTTCTGTCCTAGCAACTCGCTGTTGTCGTTCGCCTCTACCAACCACAGAGTTATCTGCTTCTTCTTTCCTCCTCCAACTCCCAGCCCAGCTCTCAGTCTATACTATGTGACAGTTGCTAGGCAACGGTTATGTGGCATGGTGCTCTGGTGCTTCGCCGACTGCTTGAAAGCTAGCCCAGTGTAGATTTTACTACCAAAAACGATTGCAGCTGAAATTTAGAATGAGCTAAAGGGCCTCCGCTCAGATAATCTGCACAATGATGGCAGCGATGGAAATTGCTGTCCCATAGTGAACGTTAGTGTAAAATACTTTTTCATGTCATTTATGCATGATTTTGAGTTGGTGGTGTGCAAACATTACTTGTGTTCTTCAGTGTGATACAAAAGCTTCTTAACGAGCCCACTGCGGTGGTCAGTAGTTAGGGCGCTCAATTCCGAATCTAAATATGCGGATTTGATCCCAGCTGCCGGCAGCCGCTTTTAAATCAAGGCCGAAAGGAGGGTGCCCATGCACTGTGCGATGCTAGCGCATGTTAAAGAACCACCGGTTGTTGCAATGTCTCTCGTGGCCTGCGTTGCTTTGGGTCGTTAAAACCCCACAAACCAAACCAAAACTCTTCACCGACTGATAAATTGATGAGTCTGTGAGCAGAAAGCATTACGCCAGTAGACGAAGCTGGATGAGGTGACGGAGCATCTTGGTCTGTGCCAGCTCTTTATCTGAAGTACCGAATGAATGCCGCAAGATGTACAACAGCTCTTCTTAATCCAGTGATCCCGTCGTACATCTAGTGAACTATAGTAACTCATACTTAGTAGCCAGCATGCTATAGCATACATCGTAAGCAAAATTCAATTTCGAGAAATGAATTTGGCAACACGTGTTTATCTTTCCTTTTTTTTTTTCTAGACTGAAAACTCCTGCCCGTAATCGTAACATAGGGCAGCAATTTTAGGGCGAGTCATATTCATTATTACAGAAGCGTTATAAGGATTGCCTGATTAGTGTCCAGTTAACAGTTATGAAATATGTGCTTGAACACCGGCAGTCTGAGTATGCAAAGCAGTTTTTGCTTTGAAAATACAGCATTGTGTTTTCTGTCAAGAAGTACCTGTTGTCTACTATTATATTTTTGGTGCATTATTCACTGTTTTCAACTGGAATGTTATAAATAATTGAGGCTTCACCGCTGCCTAACTTTCAGTTTCTGATAGTATAATCCTGCACTTGTCTCAGTCAAATGGTTTGTTACAACTTCCCTTTCGTAGGTTCACGGTCTACTCACCTGCCAAGACCCCCCCTTCTTCAAAGCTGCCCAGGAAAGCAGGAAGTGGTCGAACACCATTGTTGGCACGGGAGAACCGGCCAAACTTTCCGCCTGAGGCACACCATGTGTCAGCCAAGGCACTTGCATCCTGGTTTGGTGGAAAACCGGAGAGCAACAGACCCCTCGCTGCCGATGTTGTCAAGAGCGTTTCCAGTGACGTGACGGAACAAGATGCGGGTCTGGTTAGCCGGGAGGAGGTTCAACACATTTGGGAGTCAGTGGTCATGGCAAGGTACGTCTTTCACTCGCAACAGCAATGCTTGGAGTCGCTGCCTACTAACACGAATAATTTGAACCTTGTGACATGTTGAAGAAACATAAGAAAATGTAATGCAAATGTGTCACTTTGTAGCTTAAGGGGACAGTTCGTCACTCCTTGGCTTTCCAAGACTGTGCCATCACCCTTTTTTGTGAAGTTGCATAACATTAGGCTGCTGTTGTAATTTAACATATGCATATATCCAATGCTGTGTGTAAATACAATCAACTCTCAATAATTCGAAGAGGACAAAAAATTTGTTTCCTTTTTGTACAGTGCAAATGAAATTAATATTTTGGCGAGGTTGCACTGTACTACATATTACTAATTTAAATTATGTTAAGTCAAAGTGGTTTAGAGTGAAAATCGATGGAAGGGGTGGAATTGAGTGATGTTTCACTTGCAGGCTTAGGTGCCTTGTTGGAGAAGAAGTCGCAGATGAAATCCTTAGCGGTTCCCACATATCTGGAGCAGACATACTTCACAACATGTATCGGCTTAGCCGTAACGGTGTTGTCATTCTTCTCGACAAGTCAGGTGGGTACCTCTCAAGTCTTTCTTCCCTGCCCTGTTGGGCTTCTTTTTTTTTCCGCAGAGTGTGGGACAGCAAAAGTCCACAAGGAGTAGCTGTCACCAGTAGGAGGCCCAAGGCAGTTTGAAGACGAAGACAAAAAGGAGCATTTTATTGCGAGCACATAAAATATGTACAAGTAAAACGCATATAAATCGTGCGTGCTTTGAGAATTTCCTTTAACGCCTCATGCTTCGGGAATTACAAGAGCCTGAATTTTTTGTTCAGCTTTTTATAAGCTTTCGAATTTTTTTACAAGGCTTTTCATAATCATATGCTAATGTATTCAGAAATGCTTATCTGCTATGCTACTATAAAGTCCCATGTTTGATTGTTGCAGAGTGATTGGCTTAGAAGTTGTCACCATACATAGATTGACCTAGACAATGCTGGCAGGTTATATAGTTTTGTTTGCTAATATACAGTTGTGAGCAAAAGTGGTATACAACACTCAGCCGGTGGCAGAGCTCGAGAAAACTGCATTCCAATTTATCTAGCAACAGCTATCTAAGATGGAGGTAACAGTAGCTGTCGCTGTCCCTCATGCTGTCGCTAGATGGCATCTCGATGCAATTTTCTCGAGCTCTATCACTGGCTGAGTGTTGTATACGACTTTTGCTCACGACTGTACATGTCGTGATTTTCTGCGTTTCACTTAATCGTTCAATTCGTTTAGGGCTATCATTCTAAAGCAGGAGGTAGTTCTACAGCATTACTCTCATGCTAGCTCCCTCTTTCTCATTATTTTACTGATGGTGACATGCACTTTTGCTTTGCAGATGACCTGCCGAAATGGATAATCAATGCAATGAAATGCCTTATTCACTGTGAGTACTTTTTTCGTGTGGTTGCAATAACGTGCCATACTTGCTGAAATGCATGAGTCTTGCCCAACGGATTTTGAGGTTTTTTGTGCACTTTGCCTCATTTGTGACGAAATCTTTATTTGAGACCTGCACAACTTTGTTCGTCTCATATAACGAATGCCCACAACAGCCTAAAACAGCTCGCCGAGGATAGCATTCCGATCCGCTGCACATATTTTACGTAACAGCATTGGAGTTCATTTCACTTCGAAATCCCGCTTGTTTAGGGGCACAGTTCCCCAGTACGTCGAGATGGCAATGATGCCGTGGAGGTCATGTAACCACGAGGGGCCAATTACAGAGTACCGCCTAGCGGGAAGTCGGATCAAAAGTGGCCTCCTCAGCCCATCTGAAAAATTTAAGGTCCAACATTTTTGTCACACCAAAACCTCGCAACAGTCAGAAGCAAAATACGTACCCAGATTGTTCGAGACAGCGATAATGTCATAAAGGTTGTGTGACCACAAAGAACCAATCACAGATCACCACCTACTGGAGCCAAATTAAAAAATAGCGCCTTGGCCCACCCGAGAAACTCTGCGTCATACCCCAACCGCTGATGGGCATTTGCAGATGTGCTGGCGAATACAGGCATACAAAGGGAATGTGGCTGAGAACTATGATGTTATCGCATTCTCCTTTAAAGAACTAATAGATACTTAACTTTGGGGTTTGAGTTTTATCCTTTGTAATTATGCATAAGACATTACTGCACCTATGTCATCACGTGATATTCGCCTCCGATTGCTGAATAGTTTATAACCGAATTTCTTTTCTCATCTGTTTCGGTCGGCTTCAAGAGCTGAGCGATGGCTGTGACATCAAATTCAAGTTTAATTCATGTGAGGGATGAAAATAACCAATTCCTCTGTCGTTCTGATCCACCACAATGCCAAATCCAGCCTGCCTCATGAGCAGGAATTGCAACAAGTGAAGAGTCAGTGATTGCATCGCTATTTTTTCATGCCGTGCGCGAGTTAGACTTGATTGTGACATCAGTCATCTCTCTGCTGCTGAAACTGAAATTGGTGAGAAAAGAAAATTCAGTTATAATTGATTTAGCAGTTGTAGGTGAAAACCACATGGTGATTCATATATACGAGAATGTCTTGCGCATTAATAATAATAAGAAAAATGGCGCCAAAATTTGGTGTATATATTTCCTTAAGGGGCAGAACACTGGCCAAAATATGTCATGAGATTATGGTGGAGATGAAAAGACCTTGCTTTATATAGTACAGATTGAGCACTACAATAAGAAAGACAATTTTAATTTGCCATTGAAAATCACATAAAAACAACTGAGGCGATATCTTGCGGAGAAACCCTATTACTTTCGATGTAGTACCCCCTGTGAGTACATGTCAGCAAAATATCGCTGATTTTCTCAAGTGCACACTGTTCTTTTTTCTTCTAGGAGTACTTGTCATAATTCATTATATTTTGCGCTCTTTCCACTGCTTCCTTAAATAAAAACAACCCCTCCTATCGCACCACGATAGGCATGTTTTCAGGTTTTGCCACTAGATGGTGCCACAGTGTTTGAAATTGCGTGAATGAAGCGATGATAGTACCAGTAAAACTTTCGTCGACTAGGGCGTGCGTTATTGCGCCGTAACAGCCTTGAGTGTGAAAATGAAAAAGACATTACTGTAAGCAAAAGATGTCAAATTACTGCCTGACGAGTGAACTTTATATTTGTTTTCGGTACGTCTGTTTAGTCGACCACAAGTCGTCATCGCGGTCGCTGCTCATGGTTTCCAGCATCGGACTACATAAAAACGGCCGCGTGCACTGATCGAAAAATTATTGGTAAAATTTTTTTTTTTACTCTGTTTCTACCAAAACCGTTATGGAATCGAACATTTTAGACATCGATCTTCCCATTGAGCCAAAAAAGATTTGAGACCTAAACTTCAGTGTTCTGTTCCTTTAAGGAGTCTCAAGTGGCCTCACAGTTTTCTTTTACCCATTTTTGTTCAGGGCCTCGAGCGTCGGGTGCTGGAAGCTGCCTGCCGAACTATCCTGGCTTTGAACTGGATGTGCTGAAAGTAGTCGGCGAGTTCTTCACAGGCCTTGGAACTGCCTTTGTTCCTCATCACGTCCTAAGGCTGTTGTACCGTGCCTTCGGTAATCACTGCCTTTTGTGGCTTTAATTGCTTGCACAGTCCTTTTTGGATTCTGACGCTGCTCTCTTGTTTCGCACGTTTTTAAATATGGGAAGTAATAACTTATCAGTGTGCTGGCATTATGTTATTAGCATTAAAAACTTCATTTCCTTCAGTTGGGGGAATATGTTGTTATAATTGTGTACTGCATACTGACTGGCAGTACTCGTATAACAACTCTAGTATTCAATGCAGGCCCCCTGATCGAAAGGTGTGCACCATCAGAGGAACCTCCGTCGCCTGACGCGTCTGTCGAAAACCTTCTTCGCAGCATGTCCATCCTAGCACAGCCAGTTGAGGCTATGGTAAAAGCACCAAGTACAAAATCCGGTTTCCAGCCATCTCTGTCCGGACGGCGACTAGTCTTTCGAACTGACTTCGAATCAGCCGAGCCCGTGACAACACTCGTCGACACGATTGGACCCGTAGAGCGGGCGTTCACATTGAGTGCCGAAACAGCCAGCACAATCAGCTCGTGCAGTGGTAGTGGCTTTGCCCGGTCTTCGTCCCCAACCTACAGCGACACTTATCGTGACTTCTACGACACTGGCCTGCCAGGCTTCGGCTCTGGATTTGACTCGGACAAGAAACCCATCGGGAGACTGCCACGAAGTTCATCCGTCGAAGATGTGAGAGACGCCAGGCACTTTGCCCGTGCAACCGTGTCGGCTCCCAAGGAGGCACTTGTGAGGAGTACAGCGTCTCTAAATATTGACGGATTCTCAACGTTGAGGCAAATCAAAAAGGAGCAAGACGCAAAGAAGGGCAACATACAGCCTGGGGAGGGGTATGTGAACCTCGGATATGGGTCAAGTGGCAGTTTGAACATAGACTGGCAGGTGGCTTCTCAACGTTCAGCCGGCAGCGTCTCCTACACGAGTGTGCCGGTTCACCTTGGTGTGGCTCCGTACTCCCATGGTTGCTCTGTGCCACCTGGTACAACCGTGACCTGTTTGCGTTATGCTAAATCAAACCCTAGTTCCGAAAACCTGCCCGCCCTCGCACGCTCAACACCAGCTGAGACTGGAAAAGCTGTGGGGCCTTTTTATGCAAGCATCTCTTCTTTGCGACCCAAAGGTAAGCATGCGTCATGTATTTTCACATATGACATCATTACTAATAAGGGAGAAACTACTCATTGGCATCCACCCAAGCACAGCCAAACGGCTACAAAGGAAAGCTAAACAACTTTCTCAGAAACTTTGTAGTTAAAAAAAATGACCTGATCCGGGGATCAAACCAGAGCCACCGCCTTTCCGCCTTTTACAACTACTCCACCTTGGGGGATTTCCCTAAATATTCGATCAATGACATAATTACTCCAGTGCTCGGGGAGGCACCTTCGCAACGCTGTGCGAAGACAAACTGTATGTTGCTCAATTTGATGAGCAATGAGATCTGCTTTGACGGCACCAAACCCCTCTTGTAAGCCCGCTTATTGGTTTCTCTTGATTTTCTTAGTGGTTCTGTTGAATAGAATTGCATTTGTTGCTTTGTTGGAAACAGATTGGTGTCATTTGCAAGTTTTCTTTTTTTGGCAGGAAAAGAAAATCGTGAGCAAATCGTTTGATGCTTTGCAGTTTGCTTACGAAACTGGTTGGTGGTGTGGACAGCTGTATTTAGTTAATGTGGCCTTTTCTAGCCTAAAGTAGCTCAGTTTTTAGTGAAAGTAGTATTTTTGTCATTATAACGCATCAATTTTTTTTATACAGACCAAGTTCAGGTTGTTTTTGAAATCCGTTTGAGAACAGCTTATGTGCACCTGTCTTCCGATATGCTAAACTCTAAAGTCTAAAGTGATAAATAAGTCGTGGAAATTGTGCAGTTAAAATTGGCAAGGGCATTGTAATGAACTTCTTGGGGAGAGGCTAGTATCAGTTTGGATAAACCAGCAGTTCGAATTAAGTGAGTTTAAATCATGTTTCTACATGATTTAAACTGGTGGCACAATCCGAAGTATTTTGGCCTATGGTGTTCTATATTTAGCTTACGGTGAGAAATAGTGAGAGAGCCTGAGGTCAGTTCGGAGAAGAGTAAAGCAAGTTGCTGAATTGTAATGTTGAGAAATTCCTCACCTCAAGCAGAGCAAGCATCTGTTCATTTTGTCTGTTGCTTTGCATGTGAAACTGTAGTCTTTTTTTTTTTCTTGTTATTATTACAGACCAGGGGGGGGGGGGGGTGAGAACTGTCATTTATACAGGATATAACAGTGACAAGACATGGAAGCTTTATTATTTCCACTAAAATAATTGTGAAATGAACTTGAAACAACCTATAGGGTGAACATAATCTATCAAGGTCAAGGACTTGGTAGCTTGATTGTTTATGATAGCTGTCAGCAAATATGGACTCTGGCAGGCAGTGTTGCAATGTCAGCCCCAGCTTACACACATTCGTACAGCAGTTATGGTGTTTCAGAAACGTGCTCCAAGTTCCCAGTCTTGTGATGGGAGCGTTACCTTTGCTGAGGCAAGCACTTGGGATCACCATGCAGTTGTGCCGTTAAACATTTTAAAATAGATAAAGGCATGCGTCGTTATTGAGCAAATGCTGCCATTTAGTTCAATGCTGTCACTTTGCATCACATTTATCCTTTCTTCCCATCTGGTATGTGGCATTCCTATCAATCTTTACAGCGTACTAGTATATTTACTAGGTTCTGTAATGTTCCACTTTCAAGAAGTAAAGTGGTATTCCTATAGTAGCCCAGTCTCAGTGGCTCAATTGCTGTCCACAGGGATGCAGTCTTTTCGATGGTGGCCAAAACCAAGGCTGCTATACTGTACTGTGTGATTATCAGCACACGCTAAAGAACCCCAGGTGGTCGAAATTTCCGGAGCCCTACATTATGGCATCATTCATAGCCTGTATCACTTCCCGACATTAAATGCTTTAAAGCAGTGTTTGCATAGCAGTGTTTGCATAGTTCCTCCTTTGTATCTAAATCTTGTTCAAATTACAATTAAGAATAATTATAATCAAGTAAATAGATCATATTTACAATCTCATTGCAGAAGCGTAGCAACTGGCATGTACCGACATAGCACCACCTTGCATTGCACATTTAAAAAAAAACGCTTTGTATAAACAAATGCTATGAAATGCCAGGTTTTCACTAATCACTCTTCGTGGTGTGTGAAGTGTCCTTTTTGGCTTGCTCACTCTTGCAGAAAATGCCGAAGTCCTGCGGCAGACGGTGAAGGCGATGCAGGTCTCCTCTCTGCTGCTTCCGCCGTGCAGGCGGCGTTACCTTCACCTGTTGCTGCGCTTCATTTACAAGACGTCGAAGAATGAAGCGCTGGCCCTGAGCTGTGCACACAGCAACATGGACGTGGTGCGTTATTATCATTTTAGTGTGCGAGCCCTTTAAAGGGACAGAACACTGGAAATATAAAAAATTAGAGGGTCTTATAGATGTTTCTTAAGAGGAGGATGGCGAAAGCCTACCTTTCCTCTCCTCTCATTGGCCTCCGATCGTTTGCCTCTTATTGGCGTTCTTTGCAGTACTACATATAATTGGTTTACAGGAAAGGAAAGGTGCAGTATCTGGTGCACTTTCTCCGGCAGGTGTGAGTTGGATGATACACCATCGCTCCTGCCGTTCTTTGGTGCGCGTTCAAGTGTGGGATTGCAGATGGCTGGAACGCTAGACAAGAACACATCTCACATAACAATATGACAGATCTCACGCACAAGTCTCATGCACATGATTTTGTTTTATGAGTCTAGAGAGGTTTTCGCCTTAATAAATTAGTTCACAGGAGAGGAAAGGAGCAGTATTTGTCAGGCTTCTTTCTGTGAACACCTGAACCACGTGGAGAAAGGTGGGAGTGAAAGGGGAAAAAGAGATAGGCATCAATTTCTTTTTTTGGCGCAGTGGAAACATTCCCGTCCAGAGTGCTCGGTTCTGTAGTGGTCTTGGCATAAATGCTTTATAAACTTTTAGAAACTTTACCAAGTTCTTCGTTCTTGAGAGCGGCAGCACGCGACGCATGTCAGTGGCTATAACGATGAAGATTACCACACTACACCAACAATTAATAAATCGCTGCATGCGGCAGGTTTTATGTAGCCCATCATTAGAAATCGTGAGCAGTGACTGCTATGGCAACTGGTGGTCGACAGAAAATATAAATTTCACCCACCATAAAGTAACCGGACGTTGTTAGTGTACAGTAGCGTACATTTCAGTTTCCACACTCAAGGCTGTTACGGTGCAGGAACAACGCGTCGTCGAATAAATTTTTAACACGCCCTAGTCACTGCTTCATCCACAGCATGGATGGATGGATGGAATATAGGAGTGTCCCCTTTTAAACGGGGTGGTAGCAGTAGCTATCATGCTCATTTTTCTCCATATATCTTAATTATTAATTTAGAATTGTTAACTAAACCATCATTCTATTTATTAAATTTTGCTCCTACATTACTAACATTATGTCACTTCTCTGCTTTTAAGCCACCAATCTTCCAGCCGTTTTTTGCTAGTTTCCACCGCCGGTTTATTCACCCGGCCACTGTTATCTCTAAACCCCAGAGATTCAGGAACAGTGATTGCGCCTGCATCAACTTCCGGATGGATACCATTGCATTCGAGTATAATATGGTCAATTGTTTCACTGGAGTTTCCACATACAGCACATGCGTCATCTCCATTGTTAAACTTCTTTTTGTAGCTGCGTGTTCTAAGGCACCCTGATCTAGCTTCAAAAAGTAGGGCACTGCCTCTTGAGTTATCAAAGAAATCTTCCTTTCTGATCTGCATTTTCCACTTTTGGTATAATTCCACACTCTGTTTTTTTTCCATCGAATTTATCCAATTTTTACCTTCTGTGTTTTTCACCTGTTGCTTAATGCTCTTTATTTCTCCGTCCTTGTTACTAACATACTTACTAGTTAGTTTCCTAGTTCTTTTCCTCCATTGTGAGTCAACGCTTTTTAGGTACAGGTATTTAAATACCTTAGCTGCCCATCTGTTACTGTCCAATTTCCTCAGGCGTTCCTCATATAATATTTTACTCTGAGCTTCCCGTACTTCGAAAGATGCCCAGCCCATATCTCCCTGTACCGCCTCATTTGTAGTTTTGCCGTGGGCACCTAGTGCTAATCGTCCAACGGATCTCTGATTTGTTTCTAATGTCGACTGTACCTCTTATTTTAGGCACAAAATCGCATTTCCGAAAGTCTGGGCACCATAATTCCTTTCCAAATACCCCTCAATACCTCATACCTATTGTATCCCCACAATGCCTTATGCTTCATTATCCCGGCATTCCTTCGCCCTTTGGCCTTAAGTGATTGCTCATGCTTTCCAATGTATGCCAATCCTTCGTTTACCCATACCCCCAAATATTTATATTCTGCTACTCTAGGTATTTCAAGGCCTTGAATTTTAAGACCCTGATCAGTTGAGCCGTTGAAAATCATCAGACCCGACTTAACTGCGCTGAAACTGAAGCCTAGAGCGTCCCCTTCGTCTCCGCAATACTTAACTAGAGTTTGCAATTCTTCCAGACTCTCAGCTAGCAGCACAATATCGTCTGCATACATCAAACCGGGGAGGCGCTGCACTACCGCCTTTCCACCTAATTTGTATGACAGGTTAAAATCTAGGTTACTGTCTTGTATCCTCCGTTCCAGGTTTATCATATAAAGCATGAACAGCACCGGTGATAGAGGACAGCCTTGTCTTAATCCTTTGCATACTTTGACATCCTCCGTACTTCTTATCCCTTCCCACGTAATTTCTACTTTGTTATCCCGGTATATTTCCTGTAGGAACTCTATTATCTCATAACCGCTACCTTCTTCTTTTAATATGTTCCACAGGAGTTCCCTGCTTACGTTGTCGTACGCCCCGTTTATGTCCAGGAGGGCCAAATACAAAGGTCTATTTTCCACTCTAGATATTTCGATGCATTGGGTAAGCACGAACAGGCAATCATCTAAGCGCCTACCATTTCTAAAGCCGTTCTGAAGTTCTCCGAGTATCTTGTTACTTTCAACCCATGCTTGCACCTTTAATTTCACCGCCTGCATGGCTAACCTGTACATTACAGATGTTATGGTAATCGGCCTGTAGGATTTTATGTGCATCCTTTCTCCTTTCCCTTTATAAATCAAATTCATTTTACTCTGCCGCCAGCTGTCCGGAATTTGCTTATTCGCTATGACTGTTTCCAAAGCTTTTAACAACGTTTCCTTACTTTTTGGACCGAGTTCATTAATCAGCTTGATCGGAATTCCATCTATTCCTGTAGATGTGTTTTTAGGAATATTTTTTTCTGCCTTTTTCCAGTTTAGATTGGTCAGTTCTTCAAAACACTGTGGCGCCATTCACAGCATTCAAAACACTGTGGCGCCATCTAGTGACAAAAGTTGAAAGCACGTCATTGGCAATGCGAAAGGACGGTTGGTTTATATTTATAGGCACACTAAAGAGAGCGCAGAATATAATGAAACATGACAAGCACTCCTGAAAGGAAAAAAAAAAAAAGCAGTGGGAACTAATGAAAAACGGTGATGTTTTCCTGAGACATGGTCACTTAGGGTACTACAGTGATAGTAACAGCGTTCTGCAAGAGGTCAGCTCACTTGTTTTTATGCCTCGTTTCTCTGACATTGTAGCGCTCGATCTGTATTGTATGAGGTACAATCTTTTCATTTTCACCATAATCTCATGAAATATATTGGCCAGTGTTCTGTCCCTTTACGGGCACGTTTCTCTGTTCTGTGGCATTGGCCATACTGGCACAGAAAATGAAAGCGTTTGACGGAAAACTGAGTAGTGTTTGCCGTCATTGGTGATTGGATGCAGCATGTGCAGTGGACCTCTGCTTCATTCATAACAGCCATGCACTGTTCCTCTGCAAAAAAAGAAAAGAAAGAAAGAAAGAAATGATCGAGCATAAAAGCTTTTCTTGTTCCGTAAGCAAAAAACTAATTGCATGACGAAAACGTAAGTGCCAAAATTTTGGCGACTCCGACTTAATGAATATATCAAGGCCTTAAAACATTCACTTATTTGGCATAATAATGAGGGAAATCCGCCAAGAGAGAGAGGGAGATTCCTCAAAACATTATATCATTTTTAACTTTGAGTTAACGATCAGTTTTTTCTCGCCCTAGCATCTGATATGCTGATTGTCCTGGTTAGCTTGGTTGGTAAAAACTGCACCAGAGAGGTGGCAGTCTCAGGTTCGAACCTAAGACCAGGATGAATATCTCTTCGGCTAAGGAGTTTCTGTGAAAGCTATATAGACTACGGGCAGACAATAATTTTTTACGTAGTTTATCGTTTACAGCAGTTTAAGATGGGTGACAAGGCGTTTTAATTGGTAAGTGAATATATCTACTTAGGACTGGTAGTGACCCCAGATCTGAATCACAATAGTAAAATAACTTGAAGAGTAAGGTTAGGTAGAGAGCATTTGGGAGGTATACCAAGCCCAACCGGGATTATTGAAGGAAGGGCATATAATATAATACCCCTGTCAAGCGCGCAAAATAAAGTGCACTTACTGCGAGTGTCACTTACGAAAAGTGCACTGTACCGCTGCCAAACAGTGTAAATAAGTGCACTTGCCAAAGTGTGCACTCAGGTCGGAGTGCATTCGCAAAACAGACTTCGAGGGCTGAGCACGTAGCCTCGCCGGCAGAAATTTCTTCGTCACAAACATATTATGTAATAAGATATGTATACAAGTTGATTTTACGTGTTTTGTACATATTTTCATTTGATGAAATGTTTTATAATAGCGACGGGCAAAATATCAAATAACAAAAACGTGATGTAACCGCGTACGCAACTTCCACATTGTGAGTGGTGCGCCACTGCGGCTACGCCATTTTCAGTTAGGGGGCGGTTGTTATTGTTCATGGTGTTCGCTGATAAGGGGTCTATGAATCATGGCCCGGTGTCAAATTTTAAGCATTTTTGAAATGTTTTTACTACTTTAAAAAGCAGTTCCCTGAACTTCGCGCTTGGAGGTTCCAATTTCTTTTTTAAAACACGTTTTTCAGGTGCTAGTTTCGTACCCAACGAGCGCTTATGCGAGTGCACTTCGCTCTCCCGTTTAGCACTGCGTAGCGTAAAGTCTCTTTCAAGCTGCGAAGTGCACTCCGTGGAAGTGCACTTTAACTTGCACGCTTGATTGGGGTATAAGATTGTCAATTACATGTAGCACATGGGAATGGGCCCAGTTTGGCGACATGTTAGTGATAGCAGCAACATGTAGTGGTTTGAACAATGGGGAAGTAAAGCACGAAAAGGGAGAATGGGTTTGCAGATGCATATGTATTAGTTATACAATTTTTGAAAGACAGAAAAAGGTAACATGATCATAGACAAAAATAACAGTGGCATTGTTTTTTGTAATGAAGTTTTCTATAAATGATTCACGAGCACTGAAGCAAAGCTATCAAGTGGTGAACTGTTAAGAATTGATGGATCTAGGCTATTCCATTCCCTTATGGCTCATGGAAAATATGAAAATTGAAGCAATCAGTAATAAATGGTTTGGTGACTGTTCGTGAATGCTTATGCCTTGTGGTCCTTGTTGTGTCATAGCTAAGGTACCTCGAGGTATCTTTGTTTATCTGCTGGGTGAATTAGCTGATACGTGAACTTTGATCACGCTAATTTGACTCTGCTTTTGGGAGTTAGAATGTTAGCGTTCGTGAGTAGCTCAGTAGGCAAATCTGTTAATTTATATTTATTAAAAATGAAAGACCTCAAAGGATGGTGAGGTCCCGAATTGTCCTAAATCTGAAGAAGGAACGCAATAGATTAGTAAGAAAGAAACCCATCAACGAATTAGCGGTGAGGGGGAGGGCAGAAGAGTTCAGGATCTCGCTACAGAATAGGTATTCAGCTCTAACTGAGGATGGCGACATTACCCTAGAGGCAAGGAACAATAATTTCAGAGATATCATTACTGAGTGCGCGGTAGAAGTAGGCGGTAGTATAGTTAGAAAGGATACCGGCAAGCTGTCTAAGGAGACGAAAGATTTGATTAAGAAACGCCAGAGTATGAAAGCTTCCAATCCAACAGACCAGATTGAATTGGCCGAGATATCAAAGCTAATCAATAAGCGCAAGGTGGCCGATATAAGGAAGTATAACATGGAGAAAATTGAGCATGCTGTAAAGAACGGGGGAAGCCTTAAAGCGGTAAAGAAGAAATTGGGCATAGGCAAAAACCAGATGTATGCGATAAGGGACAAGGCGGGCAACGTCATCACTAATATGTACAAGATAGTCAAAGTAGCCGAGGAGTTCTATACAGATCTCTACAGTAGCCAAAGTAGTCAGGACCGTAATGAGATTGGCGGTAGGGAAAAACAGTCAGACGTTCCACCAGTGACGAAGGACAAGGTCAAGAAAGCACTAGAAACTATGAAAAGGGGGAAATCAGCTGGAGAGGATCAGATAACTACAGATTTGCTGAAGGACGGGGGGGATATCATGCTAGAAAAACTGGCCACTCTGTATACGCAGTGCCTGGTGTCGTCGACGGTACCGGAACCATGGACGAATGCAAACATTATCCTCATTCACAAGAAAGGGGACTCTAAGAACCTTAAAAATTACAGACCAATCAGCTTACTGTCTGTTACGTATAAGGTATTTACTAAGGTAATCGCTAATAGAATCAGGACAACTTTAGACTGCAATCAAGCAAAGGATCAAGCAGGTTTTCGGAAACGGTACTCTACTATCGACCATATCCATACCATCAATCAGGTGATAATAAAATGCTCGGAATATAACCAGCCTTTATACATAGCATTCATTGATTACGAAAAAGCATTTGACTCAGTTGAAACCTCAGCGGTGATGCAGGCATTGCGAAATCAGGGGGTAGACGAGCCGTACGTGAAAGTTCTGGAAGATATATATAGTGGCTGCACAGCAACCATAGTTCTGCATAAAGAAAGTAACAAAATTCCCATAAAGAAAGGTGTTAGACAAAGAGACACAATCTCCCCAGTACTATTCACAGCTTGTTTAGAGGAAGTATTCAGAGACTTGGAATGGGAGCAGTTAGGGATAAGGGTAGATGGAGAATACCTCAGTAATCTGCGATTTGCTGATGACATTGCCTTGCTAAGAAACTCGGGGGATGAACTGCAAATAATGATTGATGACCTAGACAGAAAAAGTAGAAAGGTAGGCTTGAAAATCAATATGCAGAAGACTAAGGTAATGTTCAACAGCCTCGGGAAGGAACAGCAGTTTACATTAGGTAGCGAAATACTGGAAGTAGTAGGCGAATATGTCTACTTAGGACAGGTAGTAACCGCAGATCTGGACCATGAAAAGGAAATAACAAGAAGAATAAGATTGGGATGGAGCGCATTTGGCAAGCACTCGCAGATTATGACTAGCAGCTTACCGGTATCGCTCAAGAGGAAAGTATACAACAGTTGCATCTTGCCTGTACTCACCTATGGGGCTGAAACGTGGAGGCTAACCAAGAGAGTTCTACTTAAGTTGAGGACAACCCAGAGGGCTATGGAACGAAAAATGGTAGGGGTAACGTTAAGAGATAGAAAGCGTGCAGAGTGGGTCAGAGAAATAACTCAAGTTACCGACATTCTAGTGGAAATTAAGAAGAAGAAATGGACATGGGCAGGACATGTAGTGCGAAGAGAGGATAACCGATGGTCGCTGAGGGTAACAAACTGGATTCCAAGGGAAGGACAGCGTAGCAGGGGGCGGCAGAAAGTTAGGTGGGCGGATGAGATTGAGAAGTTCGCAGGGGTCAGGTGGATGCAGCTAGAACAGAACCGGGTTAAGTGGAGAGATATGGGAGAGGCCTTCGCCCTGCAGTAGGTATAATCAGGCTGATGATGATGATGAAAGATGAATATTACTACCTTCCTTTGCAGTCACTCTAGTTTGTGAATGTGTTCTTTAGTAAACGGGAACCAAGTTATGTTAGCGTACTGTAGTGTGGATCTGAAGAGCGTGTTGTAGGCTAGTAATTTTGTATCAGACGGTGCCTGTCGAAGGCACTTTTAAGGTCTTTTAGGACCTTAAATAGCAATTTACCAGCATCCCTCAAGAGAAAAGTATATAGCAGTTGTGTCTTACATACTCACATGTGGGGCGTGAAGGAGAACCAATCATACTGTGTGGCCATCTTCTTCTCCTCGGTATAGCTTGGATCCTCACCTATGGGGCAGAAACAAAATTTCGCACAAAACTCTCCTGTCATTTCCATTATGTGCAAACATTTCGTTGGTGTTATCATCAATCATTCATTGACTTTCAACTGTGCTTGCTGCCGCACGTGCGTTCTTTTTCCTTTCTACACGAATTACCTTGATGCTCTTAATTTATTGATTTTTCTTGTCTTTTATAATTTGTAGTGTTTGTGTTCATGGTGCCTGCCTTCATCATGTACATGTATGTATGTATTCATCATGTATGTATTTACCCCAAATGTAGTCCCTCCTTATGTAATGCCCTCGGGCCTTTAAGAATGAAATAAATTAAATAAATAAAATGAAATGAAACGTGGAGGCTTATGAAAAGGGTTCAACTTAAATTAGGGACAACGCAGAGAACTATGGAAAGGAAGACTGTAGGTGTTTAAAAAACAAGAAGTGTGCAAAGAGGGTAAGGGAACAAACATGAGTTACTGACATTCTGGGAGAAATCAAGAAGAAATGGGCTTGGGTACAGAAAGTTACGCTTGTTTGTTTATATCGAACTCACGGAATATCCCCTTGAAAATCCGATGTAAAAGTATAGGAAATATAAAAGTATATCGAATTCAATTTCACCGGTCGTTCGATATATCGAACTCCGCACCACGCACTGGAAAGTGTGCCTTCCCCAAAGACAATTGCATCACCCTCGGCCGTTTGCCGCGTGACGTTTTCAAGCCACGCGCGGAAGGAATGAGAGGGGACAGTTCGGCTAGGGAAGCGCCGCGCCCATTCTCCAAAGGCGCGCGCATTTGCGGTTATCGTTTCCCGCGCACCAGCACGTGACATTTGCAAGCCATGTGCGTGAATGAACCAGAGAGAACCGGTGGGAACGAGAGGGGAAAAGCGCGATAGAGCGAAGCGCAAGGGTGTGCCCATTCTTTTGCCGAGCTATCTCTCTCTTTCCTCTTTCTTGGCCTTTGTTCGCGCCCCGCCGGGGTGGTGCAGTGGTAAGACGCCCGACTGCTGTGCCGGAGTTCCCGGGATCGAATCCCGGCCTCGGCGGCTGCGTTTCGATGGAGGCGAAACGAAGTGGCGTCCGTGTGCTGTGCGATGTCAGCGCACGTTAAAGATCCCCAGGTGGTCGAAATTACTCTGTAGCCCTCCACTACAGCCCCCTTTCTCTCTATCCACTTTAACTCCCACCTTCATCCCTTCCCTTACGGCGCGGTTCAGGTGTCCACAGAGCAAGTGTGACAGATACTGCGCCTTTCCCTTCCTATGAACCAACCAACCAACCTTTGTTCGCAGTAGCACGCGCTACGCATGCGCCAATCCAGCTCAGCCCGTTTTCAGACAGAACGTCGGACGCTTTCTCCTGCGTGTGTTGCGAACCCTCTGCGCGCGGTGGCTGACGTGACTATGGCGCCTGCAGAAGTTAAAAAGCGGCAGATCTTTTTTTTTCTTTTTTTTTTTTTTTTTGCGAGAGTCGTTTGTTTTTATTGTTGCGCTGGTTGTGTGTACGCGTGGCGTAGCATAAGATATGGCGTTACAAAACGGCGTTTTTTTTTTTTTTTTTTTTTTTTTTTTGCGGGAGCCGTTTATCCTTGCATGTATGAATCAACGAAAGCACGCGGTCAGCTGCGATCATGACACCGGCTTTTAGCATTTTTCGCTTCAAACAGCATTTGCGGCTACTTTATCACGCTTTCCAATGATTTTGTGGCAGTGGACTACGCCCGCTCCAAACGCGGCGTGATAAATCGAACCAGGCTTGTGCAATCAAGCTATCACGGACAGGCTGCCAAGTTCGCTCCCCGCCGCAGCAGGAGCTATCAAAAGATAAACGCGCCGTGACGTTATCGCTGCGCAGCATCTTGGCACGCTACCAAGAAATGAGCTGTGTCTGAGACGACCGAAACGGATTGCGACATATGCAAGCGATAACGCTGGCGATTTCTGCCGCGGCGACACAGAAACCTTGTTTTGAGCTGCCGCGGTGGCTCGTACGGCAGAGGGACACAGTTCCAACAAGCTGGAAATTTTTCGCTCTGTCGCTGCCGCTCGTCGCTGAGATCGCTTAATCGCTTGCATGTGAGCGAGCTGGCATTAACGCTTTTTTTTTTTCCTAATTCTCGAGTGCAAAAGCGGACGGTGGGTTCATTATGCGAGTGAGTTGATTACGCGACAAATACAGTATCGATTTTTTCGCATCGTAAGTACCGTCCCAAGCCGATTTCTGTATATCGAATTATCGATATATCGAACTATTTCGCAATCCCCTTCGAGTTCGATATATCCGGGTTCGACTGTATAGGTAAGAGTAGACAAACATAGCAGGGTCGGCATGAAGCTAGGTAGATAGATGAGTTATGAAGTTTGCGGAGACTAGGTGACCCCAGCTGGCACAAAAGCAGGTTAATAGTATGAGTGATATGGGAGAGGCCTTTCCCGTGCAGTGGGTGTAGTCAGGCTGATGATGATGATCATTGTTATCGCTTGGTTGGACCGCAGGTTTTTGCAAGCCATGGGCTGCTGTTGCCATCTGCTGTTTCCCTCGTGTCCTCGCAGTAAAAAAAGATAGTCTTGTGCATATGTGATGTCTGCTGTTTCCCGAGAAATAATGCTAGCAAACGGAAAAGGATCATCCTTGTCCGTCGTCTGCTAGCATTCTTTCTCTGACAATGTTTAACCAGCTCGCCCAGCAACATGTCTGCTGTTTGTTGCAGTTGCTGAGTGCCTTTGCTTGTGTCTTGCTGAGCACCGATGGCAGCTGCCCGGAGACTACTCCTGAAGCAGCGCGGGAACTTCTCGCCTTCCTGGTGAAGCACTGTGATCGCATCTTCGCTCCTCCACGGGAACTTCATTTGGAGGTTGAAGCTCGATTGGCTATTCTTCAGCGGGAGAGGGTAAGGAGCGACCGTAGGTGACCCTTGCAAACCGTTTAGCTGTGGCCTCTGCAAGGCTAGTTAAACGGTGCCTGGACTGAGGGAGAGGGGGAGCGAGGGCCATGACTACACAACTACACTGCTGTGCTAGTCTGTATAGCCCTGATGTGGTTAGAGAGAGTAGTTGTATGGAGCTATTTCAGTGTTTTGGCAACACTACAGCAAGTGCATGCCACATTGTAGTGCATCACATTAGCTGGGCACTGCTAAATGACAAAAGGAAGGTTAATTTACAAATAGTGGCAATGACAGTTGGTAAGGCACATGTATAGTTGAAGTATTTCTTTTGATGTTTCCGCCATTCTTTATTATATAAGTAAAACTTATTCTTGGGATGTTTTCGCCCAAGAAATTCTATAGCTCTGCTAGCTGAGGTGTAAGGGAGATTAGTTTGCTTGTCACACTCTGTCTTGTGTGATACGCTGCTAGAATTGCTTGGAAGTTCCTGTGTGACATCTTGAGAAAGGGGGCGGCACTTGAGTTTGCACATCTGGCTCTGGAATGTATTAGTGATCCCAGAGAGGAAGGAAACCTACTGGGAGAGCCAGATTTGCCTGCTGTTCGAACATAGTCTGCGTGCATCTTCCTTGAGCGCTAGCCACTATGTTCGAAGCTAGCAACCAATTAGCCCATTTAAGAGCCTTGGCAGTTCCTGCTGTTGTTAGTAGACTGAGCCCGCTGTGGTGGCTCGGTGGTTAGTGTGCTCGACTGCTTAACCCAAGGATGTGGGTTCGATTCCTGTCGTGGCGGCTGCTTTTCAATGGAGGTGAAAAGCAAGGCTCTCATGTGCTATGTGATGTCAGCGCACATTGAAGAACCCCAGGTGGTCGAAATTTCCAGAGCTCTCCAGTGTGGCATCCCCCAAAGCCCGAGTCACTTTGGGACGTTAATCCCGATAAGTCATTAGACCCCGTAAATCGTTAGTAGACTTGCATGCTTTTGAAACAGCTGGTACTCTCTTTAGATGGATGACTACCCTGTTCGTGGGTGGACAGGACTGTTTGAATGAGCCAGCGCTCGTTTGCGTATCCAGGGTATGCAAAATGAAGCGTTCTCGACTGGCAGATGGTATCTGTAGACTGGGCTAACAACAGTGGTGAAGGAAGTGACAGTCCTTTTTCAGCTCTATTGGCATGGGTTACCTAACAAAAGTGTGTTCCAGTTTCATTCGGTACTTAGTGTCCTGATTAGTCTTACAGTGAGGCTGCCTTCTGAGTTTGACTGCCTTAATTCATAAGGTTTCCAAGGTTGTGCGCATGGTTGCAGTTTGATTTTCATGGCTTACGCTAGTAGATCCAACATTAGTTCTTGCGTTTTGCTGACTGAGGCAGTCGGCGGCATGGACTTCTTTAATTAACTTTTGCACTCTCTAATGCATTTGAATTATGGACTGTTTTTCTCCCCCATTTGAAATGCGCATGGTTTCAGTAGGACCAAAGCATTAGTTCGAACAAACTGGAGGTTTGATCGTTTTGATTCCTGGGGTTCCACAGTTCTGAGGTTCTACAGTTCTGATTAACTATTCTATAATGGTGCAGTTAGGGTAACTATACCTCATGTAGCATTTTACTGGTGCAAAGAATTTCTAATTAAATGAAAGAAAAATTGGGAAGTGCAAACGAGAACACTAACTTAACAGGGTCTCGGTTGATAGTCACCGCTTTGACACGACAGCACTTCAGTTTATCTGACGGCTGTCCTTACTTAATCTCCACGAACAAAAGCCTCCCCGTGTTTCGTGTTCTCATTCATATTCCCCCACTCATGTTTCCTTCATACACAATAGCACACTTTGGTGTTTGTTGGTGACGAAAAAGGTAGTGCTTCTAAGACAAGAACAAAATTAAGAGATCAACACAGGCTGACACCACATTTCGTTTTTGTGTTGCGAGAACTGCCAACTCTCCCCACTAACTCTTCCAAACAGCTATGCTGATCACTTTGGTGTGGTTGCCTAATCAAATGATGGCGTCCAAGTTTTTCCCTTTGGGCTGTTGCCTTTTTTTTTATTATTATTATTAAATGATGGAATTGAAAGGGGTTATTTTGTAAATGTTAGTTTGTAATTTAAATGATCTTACTTCTGGCAGTGTGCTAATGTGAAGGGACACCTGATGGCCATTATAGTGTACAGCTCCAAGTAGAGAGGATACCACATATCCGGCCGGGCACCTGAGAACCTGAAAGGAAAGCTGAGGAGGACAGGACTGTGAGTGCTATAGGCAGGGCCTGTATGAACATGCATGTTTTAAATCTACCACTTCAGTTTAAGCAAGTGTCGTGTCTTCATCACTACCTAGAATACATTACAGGTAGGGGTGTGGAAATGTCAATTTTTTCATCTTGAAGCGAATATGAGTCGAAATTCATTGTGAACCAAAAAATCGGGGGAGCACTTAACCTCTGCCTTTAAAGATATGACGCAACCGCATTAATTGCACCCATTTGCCAGCTTCATGCACCTTGCTGCTGTATTAATCTCTAATCTTTTAATTTTCTCACACATGCTCGTTAGCATACAGTCGTAAGATACCATATTACGAAAACAACCAACCTACATAGATATGAAGCACCGCTTTATCCAAGCAGTACAATTGTGCCTGCGTGGCATAGGGTTGTGTCGTAAGGAATAGGTCTGGATAGGCCTGTGCAAAAGGCAGTTCCACAGTTCGGAGTATCCTCCTCGAGAATGTCTGTCTCACTTGTCAGTAGGCACCTACACTTCCGGCATACAATTGAAGGTACATATGCTGTCGGTTAGAGTCCTTATTGCAAAGTAGCCTCAAGCTTGTCTAGCAGATGGAAGCTAAGTGGAAAGGCAAATGATATGACGCCCACCCTGATGGCTGCACAACAAACGGTTCCATCACGATTTCAATCTGAAATCACGTGCGCATTTTTTCCAGCACGCTTTTCTTAATTCTGAGTTGTGCCATTGACGAAGCCTTTTCATACGAACAAGTTGTAAACGCTTCGCGTAAAACCAGGTGTTTTGGGAAATTATCGATGCACACCCTTAAGTGTGTGTAGTTCACCAATTTGCAGCCCCAGAATTTCTTGCACTGCAGTAGCGACGGGAATGGCGCTTTTGAAAACCTAGAAACTGATACGGATATTACAATGAGCTGCAAACCTCTCCATAACTGAGGGTAACAGAGTTCTGCTAGCAGCTCTTGTTGTCTGCTGAATGTTGCCATGAGACAACAGACAATGTGAGATGGACACATGGTTTTTTTTACTGGCAGGGCTGTGTGGACTACGACCACGCTGAATGTCTGCGACATCTAATCCTTTTATCACCCCCTACTCGGGGTTTGCCTCTGTGTCTGGCCATCAGCTGGGATGACCAGAAAATTCTCATTGTTTAGGAGGTTTTAATAGTAAAAGAGTGGTGCGAGACAAATTGAGCAGCAAGTGCTATTTGCAAATAATTTAATTTTCGAATATTTGCCCACCTCTTAACCCTAACAAAGTAGACGCCACCACAGCAGTGCTCTGTTGACTACCCACGTGCATGTGGGGACTAGTGTGCCAGTTCCAAACTTGCCTTCTAATTTCCATCATTTAATGAAATGTTTACAGCGTAGGATGATGCAGAAATGACTGGACGCCTGTTGTATTTTATTCGATATCTGTGCCATATGAATCTTTGAATTTTTTTTTTCTTACTTGTGTAGAGCCGCTAAAAGGATGGGACAGAAGATCTCACCACTATCTCTCAAACCTGTCAAAAGAGTGTTTTTACTGGGGGGGGGGGGTCATAGTGGGTCAAGCCTTGTAACATTCCACATTCGTTCTCAGTTTTCAGTGAAAAGTTTTGTCTTTGCATTCATTATTATACTTACTCCGGTCATGTTCCTACACACTTCTTCTTTCTTTTTTTTTTCTGTTGGGCAAACAAATGTGGGAGTAATATGTGTTTCATATTTATGTGTCTACTGGCAAACTGACAGTTCAGGTTTTGGATTTACTTTTAAACATTTAGAGGCTTTCAGATTTCAGCTTTCATTTTCTGTTATTTTTGTCTCGTGTTGTACAAAAATATTTTTCTAACTGCACCACATGGTGTTGAATTTCCAGACACTTTCCACAGTTCTTTATTTATAAGCTGCCACAAATTTAAGTTTGAGCTGCTGTAGTTTTAGGCACTGAGCATGACGTCTTCAACAGTACCCTCACTAAAAGATGGCAACCGTATGCTATTTATGTGGATTTAGAAAATGATCTCGCTGCCGTAGTAGGTGTTTATTTTTTTATTTTTTCCTATGGAGTAATGCTCAGTGTATTATACTCTCAATGTGAGACTTTACTGAGTTGTCAGAGTGTGTTTACAGAGCAGATCGAACATTTGTATGTGCACTCTTTGTGATTATTTTCAGTTGCGTTAAGTTTGAGAGACAAGAACTGCAGTGTAGAAGGTTGCTGTCACTATCACTTGTTGCCAGGCTATGTATGTTTAATTTGAAAAAAGTAGTTGCCTGCAAAATAGTGTAAGGAAGAGAGGACTATCAAAAGTTTGTGCATTCTTTCTGGCTCTGTCTTTTGTACAGCATACATATTTTGTTGTGTCACTTAATTTGTTTTTGTACCATTATCTCTCTTCGTCTCTTTGTCAAAATATATTGACAAGTTTACTATACCATGCGCGGTCTGATTCTGTGTCAGCACGTGCACGTTTTTGTTTGTTACCACCAGCATGAATAGTGCACAAACTATGTTGTATTGAACATTGTACAGCATGCTCTATTTGTCAACGTTACTAGAACATTCTATAGTAATGTTGCTTTTTGTTGCATTGCCGTGCCAGGACTGTGCATCTGCTGAGCAACACAAATGCATCCGCACGTGTTCTTTTTATGCACTAGTGTCATTGAATGCCCCGGTGTGTTTTACGCTTTTGCCATATTTAAAGGGACACTGAGGATAAATTGAAGTTGGCCTATATATTGATAAGTTACCACATCCCAATGACAGAGGCACCACTTTCACTGAAAACTTGACGTTTTCAAGCTAGAAAAGGGTAAAAAATGAAACACAGTTGTCGCCACTACTGGCCAGGGCAGCTAGTGAAGTGCATGCGTCGACGCACCTTCTTCTAAAAGGCTGGGCTACACAGCCATTCACTTCAAAAGAATCTGACCACAAGGTCTTTTTTATTTGATTTAAGGAGTCCGAAAAGTTTTGCAGTGCAATTTTCTCTGCAATAAAAGAATCCCAAAAGAGCCATGGAATCAATTTTTACTCTGAACAAAAATGAGATGTGTTTCTCTTCAGCGTCCCTTTAAATTTTTTTTTTTTTGCTGCAACCTTATTTAATGCTACTGGTGCAGCAAGGAATCTTAGAAGTCGTGTTCATTATGTTGCGTGTGCCGTATTGTCATATATTGGTGGCCAATGTACTGGAACCTGTGCCTGTTAGAACTACATGTCTGTCTTATAAGTTACTATTGCTGAACATTGCGTAAAGAAATAAAGGTGTATTTTTTTTTTAACAACTTGTTGCAAACGATTATTTGCTTCTGCACTTTGGGTCTTAGCACTGTGCTATAAATTGGCTCTGATGGGCTAAGTCTGCACTAGCATATCCCAGGCTGTTCGATTCAGGAGCTTATGGCCTACCTGTGCTCTTGTAAAACTCCGGCATTGACATTTTTCCTGTTCCTTTATCATTTTTTTCACTGCATTTTTGTCAGTTCTGCACAGAATATAGCTTGATACTGAATCCTTCTTGAAGGGATAGCACGTTTAGGTTAAGCAATCAACCAATTACTGTAATTGGTGCCCTGTCTTAAATTGGTCGCTAATATTTCAACCCTAAACTCCTTCAGGGGGTTTAAATTGCTGACTATATTTGACTGTCTTAAGCTAGGCTGAGAAATGATATGAAATTTTATTTCATTGTCATCTATCTATTATACTAAAGAAGTCTCAGCGTACACGGGGACCAAAAACAAAGTCTTTCATCTTAACTCCTGCCCATTGATTGCCTGATACACTTTGTAGAGTCTGCTACATATATGCTTCTCCTTTTTAAGTAAAGTTTTAGCTGCAAAAATACCTTCAGAATGAGCATAATTTAACTTGTCATCATAACTAATATATTTCTTGGCCCTTTTGTCTTCATCATATTTAGTCGTTTGCCTGGATCAGCTTCCTAAATTTTGCCACAATCATATTGAATACTGTTTATCTTTATTAAATTACCCGAAATTCAAAGAAAACAGTGAAGGCATCCATGTAGATAGAACTTACTTTTTCTTAATAACAATTGGGTACTTTAGTTATCTCATTGTTTGGCTAGGTTGCCGAAACTGATTTGCAAACTTTTGAGTAATTGACACAATGGCTTAGGTGTCGAACTTAGCTATGGGGTCGCGTCGCTGGGGTCGCGGACGCTTAGCACAGGGTCGCGAACGCTCTGCAGCGTTCGCGACCCTGTGAAACTCGTTGCGAAGTATGTCGGCAGATAACGCATTGTGGCGTAGTTAGTGGACAGGGCTCACATAGCAGCATGATTGCATGCCCACTTTGCATGCCTCACCTAACCTAACCTTGCCTGCCAGCACCTCTGATGGGGTGGTGAGACGGAACACCTTTTTTTTTTTTTTTTCAGGAGGGCGGGCTCACCTACTGCCAGCAGGTAACGTGCGAGCAGTTCGAGGCACAGAAGCTGACACACTCCGAGCAAGCCCTGATGGACCTCTTTGACGACATTCTCCAGGATCCGAGAATATCAGACAAGCAACGCAGCCTCAGGATGAAGCAGGTGCGGAGCGGTTCTGACCTCTCGCTTTGTTTGTGCCAGGTCTTGTTAGCTGTAGTTTTGCATGAAACTTGTGCTAAACAGCAGTGTTGTAAAACCTGAGGCTCCTGGAATGCAAGGAAGCGTAGGTGCACTGTAGAGACCGCATTTTTGACAGTTTAGTGTTCTTTCGTTCAGTTCAAACACCTTGCATTCAAACCTTACAGCAGTGAAAAAAAGAGTCCCTACTCAGCACTTGTGTTTTGCATCTCTGTTTCTTTATCATGTAAAGAACCCCATGTGGTCTAAATTGATCTGGGGCCCTATACTATGGTGTCCCTCATATCATAGCCTATCTTTTGCTTTGGGGCAATAACCGAACATACCAGTACCAACATTTGTTGTTGCTTATGCTGGCTAACAATCTCGTCTCACATTTCGGCACAGTGTAGTTGCATGTGAGCCCTGGACTGATAACTAGACTGATTACCCTTGGTACCTGCTTATAATAGAAAGCTTTTTGTGCTTGCATAGAGCTCGGTATTCACGAGAATATGTTCTCTGCGGAACTTCAATGGGAAAGTTTGTCCCGTATCTGCACTGTATGATCTACGCTAAGTGGGAACGTTTATTTGGTCCTGCAATTCTGACTGCAGCTCAGGTTGATGTGTACCATTGACCACTATCTCTTCTCCAATCCATGTTTGCCTAATACCCCTAACAGCATGCTTACCACAGTTTCTGGAGCATTTTCCAATAGTAGAATCAAGTAAATGGTAAAATTAGACCTTAAAAAGAATTGCTGGGAGAAAGCTGAGCTATATGACTTGAGGCTTACTGACAATGCTTCCAGCAGTTGCTGCACTGTTGGCTTGTACAGCAGTATGCGGGAGCAAAGAGCACCTTTTATTACACCAACTGCCCGTATTATAAATTACTAAATGAATTTGTCGATGTATGCAAAAACAGTGCTGACTAAGCCTAACTTAGCATTGCTGGTAGGTAATATCAAAAAGAAGAAAGAAGACATGTTTCTACAAGCTACGGGAGAATAGAAATGTCTCAAGCCTCCTCAGCTCAATATGGGCATAAATAACATCATGTAACAGCTAAAGTGAAATGGGCCACTCATAGTCAATACACGCTCATCTGGTCAAAGTCACACAAATTTTAAAAATACTTAAACATTTTTGTTGTTTTGTTGCATACTAGTATTGTATACCGCCTTAGGTGGCCACGGCTGGCAAAGGAAAGGGCTGCTTAGAGATTGGCAGGAGAGGTCTTTGCCCTGCAGCAGGCTGATTATGATAATGTCCTAACCTGAATGACTTTCATTTCCTCTTTTCTTGCAGTTTCAGCAAAACTACCCTGCTATCTACAATAAGAAGACGTGTGACGAGAGTGTTGCATTGGCCTTCAAGAGGAACAGCCGTTCGAGGGCCACGGTGATTGGTTTGCTGAGGGGTCTTAGATTCTAACCATTTTGGATCTCCTGCACCAAAAAGAGAAGACAAATAGCTGATGTTTGTGAATTGCCTTCCAGTCATATTCTCTTTCTTATTCTGCACAGATGGCACTTTAACTCTTGGCTCTAGCGGCAGCTTTGTGGGTACAGTTTATGTTTTGTTTCATGCCACTCTTGGTCTAGGAATTGCAAATTGTTGCATTTAAAACTAACGTCACCACTCATATATTGCTCACCAGTGTGTTTGCTGCCTCAAATTGTTATTGCCTTCTGTGTTGCTTGGTTTCAAAAAAGAAAAAGATGTTGACAAAGTGGCCTCCTCTAGCATTTTGTTTGGTTTTTAGTTGTGGTCGGAGAAAATCACAAAAAGAAATGTAGAAGAGAGTATGATTCTGCTGCTGTACAACTATAGTAGCGTGAAGACCACACACATGGTTCGTATGGTAAACATTGTTATTGAACAAGTTCGGTGCTGTGAAGGCTGAAAGAAGGAAATGAAGAAAAAACTGAAAAAAAAGTGAAATGTTGCTGCATACTTTGCATCGCTAGCCGTGGGGTGACCTTATAAAAAAAAATTAAAAAATGTAAAAAATGTCCTTGCTAATTTCAAGTTTAGTGTTAAGTGCAGGCAGAGTTGACCTTTTAGTTCAAACTAGTATGTTTTGGTATAATTTTGGGACTCGTTTACCATATTGCTGTATTATATACCTCTATGAATGTGTAGCAGACTGGAGCAGCTTTAGAGATATGGAGGGCATGTTAAAGCTGAATTTTGCTCGTTACCGAGACTGGTAACCAGGTATCAAAAGTTTATTTGCACTACTTAAATTCTGAATTTACATAGAGTTATGAGAAAATGCAGTATTTTTTTTTTTTTTTTTTTTTTTTTTTGTATGCAGTTTTTCTGCACACTAAAAATACTTGTGCTGCTGCATGTTGTTGTGTACTCAGGGATTTTGTGGGCATTTTCTTTAATCCAGTCATTTTTGCTTTTGGCTTTTGGAGGGACTTTGAAGCATCCCTGTAAGTTTTATTTTTTCTATTTTTTTTCCACATTGCGTTTTTCTTAATTTGCAATTTTTATGTTATTGTGACGCATGCCTTTGTGGTTTGCCTTTCTTGAACGTATGATGTCCACTATATGTGTATTGTTTTAAAACAAGGTGGAAGACAAGGGAGTATTAGTCAGTATTAACCTAACACCGTGAATGTTGCATAGGAATGAGGGAAAAATTTGTTTTTGATTGGCTAAACATTGGGAACGTTGCATGAACAGGGGATAAAGATGGGTTACAATTGGCTAAACGTAGGGGATGTTACTTGGATATGGGAGAAGAGTGGATTACGATTGACTAAACATAAGGAATATTGAAATTGCTTCCCCTCTGCCAAAGATCTGTTTCATGTGCCATACATATTTGCTCAATGGACTACTTACTGTCAGTTGCTGATGTATATAATATGTTTTTAAAGTTTTTGTGTGTGTTTGTTTTGAACAAATGTGAATTTTTTTGGTGCTATAGATGGAAAAGCGATGTGCTTTTGATGACTTACAATTCTCTTCAGTCAGCATTCAGTATTACGTGTGATAACATTGTACTGACAGAAAAAAAATAAATATAGAGGCACTAGTCACATGCGTGCAACTTAGCATTTAATACAGAGCACTTTATCAATGATGAACTGAATTTTTGTAAGTTACCCTCTTAGGGCTATTGTGTACTGTCAGATACTGTGTTCTCTTTCATATCTAATAAAGGCAACATTATTACGGCTTCCTTCACAAGATTCTCTTCTTTGCTTCACTGGGAAAGAGAGGTTGGTGTAAAAAAAGTAGGCAACTAACTAGCCATCAGCTATTATTGCAAAGATATTTATTGCAGATACTTGCTGCAATCTCGCTTTGTCATTAACCTTCGGGAAGAAGAGGAGTGAAAAAGGCTTGCTGTATCAGAGGGATGGTATCTGCAGAATAGGCTATGCGACTCGCTTCACTCTTCTGTGGCAGAAGAAGGTGAAAGTGAAGAATGTTGCTGTAAAGCAGGCATTCTTTGTGAAGTGCTGGATGTGGCTATTTGGCTTTTACCAGGGTTAAAAAGCAAGCAGAACAGTAGGCAGTCTGTTTTTTCTCGGCTGCTGGCATCTTGGCCTTTTGGTACACTTGATTGATTGACAACTTTTATTTAATGAAATATGCCATTCATATCCCTTCGATCTTGAGATAGCAGCGTGATTTCTGTGCATAAGTACTAGCTGTTGCGGGCCCAAGTCTTGCGTAGCCTTGGCGTTGCATCATGTTAAATCTCATTACAAGAGACACTCGGTTATAAGATACACTTGAAAATGGTTTGGTTGGTTTCTCTATGTCTGCCATCTTAACAACATTGCATACAAGAGACACTCGTTTACTAAGGACAACGTTTTCAGGTTCCTTGAGTAAATTCTTCACTATTTAGAAGAGACACAACCCAGGTGTGCTCATGCAATGCAGCTGAAGCGTACCAACTCATAAATGATGCACTTCAGAATCCCTTAGCTAAACTCTATTCCATCTCAGCATCCTTTTTGTTGTATATATCAGGAACTGAGAAGGAGTGCTTCCCCATGATTGGAAAGTCAAAACGACCCCGTTGTTTTAGCCACTGGCATCGCATCAGTGTCACCTTCGAAGGAAATCAGAATGCATGAATGACATCCGGTATATTTAACTCCTCGCTGTTAAAATTTGATCACAAGATGAAAGCTCAGAATCCCGATGCCTTTCTCTTTGTGGACAATGCTTCTTGCAGCACCAAAGTTCTCGTGCTCAATGCCACCAAAGTTATTTTTCCCCTTCGAACTCCACACCCTACTTTCAGCCAATAGACAAAGGCATTATGCACTCTGTCAAGTTGCTGTACAAAACAAGGTTGGTAGAACGCCTGTTGCTCAACGGGCAGCAAGACTGTACAATAGTATGAATTGATGCGAAGTTTGCTGTTCAGGTCATTTCAGGTGTCTGGAATGGCCTGAGAAGTGAAGCTGTGAAAAACCGTTTCATACAAGCAGGCTTTAAATATGGTGACATAATATAAGAGGGCCCATATATGGATACTGTGGAAAGCTTCCTTGAAGATGAAGCTTGGGCGAGCATCCAAGAGACTGCTGAGGTACCAGAATCTATTGAGGAATTCGTATCTACAGATGCGAATCTTGTGTGCTTCCTAAGACTGTGCAATTCTCGTGCAAGTAAATGGCACATGTGCCACAGAGGATGACTACGAGGCCATTTCAGAGGAAACGTGTCAACATCTAAGGGTGATGAGCATGTAAGAGTGCGTCAAAGGTACTAGAACAATAGGAAGGCTTGCAAAGTGAAGTGCTTTACTACCAAAATTTTGGAAGGAGTACACTCTGTACTCACAAAAATACGTACTAATATGAATAACTTCTTTAAGTCTTCCTGAATAATTCCCTGTTAATGCGTGTGAATGCATTTAATGCTGATGTGCAATAAACTGATCAACACAGTGCTTTTAGAATTTTTGGTTACAAGAGACCTTGCTTACAAGAGACATCTTTTTCGGGTCCCTGGAGTGTCTCTTGTAACGAGGTTTTACTGTATTTGGCATATCCGCAGCAAAGAATATTAGGGGAAGTGGCTTCTTGTGACTTTAGCTCCTTTTTACTGTATTCTTTTATCTTTGTTGTGCTGTGGCTCAAGCATGTTAAGATCTTGTTAGTTTTCCTAAAACTGTAAGAGTGAAATCGTTCCAGGTAGCACTGGAACTTCTATAGTATTAACAATATTTTGGTGTTAGTGCCTATCGTTAATAAAGTGTCCTGAAAGAGACTCTGATGACAACTCCATCTGATTTTCGGTCTTAGTAGAAATCTGTTCCTTCTAACGGCCGCTGTCACAAATGCAGGTGTCATGAGGAGGATTTGTCATGCCCACCAGAGCGGCAGGCAAGGAGAATGTGTGTATGCTCAGAATGCCGCTAGAAAAATATCCACATTTAGTTAAACCTGAAACATCCCATGAATGTTTCAAGCATAACAAAAATGCTAAGTTTCAATGTATGTTAATTTTAATTAGTGTTCATCTTCACCTGATGCATTAGAATATGAATGTTTTAAACACAAAAATTTGTTACATTTTAACATTAATTTTATAACAATGCATACAGTCAACCCTGCACATATATATTGAAGATGAGAAAGGAAGGGAAATATAGTTCGATTTGTATTTTAAAACACGGCAACAGACTAAAAAACGCAGAAGCGTGAATATGGCATGCCTTGGCTAGCAGTGGACTTCTTGCGGCAAAATATGCTGCTTGCTGGCATGCTGAGGTGTTGCAAGGCCGCCTAGCTCACTTGGCATTGAAGCTTAGCGAACGGTGCTTTGAGATAAATCATCGCCGATTATCGGAGGCCTAAAATTCTGTTACCGGTACACTATAAACGTAAAGGTATCACTATTACAATTGGGGTAAAATTGACTTTTCGCATTCAGCAGCAAAGCAGGCATGGCGAGAGCCTCACCAAGCCACTGTCAGGTAGGCTAGTTTCATAGTTCCCCCCTAAATTCCCGCATACGAAAAGTGATTGAGGTAGGGATACTTGGAGAACAGCCACTTGTATGCGCGCTGCTCAATATATATTGAATGTACCTCTGAACGGAAACTTCGGTAAACGTGAACACAGGTATACTTTTGCATAATATTTTCAAAGGGATACTCCAACAGTTCAATATAAGCAGTAATTCGATATATCCTGGTTCAGTATATTGGGGGTTAATGGCATTTTAATATTCATAAAAAGATGATTTATAACATAGTGATATTACATTCTAGCGTCAACAGAAATGTTTAGTGTTTTTAAGCCGCTGGTAGACATTTAGACATCTACCAGTGGTGTAAAAGCGGCGCACTGCTTTCAAGGAAGAAAATGCAGAGCGCAATCGTGGCATCGCTAGGTCCAAGTTCAAGATAACTTTATTGCGGCACCGTACAGAAACCCAGGGGGCAGCACGCGCGGCGAAGAGGCAGCGCCACGAGTGAGCGCCAGAACAGTTTGGTAGGGAGACGCGCGGCGCCCTGGGCAGGGCGCGCGCTTGAAAAAGGCGGCCTGCGCAGCGAAATGTAGCAGTTTCAGCCAGCTCGAGCGACTTAGCGAAGCACAAACAATGCGAGAGCCACACGACACAAGACGCAGAGAAAGGAACGAGCCCTGGCCGCCCGCTGGGCGTTTATTTCTAGGCTGAAAACGCGCGGAACGGAAGACGACAGGAGAAGCGCGCGTAGTTGGAAAAGGCCGAGCAAAAAACGAAGGGAATGGGAGGGTGGGGGCATAAAAAAACACGGTAAAAATGTAGAAAAATACAAAAAAAAATTTGTGGCGAACGTCCCTCCTCCCAAGTGTGGTACAGCTTCACAAAGGCCAGCTGGAACGCCCCAAGCTGGAGGGCTGAGAGAGAAAAAAAAAAGGAAAGCTGGGGGGAATCGAGCGACCGAGAAGGATGGAACGAGTGTCGGAGAAGAATAGGAATGAATGAGGTTGTAGTCAAGAAGAGAAAAAAGCGACAAGCCTGAAAACTCAGAACGCGATTACCGGGGCCTGAAAATGCAGCATGGCACATATATTCAGACGGATTTTGAAGAGCTTTACCTGTTTTCTGGTGAGGCGGTTGCCACTTTTCTCGACCATAAAGGAAAGGATGGCAGATGGCACGCGACATATAGCTATGAGAATGGAAACTCCCTTACAGCACTGCACAAGCGACAGTTTCTAATACATTCAAGTCTTCTTCAAATCAGCTCAAATCAGTCGATATTGTCGACCATAAACCCTGACTGCTCATTGGAGGGTCAAATTCTAAAGTTAAAGCTCAGCTACTTTGGTCATCTGATGAGAAAAGAGGAGTCGCTGGAGAAACACTTGATGTTGGGAAAGGTTGAGGGTCACCGGAGAAGGGATAGGCAGCGAACGCGATGGTTATAGATGGCATATCCTCGAGGCGCTGTAGATGAAGTTATGTGATGTTAAGAAGATAGTGAGAGACCGGAAAGCGGGGAGTGATATTGTTACGGACGACAAGGAAGAAGAAGCGGGCAGTGGCGCGGGAAGGAGCGCTCGCGCTAGGCCCGCGAATATTCATTAAACGTCATCTACCATCGTCATCGGTCATGTTCTGTCTCCTGTCTTCATCGGCTTGCCGCTTCGTAACAATATGGTCCATAGGGTCACGAAGAGTCGGACACGACTGAACTGAACTGAATGCCTCTTTAACGGTACTCTGTCCTCTGCCACAAAATTAAGTTTTGACAGGGGAAGGTAACAGGTGGCAGCCAGCCGCTCGACAACTTGTTTGGAGCAGGATGGCATGTAATGAATGCAAGATCTGTTCAGAGTGTCCACGAATAAGTAAAAAAAAAAAAAAAAAAAAAAGCACTTATTTTTTTTTTTACTTATTTTGTATTATATAGTCTCGATTGAGCAGTATCGCTTGAGAAACAGCTTATCATTCGAGGTTCAACAGCTCGAGTAGACATCGAAATGTCATTAACTCAACTAAATGAATAAAGGGTATGGAATGGCATACAGGGGCTTTATGAATAATATCTACAGATATAGGAGGGCGAAGCGGACAGCGAAGGATGGCGAGGAAGAAAAAAAAACGTCAGGCTGGGGGACGGACAAAGAAAGCCGCCCAAGAGAAGGAAAGTAGCGGCATAAGCGTGGAAGGAAAGGGTGTGGAAAGAAAAAAAGGAACGAGCTAAGAGGGAGGAAAAAAATAATGAAAGCAAGCAAGCAAAAAAAAAAAAAAGTTGCCAAGCTAACTTCGCGAAACTAATGCGCAAGACATAGTAAATGCGCCATTAAAACGCTCCGTTCCTGTTGATTACTCTCTCTGTATTGTACTGGTGCTTATGTAAGCTATCGTAGACAGGGAAATATAGATCAAAGGACAGCATAAATAAAAATTATGCAATGAACAACTGCATTCACGAGCGCGGCCCACTATGCGCGCACGGCGGTCCCAGTAGCGCTGATGCCTATGAGTTGCCCAATGTCTTTAAATATTATTATTTTTTATTTTGCGGGTTGAGAAAGGATGCTAATGCAGGTGAAGGTATAGTGTGTCCTCTTTCGGGAAAAATGCTTCGCGGTAAATCTAGACGCGGCAATATACCCGGCAATGATTGCCAGCTCACTGCTCGTTGGAAGGCAGCGATTCGCACTTGGCGTCGCTTCGCTTCGTAAAGCTTATTCGGTGACGCGAAAAATATTTTATCAGGCCAGTGGAAATGCGTGCAATAGCAGAAACCCAGGGACCTCAACCTAGCAATTCATTTGTGATCATAGAATGCCACGAATCGAAAGAGCGAACGGTGAATGCGCCCCACGCACAGCAGATCCGCCGCGTCTCCGCTGCACGGCCGGGCGACCTCCCTACCAAACTGTTTTTCCCGCTGCGAGGGGCGCGCGCATCGCATTCGCACCTATTTTGCCTTCTTGAAGACATAGCGCAAAAAAGAGACGGGGACAACACAGATGTAGACAGGACAGGCGCCTTGACTGTTTGCCTTGACTAGCTCACTTTACCTTGACTTCGCGCTGAAAATTGCTGTATCATAGTTGTGGCGCTAGTAACGCAATAAAAATTTCCTCGTTTTGGTCGTTACTCTAGCGCCGTCGGTGTACATGAGCACTTTCTTGCCGCGTAGGAACGAGGCTACGATTGTTTGTCTGGCCGTCCGCAAGCTCGCTTTCAATCCCGCGCAAGGCGCGAAATCGTTCGCGCGCTTGTTTTTGTAGGCCGGGGTTAATCGTTCAAGGCACACCACATCACTCGTCCGAGAATGGCCGAAGCAAGTTCACCACCACCCAAGCCAGAAGGGTGAGTTTGAGAAGGTTATGAGCATACGAGAAGCAGGTACCGCAAAGTATCCGTACAGGCGGCTACGACACCTCGCCGCACCAAATTTACATATTTACCCTTGCGAATTTTACACTGAGCGTTATGCCGCTGCTCGTTTGCGCGTGCAAGCCTGTAGAATTTCCTGCACGTGCAGAGCTGTATATGCCGAGCAGGTAATCCGACCGTCAAAGAGTTTGTGCTTCTTTCCTACCGACGTGCTTTTGTCGGGTCCTTCGGGTCGGGTCAGGTGCTTGTTTCGTAACATAGTATTGCGTGCAGATTCTCAGTGACCTTTTGAACGTTTTAATTTACGTGGTGTGTACAGGACATATTCCGTCCCATGCGTTTAATATGTCCCACTCCCGCTTTCCTGTGTGCTGTCATCGCTCGGGCAGGGCTCATCAGTTAGCTCAGCTCTGTCCAGTTATACCCGTTAAGTAGGTCCACAATGGTTCCATCTGCCTGCTCGCCCGTTCGCGTTTGTGCGCTGCTCTTTTCAAGTGATTTCATGGATCCCTCAATAAACGCGGGAAAACGTTTGATGACACGCATAAGAAAAGAATGGGTGGTTACCAGCAATGTTTGTTGTGACTATCGGAAAATCATTAATAAGTGAGGCAACGTTGAAAACTGGAAGCCTCTAAAGTAAACATTATCGTGCCACATATTCTGTATAGCCAAGGTTTGACTGACTGCCCTGGCATTCTTATCAGTCATTTCGCCAGCATTGCTGTTGACGTTTCTACAGTGCTGTCCTTTATTTTATTTAGGGAGGTTATGTCCGATGGTCATGCCCTGATCACATGGGAGCACCAAGCACTCTTTAATGGTGTTTTAGTTTTCTAGTTAAATGGCCTGGTCACACTATGTAGCTTCCAAGTGTACCAAATATGTATGAGAAGCTGATGCCGTTGCCATAGGCTCCCTTTCATTGGAAGAAAATTGTCGGTGCACTGCTGTGTGATAAATTTTGGCTCATTTGATGAATGACCTTTAACTCGCCACATCTAGGCCAGGCCGAGAGAAAACATTTGTTCATGCCATGCCGAGAGAAAATGATATTCTGGAGTTTTAAATGCAATAGGTTCACAATGGAACAGGTATGTTGTAGTCAAGTCATCATTAACCTGACTTCAGGCACTTTATCATCATCATCTTTATTTTTCACTGTGAGGTACATGTATTTTTTAACCAAAAGGACAAAGCGCTAACGACACATTCACAAGAAAGAGGACACGGACAAGCGCTTGTCCGTGTCCTCTTTCTTGTGAATGTGTCGTTAGCGCTTTGTCCTTTTGGTTAAAAAATGCTGCACCAACTAGCCCAACAAAAAGTCCTTCTTGAGGTACATGATTATTAGTATTACAGAAGGAGGTCCCGAAGTATAAACTGTCCGGGGGACCTCCTACTGCATGCAGTACAGTAGTATTTTCCGTATCTCTTCAATCAACCTGGTCCTCTGCCACCTGCAGTAGTCTATAACCCTTTAAACTTCCTTATCTCATCTGCAGCCTTCTACTACACTTGCCTTTTCTTAAAATCAAATCAAATCAGTTTTCCTTATTGACCATCAATTATGTATTTTTCTTTTGCATTGCACACCTTACCAGTGCCGATTGCTTCTTAATTTCAACTAAAATGTCATTAAGTCGTGTTTGTTCTTTGACTTACTCTGGCTTAGTCTTGTCTGTTAATTTTACGCTTATCGGTGCCTCATTGGTGAGTACCTGTGAGGTTGAGCTTTTCTCTTGAGTGATTTTGGTGAACTATCATCAATGATCTGGTAGTACAAGCCAAATGAACTCCCATTATTCATGTTTTCGGCTTAGTTATTATGAATTGGAGTACTCAAGAGTAATCTGGAGTGTACACTCCAAGTGGAGTGGACTCCACTCCGCTTGGAGTTGGAGGGGAGTGGAGTTAAGTAGAGTGTACACTTGAATGTTCTATTAAATCTGCAGTAAAATGTGACTGCACAAGATGGGGTTGAACCCAAGAACTCATGCACCTTAGCAAAGTGCCGTAGTCAGTGGTCGTCTTAACGAGGGCTCGGCTTAAATGCTTATGGTGTAGTAGTAGTTTGTTGCCATTTGTCTAGCTTTCGTTTAGTGCAACTTTCATGTTCAGTATAGATGCAGTTGAAAGAACACTAGGGACAGTTTCATCCATTTTTTCGTAGTGTATATCAATAGTTGGGTTTTCAGATGTAAAAGATGAATTTATTGCTCTGAAAATTGTATGTAAAAATGGAAACCCTTTTTCCTACCACCTGTTACGAGCTCACGCTATCAGCAATGAAAAGGACTGCATGATCACTGTGTGGATGGAAGTGGATGGCAATGTATCCTAGGTTCAAAGATCTGTGTCAGTGATATGGTTGGCAGTTTTAAATTTTTCCGCAGTGTTCTTCTAAGAAAAATGTAACCGAAACTTGTACGATGCATTCTCTGTAGGGAAGAAGGGTCAAAGTCTGAAGGAGGGTCCAAGTCTGAGCCATCGGTGAATGCGGCTATGCTGCTGCTCCAGGGCAAGCGTCACCTCCTGGTCCAGGACTACCCATCAGCCGTGGCAAGCCTACAGGAAGCTAGCGAGCTCCTGGCACGCATATACGGCGAGACCGCCAAGGAGTGTGGGGAGGCCTACCTCTGCTATGGACGTGCACTGCTAGAGCTTGCACGGCAGGAGACTGGCGTCCTAGGGAATGCTTTAGGTGAGCACATGGCCACTGCATTGAAGTATCATTGTTATATCTGATAATTGTTATAACTGGGTGAGGAAAAAAAAACACTATAAACTACACATTTAACGAGAACGAGGTAACTTACACTTTTTATTTTGTAGCGGGAAGAAACCCGTAAACCATAAGCGTTGTCTGTTTCATGGCAGTCTGGCTGACATCTTTCTACAGGGCATCCACCTGCTGAACATAGTGCAGTGGAAGGTTCTTAGCAAAAGCAGGCCCAACAGGGAGTCGATCATTCTCAAAGCCTCCTGGTGCGATGCAACCTGCACAGGTTCCGGTTCGTTGTCGTCGCTCCTGTCACCGTCCTCCGTGCCAGTGACTGCTGCGACGATAGCCTCGTCTGTCAGCTCTTCATCTGTCGCTACTGTATCGTGGGCATGTAAAAATTCCTGAAGTTCCGACGCGTCGCCGTCGCTACCGCTCACTGTGGACCAATGTTCGGTCGTCGCTGTGTTGGCAGGAGCTTTGCGACCTTCCGCGTCACCAGCATCCCTAGCGAAGCCTGCCTTCCTAAAGCAGTTCATGACATGATGATGGAGGAGCTTACTTCTGCCCATGCTCCAAAAATGAACTGCACTGCCATCAGGAGCGAGATCTTCAAAGTTTGGCGCCAGTTGGTGTTCTCGGACAGAAATGTCGCGGTTCAGCGCAAGCCTGCTCAAAACATGTCGGCTATACAGTGCCTTGAAGCAAGCAATCATTCCTGCATCCATAGGCTGCAAGCCTGCAGAGGTATTAGGTGGGAAAAACTTCCACATGCGTGAGCTTCTGAACTGTTTGGTGCACAGTGCAATTGTCGAGCACCAATGTCACCTTCCTGCCTTTGCGTTGCATCTGCTGATCAAACTTGATCAGCCACTCGCGGAAAAGTTTGGCGTCATCCATGCTTTCTGTTATAACGGTAGCGAACCGGGATTCTCACGGCACCACGAAAACATCGGGATTCTTAGATTTCCCTATGACGAAGGCGGGGCTTTTTGTGCTGCCATCCATGTTGGCACACAAGAAAATGGTCACGCGCTATTTACTTTGCTTGCCGCCCTTACAGGGATCGCCTTTAACAGTGTGCGATTTTGACTGTACCATCTGGAAAAACAGTCCAGTCTCGTCCGCATTGTATAAGTCCCGGTCCGACTGTGTTTCTCGGATGTAGAGCAGCATTTCCTCAAGCCAATTCTGCCTAGCGTTGACATCGAGCAATCCTGCCTCACCCACGAATGCCTTGTAGACGATTCCATGTCGCTCCTTGAACTGCTGAATCCAACCACCACCAGGCTGAAAATCGGTGTTGCGCAGGAGGTATGCGAAGTGCTTCACCTTCTCCGCTAAATTAAAATCGGGCCACTAATCGGCAGGTTCGCTGCATGGGCGTTCAAGAACCATTAGTAAAGCGCCTGTTCTACGTTTTTGTCGGCCCCATGTCCAACCCTCTTCCGGCTGTCGTTCATTGCATGGGCAGCACTGGCATTGCTTTCGTTCTCAATCTTGGGCGTGTTGCGGATGATTGTCGATACTGTCGGCTGCACCAGGCCGTACTTGTGCACCAAGTTGCACACTTTTACGCCGTCCTTGTGCTCACGTATAATGTTCCGCTTAACTTCTAGTGGTATTGCCGTTCACTTCCTCTTCTGCGCCGGTTGTGTCGCGCTTCTTGAAGTTGGATCCTCCATTGCTGTTCACGTAAAATCCTGGGCCAGCAAGGTCGTGGCAATGATGATGGCACACTAGGAGAACCATGCTAGAAAGACACGCGCATGAACACTGCTGCACGTCTGCCACAAACATGTGTAATGTGCAACCGCAAAGCGGGGTCCTGGACAAAGCAAATAGGGGAGGATACTGCAGTGTACCACAGTCGGCTCATTCTCAGAATGGACTGCTCCACCGTGCAGAGGCAGAGAGGACGCGAGTTCCCTAGGCCACGGGTGGTCTCGAGGGGAAGCGCTCAAAACTCTCTCTCAGAACAGCCATGCCTAGCAGCGCCTTACACCTTCCCTTCTCCCCCGCTTGAGGAAGCGCTCCGTCCTCCCCCATATCTCCATGGCATGCAAGTTTCTCCGGCACACCTGACCAATGCATTGGCTCGACACGCTCTGTCCCGGTTTCTTTTCATTTTTTTTTTAATTGTAGCTGCATCGGTGTTGTTGGCATCTTTGCATACGTGTGCACTTTTTGTTGACTTTCAGTGACCATATTTGATTGTTATAACCAATAATATAATATGACATCATTGTAACAAGCTGTTTATTTTACCATAGAACACATGGTAAAACTGACGGTGCAGCGGCTGCCCATTGTTATGTCCGATATATTGTTAAAACCGATAGTTATAAGTAGGTTGGCTGATCATATTAACTATTCCAGGCATCCCCTTTTCTTTCACGATTGTGACGTTGAAATGGTTGCTGATTCCAGGCCCGTATGGCAGCACGCTGATCACGGGGTCGCTTTTGGGCTGGCCATTCGGCGGCGCCAGCTGTTGTGTAGTATTGGGCGCACCAACACAAGTAACCGGAGATCGAACTTCAGATGCGGCGCCAACTCGGCGCGGCATCTGCAAGCGACAGGTGTTGAGACTTCAGCTGCAAATGCAGCTTGCAGTTGATGGAGGATGTTCGTTGATTGAGGTGCACAAAAAGAGAGCTGAACGCATTTCAGAACTATTGCCGAGGCTTTTTTTTCTTTGTTTTCTTAATGTATTCTGAGTGCAATGGAGGGTGTTATATTGCGATAAAACAACTAGGTGAATAATGTGCAGAGTCTGAAGAGGAACAAGACGACGACGACGATGATGATGAAAATGAAGCAGAAGGTGGGGAAGAGAAGTCGCAAGATGGGGAAGGCGATGCTGCCGGTAAGGATTCGTTACGACTTTTTGTGTTCAGGGCTTGTCGAACTTTAAACGCGTGCGTTTGGGTAATGCATGTTTCTATCAAATTTTCACTGCTGTTTAATGTGGAGCACCAGAGTGTTGACGTCATCATTAGCATTCAAAGGCACATAGCAATGAAAGTTGCTGGCCCTGTCATTACACTGTCATTTCTTGAGCTTGGAGCTGTACTTTATTTTTCCAATACAGTGTTTCTTTACAAGACAAAATACTGACGGAACTGGCTGTCGTAGTGCAGAAATAAAGGAATAGCATGATCACAGGGAGCGTGTAATGATATATGTCTATGGATTCTTTAAACTTCACCTTCTGCCTTGTTTGGCCGAGGTGTTCACTACAAAAAAAAAAAGGTTTCAGAGGTTGGTACAAAGCACTCCTACATTTTGCTTATTTGAATTGGAACCGTGTACCAAAAGACTGCCTATGTGGGAAGGGAAGGAAGGTCAGAGGTGGGTTTTGTAACCCTTGCCTTCCTAATGACTTGGTTTTTGCACGTCGATGTCCCTATAATTGCTTCTGCAGGACCTTCTAAGGGAGGTAGCGATGGAGAGAGCGAGAAAAAACCTGAACAGTCTGGATCCTCTGCGGAGCCGTCAGAGAATCCAGACGTAGAGAAAGCAGTGGAATCAAAGGCCACTGTTGACGGTGGTAGTAGTGATGACCCCGGGGTGGCAAATGCCACAGAGGTGAAGGTGCAAGAAGGTGGTGGAGGTGAGAGGCTACACTTTGGGATTACTTAGGCACCTCTCCTCTTTGTCTCTGCATCTCACTTCTCGCCTCAATCTAGCAAGGTCTATGCCAGATCTCTTCTCTATCTACTTGACTATCTACACACAACCGTGCCACGTTCTGGAAGCTAGAGCTTCCTGTCGAGGGCCAAACTGACAAAACCGTTCGCATGTAAATACGGTTTGCAAAGGCCACGGCTTCGGCTGTCCCATTTGCTGGATTCGTGTTAGACCAGCACTATTCTCACTTAAGTTTTGGTCAGGGTTGTTGCCTCTGAAGGAGTATGGTTGCCTGGCTTTAAATTTTGTGTTTTTATCTTCAAAATGGCTCGTAAGACATTAATGTACATAGATCACTGTACAGCATTCGCCCGTCTCTGGCGATTAATATAATTGAATTTGTTTTCTCGTGTGAGATTGTTTCAGTAGCCAGGTAGGCGGAATTTGGACGCAGAATTTTTCTTTAGGTCACACGAGGCACACGTAAACAACCACATCGTTCATACATTGCCATTCGAGCTCCTTGTACAGGTTGGCATTAACAGTAGTGATGAAGTTAGGTGACAGAACAGCAGTTATATCAGTTTCTTTACTAGTTAATCCCACATGTTAATTTTTTTTAAGTAATGTCTTGGGGGGAATCATTCCTTAGAAAGGGCACATCATTAGAAATCAGTGTCCTACTCCTCCAGATGTTCCCAGATTGGCAGCTGTGCATGAGATGCTGCATCTTAATTAACAGGCTTTCGTATGCAGTTGGTAGCTGCTCCTCTTCTGCCACTGTGTCGTCTGCTATGCTTGCTTTACTAAAGCAGTTTGCGGCCCAGTTGTAAACGGCTTGCTTACTGCATCTGCAATTGCATGACACTACTGCGCTCGCCTTCTCTGTTTGGGCGAACTGGCCGGTCGGGATAATTGAACTGTTTTGTTCGTAAGTTAGGCTTGTGTGTGTGTATGTGTTTGTGCATACGTATGCTCATGCTTAAAGGACTATAGACACCAAATTCTGGTGGCATTTTTCTTCTTGTTAATGATGCGTAAGTCATTCCTGTGTATCGATCTACACACTGTTCTCGCCTACGACCGCTAAATAATTTATAATTGAATTTTTTTTTCTCACCAGTTTCGGTTTCGATAGCAGAGAGATGGCTGTGATGTCACATGTCTTGATGCAAGGCATGAGAAAACAGTGATATGATCGCTGATTCTTCACTTGCAGCAATTGATGCAAAGGAGGCCCTGGAACATTTCTTCTGACTTGGAATAAAACCTTCCCTCCAGTCACCTCAAAAATCTCTTCAGATCTCTTTAAGATCGTCAAATCCCTCAATTCCCTTTTTTTTTTTACCAGTTCCTGCTACACCAAAAGAGTGCACTAGATTGTCTCATTCCGTCTAATTAGCGATGCTGAAAGTAGAGGAAAAGCCAGAGCGGCAGCCAATGGCGTATTGTTTCGGGGGCCTATAAGAACAGATGGCTTTTTGCATGATATCATTGTGATATTTTGCAAGAAGCCACCTGCTTTTATACGCCCCGAAACAATACGCCACTGTCTTGCATGATATGACGTGATATTTGACACCGCAGGGGTGGCACAGTAGTTACGGCGCTCGACTGCTGTTCCCAAGGATGCGGGATCGAATCCTGGCCTCGGTGGCCGCTTTTTGATGGAAGCGAAAAGCAAGGCGCCCATGTGCTGTGCAATGTCAGTGCACGTGAAAGAACCCCAGTGGTCAAAATTTCCGGAATCCTCCACTACGGCGTTCTCATAGCCTGAGTCGCTTTGGGACGTTAAACCCCACAAACCAAACCAAACCATTGTGATATTTAATTGTTTCGCATATAGCTTGGGCTGCAACTACTATATGACTTCAATAGCAACTGCCAAGTTGTATTTTGATGTGGCATGCAGCTGGGCTGGTTAGGAAAACTGATTTGCAGCAGACTGAAGTGCACTAATTAAAAATATTCGGCTAGTGCAGAGATTGCTATTTTTTTTTCTCTTCCGCGTTTTCAAGGCTCTTCTATTCCTCGTCTCCCGGCTTGGTTTTTCTTTTCTTTTTCCACCTTTTCTTTGCTTGGTTCGTGGATTTCTATAGCTGGTCTCTGTCACGCGACCACTAGGGGTAGGGTCCAAAAGCTGCCCCTGCAGTAAACGTTAAATGGCACAGGACACCGTGACTAGGTAATTGCAGTGACAAATAGCTTCCACATCAGCTTGAAACACCTAAAAAAAGACAGCTTTTGAAGAAGCTGAAATATCAAGATTTCTTGCTTTTGTACTCATCTGTGTTGCTGCTGTTCCTGCACTCGTCTGTTCTGTGAACTGAATATCGCTGTTTCATGCTGAGGACTATTTAGGGAAATCTAGGGACTATCTGAGGAATCTAGGGGAATGAGGGCCTCTTTGTGATATACGTACTACATATGGAGCCGACAGCCACTGATGTCAAGGAAAGCATGAGGGATTCGTTTTTTTTTTCCTTGTGGTATTGATCAGTGTGAAATAATAACATAATATGGATGTCATTAATTGAATCATACACCACCAATGAAATCTGAGCCTATGGCTTCCGAATTTTGTGTGTGGAGGTGTGGGGTTTTGGCAATGTGTACTCTGCATCCTCAGAAGCCGATTCTGCTGCAACGGAAGAGGATGCCGAAGAAGACCTGGAAAAGCCCGAGCCAGCGCTGAAGGAGGACATTGAGCCACTGCCGAGCGAGCCTGGAACTTCAGCGGGGGGCCCCAGTGGGTCATCAGAACCAGCTCCAAAAGATGAGGTCCCTGCCCTGCATACTTTCATTCTTTCTGCTTCATTTTTACTTGAGTATTGAATGCATAGAATAATAATAGTAATGATTGGTTAACAGGAAGGAGAGGCGCAGTATCTGCCACACTTTTCCCCCGTGGACACCTGAACCGCACCAGAATGGGAGGGAGAAAGGTGGGAGTGAAAGAGGAGCCATAGTGGAGGGTTACGGAGTAATTTCAACTGCCTAGGGATCTTTAACCTGCCCTGACATCTCGCAGCACACGGATGCCTCTTCGTTTCGCCTCCATCGAAACGCTGCCGCCGGTGGTCAGGTTCGAACCCGGGTGCTCCGGAACAGTAGTCAGTCATCTTAACACCACTGCGATGGAGTTGCATATAAGTAGGATTTTACTTTTTTGAGGAATGAATGTCATGAAAAATGAATGCCAGTTTTGCAAGTGCCGGGGCTATGCACTTTGTCATAGGTGAAATAACTTCTGTGCATTATGGAAATCTCTGAAGTGTGAAGGCATTTCGGTATAGTGTCTCATCAAAGCAGGTACCTTGCTTTTCAGTGTTAACAAGCCATTAAAATGTGTACTAGTAGTACATCACTTGGCTGTCTTGTTCCACTGTCTCAAAAGGTAATTTGGTGAGGACTGCAAAACGGGTGTTGCTCTCGGAGACTGACTAAAAGATAGCATTGTTATTCATGACATTACCCTAATGTGAAAAAAGGTTCCCAAAAAGACGATGGCAGAAAGTGAAATGCTTTGTGGCCATGAGAGAGAGGTCTTGTAGAGTGATCAGCTTTTGGGGAAGGGGGTGCTTTTCAGCTATTGTGACATGCAAGTCTTAATTGGCCACTCCTAGGCCTGTCAATTTGTTGCATTTACATGATGATGCATGAAGTGTTTGTAAATGACACAACAAAACGGCAGTGGTCAAACTGTCCTTGGTTTGCTTGCTCTATGGCTGATTCAGATGTGTTTCATTGAGCAACCAAGTGCATTTAAGAGTGCATTCTAATTGCCGTCATTTAACAATAAGGGTAAGGTGGCTGTATCACTTGCCATTGCTTTTCGGCTTGTTCAAATGACTTACAGATCCCTTTGAAAATTCTTACAGCGAGTTAGTAGGTGTTTAATACTTCAAGAATGAAAAAAAAAAAAAAAAAGCCATTATGCTTGGCTTTAGCTTATTGTGGAACAATCTTGTTTCACATTGTGAAGTGTTCTTTGACATTGGTGTGCATACTTTTTTGCTCATGGTAGCGTAACTCATGCTGTTTTCTACTATTCTTATGCAGGAAGACGTGCCCAACCTTCAGTTGGCTTGGGAGGTCCTTGAACTGGCCAAGGTGATATTTAAGAGGTAATGCTCGCAGCTAGGGCCACTTTCAGTACTGTGACCAGCTGTGCAAGTTTTCTGTTATGTAGGGCGTTAAAGCTGCATTGACTTGAAGATTTTGAAACTAAAATACATTTGTAGTAGTACAGTGATCACTGTGCATGGATAGGCATCTTGCATGCAATATGCATGGCAAACATAGTTTTATCACAAATTTCCATCTTGTTTAAGCTGTGTAGGTAGCTGGTACCAAAGTACAGTTTCCTACAGTTTAGAGATCAGTGTGGGATTAAGTAGAGCACAAGTAAGGGATTAAGTAGGAAGCAAGTACAGTAGACACTCGTTGATTCAAACTTAAATATTTTTGCTGTGAGGTTTGGTGAATTTGTTCGAACTTAAGGGACTTTGTTTGAATTGTCAGGTATTGTATCAAGGTATTGTCAGAAATGTACCTTGATATGATATAAGGCTAAATATAGTTTGCTTTATGAATTCCTATGCATAAAATAGTATTTGGGAATTGCACCTGTATGCAAATGCAGCTAAAAACATTAGCACAACATAAAATATGGCTTGAAGGGCCCTACACAGACACGCAGAATACGAACTCAGGCAGTCTTATTTCCTTTTTCCTGCCAGCGTTAGTGTCTTGAATTGCACTGTAAATGAATCTGTCTAGCCCGCCTTCAAGTTCTTTTGAAGTTATGTCCCACTATGTAGGTGTCAGATATGTTTCCTCCCTTGATCAAAACTCTGAAGTGGCTTTAGCAGTCACGCATGTCGTCATCGGTGCGTTCGTCGTTTCGGAGAGCAGGTAGCCTGTCATGGCCCCAAGGGGGGGTAAGCTGCTGCGACATTTCTTTGCCAATTGCAGGCAAGCGGAAGAGGACCCCGACAACAGCCGGGAGTATCGTCTCAAAGAAGCTGACGTGCTGCTAAAGCTGGGTGAGATCAGCCTGGAGTCAGACAACTGCGAGCAGGCCGTGGAGGACCTTGGCGAATGCCTCAACATCCAGCGTGAGCTCCTCGAGGCGGATAGCCGCCAGATCGCAGAGACACACTACCAGAGGGGGCTGGCCCTCTCGTTTGGGGGCAAGTACCAAGAGGCGGCTGAAGACTTCCGATCCGCCGTGCGCGTCCTCGAGCTACGCGTCGAAAATCTCAGCCGGTGAGCACACAGTGGTTGAGTCGGGCATGCAAGGGAAGAATGGTCATATCTTCATTTAGTTCAAGGGGATCACTCAAGGTGGTAGAATTTTGAAATAAGGGGAGTAATTCCTCACTTGTATCCATCACATTCTCCGCATACTCACATTGTACTTAAAAGACGTTCAGACTGCTAGCTGGTAAGCTTGGTTGGTAGTCACTGCTCTGTAAAAGCGGTCCTGGGTTCACAACCTCCAGACCCGAACAGAATCAAAGATTTTGCAAAAGCTGTGTGGCTTCACTTTGTAGTCATGCGACTGTGCTTGGGTGGATGGTAAAGTGCCCACCAGAGTGGCTGATCTCAAGGTCACGGCTTCACTCCTGGCCAAAGCGGCTGTATTTGATAGAGGTAAAAAGCAAAAACAACCATGTGTTATATGACGTCAGTGCGTGTTCAGGAATTCCTGGTCGTCTAAATTAATCCGCAGCCCTTCCCTACATGTCACTCGTAGCACACATGCCCCGTTGGCATGTTGAACCCCTACAGTTTACAGTGCATGATAATGCCAGATTGTCTTATGACTCCTAGATTATGTTTTATTACGTCTTATGACTGAATACTCCGTTATATAATAAAGACTTGGCTAGAGTGCCAGCGCCCTTGACAATTGACAAGGGGGGGGGGGGGGGGGGGGGGTAATGTGTCAGTGCTGGGTAATGTCAGTGTAAGCTTGACTGTCAAAGTGCGGACGTCCTTTTATTCAGTATGTGCCTGTGCTATGTTGTGAGGCTAGAGCGAAACAGACCCGCACGCATGAGAATGTGCTCATGCTTCATGTTGACGCACATGGAGGGTTGAATGTGCAATACTCTTGAAAGCTGAAACCGAACTGGCCTCATGTAGGCCACCTAGTTTGGGCTTGCTTTGTTCATTTGTAGATACTGCACTCACCACACAGCAATTTCATCAGAGTGGAAGCTTGGCTCCAGTGGTAAAAGTGGGCTAGCGATTGTGAAACAAAACATTCAATACAGGGATGCATAAAGCTTCTTTTTATTATGTATACTATATTCTGTTGGCTCTGGGTGTCTAAAAACTTCGGGCATCACCGCATTTCCCCAAGTTGTGAAAATGGCCTGTGGAAGTGTTGCCGACCCTTTCGTGCTTTGCTGTCTTCTGGCTTATAAGAGAGCTCTCTTTCCTTTTGAAGTGGCCTGTGTTTTGTTGGAATGTTGAATCGAGTGATGCTCCCGTTTCATCAGCTGTTTAGGCTTTGAAGTCGCGTTACAAGCGGTTTAAACGGAATGCCAGTGCTAGTATGTTTTCTGAGCAGTTGTCTCGTGCCAGTCTTCCTCTCGGAATGTTTATTGTTAAATTGGTGCTCTCCGATGCTGTGGCCCAATGGCTTCGGCTGCTAACGCCAAGTCCAACTCTCAGGTTTATCGAGGAAGGCAAGAAGAAGGAACGCCAGGGAAGCTTAGACGAAGACCCCGTGTGGCTGGCAGAACGAGAAGTGGAGGAATTGCAGGGACTGTTACCGGAGGTGCGAGCCCGCGTCGAAGACACAGAGGACACCATTCGGCAGGACTGCCGCGCCATTAAGGACGCCACCATTCAGAAGATGCGAGAGCGCTTGCCTGTAAGTGATAGTCGCTTACCCTGTAGCCCCACAGTTAAGTGCGTGGAAGCCACAGCGATGTTGTGCACCAGCGGCAGACTTTTGTTGTTTAACCCACGCCCTTTTCATTTGTCTTCGTGCGAAAAGTGAAAGTAGCATCGATACTCATGCAGGACCGTGATGAATGCTGCGTAGTGTGCTAGGGTGTAGCAAGTTCACGCCACCTGCGTGTTCACTATGACCAGACTGTATTGGTACGTCTGTAGACATTCGTTTCATCTCAGATTCGGCGCCATAGCCCTCTGCGATTACAACACTTTATAATGTCGCTCGTCATTTCACTGAGAGAATGTTTGTTATAAGGGGGCTCGACTGCACGTGTTTTGCATCCTTAACTTGAACTCAAATATTGTACCACGTCCAGGGTGCACAGGTAAGTTTTCTGTCTCTGTAAAGTGGCAAGATGAAATTGAGGCATGAATGAGGCAATTGAGGCATTTGCATTGGATTTGTATTTGTAGACTGAATGAATTTCGTCGGGTTCAGTTCGAACTCTGCAGCACTGTATCCTAGTCTCTGTATGTAACGGTTTATCGAATTAATCTGTTGTCAACTGTTCAGTCTACTTGCTTTTCGTTTGCTGTATCTCGTAAAAAATTTACGCCCGTCTGTTATCAATATCCTGTTGCAGGCAACATCTCCCGTCAAGAACTCTGGTCCCGTAAGTGCTTTATCATATCGCATCTATACCATCGATATCTACCAACGCTGTTCTAGTATATCTAATATGTAGGGGTGTGCGGATGCTGACCGCTATTAACTCTTAATTTGAATATTGAATCAGAATCGAGAAGAAAAAGGATTATCAAACTTTGTTCAGCGTGGCCAAACATGCACAGGAAAAACAGTGACCAGGAAAAATGTTGAAATTATTCAAAAGCTCCTAGTAATAAAATGTCCCTAAAAAAACTGCCCGGAACCTTAGCATTACAGTATTTATACCTAAAGGAAGCTTGGAATATAGATATCTATACACCTGAGATGAAAACAAGGTGACACCGATGATATTTCGCGATTTCATTAGGTGCATTTGTTTGCTTTGCGCACACTAATAGGGAACATAACCAAAACCGTTAGCGCCTCTAAGGCCCTTTTCACGGGCAATGGAGTATGGGTGTTGGCCGGTACCGTGCTCCTTGTTCGAATTAATGGGGGCCAGATTTGTGGGATTTCACCATCTCGTCTTCCCTGCACCAGCTCCGAGCCTGTCGCATAGAATACCCGGTCACCCTAATGCAAGGCTTGCGAATCGAATAATTCAAGAACTTATTCGATTTGTATTCGGTTATTACAGTATTCGCACACCCCTACAATATGTTATATCGTCAGTATACTAAACTTGATTTTCTTCTCTCTCTCTCTCTCTCTCTCTTTTTTTTTTTTTTTTTTTCATGTTAAAATTTTACAAAATTCTAGATCCATCTTATTTATCGTTCTCTCTCTCTCTCTCAGGAGTCCAGCCGCCCAGTCAACGTTATCACACACCTGATAAAGAGAAAGGTTTGTGGCCGCCTTAGCAAATAGGAGCTCCCTGTTCTCTATTCTTCCTTAATTTTCAGTCAGATTGAGCTTGTGCTATTTTTTGCCAAATGCTAACCCTGAAAGGGCGCAGTTCGTGTTGCGCAACCTCATATTTTGTTATGTATTATTGTCCATCAACTGTTGTGCGAACTCTTTGCACTGTTGTTGTATTGTGCAGCGTTATCTTATCTTCTCACTAGTGTCAAAAGTAAGTAAGGGTTGTTTTATCGGACGGAGCAGCCGGCTGCATTATTACAGAGAACGAGCGACGAAGGTGGCTGCTCTACCGAGAGTCCTACTGCCACTCCCAAGAAACTCAAGCCTGAGGTCACCGACACCAATGGAGAGTCTGTTAAGAAGCCCTTGGCATTGGTAAGTAGCTGATAGTTAAAATTAGAAAAAATGAAAAGAACTTTGCTGGGCATGTCAGTATTCTGTCCATTCTGCACAGCAGCTAGGTACGAAAGCAGTGCAGAGATGTAAACCAGACCTAGGGTTTTTTTTTTTTTCCTTCTGTCCAGAGCGTGTTAAAACCAGTTTGCAAGTGGTGATGGGGGAGCATATCATTATATATGATTCAGTTCAGTCGTGTCCGACTCTTCGTGACCCTATAGACCATGTCACGTCACGTTTTCCGGTCTCTCACTATCTTGCTAACATCACATAACTTCATCTGCAGCGCCTCGAGGATGCCATCTAACCATCGCGTTCACTGCCTACCCCTTCTCCGGTGACCCTCAACCTTTCCCAACATCAAATCTTTCTCCAGCGACTCCTTTCTTCTCATCAGATGACCAAGGTATCTGAGCTTTAACTTTAGAATTTGGCCCTCCAATGAGCAGTCAGGGTTTATGGTGGACAATATCGACTGATTTGATCTTCTGGCAGTCCAAGGAACTCTCAAGAGTCTCCGCCAGCACCACAATTCAAACGCGTCAATTCTTCGGCGGTCAGCCTTCTTCACAGCCCAACTCTCGCATCCATACACCACAACTGGAAATACCATAGCACGAGTTATACGGGTCTTGGTTGACAGACTAATGTCTCTGCTCTTTACTAGGCGGTCAAGGCTAACCATGGCTCTCTTTCCCATGGCTCTCTTTCCCAGAAGCAGGCATCTCCTAATTTCATGGCTGCAGTCTCCTTCCGGGGTAATCTTGGAGCCCAAGAAGAGAAAATCTGTCACAGCTTCCACTTCTTGTCCCTTGATGCTCCAGGACTTGATAGGGCAAGATGCCATGATCTTTGTCTTTTTAATGTTCAGTTTAAGCCCAAACTTCTCACTCTCTTCTTGCACGCGCATCAGAAGACTCTTGAGTTCCACTTCACTTTCTGCCATTATAATGGTATTATTCAAGGTTGTTTATACGTTTTCCAGCAATCTTCACTCCAGCTGAAGACTCGTCCAGACCGGCCTTCCTCATGATGCACTCTGCATATAGGTTAAATAGGCAGGGCGACAGTATGCAGCTTTGCCTCACTCCTTTCGCAATCGGAAACCAATCAGTAAGACCATGCCCAGTTCTGACTGTGGCCTCTTGCCCTTCATACAGGTTCCTTAGGAGACAGATGAGGTGAATTGGAACTCCCATCTCTTGGAGAGCTTGTCACAATCTGCTGTGATCTACGCAGTCAAACGCTTTCGCATAATCAATAAAGCAGAAGTAGATGGGTTTCTGGAACTCTTGCTTTTTCCATGATCCAGCGAAGGTTGGCAATTTGGTCTCTTCAGTTCCCCTGCCCTTGCGAAACCCAGCTTGCACGTCCGGAAGCTCTCGATCCACATACTGCTGCAGCCTACCTTGGAGGATTTACAACATCACCTTGCTAGCATGCAAAATAAGCGCGATCGTGCGGTAGTTGGAACAAACTTTGGCACTGCCTTTCTTTGGAATGGGGATGTAAACTGATCTCCTCCAATCCTGTGGCCACTGCAGGGTTGACCAAATCTTCTGACATAATGTATGCAGAATGTTAACAGCGTCGTGGTTGAGGTTTTGAAGCAACTCGGCTGGAATACCATCGATTCCGCTAGCTTTGTTCTTAGCAAGGCTGGCTAAGGCCCATTCAACTTCACTCTTCAGGATGCCCGGCTCGAGGTCAGTAATCACAACCGTCTTATGTTGGGTTTGCACATCCGAGTCCTTCTTGTACAGTTCTGTGTATTCCTGCCACCTTTTCTTTATCTCTGAGGCTTCAGTGAGGTCCTTGCCTCGTTTGTCCTTTATCACGCCCAGCTTAGCACAGAAGCTTCCTTTGATATCTTTGATTGTCTTGTGTTCCTTAATTGGCTGTTGTCCTCAACTGCTTGGCACTATGTTCAGCAAGGCATTCTTATCTCTCCTTGCTATTTTCTGAAAATCCGCATTGAGAACCTTGTATCTTTCTCTTTCCCCCATAACTTTTGCCATCCTCCTTTCTTCAGCTATTTGCAAAGCCTCTTCAGATAACCAGTTTGCTTTCTTGCATTTCCTTTGTTTTGGAACTACCTTAGTAGCAACTTCTTGTATTATATCACGAACATCAGTCCACATCTCTTCAGGCTTTCTGTCTTCTAGATCTAATTCTTGAAATCGGTTCCTCACTTCCACAGCATATTCTGAAGGAATTTGATCCAGATCATACCTGAAAGGCCTTCTAGTTTTCTGCGTTTTCCTCAATCGAAGCTTAATTTTGGCAACAAGAAACTGATGATCGGTGCCACAATCAGCCCCGGGCCTTGTTTTTACTGCTTGTATAGCGCTTCTCCATCTCTGCCGGCAAAGAATATAATCGATCTGATTCCTGTACAGACCATCCGGTGAAGTCCATGTGTACAGGCGCCTCTTGGGCTGTTGAAAATGAGTATTCGCTATGGTCAGGTTGTTTTCTTGACAGAACTCTACTAGCCTCTGCCCAGCTTCATTTGGCTCACCAAGACCGAACTTGCCTGTAATTCCGGATATTTCTTCACTCCCGACCTTAGCATTCCAGTCTCCTATGAGAAAAACGACGTCTGATGATGGAGTGTGGTCTAAAAGGCATTGCAGGTCCGCATAAAATCTCTCAACTTCAGCTTCTTCAGCAGTAGTGGTTGGTGCATAGACTTGGATAACTGTTATGTTGAAAGGGTGACCTTGGATCCGAAGTGAAATCATTCGGTCGTTTTTGGGGTTGTACCCTAGCACTGCTTTGCCCATTCTTCTGTTTACTATGAGAGCGACTCCATTCCTCCTCTTGAATTCGTGCCTACTATAAAAGACATAATGGTCGCCGGAGTTAAATTCTCCCATTCCGGTCCACTTGAGCTCGCTGATACCCAAGATATCAATGTTCAATCTGTCCATTTCTCGCTTGACAACATCCAGTTTACCTTGCATCATAGATCTTACATTCCATGTTGCTACGTGATATATCTCCTTGCAACATCGGACTTTCCGGTCGCTTCCCGACACATCCACAACTGAGCGTCCTTTTGGCTTTAGCCCAGCCGCTTCATTCGTCCTGGAGCTACTAGGAATCGCCCTTTGTTCATCCCCAGTAGCATGTGGGGCGCCTTCCAACCTGGGGGGCTCATCTTCCGGCGCCATATCCTTAATGCTATTGTGACTGGCCATAGGGTTTTCTTGGCAGGAAATACTGGAGTGGGTTGCCATTACCTTCTTCAGTGAATCACATTTTGTCAGAACTCTCTGCCGTGACCTGTCTATCATGGGTGGCCCTACACAGCAGAGCTCACGACTTCATCTAGTTTCGCAAGCCCCTCCGCCACGACAAGGCAGTGATCCATGAAGGGGATTATATACGATTATATTATATTAAAGGGCAACCTAATTTGTCTCACGGTCAACAAAGCTCGACTATAATACTATCATGGCATCACCTTTCCAAGACTTCGTGTTCAGAGCAAGCAGTGGCTTCCGTTTAACGAATAAAATCATTATGATATTATTCGTTAAACGGAAGCCACTGCTTGCTCTGAACACGAAGTCTTGGAAAGGTGATGCCATGATAGTATTATAGTCGAGCTTTGTTGACTGTGAGACAAATTAGGTTGCCCTTTAGGAATGCGCCATCGCATTTGAGCCACTGGTGGACTACTCTCACAGAAAGTAGAGCTCTTATACGCTTGAAAAAGCCACAAAATTAATACAGGTATTGCCAATGTTGGCTATTATTTGTCAGCACATTGCTGTGATGGGAATGGCCCTTTGCTGTGGATTCCCGACGCAAAGGCAACGTCAACTTCACTCGCGGGCACTGTTTCTGGAAGTTTGGACCGAGCGGTAGGAAGGTTCTTGAATTCAATTTTCTTGGCAGTGAGTGTGTCTTTTGCTACTGCACAAACGTCAGCCTTGGCAGAAAAACCCAAAAAACCATTTTTACAACAACGCAGTGGTCGAGGTGTCCCTTTAGCTAGTATTGCGTTCATTTGCCATGGTGCAACATTGCACAGCTGCTAATGTTACCTGTTGGAGAGCTTGATCAGTATACAGAATTGTTCAGTCGTTTTGTCCTTTTGCCTGAAGGTCCTCGAGTTGCTATAAAGGCATGGCGAGACGACACTTTATATATCTGTGCTACATGGGTATGTCCAGACGGCGTCAGTCGCATGGCGTTCAGGCGCAGTGGACTCCTATGATGCTGCATAGCAATTTCCGAATGTATTTGAAATCTTCAGCATTCATATGACGTAGCCGCCATTGATTTTCACTTGCGTCTACTTTCTTGTTTTCAGTGTGTGTTTGTTAGTACATTCACTGCTGTCGTACTAGACCGCCAACACCAGCATCTCCAGCATGACAGACAATATCATTGAAGTGTGACATGTTTTTCAGACCAACAACATTGACATGGGTCCTTCATAGCAAGTGTGACAGTTACTGCGCCTTTCCCTTCCTGTGAACCAATTTAACTTTAACTTTAACTTCATAGCTTGGTGGTTAAGTGTAAACTTTACACTTTTGTGGTAACAGTGTGACGATATCTGCGAAACAAGCGGCTACATTTCATATGTAAACATTTCAACGCTTGCGAAATTCTGAAATTTTGATTGACAAATCAACCCTCTTCCACGACTAGTCCGCGAGGATCATGTGTGTGGTTTCGACGATTGCAGTGAGCAGATTCTGGAGCTTTAACAAATCCAAACGGCCATCGAATCTAGCTTTGCCAGCAGTGACCAAGAATTGACCGCGACGATTGCAGTGAGCAGATTCTGGAGCTTTAACAAATCCAAACGGCCATCGAATCTAGCTTTGCCAGCAGTGACCAAGAATTGACCGTTTTCTAGGTTCTGAATGTAACTGAACATAATTCTGGATTGAGTGATTTAATTCAAGCATTGGTCACATTGAAGAAACCAGGGAGAATGTAACAGGGGTATTACGCATAAAATGAATGCTGTATTTCATACAGGAAGCATTTATGCTGTGTTTGCAAGCATCATCTATTAGTTGCAAAAAGGAATGTGAAACTTGTTGAACTATTGTTTCATGTGTAACATGACTTCTGCACTTTGCAACAATTAATGAGACACTTTTTTCTGCTTTCTTTCAGGAAACTCCAGCGGCAAATGACTGCGACAAAACTGCTGCATCTCCTTTAAAGACTGTTGCGTCCTAGTGGGCCGCGAGTTTTAAAAATGCCGGTATCTGTGGTTTCTAGGAGGCCACCTTAATGCACTGAACTGTTCCAAGTGGAACACGGAGAGAGAGCCGAGCACATCACGTCTGTCCAATGAACCGTCTCTTTTCCTCCCGAGCTTATTTTCCGGTGCACCATTTCGCATTGTATAAAAGTACCATTGGCTGTGTTTGTATTTAAAGTTCAAGTATGTGTATTTCTGCATGCATTTGCCTGATTGTGACTAATAAACTTTCTACTACATATATACCTTTGATGGCATGCCTTGTTATAAGGTATGCTTCCATGTATGGTACTGAGGGAAGCCTTGGTTGGCTGAACAGTTTCTAGACAAGAGGACTAGTCTCCATTCAAACGTTGCCTAGCGAACTAAGCATAGGTCAATAATAGTCGAACGTTGAACTAGTTGATCACACATCTCTTGGAAAAAGGCAGCAGAGCAGGTAACAGCACAAAACATAAGAAGCACACACAAATAAGGGCAACGCTGCACTGACAACTATATTGACAAGAAGGTTTTGTTGAAGAAGGAATTAGAATTTCTGCGCAAACTGGCAGGATGTTAAAGACAAGGAAGAAGTTGGCTGCAGATGTGAAGTGAAGGGAGATGTGCGGGTTCTTGTCAATATAGTTGTCAGTGCAACGTTGTCCTTGTTTGTGTATGCTTATGTTTTGTGTTGTTACCTGCTCTGCTGCCTTCTTCCAAGAGAAGCATAGGTCATGTTTTATGCTTTACCAGAACTAGCGGTAATTCTAAATGTACGGCACACTTACAGGATGTTGTATGCATTTCAATGCATACGATTTGTTTTCTATGAACTATTCAGTGCTAGAGGAGTTGGCACTGATAACGGAACGTGCATCTGTGCTGTGCGATTACAAAATGCGAACATGCATCTGTGCTATATGATTACGAAATGCTACCTGAACAGATGTTCTATACCAACCTATATTTTAAAGCTGTTCTTTGTTGAAACATCACAAACTTGAATGCATCATTTCTGATGAAGGTTAGACACACAGATGTGCCAATAGCTTTCAGTGTGGTAGAATCAGCACACCAGAATTCAATTCTCTGTTATGTAATGGACCTCCTGGGAGAAGGCAAAGCAGTTCGGAAGTTGCATAATGTTTCCTGCATGAAGAAGAAAAAAAAAAAAACTAAGGAAATGCAAAACTAAGTGTTCTGTAAGTAACCACTTTTATTTACAAAAACCACACTGCTCCAATATACAAGCTTCACAACAGTAAAACAAACGCTGGTGACTATTTTAGCAACACAATGTAGCTTCATAAGCTGACAGCTAAAGGGAAAACAAAATGGCAAATGCCAGAACATGTACAGAGAACATTAATCAAATTTTCACAGGCCTTTAATTATAGCCTATAGACTGTCGTTTCAAAATCCCCTCCCCCGTGCTTAAAGCTCTGCACAAATTTCAAACAGAACAAGGCATGTATATCTTCAGCTACTTATCTCCAAAAAGTGCCTTGAACTTTTCGATGTGTTTAGGACTGTGCTTTGCAAAATTTGATGTCCTGATGAGCAAGGGAGCAGGCTTTCCACTAAGACACAGCCTGTTGACTATTTCATCAAGGCCCAACTGCTCGGCATCGAGGTTACCCGAGGGGCGATGTCTGCAGTATGATAGCACGAATGTCGCAAAGGCATACCCTGTCATGAAGGCGTCAAAGCCTGCCCTGTGCAACCCCGTCGTAAATTTGCGCCGTTCTCCATTGGAGACCCTTTCTGAAGAGTCGCCGCTGTTCACCTCTTCATTGTTGCTGCTGTCGTCATCGCCTTCTGCTACTGACAGGTCTCTCATTGAGTGCTCAGAGTCTGATGCGTTTGCACAGTCTCCGTTTGAAGACATTTTAACTCGTTTGCGCCTACGACGTTTGGATGCCTGCGCGTCGAGGATGTCATCGACATTGTGCGATGCACAGCATCTGTCGCCCTTGCCGCACCATCCGTATCTCTGTTGAGTAAAAAGAAAATTAGCATTCATCACTTGCGAAGAAGCAACTGGGTGTGACAATCATGAAAACTGGTCAGCCATATTAGGTAAAAGAATGTGTTAGTTGGATTGGGTTGAATGCTGTGGCCACACACTTAGTGATGGCAGGAACTCTGGTAATGGAGAAGCACGGTGCAAACAATGCTCAGACCTGCCATTAAGCTTGGCACCATCTAGAGCTAGAGAAATTAAGCTACATCTGAAGCTGCTTGCATAGCTGTGTTACAGCTCCTCTACGATCCAATTAACTATAAACAAGACTAAACTATACAGCACTGCTTATTTGTAAACTCCGCAAAGCGCCGAGTCAACCAATTTTATTTTCTTGAAGGCTAAAAGCTCTCGCGTTCTACTGCTGTTCACATCATATTTATTGTTGTGCCTTGAAGCACGCGAAACATTAATTTTAAAGCATTTCACGCAATAAAAGTTCAAGTTCAAGGGGGAATGCAGGTCTTAAACTATTTCTTTTATGGCAGGCTCTTTATGAAAAACACGACACAACTGCGGTTTTTCACATATAGCTAAACGTGTAATGAAATTTTCAATGGTGCAGCTAACATTTGAGTTATAACAACTTTGTATGACAACTGTTCAGCCTCATAATTACAAGCCTTTAGTGTTTATAAATATTTAAAGTGCACCATGCATGTGCACTTTTTTGCATAAGTGAAAATACATTGGGATAAAAAAAAAGTTATGAATAGAAAGTGCAAAATAGGACTGGCTATTTATGCAAGAAGTATGTAACCAATTTATTGCATTACATTAATGCAAATCAAAATATAATCGTACAGCTTTGCTCCTTCCAGATAAGTCCATTTCAACTGCCTAAGACAAACCATAGATACCTGCTCCTTCCTCCTACTGGCTCCCCTTAAGCTTTTTTTTTCGTTCACTAGATTTTGCAATGCAGTCTCTTGTGCACATAGTTCATGCCACCTTCTTTTCCAAATAACGATGCAGCCATACATATTCCACTTTCTGTCAGAGCATGAAAAAGTATGACTGCTAACAAGGCAGGGGTGTACAAAAGCATGTTCATGGCCAGCAAGCGACGAAACATGTTGAGGGTTTCCTCAACCTCCGTACTGTCTACCTTACACTCAAGAATTTTCTGACACCTGTTCTTGTCTTGCCATTCCCTAAATGTCAGCTCACCAGGGGCAACAGTTTAATGCTACCCCATGGTCAATGATGACAGCAGTGTACGACTCAAGTGTAACGTGGGTGTCGTGGTGTCGAGTTTTGCAAGCCCCGCTGAACATCACATCAGTGTTGCCTGGGGTCGGAGGGTGTCAGAGATGTCCAGCATATTCTCTAAGTGGTCATAGAATGTTTCGTAGTGGTCGCCCTAGTGAGACCGATTCATACATAGCTACATGTCGGAGAGAACAGTTGGTCCAGCATGGCTTGGAATGCTCAAGCATTGATTTCAAAAGGTGTAAAATTCATCATGAAGGCACCTTTGGTGATGAGGAGCTCTGCTCACACAATCCACAAAATGAACAAGCTGACAGGAGCCTGCATACTAATCCATAGCCAATGTTCTCTTTCTCTTTTTTGGCGACGGACTTGGCATTGCACTGGCCAAAGTTTGTGCGTGCAAAAAATCTTTTCAACGCATTCATGTCCACAATTATAGATTCCATTCCACTCTTGTTCTTTAAGCTTGTCAAATCTACGCTCTGGAAATCTAACTTGCATTCACTTGACGATTGGGACATTCAACGGTAGGCCTCATAGGTTCATAATTTCAAGCTGAAATCACCGAGTATGATGACAACAATCTAGAACTTGTGAACAAAGCATGGCTCTTCAAGGAACTTGCATGAGCATAGATATTTTGTAGATGGCATACAGTTTAAACCATACCTAGTACGAAAAGCTTTGTTGCAATTGCAACCTCAAGAATTGCATCCCCCTTAATCATCTCGGTGGCCTCACTTAACAAGATTCATGCACCACACTGGAAGGGTGTGCCACAATGATAACTAAATGGCTGCAAAGGGAAACTATAACAGCTTTCTCAAATGTTTATACCCGAATAAAATAAAGTATACACAAAGTAAACTGGATACATAATGTAACGTCTGGGAAATCTATCGGAGAGCTTGTCGATTAACTCGTGCTTTGTACTAACATTTATCTTGTTTTGAGTCATCAATCAGTTTGGCCCTACCCTGCCATCCTGCTCACCACCGACCACAATGATTATTTTCTTTTTCATTGCAACTGTAAATATTTGAAAAGGCTGAAACTTCCACGCAAGCCATATCAGAGAGTTTTCTTTACTTCCGTCGTCGTTTCGAGTAAAGCAAGCTAGTGCTGAACTCACAGCAAAATTCTTGCATATATCTGGAGCAGCCTTAGCTGCCGGCTCCGCCCTCAGGGCGCAGTTTCCATGATCAATGGAGTACTCCTGGTTATACTGGAGGAACTGGACAGCGATGAACTGCCTGCCTTGTGCCTCCTTGCGAGCATTGTCTCGCTGCCTACATTGCAAACACAGGAAGAAAGGGGATAATATAGTATGCACTTGCAACCATCCACAATTAGCTGATTCAGGCTACAAGTGAACATGCAGCAATTTTGGTTTAGATTAACACAAGGTGGCATATGTCAAATATGCAAAAACTGATATAATGTAAGAGATGTTGATTTTCATTTGCAATTAGTTTTCACTGTACAGTTATAGTGGTGTTAGTAGCGAGACTGATGCGATTCCTAACATGGTTCTTACGGCTCTCCTACGATGTAAGTGGCATTGCAGAGGTTGTGAGTTGGGGGAGGGGGGGGGGGCTCTCACTAAGCCTGGTTACCATGACAATGGCACCAGCCACAGCTATGGGAAACGGGCTAATGCTTCTAAGAGTGCAAGTCAAAGAAAAATGAGAAAATTTGCCTGCATCCAGTAAATAATCTATAACTGAATTTCTTCTCTCATACTGTTATGCCATCAACACCTGAACGGTAGTTATGACATGTAAACGGCAATAATATTAGGAGGGTTTCAAACTGGGCTAGTTGGTTGTTCATGTGGCTTTGTGTTTCGCGTCGTTTCCCATTTAGTGTGCAAGTTTTTTCAAAAGCGCAACGATGACTGGAGAAGCGGTAATATTACAGGCTTTTTCATGCCTCGTGTGACCTCAAGTCCAAGCATAAATTACCAAGCATATATGCCAACGTCTTCTTTGCAACACACGACCAAAAGTGCAAGTGATTTCGTTTCATGCGAACAGCATTATGTTACCTCTCGCTCTATAGTTGCAAGTGAAAAATTAAATATTACCTGTTGCGAAACACATACTCCAGGTATGACGCCGGCAGAGAAGCCTTGGTTTCCGCAATGAACTTAGTGTCATACACACGACTGGGAAACAATTCATTCAAGTCGGCCAGGAATGTTTGCAGAGTTGGAGGCAGTGCCAGGTAAAAGCTATGGTACAGAAACACTGTGTCCATGAAGCCATTATGGAAGACAATGGGCTTCCGATGAACCACCAGCAAGGAGAACAGCTTGCGAAGGGAGTGCGCCTTTTCCTCCGACTGGTTTGTCTGCAGTAAGAACAAGTACACATGACCATGTAATGTCATCCCCATCCCCCAAGTAACAGTATGATAAACATTAATCTCGCGTGCATATACAATATACTGTCTGATGCATAAATTCTGCTGGAAAAGCAGACAGACTAGAATGTCTGAAAATAGCAAGTCAAAACACCACCAAAACGCCACTACCTACTAGCCTTGTAAATGTAAAAGGCTAGTAACAATGAAAAAGTGCACTAAAAGTGAAAATACTGTTTAAACTTGCTTGCACACTTAAATTTCATTCTGTCTGCATCTGTATATATTCTATCTGTTACTGATATTGATATTGTATTCGCTTGAGACTAGGTCCCCACAAATATGCTTCGTTCATTTTATTTTTTCTTTACTGACTGGCCAGGTGATCACACTGCCCATTAAAAGCTTTTCTCATTGAACTGTGTTGCACAGTTATGGTGCAAATCAAAAACTGTATTACCCGATCATGTCCACGGCGGTAGGGAACACCGAGAGCGTACTGTCTGTTGAAGTCGAATCCGTGGCTGATAAGAAACTGCAGTGCTGATGGCTCCACGATGTAGTTGTCTTGGCAGAGCACAAGTATGTTGAACGTCTGAACAGTAAACCTAGAGAAGAAAAGTGGTATGAACACCACTTGTGAGCTTCCATTAAACGAGAGGGCAAATTTATTCAAGGGTCATTCAAGTTTGGTCAGGGGGAAGCCTTAGCAGAAATGATGACTGATTTCAGAAATAGAATCTGGCTCATCTACTGCTTCAAACATTTCAGAGCTGTTGGTCTTACATGAGTGGGCCCTTTTCAGCCGATCTAGCGTCTTGACGAAAACACGAAAGTCCCATCGATATGATTGCTCTCGTGTCAGCGACGTGGGTCATGGCCGCGTATCGATCTTCCACAGACCTGTGCGAAGAAAGAATGCACCATGTTCAGACAGCAACGAGATAACAGTTAACGGTGTTCCTTTTACAATGAGCTCACTTGGCATTGATCTCTTTCCTGTTCCCAATGCCGCTGAGTTCCTAGGAAAACATCAGAGCAGTTAGCAGTAGCCTTCGTACCGACATTCAACTGAGTCATCGCGATGACTGAGTGAAGGGTAAAGAAATTTATGACGCAACAGACGCATATCCTCTTACCAGATCTATGGCTACGAAAAGAGACGTCTTCACGGCAAGAACTAAAGAAGGCCATACTTCAGCAATGTTGTCTTTCGTAACGTCCACGACAGGAACGCTCTTCAACTCGCTCATTGTAAATCCCGCGCTAAACACTAGAACCCTTACAAATGGTGATGTCGCCAGATAGGCGTTCGTTCACTGCCTTTAAGAACGAAAGTTTTCATGCTTGGACGACAGTTTCAAGACGAGAAATGTCAGTGTCCTAAACTTTTTAAGAAACGTTTTGAGCGCAATGCACGCGTTTGTCGGTCGTGAAATCTGACAGAACCACGACAGGACCCAGGACCCGATCGGAACTAGAGTTTTAGGGTTTTAGGAGGTAGTCTCGTATCTCGTCTCCGTTCGGTTCCTCGTTTTTGTCAGGCTTTCAAGAGTTCCAAGGCTTTTTGAGAAATGGCACTTTGTCTATTTTATTTACGATGACGCCATCGGCACGATTTGGCCCGAACGCTCTACCGCTCTACTTCCCGGCGACGACCCTGTTTATTTTTGTTGCTACGTATCGCTCTCTCCCTAATGCCCTTCGGCTCACTTCCGCTTCGTACTACCACGTACCGCCGCTTGGAGTTTCCGAGACGCGCGTCGAGCCTGGCGAGCTCTCTGCATCGCAGGCGAAGTAGAGCAAGTCGTGCGATGTGTCGCCGACGTGCAGGAGACGTCGCCACCGCTCCGGCCCAGGATCTGCATTCACCGCCCTAGAATCGACGTCGACAGCGCGCGAGCGACAAGTCGCGGTGATGGCGGACAAGCCAGTGGAGGAGTGGACAGTAGGCGACGTCGGCGAATGGCTGCACGCCGTCGGCTTGGGCAAGTACGAAGCGACTTTCGGCGAGCACCTGATTGACGGACGCGCTCTGCTGACTATCTCGGAGTCAGACCTGCGGAAGCCTCCTCTTGAGATCAGGCTTCTGGGGGACATCAAGAACCTCATGATCTGCATTCGAGAGCTTCAATGGCAGAACGTGGCCGCTGTCAGGCAGTTGCTCGGCCCCGGCGACCTGGTGCCCTCGACGACTGGCGCGCAGGGTATGAGCCGTCGAAATTCGACGCGCAAAAGGCGCGGTTCATCGGACGGCACGGCGCCGTCTCCCGACATTTCTTTCGAGTACGACGACGACTACAACACCGACGACGGCTATTCCGTCGGAACGGCCGCCGCCTCTTCCGCTCCGTGCAAGCAGCGGCGCTTCAAGCCCGAGATTTGGAAGACCGTGGTGGGCATGGTCTATTTTCTCGCCGTAACCTGGATCACCGCCATCGTGATGGTCATTGTGCACGACCGCGTGCCCGATATGCAGACGTACCCGCCGCTTCCCGACATATTCCTCGATAACGTGCCGCACATTCCCTGGGCTTTCGCCATGTGCGAGTTTACGGGCCTGGTCCTGTTCATCGTGTGGGTCAGCATCCTCGTCTGTCATCGGCACCGCTTCATCTTGCTCCGTCGCATGTTCTCGCTCTTCGGCTCCGTGTTCCTCCTGCGCTGCATCACAATGCTCATCACGTCCCTATCGGTGCCCGGAAAACACCTCCAGTGCAAGGCACGCCACACGGGCGACTTCTCGGAGAAGCTGGGCCAGGCCTTCGTCATCTGGCAGGGAGGCGGCATGCTCATACAAGGTGTACGCACCTGCGGCGACTATATGTTCAGTGGCCACACGACGGTGCTGACGCTCCTCAACTTCTTCATCACCGAGTACACGCCGCGCTCCTACTACTTCCTGCACACCACCTCCTGGGTGCTCAACCTGTTCGGCATCTTCTTCATCCTGGCGGCGCACGAACACTACTCCATAGACGTGTTCATCGCCTTTTACATTTCCACTAGGCTGTTTCTGTATTATCACACACTCGCAAACAACAGGGCACTGATGCAGATGGACAGCAAGAGGACGCGAATCTGGTTCCCGCTTTTCTACTTTTTTGAATCCGGAGTCGATGGCATTGTACCCAACGAATATGACACACCTTTCGCCTGGATCAAGTGGTTCAAGCGCAAAGCATCCAACGTTGTTGTTAAGCTTAAATTCACTAAGACCATGTAGCAGCGCAGTGGCAGTGCGGGAGAACTTGAACCATGCTAGAATTGAGCTAACCCTATCACCACTGGTACTTCCTTTTGTAATTTCTCACTACAGATTTAAGGCATTGCCTAGTGTGTTCCGTCAGGTAGGCCTTTGATCTCGTCTACAGCAAGAGATATGTGCGCAAGCAGCGCCATCTGCAGACAAGCCTTGTGTGCAGTTTCCACACAGTAAGTTACCACTGCCTTTGGCACATCTTCATGTGTCACCATGCTTTGCTACAGCCTTCCAAGAATACAAATTCATGCACTGTGAAATGGTTGTTTAGTCACCCACATTCACCGTGAAACGATTTAAAAGCTCTGTCAAACAGCTATATGCAACTTGTGCATTCTCTCTACAGGATCGCCCACTGTGCTACCAAACCATGCTGCAGCAATCTGAGAGAAAATTTTCATGCACTCTTTAATGCTTCTTTTGAATGTGTACAGTGCGACAGATTTGGAACGAAACTTCAACAGCTTTCAGCCAGGCAGCAACGTTTCTATGTCCTGTCGACATGTTGTGACTTTAAATTTGATCGTAGTGCTTTCTTCTGGTTAGATCTAAGCTGGCCTTTCTAAACCTTCAAGGGGTCTACCAGGGAGCACCATTTTGCAGGTACATTCATATGCCCTTCATAACTAAAATATTTCTTCTGCGTGACATATCCAATGCGTCTGCCTGTGCAGCGAGTTTGCCCCATGTTTCCAGTTATTACGTGGCATGCCTGCCAATGGCTCCGGAGTATATACTTCGTGCTTAAATTTACATCAGCCGTATTATTAATTCCTCTTCATTCTGTGACCTGCTCACCTGATGTGACTCATCAGGCTTCCCGGTTGATCAGACGCTCGTGCGTATGTTGGATATTGCTTCAATATTTTGGCACTTTGGAGCAAACTCGATAGATTCTTATCATCAGCGTGCTTGTACTATTTGAAAATGCCTGTGCATCGAGCATTGATACATTATTGGCGTGTTCGCCATTAGTGACGGGCTGGCATCAGTCTCTTTTTAGCCTGGCCAAAGCATAAGAGCATTTACTCATGTCAAGACAAGGTCACCTATACATTCTGTTACGAGTTAAGCACATAAGGAAACTATATTCTCTTATCTTTTTATCGCTGTTCTTGAAGCTTAAAACATACTGACGTGTATGCACATGATTTATCGTTCATGCAGCACTAAGATGGTTTAGCCTAACTGCATACCATATTTGTGTCTAGATTCCACTGTGCTTTCATTGAATTGTCAGTGCAAGAACATTGCGTTTCTTATATTCTATTAAGGCCACCTTCATAACTTCAAATGGTAACTATTTGAGAAGACATGTTTTATGTAACAAAAGTTTTTTTTTTTTTCAAGAATATGACCTCAATTCACTTCTAGCCTTCCTGTGATTAAGGAATCAGCTTGGGAATTTACTTCAACCAAGCGTTTTTGCTGTGTTCAAAAAGTTATGTTGACCGAGCAAATTTACGTGAGCTTTGTCTTCCGTAACATATAATTCAGGCGTGGACGAAACATTTGCTGTCATGTGCCTTTTCTTAACCCAGCACGCTCTAATTTTGCTCCCATTCCATTGCTGCTCGCCACGTGTGCTTTGCTCTCCTTCTGTCCTAGCAAAAGGCATAAGCACTTAAAAGCAGTCTCAGCTATGTTTGCAACATTTGAGTCAAACAGTTCTTCCAGACTGTGGCACTGAATCCTACTGTATGTCATCTTTCTGTATCTATGTCTTCGAGAATGTAGTTGTTGACGGGAATGGTTTGATTTCCATTGCGCAGTGGTATTGCAAGATGGACTCTTCTGCCAAAATCAGAATTGTAAAAGCAGAATTGCTCTCTGTTCCTTTGTGCGCACACCTTGAGCATGATTATGCTCACTGCTATTTTGTTGCGGCAAACACGACACTTAGCCGGTTGAGCCAAATATAAATCACAATGTTCACAGTTATTTCAAGAAGCTTCCATAGCTTGGTGTCTCCTATATTGGGACTAAAATTCTATAGATGCTCGCTTGTTTTTGTGTCGTTTTGCCGCAATGGCCTACCTCGAGAAAGACTCAATATGTATAGTTTATAGACTGTCAAGGAGTGGTACATTATAATGATCACTGTGATATCTGTTGAGGGGATTAATATCATTATATCTTTGTTTTCTTTTTATTCCCTTTGTCTTTTGTGAATTGACTTGAAAAGGTGGCATGTGTACATTTTTTTAAGGTGCTTGTCTCTGAAAGCCCAAAGTAGGAAGTCTCAAGCCACAAATTCCACAAGCCACATGCTCTGAATTCCAAGCTTGTTTGGCCTATGCAACGACTGTCGTTTTGTTTGTTATGTAAAGTCTTGCAACATAACGTGTGTTAAGCTTTATTTATGTAAAAACTGGCAAATAAATTATTCAATAAACTAAGTTTATGCAACAGAGAGACATTTTCTTTGCCAACAAATAAGTTGGATTTGATTTCATTAGGTTAGATTATAGAGAAATTCTATTTTTAAGACTTTATGTTTAAGATCTATTGTGCAACTGATTAAGAGAGGTTATTGTCATCTTAGTTTGGTCTTAATTATTCATAATCCGCGTCGATATTTGAGTGATTCTTGGCAGGAACCTTCTGCGCTTGAGCAGAAATCGACTCGTATGACCGCTGAATGAGAATGTAGAGCTTGCACAATTTAAGATAGCGCAAGATTGTGCATCTATTATATTCAATCCCTGAAGAAAAATAGCAGTTGATCTATAAATGGAGTCGGCTCACATTGGCGGTGACTGCTGCACAACATGGTTTGTGAAGTTTTAAAAGGTCTGAAAGACTGGGAATGCAAGATTCTCGATAACTGAAGAAAAAATGGCAGTTGCTATATTGACAAAGGAAATGCAAGGGGCCATAAATACTAAAATTTATAAAGGCAGGCTGTCACTTCAATAGTGAATGCGACTCTGAGTATGTGTCTTCACGGGAATTGTTATGAAGGCACATGCTTTATATGTTGACATTAAAGGTCTTGCGTTGCGCAGCACTTTGAGGCACAAATGCAGACAACTTGGCAATGCATGTCTCTGAGCTCGGCAAAATAATGCCGCCAAGTGCGCGGCGACAGATATAGGTTCTAGTCGCAGCCGCTTGCTTGGTGAAAAACAAAGGTAATTTAGTTTTTATTTTAACTCTCTCAGACACCTCTCAGCCGCGTTCCCGGAGAAACACATGACCTTGCCCTTGCCGAAAGCTTTTTCTTGGCGAACGTTCAAGGAACGAGTCGGGTTGCCCATGAATCGGGGCGCGGTCGGCAGGGCCACGCAGACGACGTTGCGCAGGATCTTTCCGGGCACGCCGCACCGAAAATCTAATCTCGCGCACAGCATCAAAATCATCCGAGTAGCACCTAGCAGCCGCTCACACGGGCTCCATCTACAGCCGTAGCACTGTGAGAGATTCCTGGGGCGCACGAGTAGCAGACGACGCCCACCTCCCTCTCGCGTAGCAGACGACGCGCATCCCGTCGGACAAGTGTCGCCCCCCTGCTCCGCCCGCTGCCTTCCCGTGCGGGCAAAATTGGTCGATAATCGCGTCTGATTTCGGCCCTACTCAGCCTGATCCGTGCTGCTCCCTCGTCATGCCCACGCCATGCGAGGCGTGATACCGGTGTTGCTTTGTTTCGCCGTCGCAGCTTCCGAAGTTCGCGCAAAGACGGCCGCCGGTGCCGCGAACGGCGATGATGGAATCACCGACTACGAGAGCCTCTACCTTTCGGCCATGGAGTCCTACCTGAACGGACACTGGACGCAATGCGTTTCGCGCATGAAGGGAGCTCTCGCGGCCTACAGGACGCACGTTGATGTTATGGTGGGCTGCCGGACAAAATGCCGAGCGGGCGGTACGACCGGCGGTGAATGCGTGTCGTCGAGTGCCTTCTACATAGCGCAGGCATCTAAAGCACACTGCCTACGTAAGTGCACGGGACCCTGGCATAGGATTTCCATCTCGGAAGAAACGATCCGCGATTTCAGGGAACGTCTGCCTTACAACTATCTTCAGAGGTGCTACTTCGAGGTATGTGTGTAATCGACCTTCATTATTACTTTTAGCGAAAAATTTTACTGCACGGCTCGTACGGTGTTCTCAGCGTTTTTACTTTCAAAATTGGTCCATGCATACACGTGTTTTTTGTGTGAACTGACCCTTCCTTTTTTTTATTTCCTTCCTTTCTGACTTTCGACTTTACTGTAATTACACATGTAAAAAGAACTTTCTGTGATCGTATATACTCATCATTATAATATTTTTTTTTATTTTGTATGTGCATGGTAAGTAACGATGTGACAGGATTAGCTAGCAACATCTAAGATTCCTGTTGAACTGGGCTACAAAACTCATACAGTTTAGTATGACAGGTATTTATGGGTGCACAGTTAAAATCTTAATTGTCACATCAGTTTGCTGGAACTCAGTTTTGGCTATTACAGCCTCTAATGCACAAGTTATGTGAGTATTTGAATGATGGGAAGTTAATCAGTAAATGTAGAAGCTGCTAAAGCACAACGCTTACAACATGAAAAAAAAAAAAAGCTGATCACTGTTTTATTTTTTTTTCCCTTTTATTCTCCACAACCCAGAATAAAAATGACAGCAGCAGTGAATCAAAAGCCTATCACCAAAATCAGCAGCAAAATAAATCTCTCCCTTCCTTTGTTAGACCTTTATCTTCTATACTAGGCTATTTGGTGCATTTGCTGGACTAAAAACTTCACACAGACTACCGAACAGAGTGAAAGAGCACAGTACTATTGACAGCTGGATCTCTTCTTAATTTCGAGTAGCAACTGCTTTTTAATAATCAACAAAATGGACAGGATGTATAGTGCTTTGTGTTAATCTGGCAACTTCATTCTGTTGTCTTTTGTGTTTCATGCACTTACTTTGTACTTGAATGGCTGGCTCTATAAAAATTAATCAATTTTAGTCAGACATATAAAACAGTTTAGTCAGACATATAAAATCAAGAAAAGTTGTTACAGAGAAATCACGAGCATGGAGTCTCTTTTCAGTAAAGTTTTTATCTTCGTCTTTTCTCCAGCTTGGTGATACGAAAGCGGCCGCGACTGCAGCCTACACTTTCCTGGAGAGTAACCCGGGTCACAGCCTTGTGGTTTTCCATCTCAGCCAGTACCTGGAAGAGTCTGGCCTTAGCAATAAGGATGTCGCCTCTCTCGAAAATAATGAGTATCAGGTAGGCAGATTTCTCTACCTCGGTGTGCATGCTTGGGGAAAAGTCTTCGGGGTTTGCCATTGAGGAATGTAGCCGGGCATTCGCAGCTCCCCGTTGATAATCCGGAGACGCAGAAGATTGAAAGGGTAAGAGTTCTCATCTTCCAGAAATCGGCAGCTTCAGGGACGCTTTGAGTATACATTTGCAGCTGTGCTGAACAGTTGTGTGTGCATCCTTAGGAAGTGCAGTTTACTCTTTTTTTTTTTTTAATTCTTGTGTGCCCAGCAGAGAAAAAAAATCTATACTTGGCTAATTATAGTGTTTCTGTTGACATCCTAATACTTTTTACTACTTTTACCATTAACAGAATCTGTTGATCTACACATATTACTATCTGGTATGCATGTGTTTGCTGGTGCTTTTTATTATCTTGTATTGGTTGTCGCTGTGATCAAGAACGGGGCATATCTGTCAACATTCGGGGCACCGATGCAGGTACCGTGCTGAATTGCTTCGTACAATAGCCAAAGAAATGCACTATTGCATACTCAGAACGGAAAAGAGCATCTTTTACGTTGGGAACTAAACTGTACAATAGAAAGCAAGGAACAGCATTTCACTCTCTCCCTCTGTGCTTTGTTCCTTCCCCTCCTCTTTGTGGGTAGTAACAGGTGAGAGATGTGTCACTGTAGCTCACCTCCCCCTGCTCTCTGACACAATAATGACAATTCTTTGAATCGACTGAAGGAGCAGGAGAGTCATCCAGATGTGGCAGCTGGCCTTTTAAATATGACAGCTGGAAAGATTCTTATGCTTCAATTTCTGTTTTGTTGCTTCTCTTCATTCCCATTCCCTCTAGAACTTGTTTAGCAATGCCGCAAAGTTGTACGCAGAGAAGAAATATGCTGAGTCATCAGCCGTGATGGAGCGCGCCATCTCCAGCTACCTGAAAGCTGAAGAGGATTGTCGCATACTGTGTGATGATTTTCTGCCCACTACTTTTGTGACAAGGGAGTTCTCGGAAGTTGCTGCAGGTAACTATATGTCAGCCGAGCATGCAAATTCAGTTGATTATGCCGTGCCAGAAAAATGAGAAAAGACTTTTGCTTGATTAGATCAGATAGTGTGCCCCTTTATCTTGTAAGTTGATGTGCGAGAATGCGAAAGGAATGGTCTATGAGAAGACATAAATTTTACATTGACAGCTTTTGTTTAACTATCCAATTTAGCTCACAAACCAGTGCTGCTGTACAGGGTAGTAAAGAACTATTAAAGACAGTGTCCCATATGTTATAGGCATAGCAACCGTGGCAGTCAGCAATGGTTACTGCTTTCTTTACTTTTTTTCTGTGCCTTTACTATTTATTAAACATGCACTTGTGTCAGTTTTTTTCTTTTATTATTATTATTTTGTGATACAAAGGTATTCTTGTATCATAACCCTCTTAGCTGATAGCAAAAGATGCATGCAAAAAAGCAACAACTTCCTGTTGTGTTTTTTGGTGAGAGAGTCTACTTAGATGCACTCTGTTTTTTGTTTTTCTGCAACTACATCTATTGTATATGCCACATCACCTTGTACTTGATGATGCATAAAGTAGCATCTAACTTTGGCCTTTATTTCACGTGCCAATAAATCGTGACAGAGAACACTACAGCTACCCATGTCAACAGCAGGTGACGTGAACTCAAAACTATTGTTGCTTTGTAAAGGCTCGCCAAGCAAGTTATGAAGTCGCAGTCTGAGCAAATCAGATGTAAATGTTATTGTGAGTGCATGAATCATCATTTGTTTATCTGAAGTCTGTCACTCATATCATACATATATACTACATCGTGAAAGCAGACTGGTGACGAGCCATGTTTATTGTATGATGTCGGATGGCTTCTACACCTTTCAATCAAGACCTTTGTTTGCTTGATACACGTCGGACTTCATCGGCAAACAAAGACTGTTACATTGATTGTGTTTTTTTTTTTCTGTTTCTTCTTGACAGGTCATCACCTGGCGACACTGAAGTGCAGACAACAATGCCCCGATCAGCTTTCTTATCTGAATGGAAGGCGTCGGCCAAACTTCTTTGCTGGGTTTTACCACTATCTTCAGTTCTCGTACTATCAGTGTAAATGTTGTATGTCTGCTTGCAGTTTGCGCTCCCTTTCACGTTAGCTGTGCAGTAACATAATTAAACTATTGATAGTATAGAAGAGACACTGAAACAGTCTTCAAATGTTGTTAGCTGGATCCTAATTTCAACTATTTTTTGTGTCAGAAACATATTCTGCTTTATGAGGCCATATGAAGTTTTCTGGGACTGGGCTTCTTTAAACAAAGGCAAGTGATATGGAGTTAATGGCAAATTCTTGTGTTCGGTTTTAGTCCTGGAATTGCTAAGTCATAGTTGGCTTCTGTTGAAATTAATGAGCAGTACCTCCTGAATTTTGGACCGCCAATCATATTTTATTATTTTGCAGCTACTGTCATACCCCAAGTCAAAACGGCTGGCTGAAATCACATGGATTTACTTATGGTTATTCTAGCTGCTGTTTCTTTTCTTTTGTTGTTGTTGTTGAATTGAATTTCTTTCAGTTTGTTTATAATTTTAATGCAGGTGATGGCATTTCAGTAGCTGGAAGAGTTTCAGGTTATAAATATTTGTACAGTGAATGAAAAACCATTCTGTACTAATCGTTGCTTAGTGCTAATTTCTTGTCTCCCTCACCTCCGCTTCAGAGCCAGGTAAAGGTAAGATTGGGAAATGGCTGCTCTGGTAATGTTTCTACTAACTACTAATGCCAGCTACAATGTGCTGGTGGATAGTATTGGCCATAACCAGTAATCTGATGCTGTTGGGCATTGCAGTAGATGAGCTGCAGAAGGCCTGTGAGGCGACACAGTCTTACTTGCTACTGGTGCCTGACGATGCGGACATGTGGTACAACCAGGCATTCTACGCTCGTCTTCCCAGCACTCAGGACTCCTGGTTCAAGGCGAGAAGCGTAAGGCAGCAAGATTTAACAGCACTAGTTTAAAATACAGCATGAAGCTCTCTGAAACATTTATTCCTTATCACGTGGTTATTAACAGTATGTTTCAGATGGGAAATATTTTCTAAGCCTGAAATGCGAGTATGATTAATACAACAGTCATTAAATGAAAGCATTACCTTTTGTTAGCCCACCATCATCAAGTAGTTTTATTGAAAGTAATTAAAATAATAAAAAAATTATGCCAGTTGCAGCATCTGTCGCCACGCTAGCACTCACCTGAGCTGCTGTAGCAGAAACAAAGACGGTGAGTAAACAGTAAGAGAAAATCTGAGAAACCAGGGTAGGGTTATGGTAAATAATAATAATAATAATAATAATAATAATAATAATAATAATAATAATAATAATAATAATAATAATAATAATAATAATAATAATAATAATAAAATCAAGTATAAGAGCACGATGCTTGCCTGTGATTGCCTTAGCACTGCACAGCTCGTCACTACGGGCAAGCATCCACTGTTCGCATTGCTAACTGAAGGAAGCATTTCATATATTTGTGCTGTAATGCGAGGCAGGCAGATTACAAGGACAGTAGCAATGAGTAAAAAAAGAAAGCAAGTAGGTGCAAGGGCACCTGAGATAAGCATTAACAAGCTGTACTTGAAAACACAACTGAGATAAATGAACATGCAAGCAGGCAGAACCTTTTAGATAAAGGCTGATAGATAGAAGTGGAGCCTTTATCGACCCCCTTCTTGTTTTGAATTTTTTGTTGTGGTACTTACCTTCTATCCTATAGCTTCAGCTACGCTTGCGTGACTTCCACTGCATCGCTAAAAATAGACCAGCAGCCACTATCCTTGTAGGAGAGGACAGTTAAACATGTTTGCACTGTGTTGGCACAAGCCGAATATAGATATGGAAAAAAGTACAAACAACCATCACAGTTCCCGAAACTCTTTTTCATGTTGTCCATCTTTTCTAAGACAATAATGGACTACTACCTGATGGCACACTCATGGGCAGCCATCAATTTTGTTAATTTCGCAACCTACATTATCTGCACATCACACAGGTGATCATAACATCTGAAGAAATCATTTCAACTTTAGGCATTCTGAATGCTACGGTTACTAAGTGGCTTTTACTATGACATATCTGGCTTGTCGTATTAGGCCTATGTCCTTTTACCTTCAAATGATATCACTTCCTAATATCTACTATTAAAGACATTGTGAAGTTGGTTAAAGCTGATAAACACCAGCATATGGGGCCTGTAACTACTTATGGAACTCTATTTCTAGTCAAGTACTTTCTGCACAGTCGCTGTAGCATGTAGAAGCATCACTGTGCGGTTCTTTTACAAGAAAAAATACACTTAAACTGGCTATATAAGATTTAATGTACTGTAATCAATCTTGCAGAGGTCCTTGATAGGATTTCTTCCATAGATCATGGTAAAAGAAAATAGTGCAAGAGATGGGACAAGGAAGTAGACTCAACACGTAGACACTTGTCCCGTCTCTTGCACTATTTTCTTCTACCATAATCAGTCACCAACTCTGCCCAGCAACACACTTTGATGCTGTTCCATAGACTTGATTCACTGTTGTTTTTTAACTAGCAACAGTGACTAACTAAAATAAAGCTAGTTTTTCAAAACTCTCCCAAACATTGCTTGAAATGTTTGAAGTGCTTCCCTCATACAATAACAGCAGGGGGTGGGGGCGGCTTCCTTGACACTTCGGTGTATATCTGAAAAACGTATAAACAGTGCTAGGTGGAAAAAATTGTTTACTTCCTTCCTTCAATTGATAAGCATAAATTGCCGGTATTGTCTTACTTTACTTTTTTTCTAGTAATTGCTGATCTTAACATTTGTATCGAAATGCGCTGTCAGATATAGGCTCTTTTAAAAAGCAAAATATAAACATGCACCGAGCTAACATAAAGCACATTAACAAATTTTTCATGATAGTCATAAAATTAAAAAGCCATTCGTAATGCAAGTAGCTTTATCACACTGTGCTGGTAAGAAATTTGAGTTGCATGGTAAGAATGATAAATAATGTTTTATTTTTCTCATTTATATGTTATGCTCGCCGGCTCTTTATTTTCAGGAGGTGGAGGAATACGTCAGACGCTTAGAGAGTGAGCGGGAAACAATATCAGCCCTAGAAATGCAACTGAACATGGTAGGTGCATTTTTTTTTCTTGAGCTATGACTTAAAATTTTTAAGGTTTATCATGCGTATACTTGTGCGGGCCTTGAAGGCTTTGCATCAGTTTTTTGCATTCTCTTCCCTTTGCACCGCTGTTTGTTTTTAGCTGGTTGCACCAGGAATCTGCGGTGTGCTGCCAAATTTTTTATCCAAGCAGTGCTGAGTATTGAGTACTTATTTATTTCCTGAACCAGTACAGGCTCGTCTTATGGACGCCTTGAATTTCCAGTTCATCTCACTGTTATTTCAGGATCGATGTCACCATTGCATGGCAGTGATGCTAGAGAGATAAGGGAGCGAACTCAGTCGAACTAAGTTTTATCTACATAGGTAATGATTTGTGAGCTCAAGCATTGCTTCTGCAAAGCTCTTAATCTCAGTTTGCGGAACTGTGTTCACAGCTGATAGCAAAGGTGCCTGTATATGGGATTTAATGTCCTGAAGTTGCAAGTGAACTCTGAAAGCTGAAGGGTTCTGGATTAATTTTGACCACCTGGAATTCTCACACTGGCATCGCAAAGTACACAAACACTTTAGCATCTTGCCTTTATCAAAAAGCAACTGCCGCAGAAAGGGATTGGATCACACGACCTTGGGCTTAGCTAATGCCGTGGCCACTAACGCACCGGGGCAGGTACTTGCAAAATATTTATATACACAAGTATCAGTTAAGTGTGGAATAGGATAAACAAGAATTGTTGCCTTGGTGAAGGGCCTTGGTACAATGAGTCATGCTCATTAGGAAATGTCACACATTTTTGGTGCAGTTTACAGGTCTTGGGCATTCTGTTGAAACCTGTCAATAACTGCTGTCACTTTTACATTGGCAGCATGCCTTTCATTGCCTTCTTGTTTATGTTAGTTTATTATCCACTCACATTCGTAACAAGCTGAAAACAGTTTACTGTTTGCATTGTCATTTGTCACCAGCAGTAAGTGACAAGAACGTTATCTCTCCAAATTCACAGTTACTTCAAACGCGTCACATTGATTATTATGAAGCCTTTTCATTTCTTTCGTTGAGAAGAATACTGAAATTGGTTTTTCCCTCAAAGGGAATTTCGGTGGTCATTAAAAAAAAACAGCTTCTATGGATCAGAAAAGCTTTTACCAAAATAATTATGAGCCTCCGAAGAAGACGCAGGCAATTACAAATAGATGGTCATATGCCCACTCTTGGGCTTTGGGCTGACGTGATTTAATTTGCTTGCAGTATCACTGCTGGTTAGGCATGGTTTGCCATTGGATATTGCTTGCTAGTATGGCTCTTTTGGCATGTCCACTAGATTGGCAACAAGGCCTTTCCATTCAACTTTAAATTAATTGACATATTAATAAAGCACTAAAGCACTTTTCATTGATGTTGCTGTTTGCTTTTCCTTTTGCCAGTTTCTTTTCATCGTTGCTAGTGTTATCCAGTATTCAAGTAGAGATGTGTTATTGAGGTTGAGGTGTAAGTGTTCTTTCAGGGTTTCTTTCATTATTTTACTCTCACTAGTAATTATCACTGCAGTAAACAAAATGCAAAAAGGTCTCACAAACAGGAAAAATCATGGGCGTGATGCTGAAATGATGTGCTATTCCATCTTCATGCTGCGTTACATATTGTCTGTTAATTGCAAGACATCCACAGCTTAACTAGTCGAGATTGTACATATCTATGCATAGATTTACTTCCTCATTTTTCTTTGCCTCTTGGTTTTTCCCATTATTCTTTTCCTAACGATAAGGCCGTTGATTAGGGACGCATTACATGTACAAATGTTTGCTGGTTTCGAATAATACTTTAAATCAACACTGTTCTTCGAGTCAGCTGACAGCATGAAATAAATTGAGCTTTTCAGGGGATAAAGAATATTATTATTCGCATGTAATGCAGCCCAAGTTTGTGTGCGGAACTGTTGATTGCCAGCTTGAAAGTTTGTACCAAGAGACGTACATGTGTTTGCGTACAGCGAGCTCAAGTATTGCGTCTTTTAATGCAGACAATGGCATCTCCCAAAGTGAGCGGAGGCAAGAAAGAAAGTTCTTCTTTCAATCCAAGCACCGTCAGAGTTGTTCAAGATGAAACGGCCCTCAACGGAACTCGTTTTGTTGCGGAAGGCTTTCTAAGCGAGGACGAGTGTTCATCCCTGTTGTCACTGATAAGAGTAAGTTCGGCCCTTTGTAAATATAAGGCTTCTTTACAAGTACAGTAGAAAGGAGTGCTAGTAAATAAAATTAGTAATGTCTTTTTTTTTTTGAAAAATTGTTGTTGTTGTTATTATTATTATTGTTATGGTTATTGTTATTATTATTATTATTATTATTATTATTATTATTATTATTATTATTATTATTATTATTATTATTATTATTATTATTATCCTCATTATTATTATCGTCCTAGTCAGTTCTGGCGTTACGTTCGCAAGCGTTCCATTAAATCAGATTTAAGTATCAGCTTAGTTGACTCTCATGGTTCGGAAATTCGGGATGTTGCCGACAGTTTTGCACAACATTTTTCCTCCGTTTACAAACATCCACATTGTGATTCCGTTTGCCTCCCATCTGGTGCACTATCTAATTCCATTCTCTTTGACGAGGAGTTGATAACTGAGAGTCTTAAGCGTCTGAGACCATCTTTGTCTCCTGGACCTGATGGCATTCCAGCTGCCATAATAAAAGCCTTCAGTTATATCTTCGTACCAGTACTGACTGCCATATTTAATAACTGTTTAAAAAATGCTGCCTTTCCTCGCGTGTGGAAAATGGCACGCGTGTTTCCTGTCTTCAAGTCTGGAAACAAATCTGATGTTTCCAATTATCGTCCGATTTCTCTTCTATGTGCAACCTCTAAGCTTTTCGAATTAGCTTTGCACAGCGTACTTTCCTTCCATCTCAAACATATCATAGTACCGAATCAACATGGCTTCATGTCGGGTCGCTCTACTTCTACCAACCTAGTCACGTTTATGACGTATGCCTCTGCAGCAGTCCTTCAGAGGGGTCAGGTTGACACTGTGTACTGTGATATGAGCAAAGCTTTCGACGTTGTTACTCACTCACTACTTCTTGAAAAACTTCTACTCTCTGGCGTTGAAGTCTCTCTCGTAGCCCTCCTACGCAACTATCTCCTTGATCGCTTCTGCTTTGTCAGTGTCAATGGACAGACTTCTTTCGTTTACCCTGCAACGAGTGGAGTTCCTCAAGGTTCAGTACTAGGCCCGCTTCTCTTCTTTGTTTTTATTAATGATGTTTCCTCGGCGATAAAGAACTCCTCGTTTCTTCTTTATGCTGATGATATAAAAATATTCAAGGTAATACATTCTTTTCAAGATTGCGTGTTGTTGCAATCGGACATATCTGCTTTTTCTGATTGGTGTGCGATGAATCGACTTACCCTCAATTCTTCCAAAACTAGGGTTGTGTCCTTTACTCGTAAAACACATAGCTTTCTCTACCATTATTCTGTCAATTCTGTGCTGTTGGATAGGGTTGATGAAATTAATAACCTTGGTGTACTTTTTGACCGCACCCTCAGCTTCTCCTCTCACACTAAACGCATTGCTCAGCGGGCTATGCGCACACTCGGATTCGTTTGCAGACTTTCGAGAGAGTTCCATACTCCACTTCCGTTCCTAAAACTGTACCTGTCCATATGCCTCCCGGTCTTGGAGTATGCGTCGGTTGTTTGGAATGGCACTTGCAAATCGAACGTGGACAAGGTTGACAGAGTACAAAAAAAATTTTTACGGATATTTCATTATCGCTTTCCTTTCGCAACTTCCCCCTCTCGCTCCACCAGGAGCGCCCAACTGAATCTTCCTTCCCTTCACTGCCGTCGTATCAGACTTGATATCATATTTCTGTACAAACTCCTTCATGGCCACATTATGTGCCCTCAGCTCTTAGAGTACATCCTACTGCGCGTTCCGCGAAAGAGCATGAGGGAATTCAGACCATTTCAGGTTTCTCCTCTTCATTCCCACTCCCCTCTGGACAGGATGCAGTGGTTATTTAACTCTTTTTGTCCTCACCTTGACATCTTCCAAAACTCGCTCTGTTCATTTACATTGGATGTTCGTAGCGTTGTATTCTAAATAGTACTTTATCACATATAACTCCCACTTTCTAGCCTTAAATTGTATTTACTTCACTTTTTGCTTTTTCTCCTGTTCAATGCTGTCTGTATCTTGAACTACTTTTTATCCGTTGCTTACTTATATTTCAACTTTAAACTTTATATTCGAATCTTACTGTCCCTTGTTCAATTTCACTTCTTTATTGTATTATTCTGTATTTCTAGCCTGTGTTTTAAGTACCATGCACTTGTTGCGCCTGGAATGGTTGTTTATTTTATGTATATTTCTATATTACTATAATCAATGTCAGTTATCTGTTGTTGTTTTTTTTTTTTTTTTCTCTTCTACCTACCGTTCTTTTTTTTTCTTTATTTCCTGGTGTGCTCAAAAATTATCTCACTGTGTATATAAGTGATGCTACTCATTGTTTGCTTACTTTCCGTGATACTTTTCGTCTCAGTTTCATTTCATGTATTATTTATTTTTTTTTTTGTGTGTTCTCTCTGTATGTGTAAACATGTTTGTGCTTTTTCATTTTTTTTTTGTGCTGCAGCACAAAGACCACATGGTTGTTCCTGCGCACATTAAATAAAGATTGATTGATTGATTATTATTATTATTATTATTATTATTATTATTATTATTATTATTATTATTATTATTATTATTATTATTATTATTATTATTATTATTATTATTATTATTATTATTATTATTATTATTATTATTATTATTATTATTATTATTATTATTATTATTATTATTATTATTATTATTATTATTATTATTATTATTATTATTATTATTATTATTATTATTATTATTATTATTATTATTATTATTATTATTATTATTATTATTATTATTATTATTATTATTATTATTATTATTATTATTATTATTATTATTATTATTATTATTATTATTATTATTATTATTATTATTATTATTATTATTATTATTATTATTATTATTATTATTATTATTATTATTATTATTATTATTATTATTATTATTATTATTATTATTATTATTATTATTATTATTATTATTATTATTATTATTATTATTATTATTATTATTATTATTATTATTATTATTATTATTATTATTATTATTATTATTATTATTATTATTATTATTATTATTATTATTATTATTATTATTATTATTATTATTATTATTATTATTATTATTATTATTATTATTATTATTATTATTATTATTATTATTATTATTATTATTCAGCTCGAAACAGTAGCCATCGAGATAGCCATATACACAGCCCAAATAGTTTTCAGCTTTTCGGGTTTCATCTTGTAAATGTGTTTCTCCAAATACTCTACTGTCAAGTGTGGATAGAGAAAAATATATAGATTTTCTATCAAACCCAATTTTCTAGTCTACAGAAAAGAATAATTAAGTTTTTCTTATGATTCTCATGGTTCATGGTTCATATAGCTGAAATGAAGCCCAAGTTATTTTCAACAGCAAAACTGATGAGTTATGCCATCACTTTTTGAATTTTCATAGGTCTGTTAGAAATTTTCTCAACTTATCAAATGACCAGTAGTTACATCTAGTCATGCCCCATTTTTCTTTTGGCCACCATAGGGTCATGGTCATTTTTAAATCTCGTTGTATAATTTATTAGGGTCATTTTGTGTTCATGTTAAGTGTCCATCACGCCATCTTGAACTAATTGTGTCATGCAGCTATAGTAACTATTCAAAAAATAGGTACTAATATATTTTCACTTGATAATATACAGTTATAGTGTTATAGTATTGAAAGCTTCTGGTGTACGTACTGTAGTACAAAACTATTTGAGAGAGAGAGTTAGTGTTTAATAGGTGAATTGTAGGCATTTATGTTATGTTCACTTTAGCAGCTTGAGAGTCACAGACTGGCTGTTAAGTGTCAACATTACCCAACTTAATCTAACCTAACCTTGTCACTTTTCCCCAGGTTGCTGCTCTCACTGGAGATGGGTATGATGGAAAGCAGTCTCCTCACAGCAAGTTTGAGACATTTGAAGGAATCACTGCCGGCCGGATTGCTCTCGTGAGTTTTCAAATAAGTAGTACTAACAGAACGCTCAAAAGGACTGTTGTCACATCAGCAGGCTGTTGATATGGCTTTCTGGTCCAAGATGTCAGTAATGCTTGCCGTGATGCTACATTTTTGGGGGGATGCTGCTTTTTGCTACCTTCTTCTGAAACCACTGTGAAGTTTTCTTGAATCTCTCCAATTTGTGTCGCGTGGTCATGCTGGACACATTTCAAGACCTGCATTTCTCTACTTACCTGGACATCTTTTTCAGTGAACACTAAATGAACAGTGTGGCGGCTTTAGTTTTCTATATGCTTGTAACTGTAGAACTCCCCAGGCTTTTAGCCCTCTTCAGGAGTAACAAGCAGTTGTACCAAACTCCATCCCTTAAGATCACTCACTCCGAGGTCATCTGTAATAAATTACCATCATCATATTATTTTAATTTGCGACACATTTTGATGGACTGCATTCTCACAATGCTTATACCTTTGTTTGCCTGGCTGGAATTTCTCCCGGAACGGTCAGTATTATTAGTGTGTCACATTAAAATGAAAAACATTTGTGCATTCGCTGGTTGGCCAGTGAGAATGTAGTTCAAGAGATCTGTGGACATGTATAGAGCCGGCACTGCCTAGAATGAGTTTTGTGTGGGCACATCGTCCACAGTAACAGTCTTCATCAAAAGTAAAACTTCCCAGGTGTTCTGCTGTTCAAACCGTCAAGTCAAGCATTCAATACAGGTGACATCCATACAAGTTCCAGTGCACAGGGGGCTGAGGCTGAGAGTTTCTCTCATTTTCAAGATTGCTTTAATTGCTGGCATTGCATAAGGAATTATGCAGCGTGGCCCATAGCAAACTATTCGATCTCTAGCTTTAAGTGCGTGCTGTCATGGATGTGATGCAATATGAGTGACATTTTTTTTTTTTTTACAGTCTCAGTTTTGTAATTCGTTTGAAGTTGTTTGCTTACTGGTTACTTTGCCTGTGTTATGTCTATTTGTCACCTCCTTATTCTTTTTATTCCAACTCTTTTATTCCAAAAGTGAAAGAGAGCACTCTTTCTCTTTTATTATTTCCTTCTCCATTGTCACTGCGTGTAGCGATCAGTTTATCATTCACTTTCACGTAACAACACTTACTTCTGGAATTTATTTAGGTCATTTTTTATCTCCAGCTTCGAAGGTTAGAGCAGCTTTGCACGAATTGACTTTGTTAGTTTGGTCGTTTCATATACCGCAAATTCTCAGTGATACAGTCACAGTGGATAGGAATTCACGAAATTCCTTGTCCAATATGCGTTGTGTACAGTGTAAAATCTTGCACGTTCAGAGCACTCTCCTGTGCATCTGCGAATTATACGGCTCTAACCGCACCCACGACGAACTCTTCTCTCATTTCGCCATTGTTAGCCATGCAGTAGCGGTACTCACTTCAAGCGCTGAGTAGTGGCGCGCAGCCCGCACACAGTGCGGGCTGGTCACACAGTGTACACATGGCAAGCACTGAACAAAACCATGCGGCCGTGAATATAGATCTCTCCAGCTGTAAATATCCCCATCAGGTATCTAATAAATCTGCTGAAAATTTCCGTAAATTGTGATCAGTAGGTCACGCAGAAGTCAAGTGTAGAAAATTGCGCAAAAAAAAGCTTTATATTTGAGCATATTTTATTTGCATACACATATGTAGATATTGCAGCTCAAAGCTGCTACTTGAACATGAACACTGCAACATTTTCCTTACTTTTAAGGCGAAAGCCTTTAATAGAGAGATTTAGCTTGCCGGCAACGTGCTGGCGTGGACATATACCAGTTTGCCGGACCCCTCCCGTGCACGCGCATTGGCAGGGGTGAGTGCAATCATGGCCACTGCTCCTGCATGGGAGGGGTACGGTAAACCAGTATACGTCTACGTCAGTACGTCTCCGGCAAGCTAAATATCTCTAATGGCTCATATTCGCAGCCATGACCCTGTCCGTCTGGCCACAAGAAGTGTCACATTTCTTCGCGAGATTCCGTGGGATACCGTGAGATTGTGATGTCATCCCCTCGTGACGTCATCGGCCAGTATACCGTGAAGAAGATAGTTAAAAATAAATAAATCCTGGCTCCACCGGCAATCGAACCTTCATCCCTTGGATCCCAGCAGAGCGTTTTAACCAGCTGCGCCATGCCCAGGATATGCCCAGGATCGTAAAATGCACATCCTAATTCTCCTTGTCTACAGTGATGATGATAGCAGCGATGAGATGACGCTGCAATTAGTGGCTATGACAATGATGGGATTAGCAATGATAATGACGGTGCATTTAGTTGATAATGATATTAAGAGCAAATGTAATGCACACCGTATGCACCAGACTTTCGCATTTCTGCAGTGTTGACTCCACAGTGCTCTCGGAATTTTTTCTAACTGATCGTTAGGCACCAATACATTTTTAGCTGTGAGACTGCAGAAGCTTCAGAAAATTGCTCATTACTTCAGGACTTATTAAATAGATAAAAACAGTCGTTCTGTGATGACAGGCTGAAAACAAATTCCACATTTGGGCACCGAACGCAGCTCTTAGATGTGAAGTCCTTTAATCTGCATAGTTGTGCATTCGGCATTTGACAATGGGCTCTTGCGACAATGACACTTCGCCTGTAGTTGTAGTTTGCATTGGTTGGAGCAGAACTCCTCGTGACCAACTTCACTGCAAACTCGGCATTTGACAGCTTGTGACAGCCGACAAAAATCTAGGAGCTGCTGCCATCATCGAAACTGCGGAGCTGCCAGAACTTGTATCCTAGATGTCATATTACAGAATTAGTCAGTGGATGTCCAAGTAACTAATATCATTCAGCTTACCATGTTTTCAGCTTATCATACCTCCGCTTCATTGTTGAAAAAGTCTCCGCCAGAGACATGTTCATTGGTGTCTTTTTTATGAACAGCACTTTGTTGCTCGAATCATCCAACTTTTTCCTTGTAGATGCATCGTTCTGAATGCCTGCAATAAGCCCTTTTGATACTACACTCGCCCGAAAAAAATGTAGTGCATGAAGATCATAAAACACCCCTTTGGAAATTTTTGACATTAAGGTGCCATGTCCACATCTATGGGTTCAGAATTCTGGAAGTCCATCATAACGCTTTTTCTTTGTTTATGGTGATGAAAATTGGTATGCCGTTTCTATATGAACCTACTGACCATTCTGCATGGGAGATTTTATCATTCATGATCGTTTGAAGAGAAATCATAGAAAATGAGGTCTTTTTACTCCTTCCTTCATAAATCATCTCAACATCCATCTTGACCTGTCTTTTTCTTTGTATGGGCAAATTTTGCCGTAGCTGCAAGAGATGGCATCACAAACTTTACTGGGAGGGTTGACAAGCATGAGCCGGATTCCTTGGTTGATGTCACACAAGTATGCAGACATTATCTGCAACAGCCGAATGCATGAAAAAGATGGCATGTACAGAGAGCCAAAGATATTAGCAACTTAAAATGCACTGATACAGATTTTACTACTCAATCAATTTTGTGCAGTCTTCTAACTTTGGGTTTCTTTCATGCTTAATGTATCGAGTGAAATGGAAAAAGCAGTCATCCAATTAGTCAAAACTAACTGTATTAAAGTAAAGTTAGGCTATAGCAGTGCAAACAGCTCATACATTTAGCATTTTGAAGATATTGCTCTCAAGGAAATACTACCGCCTATTACAGGGTGATAAGGAGGCCCACATGCCGTAGAGCAGTATGAACCACACTGTCTTTCATTGTTTTGTTGCCACCGCCTCGCATGGAAATCTCAGCTCTGATTTCTACATGCAAGGCTTTCCTGCGTCAGTGTTTCAGCTGCACAATTCGACCACTTTTAAGCAAAATCCCACTTCACTCATGTTTCTTTGCTCATCATGGCTTCTGGTTTCTTGCTACAGCTGACACGAAATGGCACCCTAGACAGGCGACTGGCACAACTTTTCTACGATGCCAGCGACCGTGTACGAAGCTACATCGAGTCACGCTTCAACCTCGCTACGCACCTGTACTTCTCTTACACTCACCTGGTCTGCAGGGCAGCTGTGGCTGGTAAGTTTACGTGTATTCTTTTACACTCCTGCTGCCCCTGCAGCTTGTTTTAATAAAGGGTTGGTGCTAGTTAGCTGGTTTCACATCACAAATCACTAATAGTACCGGATGAAATTACAGGTATAGACCAAGATTGTAGGCTGCTGTGCTAGGTTTCCATCTATGTGCCAGTTGCTAGTTGCTTCACCTTTAAAAAATCTGAACCAGTTTCATAATTGCTGGTGCATGGGTGTTTAGCATCCTTATTAGAGTGCGAGTGATCGTGAATAGTTACAGCTGTGCTTTTTTGGTGCACAAGTTCATTTCTTTCCTTTTTTCTCAAATAAATGTCACTCGCGGATTGGATGACGTCCAGCGGAGTCCTATTAATACAAATCTACACAGAAGTGAATGACAAATTATGTAAAGCTTTTTTTTGACAAACAAGTCTCTGCGCTGTATATCACTGTTGATAATATGAACACCTGCCATTTGGACAGTGGGTTAGTTGAAGATGCGTAGAGCTCACTGTAGCCAATGTATTTGGTCACTCTAATGTAAACAGCGGTTAGAACAAAGACTTGGCTATTACATCCGCAATCTTCCTTTCTTTTATTTTAAGTGCAGGGCACAGAAGGTGGCAAGAAGCGCTTTGTCTCTGCAGCTGCTGTGGCACTGAAAGCTGTGATCAGCAGCAAATTGAGTTCAGAATTGTTGTACCACTAGGGGTTCATAAGATGTGAACAGTGAGTAGGAGAGATGTTATCAAGCATTACATATAGCCATTTCAGATTACTTTGATTTTTTTTTTTTAATGGTAGCAACCAGTGCAATGGACTTGAAGTTGTCAAGGTTTTGCCCTAAAATCCTTGGCCTGTCTTCCTAACGCCTTCAAATATTTTCATGCCACAGGGTGTGATAATCTTCCCACTCCACTATCTATCCCAGGCAGCACAAGCCATTGGCCCAATATCGGTAGTAAGTTGGCAATGTACTGATCCTATGTTGGGCCAAACATTGCCAACACAGTGCCAGTGTTGAGCCAAGGAACTGTGCTGCTGGGGTAGTGGCTCAACAATTTGAGACTTGTTGGTGTTATTTGTGTCCATTCTCAGAACAAAATTTCACTGTTTCAGTGCTTTATGTACTTTGCAGATGGAATTCATTAAATATATCGGTGCAATTCTCCAAATCCTCTTTCTGGTGTATCACAGTCACAAGTGATTCTTGTGCCTACAGTTTTGTGACTGCACTTAAAACATGAATTTAATGGCATCGCTTGGTTGCACTAGTCATACTTTCTATTTTCACTTAAAGTTGGTAGCCTGGGAAAAAGTTGTGGTCTTGTTTTTCACTTTTTTCACTGTTTTTCTTGTTTTGTGGAGCACTGTTCTTTCTTTACACTGTTTTAGCATCAAAAAGACTAAATCTGGAATAAGCTGGGCAGATTCATTATCTAACAAGCTTTTGTATTGGCTGGCAAGGAAAATGTAGAAAGAAAATGTCAAGAAAAATGACAAGAAAACTACAAAACCAAAAAATGAATGTGCCAAGAACGTAAGAAAAAGCTGTAAAATATAATCCATGCATCATGTTTAAAAATTTTAGCAATTATGCTTTCAAGCTTGTGATCTTGAGGTAGTAGCTCTGCTGGTTTGATTACATCTGCTGTACACCTGTTGCATTTTTTGTGTGTGTGTTTTTCAAAAAAGTGTGCACTTCTGAGCTTCAGGTAAGCATTAACACTGCTACAGTGTACTGGCCAGGCATCCTTCATAATGTAAGAATCTAATGGAAGAACCTAATGTAAGAACGTAAGAACAGTCTGTTCGTGCCTATTTCTACCAGGACTATCCATATATCTCTCTATCAGATTCCAGCAGACCTTGGCCTGATATATAACTGTTGTATTCCGATTCTATTGCATCGTTCAATCTACATATTAAGTAGAGTGAGGAAAGAAGAAAGGGTATCGTCAGAATAGAATTGTATTATCCTGGCCCCAATCTTTTTAGCTACATTCTTCGTCACAGCTGAAATTCCTGTCAGGTACCAACGGTTGTACGGATGGTGTATTTTTCAGTGCTCTGATAATTGCAATTTCATTAAAACTACGCTTTCTCCGCAGATATTTCCAGCAGGCCAAGCAGTGACATGAGCCACTCTGTTCATGCGGACAACTGTATCCTTCAGAAGACTGGAGAGTGCCTCAAACAGCTGCCAGCATACATATGGAGAGACTTCAGGTATATTGCTTTTCTTATGCACACCGAAATGCTTTTCATAAAAGTAGCGGTGCATCAAGGAAGCTTTTTGGAAGTAGAAGGCATAGAATTATTTACATAGGACAGATTAATGTCTCTTTGCTGTTGGCATTGGTTCATGATTTAACCCCTAAATACACCTTGTTATGCCCCCTCAATAGCAGTAACAGAGAGACAACTACCAGAAGTTAAGGAGTACTGATGGAAGTGAGTACAATCAGGTTTTCAGTCAGTCAGTCGGTCGGTCGGTCGGTCGGTCGGTCGGTCGGTCGGTCGGTCGGTCGGTCGGTCGGTCGGTCGGTCGGTCGGTCGGTCGGTCGGTCGGTCGGTCGGTCGGTCGGTCGGTCGGTCGGTCGGTCGGTCGGTCGGTCGGTCGGTCGGTCGGTCGGTCGGTCGGTCGGTCGGTCGGGTCGGTCACAGTCAGTCACAGTCAGTCAGTCAGTCAGTCAATAAAATGCACAAATTTAACAATTTTGGCTGGCTGCTTTTCGAGCATGTATTTTATTTAAAATAGATTTTGACTGAACTGTCTAACCGTCTGGACATTTTTATTTTCTTGACCTGGCCTACCAGCCACTCTATTGACGCCAGCAGTTATAGGTGTTCAGTGCATCTTTGATATCCCTAGATGTTTATAAGCTGTGTTTTGCTCCAAGGTGCGGCTCAGTAATTTTAACTGAAACAAAAATTTGTTCGACCTAGTTCGAAGTAAGGGGGAGCCTTTTTAGTGAATTTGATACTGACAGAGTTGAAGCGTCAATTTGAATAAACTAGTAGTATGAATTAAGAGATGGCTGCTTTGCATACAACCAGTGAGGGCAATGTTTTCAAGTTCCACAAAAAAAACTGGAACACACATCTGTTTGAATTCAGTGCTTGTAAAAAACGTCCTTATATGCCCGAGTCAGTACAGAAAACGAAGTACAGCATCTCGCATAGCCTTCACGTTTCTTCCAGGTGCAAAGAGAAAAGATTTGTTGTCACAGCATAAACAATTCGGTATACAAAACTTCTTTTTTTCTTCTTCAAGCTGGCTCTGCTAGACAAATGCTAGTTGCTTCATCAAGTATTTAAGGATGGTCTGCACACACATCTTTTATTTTTTGATGTTGTCCCATATAGTTCAGAATCAGAATTTTGTTTATTTAACATCTTGAGGATGTTGCTTGTGCTGGCAAAAAGCTGCTGCAGTTGTTTTTCTGTGATGCAAAACATTTGCTGTGGGTTCCCTGTAACATCTTCTTAGGCAGGGTCAGGCTGTCTCAGGCACAACAAAGCCAAGCGGAACTCATTCTTATCAGCAATTTAAAGTTGGAATACCCTGTCTTTAAATCATCTTAGGCTTTGAGATATTAAGTTGTCGCCATAACAACATCGCATGCTGGTGGCTGTCTTAAAACTTGCCTGACCGAATCCTCAAAAACTGCTATGTTTTAACTGCGTGCTTTTGCTCTCGTGTTCCAGTGCTGTGCTCTACCTGAACGATGACTTTGTAGGGGGAGAATTTGTGTTTGCGAGACATAAAACCAGCATACAGGTGGGTAGTTTCTTGCATGTACCTTGCATTAGCCCAAGGTTCAGTGTCAGAATAAACAAGGTTCGATAATTTTTCCCAGGCCTTTAGGCAAGACAATTTGAAAATGTATTCTATTATATCAGGGGCGGACTTATTGATGACTCTTAGAGAGTCCTTTTGGAGCTGAGAGTGGTCTTATTTCTGCAATGCACTTCTTGGACTTTACCCATTAAAAAGAAAAAGGATATTTTGTGGTGTTAGTGCAGAAACTTTTTTGAACAGAATGAGGCTCATCATCATCATCATCATCATCATCATCATCATAATCATCATCATCATCATCATCAGCCAGACTATACCCACTGCAGGGCGAAGGCCTCTCCCATATTCTTCCAATTAGCTCGGCCTTGTGCTAGCTGCATCCACTTGACCCCTGCATACTTCCTAACTTCATCCTCCCACCTAGCGTTACTGCCCCTCTAAGTCCGCCAGTGCATTAAAAGTGTCGAAAAGCTTTTCAAGGGTTTTGTGATGACGTAGCGGGTAGTGTCACTATTATGTCACTAGCATGGGGAGTATAAAATTACAAATGTTTCCTTTGAAGTGCTTTCTTTTTTTTCTGGAAAAATAAATACACTGATGTATGAGAGGTGATCAGAAAGTTTTACAACTCTTGTATCCGAAATACTGCCGGGCCGTGGAAAAAAAAAATTTATTTTTCAACATAACCTTCCCTCACACTAATGCACCTCTCCCATTCTTCTGGAAGGTTTTTGATACCTTGCAAAAAAAATTACAAGGGTTCAACGCTGCTGAATAAAATATTGAGCGAAAGCATTAGCTGCGGGTGACCGAGCGTTCTTCTTATTCTCTTTTATTGTGAAAGCAATACTACTCGCACTTCCAAGCCTTCGCGTCACACGGCCACAGTTACATCTTACCCACGTGACACTGTGACGTCATACCCCACGTGACACGCGGGCTGGCAGGAGCTGCCAACTTGGGTCTCTCGTTTCACATGGGGCGGTTATGTCAGAATCAGCCTACTAGGACCCTGGCATTCACTTTACCCCTATAGGCCACTAAGGCGCTTTTTTTTTTTTTTTTTTTTCTTTATTGCATGGAAAAACTTCCGTAAAAAGGAACAACTCCACTTACTTAAACATGTCCATGTCTAAAGTTACCGGGCTGCTTAATATGAGCCCGTCATATCCCCAGCCCGACAATGCACAATCATCAGAACATCAAAAGTCTGGGAGACATACACATGCGTCTAGATACGGCATCCAGTTTGGAGGTTCTTCACGTGCAGCATATACACTTCTCACCAAAGCACACTGCTCCCGAAACACGGATTTCGACGATCTTGGTGGCTCTGCATGCCTGTCGATCATGCGGCTTTTCCAAAGGCTGAACAGTCCCATCAACACAAATAGATCGTAAGGCACGACAGAGTTTTTGTCAGGAGGCAAAAATCTAATTGTATAAGGTGTAATTTCAATGTCCTTTTTAAGAGTTCTTTGTAGTATGTCCCAAAAGAACATGGCATCACGGCACAGAATAAAGCAATGATCAATTGTCTCAGGCACGTTACAGAGATGACAATTTACCGACCAGGGCACAAACATCTCCTTATTGTGAAGAAATATCTTGACAGGCAACGTCGCTGTATGTAATTTGAAAAAGAACGTTTTTGCAGCTGCCTGAATGCACATTTGCCTAACACGCTTTAGAACAGTGGTGTCCAAAAACCCCAGATAAGGCTGCCGATACAACGGTGTAGGGAACAAAGACTCAGTGAGAGCCTGGGTCATCTGCTTTCTCGAGAGGCTATACAGGTAATCTACAGAGAAACGCACAGTGAGAAAATTGAAAGTGTCAGCAACCTCCTTAAGAAATCCCCATAAACGCCCCTCACGAGCCTGCCCAGTTGGTGCGAATAAGTAAGGCAAATGTGGACTAAGACGCCTAATGAGCACAGTTACAAGAAAGTTCATATGGGTTGGTTAAAGCTGTGCTTTATATATGGGCTGAGGAAGAAGAAAAAGAGAAGAAGAAGAACGCTCGGTCATCCGCAGCTAATGCTTTCGCTTAATATTTGGTTAGTTTTTTTTTCTTCCTCAGCCCACGTATAAAGCCCCGTTTTAACCAAGCCGTATGAACGTGCCTTAGTGGCCTATAGGGGTAGCATGAATGCCAGGGTCTTAGCAGGCTGATTCTGACATAACCGTTTCATGTGAAACGAGAGACCCAAGTTGGCAGCTCCTGCCGACCGCTTGAGTTGGTAGCCCAGCGTCACCCTAGGGTCACGTAGGGTGTGACGTCACAGTGTCACGTGGGTAAGACGTGGCTACCAGCCGCGCTACGCTGAAGGCTAGAAACCTAGAATAGTATTGCTTTTGCAATAAAAAAAAACAACTTATTCCTGGTTGCCAAGCCACTCCTCTGTGGCAGTTTTGAAGCGAGTTCAAGTCATCAAACCTCGTTCCCTCGAGGTGTTTCTTCAAATTTGGATGTTCAAAAAGGATTCGAATTTGAAAGTTCGAATTCGGAAAGGTTTCATGGCATCCATTGCAGCCACCTTTAACACAACCAGAACATTGTCGATAATAGCAAAAGCACAGCTGCCATAAGCAATGTTCAGTTCTTCGGCAACTGCAGAAACCTTGATTCGGCAATTATTTATGATAAGGCTCTCTGCTGAGGCTGAGTGGTCCGAATCGGTTGAAGTGGTCGGCCGCCCCGACCTTGGGTCGTCCTCCTCGTGCACACGGCCACATTTAAACTCATTGAACCACCGAGTCACTGCATCATATGAAGGACATTCACTGCCATACACGTTCACCATCCTACTGTGGATTTTTTTGACAGAACTTCCCTCTTTGCACAGAAATTTGATAACACTTCAGTACTCGAGTTTGAAATCATGGAAGGACAACTTGTTTGACTTACTACCCCTCAACCAAGTAAAGACCTGTACCAAGTAACGAACTTGAAGGCTTGATATTCAGATCTTGCTAGGCTGCCGAGATGTCCTAAACAAAAGAGAGAGATCACTGTTAGATATATTTGATTATAGCCAAGCTGCAAAACTTTGATCTCCCCTCGTATATGCATTAAAGGGACAACCAAGGACAACTCCGTCAAGTTAATGCTTTTAATACAAACTGATTCTCTGAGCCCTTTCTAACTATACACACATTTCCCAGTGGCAAAGCACATCTTTACGGCTTAGACAATTGAATTTAAACATCTTCAATTCAAACTTAGGACACCTACCCAGAGAGGTTAGGTTAGGCTAGGTTAGGTTAGACTAGATTACGCCAGGCTAGGTTAGGTTAGGCAGTGTAGCATAACCTTTGATGTACAGTCTTTGTCAAAAGTTTACGGCCCAAGGATTTTTGCTCTAAGCCCAGTAAAGAGGCTCGTAAAGCAACTGTAGCGTTCGAAATCTCGTAGATGGCAAATCTCGCCCTTATTCTCCTCTAGCTTACATTCATATTCCAGTATTGCTGCCAGCAGCCACCTTACAGAGCTTAGAAGCAAACCTCTTGGGCCGTAAACTTTTGACAAAGACTGTACATGCAGAAAATTGGGTGTTGATATATGCAGTTTACTGCATTTTATTTTTCGGTTCCTTCTAGCATAAAAAAAAATGTTTTCAAAGAGTGTTGTCTTTTTGCAGTCAATACAGGGCAATTTCTTTTTGTCCTAATTGTTCCTTTAGGTACAGTGTAGGCTAAGACCTCAATGACAGTTTTTAAGCAGCTGAATAATCTATAATTATATTTAATCTTTTAATTTGAAGGGCCCCTGGCTAGGTTTAAACATTTAATGATAATAATAATAAAACTTAGTGTGTAGATTGAGCTGTTATGATAGTTTCTATGAAACATTGGAGCCATGCACACTTGCCAATTAAATTAATTTCCTTTGATTAATTAATTGGTAGAAGGTGCAAATTGAATTTGAACCTTCTATCAATGAAGCCAACTCCTTCAATTTCAGCATTGGCACCAATGATGAACAGTCTACCTACGTAACGGGAATACTTATGTAAAGTGGATAACACTTCCAGGATAGCAAGCCTGAGGAAGAAAGAAGAAAAACTAGCTGTTAAGGCTGTAGAGTTGCAGTGACACATTCTTATCTTAAATGAAGCATTTAAAAGAACCAAGCACTGAATTTTAAGCGTTTATATTTTTGTTTCCGGCACAGCAGTAAGGTAGCACTGCAAATTTGGGTAATTCCACAGCAGTTTTGTTTGAACTAGTACAGAAAATTTTTACCATGAGTTTTTTTTATTAGTGCGTGCTCCCATTTTTATGTAGCCTGGGAAACATGGCCAGAAATCACAAATGTGATTGGGCATTGACAAAAGTATGATATACAAAAAAACTAAAATCTCGCCTTTCATGCAGCAGTTAGACATTTTTGGTATAGAGTAGCGTCCATTTCAGTTTCTACACTCAAAGCTGTTACAGTATGCCCTGTTGTTGAAAGCTTTAATGGATTGTTGATACTGCATCATCCAAGCAGTTAACGACAGTGTGGTGCCATCTAGTGACAAAATAAAAAATCACATTTTCTCCAATGTGAAGGGTGCATACTTTTTATTGAGAGGTATACTAGAGAGAGTGAAAAATTAATAAAACATGACAAGCACTTCTGAAAGGAAAGTGAACAATGTGCTCTTAAGGAAATCAGTGGAATTTTCTCAAGATGTGGTCACGCGGCAGACGACGTCAATAATGGCAGCATTTCATTGCTAAGCGACGCTTCAGTTCGTTTTTATGTGATTTTTAATGCCAATTTAAAATTATATATCCTTGTTTCATGCGTATCACAATGCTCAATCTGTATAGTATGAGGGAAGATCTTTTCATTTCCTTCATGATCTCATGGCACATTTTGGACCATGTTCAGTCCCTTTAAGAGATTATGTGCATTTAAATACTACAAGAGAAAATACAAGCAAAATTATGAAATGGTGTAAAAGACTGTGTGCAGTTTGGTGACACAAAAAAAAAAAGGTTTGGAAATGACTGGGATCCTGTTGGAAGAGAATTTCATGCTGTCTGGCTCTGATTTTAGTCACACCATAACACATCTGCAGGCCTCGGTGAAACCCAAATGCGGCCGTGCTGTGGCATTCTCGGCAGGCGTTGAAAATCTTCACGGTGTGCTCCCTGTTGAGAAAGGAAGACGCTGTGCCCTTGCAATGTGGTACACCCTCGACCCCAAGTACCGTGAGCGAGAACGGGAGATAGCCTACAACATCATCAACAGGCATCAGTCCTCACCAAGTACAGAGCCAAATCTCCTGAAAGAGCAGAACCACGAAGTGCTGACTCCTCCTCAGAGCCGCACTGGTCAGCAAGATGATGTCAGGAGCCGTCGCTTTGGTGAACTGTGAAAGAATAAGGTTCAATGAAAGTGCATCGTTCGAACAAAGATGTTCGGGCGAAACCAAAGAAGGCAGCTATATGTGGTGTACTGTTGACTGTCAGTATTTCACAATCCCCATCGCGGTGGCGCAGTGGTTAAGGCACTCGAATGCTATGCCCAAAGATGCGGGATCGAATCCCGGTCACGGCAGCTGCTTATTGATGAAGGCGTGAAGCAAGGCGTCCATGTGCTGTGCGATGTCAATGCACATTAAAGAAGCCCTCCACTACGGCGTCTTTCATAGCCTGAGTCACTATTTCAAACATGATAGGGACCATAAATTTGCTCCAGTTATGCAGAATTCAAATGAACCTAGGTGAGGCCTAGGTGCCTGTTGAAATAAATGGGCAGTTTGAGCTAATCCTCTTAGGGGGGGGACAGGGCAAGTAGTACGGCTAATTTGATCAGAACTCTTGATTCCTAAATTTGTTTATTTTTTTTTCAACCCTCTTGGTCTTCATCCTATTGTGGCTAATAATTTTAGCCACATATGTTGCGCAACTTTTGAAAATTATGTTTTTTTTTAAAGTGCAGTCATTGAAAATTGAGAGCGAGTCACGCATCTCAATCGTGGTCTGGGCACGTTGTGAATTCTGTAAGTCTCCAACTACAGAGCGCAGTCAATATCAGTGTCACCATAACAGTAGAGAGCAGTAGATCAGAGCAATTCATTGGTTGCGGTGCCAGATTTCTGTGACCAAAAGGAAAAGTATACAAAGCAGATGCCAGAATAAAGCTTTAAGGTTGAATGTTTTAGCATTCGCTTTTTTTGCATGCTGCAAATCATTTCTATTGCATTTCGTACATTTCATAAAATTTCGTAACCAACATCATTAGAATGATGTTGTGCGTGACTTGAGATATTGGAAAGTAGAGTAACACTTCTAACTTTATTATATATATGCCTGGAATAGTTTCTTAATTTGATATCGTAAGAACATGTGTCTTTAAATAAGCATAGTAAATTTCAACTTTTATTTATTTTTAATTACAGGCATTTAAAAACTAATATCGTTATTGCAAGTTATGCAATTATGCAAGTTAGGAATCCCCATAACAACTTATTTAATTGTGCCAAATTTGGTAACATTTCATGCATAGTTGAGTTTCTTTGGGATGTTAAACCTCACAAACCAAACCCAATTTCATGCACAAATAATGAAAATAGTTTTATTTCCACGTCTCCTCTTAATGCTGAAATTGTGAAGGCATAGATGAATAAATTCCTTACGCATACATTATACATTATACTAGCTAATGTACCCACATGCAAAAGCCAATATTAAAAATTTTGTTAGCGCTGCTGAAGTTGAACAAACTGCTCTGCCCTGTGTGGGAATGCCTTTCCTATGCATTTTAGTCTGCCTTACCTATTATTCTAACTTTATGCTTCACTCTTTCAAAGGCCTGTTACACAGGCATGACCAGATATAAGCTTGGCACAATGAAATATGTCTTTGGAGCAACTTGCCAAAGAATTTGAAGATTGAAACTTGATAAAGGCATCTTCAAAGAGAAGGGACGAAGTGCATTTGACTAACACCCACAAAGTTGTGCACTTATTTTATTCTTTTTGTGCACAGATTTATCGTGCTGAGGAAGTGCTACCACAGGAATTACCATGTCAGAGTTTGCATGGAATTTTTTTTTTGCATCAAATGCATCACTATTGTGGCTGTTGACATTCTAGTCAATTTTGATACCAGTGGCTTAGGTGCACATAAGCCTAATGGGAACAAGTTTCTTTTTCATTCTGCAGTGTTTATTTTCTTTTCTTTTTACATTTGCTATCTGAGTACACCAATTCAACAACTCACCCCAACCTATTCTCCTAACAGAGGTCAAGCCTTTTCAGGTGTCTAAATTTATTTGCTTTGCACACACTACATATATTAACCAGGTCACAGTGCAGATAGCATAAAAATTTCGATTAAGAAAATGTATCATAGTCTAATATTTGTAACACGTACTTAGTAAAACTTCATAGAGATCTGAATAACATCACTCAGGAAACGCTACACTTTTGCTACACATCATTCCCGAGTCTTACATATATCGGCACTTTTGCGCAGTCAAGCTGTGCAAAAGTGCTGTACTGATCCAATGCTGCCTGTACAGGCTTATTAAAAAATGTAAACGCATTTTTTCTAGAAATTGCCATTGGGTGCCAATGATCACTGCTTTAACATGCAAGAAATGTGAACCTGGATGTCAATGTGAACATGTTAGAATCATTTTGGCAATGTTGCTTTTTATGCTTTGATGAACTGATTATTTGGCTTTGTCTCTAAGCTGATCTAACGATGATTTAACCATTCATTGAAGGAGAGATCAGCTTCAAGACAAAGCGAAATAATGAATAATGCTGAATGTGAATTAAATTTAAATTGTGAATTTCTGTACTTTAAATTCTTGCTGAATGTGGAATATTCCCTTTTACTGATATGCTTAGTGTTAAGTAATTGAGTGTAGGCCAAACAAATGACTAATGGCATGATTACATTCTGTGTAAAAAAAAAAAACGGATTTCATTTAATGTCTTTTCATTATAAGAATACACATTAGTCATCAAAGTTAGAGCCATAAATTTCAAGGACTTATACCTTCTCATGGCTCATTGAAGTGCTCATTGAAGCATGTTCTCCTTGCAGTAAGCGATTACGATTACATGGAAAACATCTGGTGAAAAATTGCTGGATTAAATCAGATTGTACAGGAGAGTCTAGTGCCATCTGATGCTATGATGAAAAGCATCTGTGCCATCTGACGGCAAAATTCTGCTTTTAAAACTAGCACTTACCTTATATCAAGTTCATGCTCTTGAAATCACTTGTCTCTGCCACATGGACTGTTAGCATGATTTAGGCTTAGAAATGGATGGAATATTATTCAGAAGTCCTCTTTCATTAAGTTTGATCTGCAGAGCATTCAGAACTATGCCTCAAAGCATTTCACATTTAAAACAGGTATAGGAAATATTTGCTCAACAATGTTCTATGTGATATAGCCGCACACTTTTTTTGTTGCAAAATTAGAAGCAATGACGGGCAGAAAAATTATGTATTAGCTAATGCTTGCAGAGGCTACTACAGTTGCATATGACAAAATTGTCTGAGTAATAACATTAGTACAGCTCATGTTGTTTTCTTGCTAAAGTTTTGCCGCTCTGGTAAGGGGGCAGTGAAAAATGATTTCATGGGTTCAAGTCAGTATGGGGGCAGCAAAAAGTCTTGCTAGTTTTCTTGTCTGAAGGTTTTTTCATTGTAACTAGTTGTTACTTTTGTTAAAATGTGTAATGTTGTAAAGTTCTTAGTTTTCTTTCATAATTGAAGCATTTAAATTAATTTGCATTGCATGTTAACTTATTATGCAATGCACTGTTCATTGCAATTTTTTCTTGAGCACTTAATTGCTTTTGCTGTTGCATTAATATATTGTATTGACAATATTGTGGGCAAATCGTATGCTGTTCATCTGTTTGCGTACTTCAAGTATGATGGTGCTATTCTCTTGCAGTGACTTTATTGCTGGTGGCTTCATGCATTTATGTGTGTATGTGTGCATGTGGGTACAGCCGTTCAAATCTTTAACTGGTACGCATGATGGCCACAGTTTCTATGATTCTGAGCTTTACAGAGGAGCTAACATGCAAAAAGTCTAAGTATTAATCTTGAACTTCTGGCAAGTTTTCTCTGCCCTAAGATGCAGGAGCACAGGAAAGGAAGGCATCGTGCACCACAATTAAAGATTTGGGCGGCTGTACATGCACGATGGGTATGCAAGGATAGCACTGCCATTTTTTAAGTGTTGCACTGATGAAGAGCTTAGCCTTAGCTACAAGTCAGTGTGCTTCAACTTGCACTAGACATATGTAACAGATATGTGTAGCTGTTTAAATCATCTCGTCATGTCTCATCATCGGTGTTACCTTATACAAGGGTCACTACTAAGCAATGGCACCACGTCAGTGAGGACAAAATTTAAAACGTCATGCGAATGTGACATGTCACTGATGCATTAATCTATCTATGCGCCTTTTTGAAAACACCCCAGGATGGCATAATTGAGTTGTGTGAAACTTGATGCATTCGAGCATCAGATGCTTAACTGTCTTTGTAAGTGGATATGGGTTGTTTAACAGTCAAATCCTACATTGAAGGCAAAGGTGCAGTCCAGGGTCCAGTGCCCCTAATGTAGAAGTTGACTATCCCCATACCATAGCGCGTCGAGAAGCAACGTTGCTGTGTCATTTATGGCTCGATGTTGCTCTCACAAACGCCGACAGTTCTGCCCGACATCCCTGCCTGACGACCGACAGCACTGTCTGTAAAGATTGTGGCTGTGAAGAGACGATCGAATATCTCTTGTGTGAATACCCTGCATTTGTGAATGAAAGACATAACTTGCGCTTTGCGCTGGACTGCCTAGATCCTCGTCCTTTAACGGCGGATAAGATCCTTGATTCATGGCCATGACAGTCGACTACCTTTAAGCCATACGAGGCACTGTTTTGCTACCTGACAGCCAATGGATTGATTGGCAAATTGTGACTGCTCTGTGTCCCTTTCCTCTTCCCCTCTTTACTCCCCTCATCCCTTTTCCCCAGTGTAGGATAGCCAACTTGAAGTCTTTGTGCTTAACATCCCTGCCTTCCCTTCCCCTCCTCCCTATCTGTACATTGAAAGGCAGTTTTCAGTGCCAAGAACATCAGAAAATGCACTCCCAAGTTCGTGGAACTAGGCTTAAGTTAAGGGGAGTTACTTCATGCAAAAGAAAGGGGATGCCATGAACTTGAAAAATATACAGGCCAATCAGTTTACTGTGAGGGAATTACTCCCTTAAACGTCAGTAACTAAAGGACTGGACTCGCTTTTAGGAAGAGCCGCACCGGGGTGGCGCAGTGGGTAAGGTGCTCTACTACTGTGCCCAAGGATACAGGACCGAATCTTGGCCTTAGCGGCACTTTTCGATGGAGGCGAATAGCAAGGCGCCCGTGTGCTGCGCAATGTCAGTCACATTAAAGAACCCCAGGTGGTCAAAATTTCCGGCGATTCTTATAGCCTGAGTTGCTTTGGGATATTAAATCCCACAAACCACCAAACCACTAGCTTTTGGGCAGGAGGCTTAAATATAGACAAAATTTGCATCATTAGACTATTGAGAAATGTGCAGAATATAACCAACCTCTGCATATGGCAGTGGTGGAGAGGGCCGGAAAACTGCGGCTCACGGTTAGCATAAGGCTTCTCCCTTGTCCAAATGCAGCTCATTATTCTATGGGACCTGCACATCCCCACCCGTTTCTCATCTTTCTTCTTCTGTAGACAGCTTTCTTTATGTTCTAGAGGAGACTGGCATAAATGCAGCCACTGCTAACTGCACTGTTTTGCGGAGATGGTAGCAGCAGCAAACATGTTATTTGAGCCAGACTTCAAGGCGTTTGCTTCATGGCTGGGGACGCAATGCAGAGGCACCATGCGCAATTGCTATGTGAATGGCATCCACTGTGACTAGCAGCTTTGTTTGACGAAATAAAGGAAATTATACCACGATTTTTTTTTACTGTGGCTCTTGACTAAGAAGATTAATTCTTTATGGCTGTTTGCATATACAGTAGAACCTTGTTGATACGTTTCCGGTTCATACGATTTCCCGTTTCATACGTCCCAAATTGCGGGAAGTAAAATACCTCCCATAAAGTTACACTATTCTTCTCCCGGTTCATACGTTCCCGGATAGCACAATTTTCCGATTACTGCGTTTCAAAGTTCGACAAATTGTGGCCGTACTGTGCCGGAGTACCCGGGTTCGATGCCGACCGTCGGCTGCTGGGTTTCGATGGAGGCGAAACGAAGTGGCGTACGTGTGCTGTGCGATGTCAGTGCACGTTAAAAATCCCCAGGTGGTCGAAATTTCTCCGGAGCCGTCCACTACGGCACCCCCTGCTCTCTTTCCGCTTTCACTCCTACCTTCCTCCCATCTCTTACGGCGCGGTTCAGGTGTCCACAGAATACGTCTGACAGATGCTGCGTCTTTCCTTTCCTGTGAACCAATTATATATATATATATATATATATATATATATATATATAGTTCGTTTGTAGTTGGTTGTTGGTTTGATGATCTGGTAGGATGTTTTTCTGGTACAAATCGGTGAAAATAGAAACCTCTTTAGCATCGCGTTTAAAACGTGACACATATTGAGACTGAAGCATATACTTTGTGTAAGGGATTAGCGAAGCGCATCTGCATCGTAGGGGAAGTTGGTACCTGTGACCGTAAATTTGATTTCGCCGCGGGCCACTGATGCGTGGCGGTTCTGAAGGATGTAGGGGTGGAGCTCTCATGGCGGAGGCATTTTTACTGGCGGGTGCCTGAGTACGCATGCACCCCCACCGGGGGTGCTCTGAAAGAGGCACATTCCAGGCCCGGAGGGTACTCGTGAAATCGTAAAATTGAGAAGCCACGACCTGATAGCGGCACACTGGTTAATGGGGGTGATAGCATGGGAGGCACGCACGCGCAGGCACGCGCACGCACGCGCACGCACACACACACACACACACACACACACACACACACACACACACACACACACACACACACACACACACACACACACACACACACACACACACACACACACACACACACACACACACACACACACACACACACACACACACACACACACACACACACACACACACACACACTAACTAACTAACTAACTAACTAACTAACGGACAGAGAACAGATATTCGCCGACGAGGAGTGTACTATGACCATCGCTATCGCTTCATCATCTGCTTTTCAAGAACGTGCAACCTTTCATCTTCAGTGATAATCATCGCTGTCTGTTCCGATTTCAGATGTATTTTCACCCCTTATATAACACGTACCCTCTGAAATGGGGTGAAATAAAACTGAACTGTGAGTAGCGCCTTTGTCCCGTCTTCTTTCTTGTGGTGTGTTTATTTCGGCGCAGTTTTTCACATTACAAATATGAACCAACTAGCCCAAGAAACGGTATTAATGTACTGCTAACTCTGCAAAAAATTGGTAAGAGAAGACATCAATTAGCTGACAGAGATGTAGGCTACATGTACTCCTGCGCAGGAGCGCCCTCTTTGCTCTACCTTTATATTTCTGTTACTCCGGATAACACGGTGCGAGAAGTCGCTCTCCTCCTGAGAAAGATGTCCCGAGACCACGGTCGTTCGAGGGACACTGCTAAATAAGGAGGATCAAAAAGAAACGGATATCGAGAGTCAAAGACACGTCGGGCCGCCCTTATCGGTGTCGTGTTTACGACCGTGCGCAATCCGGAGAGATGCCGGATACTTCTGGCACCGTGTTGCGGTGAGCGAGACACCGGGGTAAAAACCAGTCGAGTTGCGGGGCGCTCGAACACTGGTTTTTCCACCCAAGAACAGAAACATTACAATATACGAGGCTATTTCTGGAAAAACTTACATTGACACAGCAGCGGAGATTTTGTGGTTAAATGTCGTACGTTCTCTGCTATTCCACTGATCAATATACATTCCCGCTGCCTATAGTTTTTGGTGAAAATTGCGGCCTGAGGAATTATTCTTCCCACATTTTATCTGTTTTTACTGAGACAGTATTATTTGCTCTGTGTTTGTCGTTTTCGTCTGGTTTTCGAAGCTGGTCGGTCGCAAGCCTAGAAGCGTTAAAGAAAAAAAAAAACGGTAATGAGTAGTGCAGTTTAAAAAAGGGCAGGTCAGCTTTGGAAGCCTGGTCAAGCAAAACGCGAAACCTTTCTCAGTAAGCTACGTCTAGCTCACCGCAAGCATGCACGTTTTTACGCCGGTTAAATATGCGTTTTGTTTTTGTTTTTGGTACAGGTGTCCCACCTGATGGCATACATTTGTGATCACTTCAAAAGTTGGGCTCCTCCTCTCTATTTATTTCAATTATTTAGATTTCTGTAGATTCCCTGAGACATTGCAGTGGCCGGCGGTCGACCGCTTGTTTCGCAATTCCCACGTGGCCTGTCCTCCACATTAGGTTCTCTATTTACAATAACTAAGTCGCGCTGCTCACATATGTATCGCACAACTTCCCTTTACTGCCTTCGTATCCATTCAGATCTCGATCGAGTCATTCATATACCCCAATAGAATTATGTCGCACAATCTCGTGTGCATATTTGCCCATAAATAAGAGGCCCCAATTATAGAGCCTAAAATATACGGGTATATTCTAGGCACTCTACTTCAACAATGCCTTTTTGCCTTAAACTACACAGACATGATGTTTGCTGATTGATATTAATATTTACTATTTTGTTTCTTGATGTTGTCATTGCTATCCTCTTAACTGATGGCACATATCCACGCATTGGGATCGGCCAAGAATTGGGGCGCAGAGATTTAGATGTATACTTCAATCACCAAAAATAAAATGATTGTTGGGGAAAATAGAAGGAAACGAAACGATGAATCACCGAAAATAAAAAGGATAATAATCATAACGCACGGAGGAGGTGAATACTGAGGTTTGTAGCCAAGTGGTTGAAAAATATATGTATGAACATGCTAACTTCTCCCTCCTCTTTTTCTTCTGTTATCCAATAGCACCCCTTTTAGATATGCCCATCCATAAATGAAGAGTCTCCTATATATAACCGAGATATTTACTCTCCTTTTAGCTGCGGTTATATTTCTGACCATTTGCTATCTGAATCACTGGCATGTTTGTGAGAGTGATCCTGGCTTTAAAACTCTTTTTTCTTCGACAGCATCGACAGCAAAATTTTCTTTTTTGATGTCACTTACCGTTACGCCAGAAGTTTCAGTGGAACCGCTACAAAGCCTACTGGAAGGCCCTCCAGGCACCAGCTAATCTCTGCTGTCCTCTTCCGTCAAAATGGATGCCACCTCACCCAAAACTTCTGCCAGCTAAAGCCTGCCCCTCGCCCTTCCATGCTTATTACTACTGGTACTTCCAAACATTTTATCTGCTTAAATTCTTGATCTCCAGATTGCCAGTTACCTCAACCTCTCTGCTCCGTCTTCGCACGTCGGGTACTGCGCAACCCCGCGACCTGCGTTTGTGGTACAATTGCTCCTCAGTTGCTTCTTCCACTTCCATCTACTTCCGCCACGTCACCGCTGGGAACATCTATTAGTCCCACTGATATACCATTACCACATTGTGCCCTGGAACATTAGTCGACAATTTGCTGTTTGTCTCATCTAGCATTACGCATATTGTCATCTCCGGGGAAATCTCAACCAGGGCTGCCAGGTCTCCTGGGAAGAAAAGCTGCATAAACATCTGAAAAGCTGCGAACAAAGTCGTCAACAGGCGGAAACGATTAATTTGGTCACCAAAAAGTCGCCATGATAAGATAAAACAATAATTATCAACCTTATTTTGCTGTGATGGCTGTATTAATGACTTCATCCAGGGAAAACAATGTCGTGCCATGTAGAAACCGTAGCCCCTGCTTCCCATTCCGTGTTCTCACGATATGGGCGCCTTCTTTTACGTGTTCTCTGTTGCCAAGGTGATCCAGGAGTTTATTAACACTGGTTTCGGAGCTAGGTTGTGTGAAAAGTCATACGTTCACGCGTCGCTAAACGCGGGTCTCAATTGCTTCACGTGCATGGTAGGGCGCAGATAGCGCGGATGTGGAAGAAGAGACGCGGAGCCAGCACTAGCACTCTTCGCCCTACTGCCAGGAAGGTGAGGCTTCTGGAAATTTTGATGTTAGAAAAAGGGATAACCCAAAATTTTTATTTTTCTGTCCTATGTATTATTGAGAGACGACGAATAAACAAAACAAAAAATGTTATCAAATACCTTAACGCAATATAAGCATTTATCAAAATGATTAGCTGATCCTTATCTGAGTATAGAATTACTAAAAAAGAAAAGTCTTGACGAGATAAAATATCGCAAATCACATTATAAAACAAACAGATGAACTAAAATAAAAGCGCACATCACGTGCGTCTGCATACTAAACTCAACGTGTATATAATGCTCTAAATGTTTTGCACCATTTCACGCGGGACTTCAAATGTAGAGCTGGTGGCGCCGATCATACGCAATCCGTATTTTATCTTGAGCATAGCAACAAGCAGTTCTTAAGACGTTCCGTTCTTTAAGGCCCTTTGTCAGTGTCACTGACAATCTCCGTATTTTCCACAATATCCATTAACAGTGACACTCTTTGTAAGTGTCATTGTTAATCTCGATGTAGCAACTAATTACGTTTTTAAAGTTTAAATGACGTGTCAAGAAAACTCGACCCTTCACAATTATTACCGAAAAAGCCGTCAGAAAGTAGTCAAGTCGCTAACCTAAATTTTTTCTCGCCAGACACCAGTAAAAGTCACCAGTTTGGTGTGAAATCGTCAAACTTGGAAATCCTGATCCCGACTGCTACGTCTTCCTTTACTCTCGCCGTTATAGTTGCGGCTCACTTTATCATGTTGGAGTCGATAAGTTCATCTGTCCCTCTCTGCTACATTCTTGCACCTACTTGTCTTTCCCACTAATGACTTTCATTTTGACCTTTATCATTGGACTCCGCAAAGCAATGCGAAAGGACATGGCTAATTGGGGGGATATGGGAAGCCGTTGTCTGGGCGTGATCAGGCTGTAGATGAGACGCGGATGATAAAAGAAAAAGAAAACGTGATACCGTGTGATGCATTCTGTTGTCAGGTCTATCTGCCCATTCCATTTTCATAAACACGCTTATTTTTTACCCAACGCGTTGGCTGAGTGGTTGGGCACCCGCTAGCTGAACCAATTGGACACTGGATCCAATCAAGGCGAAAAGCAAGGCGCCCGTGTACTGCGCGATGTCAACGCTGTGCACATTAAGGAACCCCAGGTGGCTGAAACTTCCGGAGCCCTCCACTACGTACAGCATCTCTCCTAGTCCGAGTCGCTTTGCGCTAAAATGACAAACCAAATCAAACGAAACTTATATTGCTGCTTATTTGTTGTTGTTTTTCTCTCATTGAGTCTAGATGTTGCACTTACACTGCCATAATGAGCAACGGCAGCCATTTCCACTTATTTTTGATGTTGTTGTTGAGGCGCAGAGACCCGTATATACCGGGTGTCCCAGCTAACTTGAACCAAGGGTTACAAAATAATATATTTGAGGTAGGTCAGTGAAACCAATTGCATACAACTGCCAGCCTGTTTGCGCACTACAGGCAATTTTTTGTTTTCCAATTACTTAATTAGCTAATTATGTTAATTTCTCTAATTTATTAAATATCGACTTTAGACCAAAAATGTGAATTGGAAAGTTGTAGAGCACCTTCAGAAACCCCCATTCCATTAATTGCGATAAAGAAAGTCTCACGTGTATCTTTTTTTCCGGGCTCAGAAAAACGCCCGCGAAATACAAATAATACCACATGACTAGCGCATTTGTGCGCCGTGATTGTGGTGCTCTCAGTCGTGGTTTGAGCGAACGAAATCAGAAATCAAAATTATTTTGTACCCCTTGGTTCAAGTTAGCTGGGACACCCGGTATATATATATATATATATATATATATATATATATATATATATATATATATATATATATATATATATATATATATATGCAGATAAATGAAGGGGAAATGAAGGTGCTCGTTATAATACATGAAGGAAAGAAGCCAACAGTCGGCGAGACCAAGGAAAGCATTGGGGATTGTACTCTATGTCTTTTTTTTTTCTTTAATTTTTACTTGGATAATCGCAGAAATTAGTAATGTAATCTGTTTAGGGGAAAGATAATTATCTTTCTCATTATTATTATTATTATTATTATTATTATCATTTATTGCGAGCTCTTCAGTCATGTAAATGTCTGCCGCGAACAGCTATATAGTACGGAGCTTTCAAAAACGCACGTAATGACTGACAGAAATAGCTCGAAAATACGGCAGGACAAAGGGAAAGCACAAAGACTAAAGCGCTGACGTTCAAGTATTTGTAGACACCAGCATGAAAAAGAAAAGAGTAAGGATTATTTGAAAAACAAAACGCGCTGCTCGCACATTGGTTGACTTGATACAAGCTAAACCCCGCTGACGCACGGCAAATTAGCATTCATTGCCACCAAAATTACCTTAACCAGTTGGTCTCCGCGGCGGTCGATAATTTGACCATCGCATCGAACAGCAGGAGAAGACAAGCAGACAGAAGAGAGGACGACTAAGCTCTCGTCCTGTGTCGTTCCCTTCTTCTGTCCACGTGATTTCTCTCGTCGTTCGATGTGATGGATCGTTAATTCGTCCAAATCGCTCTATGCTTCTAAATCTGAGCTTGTTTAGGCAGAGGCATGAATGACCTAGAACGACTCCTTCGTATAGATTGCCCAGGCAGCACAAAACCACCGGCCCAATATAGGGACTGCGTTGGTCATGTCCAGCGTACGGAGAATCAGTACATTACCAACACACTGCAATTTGGGTCGATGGTTTCTGCTTCTTGGGCGAATTTCGCACTGACCGCAATGCAAGCTGGTGTGGCCCAGGTTGTTCTAGTAAACAGTTTAGCGATCTTCTTTTAACCTCGCTTTTACGTGCGCATCTGCTTGTTTGTCCAGTGTGTTAGGGCCAGCTTGGCAAAGGCACACAATAAACACCCTCATCGCAAGTGACAAATAATTTCAGGTGGTCAGCTCTGAATGTTTTTTATTCTTTTAAAAGTGTCGGCAGTTTGAGAGGTGCCGAAAACTTCACCTCGGCGCCCGCACATTTACCTACCTTATTAAAGTCACTGGTGAATGCAAGAGCTTATATATTTTTTTGCGATCAGGCAGCTCCATTGCACCATCCTTCCCGTCTGATTGCATTTTTAATTTTTTTTTTTTGAGGATGCCTTCATCCACGGAAGCTACTATTGGCTCTGGATATCCGGAACCAGATAACTGTTCAATTTCTAATGCTAAGCACTCTTGCATCATGTGATGACATCAGTTTTTCAGCGCATTTGTTAGACAGCGCTTGATGTTGCTCTTTAGCTGCATAGAATGGGCTGATACAGCTGGTGTCAGGGTTCTTTTCGTACGACATTCATAATATTAACAAATATCATTATCATAAAATTTCTAAGAGCTTAATGGACTTCTTGTCAGGCAGCTCATACGTCATATTTAATTTGATTAAATGCTGTTTGAAGATGTCAAGCACATTTTCAACTTCCTGGTAAAAACTCGCATTGGCGTTGTCAATGATGATGAGAAGTCTTCAAAGGCTTTTGTAGGTTCCTATCATACTTTGAAAGGGATGCATCACTTCACTGAGGATGCTCAATGCATCAGAATCTAATGGAATTCCTCGTTTTTGCAGGTGATTGCCTTGACCCATGTAGCAAGTGTTGAGTGTAAAAATCCTCTCTTTCTCGCTTTCTCTCTCACTCACTTATCCACACACACACACACACACACACACACACACACACACACACACACACACACACACACACACACACACACACACACACACACACACACACACACACACACACACACACACACACACACACACACACACACACACACACACACACACACACACACACACACACACACACACACACACACACACACACACACACACACACACACACACACACACACACACACACACACACACACACACACACACACACACACACACACACACACACACACACACACACACACACACACACACACACACACACACACACACACACACACACACACACACACACACACACACACACACACACACACACACACACACACACACACACACTCATACATATAAACTAGAACTGTTCTGAAAGGGAAATATATGTCAATAGACTGCTCAACACACGAAAACAATTTATCTTGGGGCAAAGAACAAAACAGATATTTGATTTCTGATGAAAAGCTTAACATATTTGCGTTTTTAGCCGTCACAGAGGCTCAGCAACCTGTGTGGATTTTTTTTTACATTTCTTGTACAAAATGAGCTAAACATGTGTACCAAATATCTGTGTCTTGAAATAGCACGAAACGGCCATGTTCTTTGTGCGTTTTGCAGAAAGGAACATGTCTAAGTAAAGTTTAGCGCATGCAATGAAACATCAATTAACCGATGTCATTCGTCCTGTGATATATTTGCAGGTTAGTGCCACCAATGGTTGAGGGTCGCCGGAGAAGGGGTAGGCAGCGAACGCGATGGTTAGATGGCATTCTCGAGGCATTGCAGATGAAGCTATGTGATGTTAAGAAGATAGTGAGAGACCGGAAAGCGTGGCGTGACATGGTCTATAGGGTCACGAAGAGTCGGACACGACTGAACGCCTGAACTGAACTGAACTGCCACCAATGTTTACATAAGATGAACTTACTACAATAATGTTTCGTTCTTTTGTCTCCCTCCATTTCCAAGCTTTTGTTGACGCAGTTGTCAGTTGATATGTAATCATAACTTTTATTCCGAAAGGTTTATTACGATAAGCGAGACTCACAATGCAACATTTCACTCCCATCCAGAACGCAGCAGCGTTACGCTTCTTGCGCAGGGCCATCATGTATAGAGGTTTATATACTTTGAATGCATGTAAATTGACGGCTTTTTGAATAAATAACTTATAAGCTTGTACTCTGACAGCTAGCAATTCATATGTTAACCAATTGTTAGAAAAGTTTTCATCGGGTCTTTATGATGCCCCAGTGTTACTGTTGTGTCTCGCTGCCTCGTGCCTTGTCAGGTGGTGCTTCTCTCTAAACACCTTTGGGCAGAACTGGCAGTGGAATGGTTTTTCGCGCCTGTGAACTCGTCCGTGCCTCGAGAGGTGCGCACTCTGTGCGAAGACCATGGGGCAAAGCTGGCAACGGAATGGCTTCTCCCCTGTGTGGGTGCGAAGGTGTACCACCAGGCTGGCCTTCAGTCGGAAGCTGCGGTTGCAGTGGTCGCAAGGGTACGGACGTTCGCCCGTGTGAGTGCGGAGGTGCGCCACTAGACTATACCTCACAGCAAAGCTGCTGTCACAGTAGTCGCAAGAGTACGGACGTTCACCTGTGTGAGTGCGGAGGTGCGCCGCCAGTGTGTGCTGCACAGCGAATCTGCGCTCACAGTATCCACAATGGTACGGTCGTTCACCGGTGTGAGTGCGCAGGTGTGCTACGAGGTGTTGTTTTCGGGGAAAGTTGCTGTTGCACAGGTCACAGTGGTAAGGGCGGTCACCGGTGTGGGTGCGGCGGTGACTCGCCAGATGACATCGCTTTGCAAAGCTCTTGCTGCAGTGAGTGCATTGGTGTAGCTGCTTGCTAGTGGCTTTTGCTTTACGATCCACGGAACATCCTGGAGAGCTCCTTCCACCGGGCGAATCCTGTCCAGGGACAGCGTTTTGTTTGCAGTGTGAGATGACCGAACCTGGAACATGAAAGCCGTATTACTTTCAATAAAATGCAGGACACCGCTCGTTACAGTTCACGTGCCACCATGGCCACAAGGTGGAAGGATTAACTTCCTGACATTTGACATCAAGTGTAACGAAATATTCGTGGATTTGGTCGAAACCAGCTTTGCGCCAACGTTTTCATTCCTAATTATGCATTTAGTTGACCAGCAAGTCACTCAGTTAGTATCTAACCAAGTAAAAATATAGAGCTGATTTATTCGTAAGCAGACGAAGGTAGAATAAGTAAGTCGCAGAAATTTAGACAAATCACTTGAGTAGTACATGATGTCAGGCTAACTGATAAAGACATCATACAGTGTCAGGAAAAGAAAACATAAGATAGGAGTGTTGTTTCATTTTTCCTCCCTACAGCTTAAGGAACACTAAATTAACGGCTCTTCGGTCTGCTCAAGTTCCCCTTTACGTTATCGTGTTAGGTTTTTGGAGCATAAGCAACTGTGTTGCGTTGGACTCTATGGCGCATCGGCATCTAAGACCATCATGTGCTAAGAAAAGATTGTTCATAAGGAACAATGGCTACCATGCACCACACACGAGATTAAAATATGTTTATCATTCCGCTCACTGAAATGAAGCCCAGAACAGATGTAAAAAAAAAAAAGTACTTGCCCTTTTGTCCTAGATTTTTTTATTTCGGTACCAGTATTTATTTCCCTGAAGTTTTCTTTAAGAGTACTGAAAATACCCATTGAAAACAGAGATTAAACTGATATTCACTAATTCGGTCAAGCGGCATCTTAGTCGGCTTAAGCATCACATATTTAAAAATTACACCGGGTTAAGTGGAGAAATATGGGAGAGGCCTTCGCCCTGCAGTGGGTATAGTCAGGCTGATGATGATGATGATGATGATGATGATTTAAAAATTATCGTCTATTCTGAAAACGAATGCGGTTTCGAACAGAACATGCCTCGGAGTAAATGCGCGATGATTACTAAAATTATTTCGCACATATACAAGCGTAATTAGATTTACACATACATATGCAAAAAGTGGCTCGCTTTCAGGGTTCCATTCTGCTTTTCTGGAGGGCGAGGCACTATCCCAATTGAGTGCTTGTATTACACCTCTAATCTCACAGCACGTCAGATGATTTGAAGGCCGCGACGGTGAGCGATTTGCCAGAGCAATAAACGAATTTTTCGTAGAAGCTTTCTACTATACGAGCTCAGGGCAACACCACGCACCTGTTGCGAAACGCTGTATGACTAGAGTGCCGATTTTTCGATCCATTTTACTCTAGTTGTTTTCCTGGCAAGTTCAATGCGTACACATTTTAGTAAATTGCGTGTAATATAAGGGAACGATGACCGCAAGACTGCCACACAGTTTATTGAAATGCCGCTGTGTCAGAATACTCACTTTTAGAGTCGCTGTCACTTGCATCAGTATCGTACCCTCCAGCAGCGTCACCAGACCGACCACATGCTCCTTCTTTGTCCAACGTACTTTCTTTCTCAACTTTCACAAATGTCCCTACTGCAGCCTCGTTTGTGAGCATAGAGCTATCCATGTCATAGTTGCCCGCCTCGTTCCGGCTGTCACCAGACTGACCATATTCTTCTGCGTCCGACAGGCCTCCTTTCTCCACTTTCACGAACGGACCAACTGCAGACTCGTTCATAAACGTAGTGCTAGCTGTATTACAGCCGCCTACAGAGTTCGCGCTGGAGCTGGACGGGCCGCATTGTCTTCCTCCGTCAGACATATTTTCCTTTTCAGGTTTCAGAAAGAGTTCAGCCTCGTACGACAGCGACTAGGAGCAAGCGGCGTGTCGGGTACCTGGATGAAATAGGATGAATTGTGATTAGCGGACAGGCTATCACGTGCCGCTGCAATTTGCAGCTATAGGTCCAGGTGCACCATATTCAATGATGACAAAATGTGGCTTCTTCACATAAAACAACACCGCATGCACCAGTGTTTAGTTATTCATATTGTTACGGGGACAGCATATAAAATCTGGAGAACCAGCAGTTAAATAGTGCCACAAGCAGCAAGACACTGGACTGTCAACGGGGTAATTATTAAATGGCTGCCGTGCTCGGCCCTGCTTAAATGAGCCGAAGTTTCCAGATAGTGCGCCCATAAAAACCTCGCCAATCTCGGATTCCGTAGAAACAGAGAATTTCTCTTTCGCAACAAAGGATCAAATGCTTATTCGCAGCCTAGAGTCTACAGGCATTTTGCTGGCTTCGAGCAAAGTAAAGACCCATAACCGAAACACACATTGTTAATGGGCACCTCAACAGCGGCGTGAAGAAACAGAAAACACAAACGCTGACTTCTCGTTGGCCCCGCCGCGGTAGCGCAGTGGTTAAAAGGTGCCCGACTACTGTTCCGGAGTACCCGAGTTCGAACCCGACCGCTGGCGGCTGCATTTCGATCGATGGGAAACGCGGGCATGTTAGTACGTAGTCGTTAAAGGTCCACAAGTGGTCGAAATTACTCCGCTACCCTCGCCACCTTTTCTCTCTCTCAGCTTTCACTGCCACCTTCCTCCCTTCTCTTACGGTTGAGGTGTCCGTGAAAAAAAAAAGTCACATATACTGCTCATTTCCGTTTCTGTGAACCAATTATTATTATTATTATTATTATTATTATTATTATTATTATTATTATTATTATTATTATTATTACTGTTATTGCACAGAACAGAGTAATGTGATCCGATTATGTGGTCTTCCTCTTAAAATTCAGTGAGTGTCATAATGGCACATAAGGCTAGACAGGGAAGGAGATCTAAATTTGCTTCGTACAGGCAGACCTGCTGCGTGGCAAGAATTGACATCAGAATATATGCCGCAGGCCTTGAACATGAGACATTACAAACCAGATATTAAAAAGGCTGGGACATTACCCCGTCTCAAAGACCTGGCGCTTAAAATAAAAATAAAGGAAAATAGACATTAAGAATGTACGAAGTAGTAATCCCCATTAATGCCCTTATTAAGATTTTAGGCACGTTGCGTTCATCACTTTCGGTTCTACGGGCCGCATTTCGGTCTGCTATAGCCGCGCCCGGAAGGATTTCGTAGACTTCTCCAAGTCAATGAATTATCTATCAGTGGCCGAAGCATAGACCACAATGTTTATTACTGGCCAGTGGCGGCGAATGGGCGTAGACTACAATTTCCTGGCCCATTGTGTTTTACGGTGTAGCGTCAGGCATATATGCGCTATTGTATAACTTCACTATATTAATCAATATACTCACAGCCCCCTCCAACTTTCGGCAGGCTTCTAATATCTTACCATTAATATTAAAAATTCTAACCATTGCCCTTCTATGGTACCCTTAATTACTCGTTTTGGGCGCAGGAAAAGCTTTAAAAGTAAAATTTTTTGTCACGTATCGGAATCTTAGATCATACCTATCAAGATGTGCACAACAGTATCTTACAGTGTCCCACAGTCGACTCACAAATAAAAGATGTCTCAAAATCATGGGCTTGAAAGTAAAAATTTAGCGGTTCTCGGGGCTGCTGAAAGACCAGCGGTGATTACTTAAGCAGTTAAATCCATCCACGGAGCTTTTACTATATCGACGCTCGTTATTGTCGGATATAGAACCCACAAAGCGGCCAATAAACTGCAAGGAAGGCTCTCCAGCCAATGACGTCGACCAGTTTTCATGACCTAGTAGATAACACCTTTAGACTTGCTAGTGTGACATGATGTTGCAGATGGAAGGGGGTACATCACGGCTTGACCGTAATTAACAAGGGCATCATGAAAATCGGTCGATGCCTTCTTTTAAGGGCATCTGTCGCTTCGTTCTTGATTTGTGATTTTTTCCGATTACGTGTCTGTCAACACTGCAAAACGTAAAACAAAAAATGGCCGTCCGATCCGGGTCCGCGGCGGCACTTTTATTCAATGCTATATGCTGCGATTTCTAGGTTGCGATAATAATTCTCGGTGCATAGGGCAAAAGACAAATCCTGGAAATATGACCTAATAATGCGCATTCTACGTGTTGTCCTAGTAACCGGCTTATTCCTCTACGTGTCCTCCATAGCGTCGGCCCACTGATGTGCGCACCGTCGCTTGATAAACGCTGAGCGAGAGGCTGTTAGCCGCTGGAATGCACTGAAATGCTATCCGCGTGGATTGGTTGTCGACGACAACAGATAATTAAAACAGCGTAAAAGCAGCTGCTACTGCAAGGTCGAAGACAAATCCAGTTGTCATTCACAGCTCGCCTAGAAAACGAAACTGCGCGGTCACAAAACAATCATGAGACATTAAATTACTGATCACAGAGTACATTGACGATGACCAAGAGGGAAGAAGTCGTCCCTAGTCAAATGATTCGAACAGACGAACTTGTGAAGGGCATATATATATTTTTTTCGCGTGCTGAGTTTTAGAGCGCAGCTCTTTGGCGCCCGTTCCTGCATTTTGCGGCGTCATCGCCGTCGGCTTTGTCCCTCGTAACCAGCTCCGCAGCCAAGGCAGCGCGCTCTCCTGCCGCCATCGTTCGCCGCTGCGTTGTCCATAATAACGAATCTTCAAAAAAATATTAAAAAAGCTATAATTACGATCCGCTTTTGTTCATAGAGTTCAAGTTGAAGCTATATAGTCATAATTTGGGGAACTATACAAGCCATTATCACGGTCAGCTTTTGGTTTGAAATAAAGTATTGTAACTTCTGACGCGCCTGGCGGTGTACGAGTATGTCTTATGACGTATTATGGATAAATGACAAGTTCTCTTACAACTGTTAACAATCCACGGACTGCTGCTATAAGATATCAGCACTCATTTGACTAAAAGCTGCTTAATTTCGCTTTCTACTCTGCACAAGCTGCCGAGAGAATGTTCTTCACAGTCATTGATGCGATGCGGAAAATGGTAAGGTGCATCGGCTAGTGGCAACTTCGCACTGTAAACATGAAACCAGAAAAGACACATTACATAGCGACATGCACTTCGTACTTCCTTTCATCAAGTAGCACGCATACAAAAAATGAAACATTTCGGCGGCGAAGTAGAGAATGAGTTCTCATTTCTGTCCGTATTAACCGGACAAACCTGCGCATGGGGCCTAATGGGCTCTGTGCATTTCCCCCCTTTTCAATTGTCTAGACAGGGAGTTTATACATTAACGAGACGCAAATACATTGAAAAAGTTTGGTCCCCAGAAACATTGTCCATAACTCGAGTCGTCCATATTAACGGGGGTCATATTAACGAACCACGACTGTATGCCATAACGAGCGTCTTACAGTATATGTGCAAATTGCTGGTTTCTCGCACAGGCCGCTAGGTGGCGAGCAATGATCTGGAGTTGCGAACAGTTGCACAGTGGCAGACGATCCGAAGCGGCGTGTGCTGCTTCCGTTTCAAGCCGTGTTTAATTGTGTGCTGCCAGACGACAAAGCATTGCGCGTCGGCTTCAACGTTGCGTTTAGGCATCGGGCATAAGCGAGCTCTGATAAGATTTACTACATGGTTGGATACCACTCACGGAGAACGTCACGCAAGCTTCAGTGATATCGCCCATCCCGTGGACGGTTCGTAGCCTATGCGCCTGACGGCTATGACGATGGGCCTTGGCTATATGATATGTTGAACTTTGGTGCGGCACACACGTGCGAAGTCCAGTCGGATTCAGAAGCGGACTCGACGTGCTGATTGGTAAGGAATACTTTTCATACCCAGCTTCAGTTCGGGTCGCCGGACTTGCGCAGATTGAGTGCCGGTTTATAAAGCTCTGCTGGACCAAGCTCGTTTGGAACAGTGCCGGGCAATCGCGCCAAATCAGATAGGAAATCGCAACCGAGCGACTATGTCTGGCACACTTTACATAGAACCCGTCTACACGTGCATACAAGCCGTGGTATGAAACGATCCTGCAGTAACCAGTATACGGCCGCAGGCACTCCTTGGCCTTACGGGCGCCTAGTCGTGGCGCCATTTGTCCCCGTTCTAAAGAACCTTGTGGAAATGACTTACAGCCGTATTCTTAAGGATCACTTTTCTATCTCGCGTTAATCTGAGCATCTGGCACTGGTCACTGTACAGTGACGAAGCCGCGGGTTTCAGTCGCGCGAGGGAAGCGACCGAACCTCAGCATTGGCTGCATGACGTAGGCAGGGGTTAGCCGCTGTGTGCGCCGAGTGGAGTGGCGACGATCGTCGACGGCCTGCTAACTTATTTCTATGCCTCGCCACTTGCTGCTTTTTTCTGATGCTACCGTCACACTGCGGCCGCGTTATATGAGATGCCTAATAGAAGCTTATGGAATATGGCTCCTGGTCGCGCATTCGTGTAGTGTGCCAACACGTAAATACTTCTTGTCGTGCAAAGCACCTATACGACTCGGACGTTTTAGAATCAGTTAAGACGTCACCGCAGAGGTCTTAGAGATTATCGGCGGTGACGGTTAAGGGCGGCTACAATGATTACGGAAAAAACCAGGCCGCCTGTCACGTGGCAAGAAAAGTTATGGCACCGTGCCCGAGAGAACACGAAAAGGTAAATGCTCCGCGGAAATGTAACTCGCAATAACTTGCTTACCTGCTTATGCGTCGGATGTGCTACCCGGCTCACCTTAGTCGTCGTCGTCGTCTACTTTATGCAAGCGCGAGAACTGATGCCCGCAACAGAGGCCTCAATGAAATCGAAAATGGCAATTTAGTTTTGGCGTCGGGAAATTAATGTTTAGTTTACGCCACCAGATGACAATGCAAGACCAATACCTTGCAAGCAGCAACTTTGGTTCGGGGAGCTTTCTTTAGCAGCAGTCAATACTCATGCGCATACGAGTTCTCAAGCGCGTGGCTTGAAATAACTACAGCACCGTGGGAAGTTTGCCTTCGGTTCTGTGAATAGGCCTCGTACGCTGGTGTTTTGAAGGTATAAGGCAGCGGGAAAAAATACCGGGTTCCCTTGAGCATTGCCTTAAATAGACGCTAAATCATCTTCCATGCTTGGGTTGCAATAGAGCTCACTTGCTATATTTCGATGCGATCAATAATCCATGAAATAACGCACCTCTACGCGAAGTAGACCCCCATAATCACGTTCGAAATTTGTCGGACTTTCTCCTTCGACTTTTCATTCGTTTTTTGTCTTTTATGTAATGCTTCTAAGTATTAGCGTTTCTGAATGGCTATTGGTCAGCTTCCTGCAGACGTCATGCATATGTAATATCTGTTTTAATATTAACATTTAGTTAATATAAAGCTACATCAACCGATAGTATTACATGTATTCTTTTGTGATTTATTTTTGTTTTATTTATTTATTTATTTATTTATTTATTTATTTATTTATTTATTTATTTATTTATTTATTTATTTATTTATTTATTTATTTATTTATTTATTGTCACCCTCAGGGTAGGAACATTACGGAGTCGGTGGAGTACAAGAATACAAAATATGCACAGCATAAAGAAGCATACAAGCAATATAGAAGTAACAAAAGAGATAAACATATAAGAATTGCGTAATATTGCACAAGTATTACTTCGAACACAAAAAAAATGTATTGCAAGGTATCATTAAACAATATGTAAGCACTATTTTCGCGGAAATGTTTTAAATACACAGTAGTCTGAGGTGAACAAAGAAAAATTAAAGCAAAACTGATACAATATACTAACGAAAATTTGCATGGTCGACGTTGCGCACGACAGACTGGAATAATGAAAAATTAGTGAGCGTTGCAATACGAGCGGGAAGGCTATTCCAGTCTTTCGATGTAAGGAGTATGAATGAGTCAAAGAAACTTCTACTATTGCATGGAATTATGCTCACTTTGGTCTATGTGAGATGATAAATAAGAACGCAGAATGAGCAATTTATTGCTTAGGTCATCATGATAAAATATCTTATGAAAGAGGCATATACGTGCGAGCTTTCGACGAGTTGCGAAGCCCTTTGCTGCGGAAATACAAAAACCACGTGATAAGACAGCAATTTCTGAGCTTCAACATGTCCGGTGAAGTAAAGAAGTCCTCTTCAATGCAGCCCCGAACGGAGTTCGGCGTTGTAAGTTGTAAAAGCGAGCGAGCAGAAGAACATGACGATGGAATTTTTCTTCGCGATGAAAGTATTCTGCCAACAACATTTACTCAAGGCCGAGTTTCTTTTTCTTTCTTTTTTTCTTGCAGTTTTGAGCGTTCGCGCTTCCTACGATTGGAGCACATATCTAACAGGAATGATGTTTACGCAACGTCACTTCAAAACGCGACGCGTCGTGCTCTACCAGAGCCCGAGCTGTCTTACGTGAAAAGCTGCGCCCGCTCCCTTTCTATGGCGCGAAGCAGTTACAGGCCTATTGGCCTCGAGATCGAGCAGAGTCGCCACCTTGCGGCTCTGCGGCGAAACCTACTCAGTGTGGATGCGTTTTCGCGTCGCATGCCAGCCCGCAGTGATTTACGCGCGCGTGCGGCGTGTACAGGAGTGTTTTTGTTTGCTTCGCGGTTCCTGTGGGCTTTTGCTTACCTATATGCCTCTTGCACGCTTCATTAAAAAACAAAAAATACTTGTCCATATCGAGCATGTCATGCTTGGATAAGGACATCATCCATCGCGGTCTTCGGCGCTTGAGATCCTTTGACATACAATGTCTCAAACGAAGTGGTACTGTCGTTACCGCCGTGTCAAAGCAAAACAGGTCGCTGCCGTCAATAAAAGCTGATGCAAACGCTCAGAAATCGCATATTCACGTTTCTGTTTGGAATACCGCAGCTACTGAAACATATGCCACCGCAGACTGCTTCATATAGCAGAATGCAGTTTGAACAGACCACTCTATGCCTACTATGCCTTCTGTATTCACGATAGAGTTGTGTGAGTACTTTCCTTTTTTTTTTTTTTTTTTTTTAACCTCTGTCGCGGTGTCTCAATGGTAAGGGCGCTCGACTGCTGGTTTCGAGAACGGGGGATTCAATCACAACCGTTTCGAAAGGCGCTCCTCTGCTGTGGGATTTGACTGCACAATAAACAATCCCACGTGGTAAATGTGGTGTTAATAATGAAAAAAAAAAACGACACCAAAACCAGCCTCTGCAATCATTCGTCATAGCCGATGCCGCTTTCATGCGTTAAACCCGGGCGAATATGCATTTCTTTTCTATTTTTTTTTTGTTGTTGTTGAAGGCTTCTGTGCATCCATAAAAGTTTTAGTGAACACATTTTGCTTTAGAGAAATGCTCGAATGTTTGAGAAACATATTCCCTGCACCTAATTGTTACCCTAAATATTACATAATACATCTAGATTAATGTACTTTACTGGTAGCCTTTTATAATCATTATAATCCCTTTTCGTCCAAGTGCTGCCTTCCGAGCAAACTCATCGTTTCTGACAAGGGGAGTAAAACAGCTTGATGCGGGCTTAAATATCAGTGTTTAGTTCGGGAATAAATACATCTTTATAGTCGCATGATAAGATACCTCCATTTCTTTCGGAACAGTTTTATATCCGGCATCTGTTTTGGAAGCAACTCTAATATTTTACTTCGCATAAGATTTAGTCACTGCTAAATAATTAGTGATAAAGAAATTTTCAGCCTGTAAAATTGCTTCCCAGAACATGACAGTGCCCATGCGCAGTTTATAACGATGTCTTCGCAGCGAGTAATTCGTAGCTTGCACTTTAACGTTACTGAAAATTAATCGCTGATTATTGTAAATTCTGTCAAGTGTGTAAAAGTTCTCTCACACGGTGAAATTTATTGGCATTGCAAAACAAAATAATTACACTAATAATTTACCGCTATATATTAACATCACACACATCAGAAATCCCTTATACTTTCCTCGGTTTCAGGAAATCATTTACAGTTAGTGGCGCATGCCACTAACTATCACATTCTGTGACAGTGGCCGCAAAAAGCATCTCGGCAAATTCAATCCACTTAGCGCTGTACACGTGAACAATCAGCTTTCCTGTGCGGCGAGGTTTCCTGTAGAGTGTCGGCGTGATCTCATTTTTGGGGAATACTTGTGCGTGGTTGTCTGGGCCAGAGTTGATGTGCACTCAGTCTAAGCAACTTGCCATGCAGTGTGCTGCTAGTGCTATTAACCTGCTTAATCCTCAAGTACGATATAATGAACCAGGCTTTCTCGATTCAATCTAAAGTACTGCAGGTATCTGCGTGGGCTTGACACTAAATTCGCCAGTCTCACTCGCATGAGACACGCGCAAACTGTTTAAAAGTCGTTAAGAAAAACAAAGTTGTCATTAGGCAGGCCCATGCATTAGGCGCGTGAGCGCGGTACAGCGCAAGAAACGTGCAAAGTAAACCTGGAAGTCTGGTGGTTGCGTGCTTTGTTTTCCTAAAATCCGCTCTTCTTCTGCTGCATTGGCGAAATCCTTGGATCTTTTTCTGCAATATTGCAGAAATACTGCACAAGGCACGTTTTCATCGCCAACAAACCCGCCGTAAACTCGGAAGCAGACCTACGCAGCGTGCGTTTCTGCGAGCGCCGCCGGCTGCCGATCCACACTACCGGAGTGACGGTGGCGCCACCTCTAGGTCGATCTCGCGGCGAATAGTACTTCCAAGGCCGTACTTCTCGAAGCGAAACTATCACAAAAAGTCAAACGCCGTTTGGGACGGCATTGCAGAGATAAGCGATTTCGTTACTTGATCGGTCGTCTGGGTGGCTGAACCTGCTGGCCTATCGCGGCTCTTTATTTTTATTTTTTTTTTCTGGTATTTGCTGTCTTTTTCCGAGGGGCAATAAAAAAGAAATCCACATTAATCCTAGCGTGACAGAAACTACATAGCTAGTTATTTTTCGAGCCGGTCTAGAACTTTTACCTTGACATTTTCTTCCGCAAACCAACAGATAAAAAGATTTTCTTTAATATTAATTACCAAACGAAAAATATACTGCAGCCTAGCGCAGCCGACTCTCAACAGCTCTCAGTAGATTTCAATATAGGCCTAGGGGGCGCCGTATTTTTGAAATCCTTGGTTAGATTTAGTTGAAACACCCTGTATATATCGTCTAATACCTATAGTTCTGACGCTTACATGAGTGTGGTTAATCCCTCTCGATGAAAGCTGAAGCGCGGTTGGAGAGTCCGGAAAACCAGTGGTTATTAATGGTATACTTCAGTCGATGGCTCGAAGCGGCTTCTCCATCACCTTCATGGCGGCGTGATTACGGTGTCCACCTTGTCGCTTTCTTCATTACGTTTTCTTGTACGTTCATAGAACTTCTCGCGCGTGGTTAATTCCAGCAGAACTTTCCGTCATAGCATACCTGCATCTGCGTTCGTCTGCATTAAAACGCTCGCTTCAATCTTTTTTTTTTTATTATTATTCTGCATTGCTGATCGATAACATCTGCTTTTTCCTTGAGCACAACTCAAGAAACACTGACCGCAAAGCACGGGGAGCTGGTTAGGTTGCGTGGTCGCTCCTCGTACTGCAGCCCGCTCTTTCTCCTCGCCCTCTACCTTTCCTGGGTCCCCTCTTTTTTTCCCCTTGGAAGATATGCGCCAACGAGAGGTGTCGGTGAGCGCGCATTCCGACGCGGATCAGTGGGGCGTGCCCCAAGCATGGACATTGACAGCAAGAAACTCCTCTGTGGTACCGCGCCGCAACTCGCTTCACCGGTATCGAATAAAAATAAAGAAAAACGGAACGAAGCGAATAAGCAAAGCCGGGCAGGACAGCAACATCAAGGCAGCACCTGCTCGGCTGGCTTATACATACAGCGTGAAATTGTGATGCACGAAAGCAGTCCCTCCCGACATCCGAGTCATAGTCGAAGATGTTCGATGAACCGAAATGTACGTATAGATCTAGCTTAGCAGGGGCATAATGTGAACGCGCTGGTCGCCTGCTCATCTGGGTGAAAGAAGAAAAAAAAAACAAAAAACTTAGAGGTCATTGTAGAAACTGCGTTGGGGGAATACGAAAACATTGGCGCTGCCTGAAGGTTTTTACTCCCAGTCGGAAAAAACTACAGAAAATTTCTGTTATCACGACTGAATTTCTGTGCGGTTTTTGACAGAAAACCTGTAGTGACAACAGAACTTTCTGTAGTAACATCAGAGATTTCTGTAGTTACAACAAAAAAAGTACGACAGAACTACAGACAACAGAAAACTACTACAGAAAAACTACAGAACTAAAGAAAAGCACTACAGAACTACTGGAAAAACTGATGTTTCCGACAGAACTACAGAACATTCTGTAGTATTTTTGATATGATTCTGTAGTTTTTTTAGACTGGGCTAACTATCTATCACTAATTATCTATCGAACCATCGCAGTGGTAGAGGGGTTAGGGCGCTTGACTGCAGTGCCCAAGGATGCGGGATCCCAGCCATGGCGACTGCTTTTCGATGGAGACGAAAAGCGAGGCACCCGTGTGGTCGAAATTTCTCGAGCCCTCAACTACGGTGTCTCTCATAGCCTCAGTCGCTTTAGGGCGTTAAGCCCCACAAACCAAACGAAACTGAATTATTTGTATCATTAATTGTTATCACTAGTAAACACTACCATTTTATGATTATATTTCATTATCATTAATCACTGCTATTAATGACCAATTACTAGACATGACATCACCAAGTGATGACGCCACATCCCGTGACACATTTTGATGACAAATTTTGCGGTTTTCCGGACACAACATATAGTATAGAAATGGTTTCGCCTTAAAACGGCAGAGCGACAGATGTAGAAAGATGCGGGCTACGAAGCAGCACCCGCTGATGTAGACTTGGCCAGCACCTCGCTGCGGCAGGCTTTCGAAAACGGGAAAACCTGGCCGCATCTACGAGCATATACGGGAGCTTTATGCAAGGCGCATCTGTATTCGTTTCATGACCAGTTCTTCATAAAACAGAAGAGCATAACAACCGAGGTTTGTTCTTGTTTGTATACATTTCTTGTGACATCGTGCGCACAACGTCGCAACGTTATATTTCTCACAGGACATGCGTTAAAAAACAGAGGGGGGGGGGGGGGGCGATACAGGTATACATAATAACTTATAGCAATGCTAACAAGAGTAACAGCAAAATCCACCAGTATAAAGGCTATCAAGTTCGAATAATAGCATACAAAATATCATCACTGGGGAAATACCCATGGAGAAAGAACGATGTATCATGGAACGCATAAAATAAATACACACAAAAAAGTAATCGAGCAGAAAAGCAAGCGCATAAAGTAAGCACGTCACCTCGTAATTTTTATTGATATCGTGATTGCTAGCACATGTAACGATAAATATAACGATATCGCTACAATCAGGAAACATCCATCATCTGCTGTCATAATCAATCATATGATATCACTCATCGTGTTAACCCTGCGGCAATGCGTAAAAGGGTAGTGAGTGCATACGCTTCTGTATATAGGACTACGCTGTGCTCTAGGACCGACAGCAAAGCAATCTAACCGCTGGTCTCGTTTAAATTTGCTACAGTACCACCTTAAAAGGTTCGTACAATCTCAATAAACCAAGCGGCAAGTATTATGGCCCGCAGTACATTACCACCAGAGCCGGTATCGTTAGGCACCTTTTAGCAACTTCGTCAGCGCAGTCTCCCATGAATGCTATGTATACAAATCTGTATATGCACAGCCTATAGCGAAATGACGGCTATTACGAAATATTGCTACTGGCAAAAACCACACAGCAGTGTATGACACTGGCTCGATGAGCACCGCTTAACCCTACACACTTAGCGTCGTCTTCGTGAGACCGAACAAGACACTTCGTCGTTCACTTGCGGAATACCATCATGGTTAACATATCCCCCTCCGCAAAAGCACAGTCCAGGTGCGTTCGTGCACACGCGTATTGCCGTTCCCCGAAAACTCCAGCAACGAAAGTGCCGGTTGCGACACTCAAAAATAAAACACAACCTTATGTTTTGTTCGTGCATGAAGCGCAGTACTGAAACTGAGATGCACTAATAATAAAATAGTTTCTGGATTAAAATTACTTACTGTAAAGAGCATAATATATCGGTGGCGTCTGTCGCGCCATCTTTGCTATGTTGAATAGTTTGAAACATTGGCGCGGCGTAAATCCGTAAAAAGAGTTTAAAGCGTCTTAAAAGGCGATTGTTGCGGAGAACTGTCTCTGAAGGCAACCTAAAGGTAACATACACTCACAGAGGCAGGAATTGATTACAGTGAAAGTAATTGAAAAGTGTAACCGTTGTCATACCGTCCCATCCTGGCTGCGTTCGCGGCAAGTTTTGCTGCTGTAAAGAATAAAAAAAAAAAACAACAACAAAAAAACATCGCATTATGCAACCTAAAGGGAACACATCCCAGGAAATATGGCCGTAAATTGATTGGACGTTGTAAAAAAAATGTACTTGCAGGAGTCGAACATATGTCTTACAATCAGGTACGCGGTGTGAATCCATTGCGCCACAGAGTTTTTTTTTTCTCCTTTATTATCCATTGCGCCACAGAAGCGACGGGTAATGCGGTTTTTAAATGCGCTCTTATTCGTTTTGATTCAGCGTACTAAAGATGGCGCCACGGACGCAACTGGCATGATCAGAGGATTACTGCAAGCAATTTTAATCCAGCAAACTATTTTATTCCGCATGCATTTTAGTTTATGCACTGCAATGTATACTAAAGAACAATATAGCTTTATTGGCTTTCTTTTTGTTGTGATTTATTTTTTAGTGACTCCACCCGGCACTTCCGTTGCTGGAGTTTTCGGGGAATGGCAATACGCTTCGTGGACGAAGCAGACGTGAATTATACGGCTTGAGGCGTGTCACATGCACTATGTCGGAGGCGAGTGGTACAGTATACTTCGTGTTCAGAGGCGCGAAGAGGTTTTATACCCCATTATCTTTTTCACAACGCTTTTGTTCTTATGTAATAACCTACAGACGGCCATCTACAAATAAAATGTTTACAAACAAAGGGAATATTGAGAGTGCTTGACTGGCTTGACTTGGGATGTATAAAGCAACCCCGATGTCTCACAGGACCTCAGCGGTACCCAAGGGCTCATGCAAGGCAGAAGGGGGCAAGGGCACGCGAATTTCGCGCCTGTGACAACTCGCTTTCCAGTGGTTAGCCGAGGAGAGTTAAGCACACAAAGGTTAAACGGGACAACTTTGGCAGTCAGAGGCGAAGTATTGGGTCATCACACAGCGCACAGGACCCCCACATCTTGCGACACCTGTTTTCTTGCTCAGAAGGCAGAAACGCGCCGTCGGTGATGACGCAAGCGCCCCGCTGTTTAAGGTACAAGCAGAGGCAGTCAAGAAGAAGTCACCCGGCGAACTCAGGCAGCACAGGGGAAGGAGGGGGTCGCCAGCCACCGGTGTGGTCAGCATATCGCTGCTGCACGGCCGTCAGCCACCGCGCAGTGCATACGCGCGTCCCCGCTGCGCGCCCCCATCGGCGCGACCGAGATGCAGCATTCCGGTAGACGATGAAACCGCGAGCGCGATAGCATCGGTCAGGTGTGGCTGACTGACCATCCAGGCGACACCCTATGGAGCGGCAGTCGTGCTGTGCCTGGAGAGAGAATTTTATACGTGTCAGGGCGCACGTTTCAAACGTTTAACGTTCTCTCCATTTGTTCTGAACGCTCTTGCGCTGTATAATTTACGAATGCGTGTGTTCCAACTTCTGAATGATGTACTGGAGCCCCCGAAATAAAACGGAGCACGCGAACGGACAAAATTTAATTTCGCGGCGCGCCCTACAAGCGGATGTGCATGTGTATATAGCTAGGGTGCGCGTGGGGATGTTCGGCGTGACACTCTTGGTGTTCGCCTCATCAGCATTCCAGCTCAATAAGGGCAAGTTTTCCACGGGCCCGTGCTCCGTTTTATTTTGGGGGCACTGGTACACGTTCTATTACTAGTTAAATATCGTATTCACGCACTGGGCTTGTGCTCAGACACATAAGAGACAAGAACCAAAAATCACAGGACTTAAGAGCGGAAAAGCGAAATACACTTTGCAGGACTGTTTTCGCTAACAGCATCATCATTGTCATCCCCACATCATCATAATCATCGCCACTATCATCATTGTCAACTAAAAGCACCATCATCGTCATCGCTACTGTCATCATTATCAATGTCACTGACTGCATCGTCATTCGTCGCTGCTATCATCCTTATGATAGAAGAGAACTACGATCGGTTTCTCATGAGCCCGGCGTGGCCTATAGTGGTTCGCGCTTGGCTTGGGATCCGAGGGATGGTGGTTCGATTCCCGGTGGATACAGGATTTTTTCAACTTTCCGTTCGTGCAGACATTTCCTGCGGGCATTTCCGTAGCTCATGAGCCTTCAGCTTCCACTAAATGAACATTGATAGACTTTTCCGCGGCTTATTTATAAACAAAAAAGGTAAAGAAAACGTGTGCACTAACTTAAAGGGGGAGGGAAGGCGCGATGCTAGGCTGCACCGCTAAATGATGAGCCACTTGCATAACTGCCAGCAGTTTATGTTGGAAACATTCTCAATGTGTCGAACTTGACATTGTTCTAATGGTCTAAATGTGGTCTAAATGGCTGTTCGGTGAACATTCGATATTTATGAGCTGAGAAGCCTCCGAGTGCTGCGTATGATGAGTACGAGCCCTGACTGAGGTCTGTCCCTGTAGTCAGCAGGGTTTTTCTTCGAACAGCAGCACCAAACTAACAACGAACGCGTCGCACTTCGTATTTGTTGCAATGCGCCAGCGTAAGTATAAGGCCAGCTTCCAGGAGCAACGACACGCGATGCCACGGAACCAATAGTTTCCTCAGCGCCAGTTATATCGTCACTTTGATGTCGAAATTGCGGAAAACACCTGCTTTCTGGGAACCGGCATTGTGAGTTTGTGAATGCGTGGCAAAATTGCTCACTTTGTGGTCGCTTTGGCTAAACTGTACTGCGTGTTGTTCGGTGAGCTTTTTATCCGTTTTGGTATCGGCACCGAAATATGGTTTTGTTTCGTTAAAATGTCCTTTGCTGGGATATTTTAGCTACATGTCGATTTATGAGATTGTACTATTATAGTATTCTTTTATTGCTGAATAGGTGAGCATATTTACGTAATCTATGATTTTTTTTTTCTTGTGGCTGCATGTGTATATATATATATAATTTCCTGCATAGTTACTTTCCAGGCTTTTTGAAGTTTGCACAAAGCTTTTAATCGATCTTTCCCTTCTGTAATGTAGCCGCAATACGCTGACACGTAATTAAAATAAATATCGCAGCCGTCAACCGTTATGGTCTATAATCAAGCTAGTACATAAATCGTTTAAAACTATGATAGGAATTCGCCTTGGAATTTCAGTATGGTGGACGGCAGTAGTTTGGGCTAGTTCACCCTGGATGAATCAGAAACAATCGCTGAAGTGCACGCTGGTAAGACTACGTACAAAAGCAAATACACACAAATACAACCAGCACTCCAGACCTCATCGATAATAATACTTTTTGCGCGCATTCATCGCGCTACTAGTGATTTCCTCCAAACCACTAAGAAAGTTATAAGCACACTTTTAAACAACTAAATTTACATTTCCTCGCTTACAGAGCACAGTCTAGGTCCCTTCTGTTTACGGAGGCGGGTGTGGAAATTTTTATTCGCCGCAACTCCAACTCTCCCCTCTCGCTATATTTTTTTGTTCACATTTTTCTCGCCTGCTAATCAAAATCAGTGTTGTCCACCTGAAAGCTGTAAATCGACCAGCAGGCGTTCTTGAGGTACGGTACGGTAGGATATGATTTGCTACGGTAAAATGATATGGTGTGGTACGGCGCGGTACGGCACGGCTCTGAAGCCGGACCGGACCCCTATAACCGCTGACCTACAGAAGCTGCAGGCACTCTTCAGACCTGGTGGTCACGAGGTTGGGCGGTCCTGTAACTAATGCACTCTCAAGGAACAGTCGATGGAATGCAGCAGAGCTATCACTATCCTTAATAAGAGGGATAAGAGGGAGGACATTACTTATTTTCCAAGAAAGCAATCAATTGAACGCCAGCGAGCAATCGCGTCACAGCCGCTACGAGGAAGAGCTGCTACTCGGCCTTCCTCGGCGGCCTTGTTCGGACCGTTCGATCGCTTCGGCCAAACGCTGACAGAAGGAAAACGCGCAGGGAAACGCGATGGAGAGAGACAAAATATGAAGCGAAGACGTAGAAGATAAACAGGACGAAAAGAGAAGTGGGGGGAGGGGGGGTCAAAACGAGAGGCCCTCCAGCGTGGGGACCTCACGTCAGCGCGTCTCCTCGTGTGGCGTGCGCGGTGCACGCCTGTCGCTCCTGGTGTCCCGCTGCGAAGACACGAAGCTCACGACCGGAACACGCCGCCGGGAATGCGGTTGTTGCAGCGGACTCACTCGGTTGCCGCCGCCGCCAGGACTGCGCGCGCTGATGGAGAGGAAATATGTAGTCTTTCATATGTACTGCGGGTTTTACAGGGTTGTATACGCACGGCGCTGATAACGGTGCTTTCCGATCGGGCAGTCGAGATGGTTTGTGCGCGCTGACTGGACGCCGGATCACAACAATCACGGTGTCACCCGGCGAACGAGGTCGATAACGGCATGTAGGCAAACGAAAGAAGAAAGCTTTCTTAGGGCTTTTTTTGTATGGTCTGCGCGCGTGTGCGATACAACCAAAGCGCGGTGACCTGCGAAGCGCAAGGAATAAACCAAGAAAAAAAAAGGCGTGTTCTAAGAACAACAGAACAAGCGTGCGTCTAATAGTGTGTGCCATAGAGCTCTTTAATAAAAAGAAAGTTTGCTGTGTTTTAGCTTCTGGTTGAACCTGGAGTTACTCGAGAGCAACATCTGCATGGCTACGCTTGCTGTAGTGCGGCGTTCGAGGAAGCGCCAAATGAAAGGCGCCGCACGGACGCCTAGATCGGACGCCCGGCGAGGTCAGCTTCGTACATGCGTGATTAATTAATTAATTAAAACTTTAATTTCCACCGATTTAGGAGGCCCCCCACTCCCCGCTCCTGGCACGCAGGCCTGAGGAACGGGGGCTGAAACCTCAGCGACTAAGGATTGGCGAATATACATTGGTTATTCGCGACCTCAGCCGCCAGGCGGACGGCTCTGCTGGTCAGCGGGCACTTCGCTTCGCAGCAGGGTCTCCCAGGCTACTATACTTTTGATGTTGTCGCTAGCGCCCGGAGTCTTAGGGCATTCCCAGAGTATATGGTCAAGTTTCCCCTTCGCTTCGCAGGCTCTACATTTATAATTTTTTTTCTCTCATCTACCTGGGTGTGAAACAACCAGACAGGGTTTGGGAAGTTTCCAGCTTGTAATCGCCGCCAGGCTATGGCCTCTTTATTATTTACGCTAGGATCCGGTGGTGGTATCAGATGTCTTCCTAATCAATAATTTTCGAGGATTTCTTTATAGGTTTGCAAACGTTCGTTCCTTGGTGACGTCATCGTGGCAGCACTTTCGTTTATTAAACATGGCCGGATGTGACGCCACGACTGCGTCGCATACGGTAATGGCGTCACCAGGTGATGACGTCAGGTTACTGTCATCTCTGTCATTATCATCATCACTGTTACTACCACTAACTATTACTATCATTATCGGTCACTATCTACCACTAACTAGCGGCGGCTGTCTCCGAGGCAACTGCGCTGGCATGACGCGAGGCAAGGAGAACTACGTTTCTCACGTGCCCGGCTTGGCTGTCAGCATGATTGACAGCTATAGTGTGTGACTAAACGGACGGCATATGAGCCATTAAAGGCTTTCGCCTGAATACTGCGCCTTTCATGGCTGAGCTATGGCTGGATGGTGGTGGTGGTGACAAACATTTATTTTTTGTACAAGGAGGTGTTTGAACCGAGGCCCTATTGGCCCAGGCCCTCACAAATCTAGGTGGAGCTCCTATTCCGGAGCCCCAATGGCGTAACGCCGCTCGCGCCCTAGCGACCAAGGTCCGCTGGGACTGTAGGTCATGGCAGCTGAGCAGCGCCGCCTCCCAGGTCTCCCTAGAAGGGTGAGTAATGAAGGATTGGGAACGGTGGGGATTGGATAGACAGGCCCAGACCACGTGGAAAACGTCCGAGAAGTTCACTCCACACAGCCTCAGCCCCCATCAAAGTCTGTATTGAAGTGCTTCAAGACTGCCGGGCACAGCATTGTGTTTGTAAAAATTTTGAGGAGGAGCCTTTCGTCCGCACTCCGGGGACCTTCACAAGGTTCCGGAAAGCGGCGATGACTGTGTCCTTATAATATGTAGTAATTTCTTTGAATGTGAGAAGGTATTGGGTGTGCTCGGAGTAGACTTCCCGAGCAAGCCTGAGTGCTCAGGGAGAGAGCGCGTGGGCCGCCTGATCGGCTAATTGCCCAGTATTCCCTGATGTCCGAGAACCCAGATGAGATTACATTTGGAGGGTCGCTGGACCGATAGCAATTTTGTAGGATGCGCTTGGCAAGAGGAGGTATCCAACCCAGCTCATAATTCATAATGATAATGACTAGTAAAATTATCATAAAATGACTACGGAATGACCGGACGACTTGTAATAAGTCTAACGACTGCAATTGACTGGAAATAAGGAAACATGCTTAGCTAAGAGTAGTAATGACTACAATGGCTATAGGCATGGCTCAGCGTGACTACGGAACGACCAGTATGTCAAAAGACGACTTGTAATGGCCGCAACTGACTAGAAATGAGCAAATATACGAGGCAAACGATGAGAGGCAAATAGTAAGAGGAAAAAGAGGAAGAGGTAAACGATGAGAGTCAAATTACAGAAGAGGAAGAACAGGCTTTCGCCGTTCTCCTCTTAAGATATATCGAAGAGACCCTCTAATTTCTGTTTTTTGTTTTGACATGTTGCACCACTCGGAAGAAAAGTGGGGCAACCGACGTAGCATGGCAGATGTGGTTAAGCCGACGCATCAGTTTTGCTAAGCAGTGAGGAAGTATAGTCAAAAAGTGGCTGATGCATTTAAAAAGTGACGCGATGGGCGGAAGGCTGTGTCAGCAGGGTGTTTTGCAGATACCCTCGACTAAATTCCTGAAACATATTTTGCGCTACTCACGCCGCTGGAAGTACACCTGCGCGCGTTCGTTACCACACCGAATTCGTTGGGATGCGAAGTGAGGTATAACTCCCCTGATGGGGCTGGGACAGGTAGGTCAGCGCCGCTTGCGGAGGGGCTAGCCTGCCACCGAATTTATATCTGTTGTAGGCCGTCATTGAACCCGCCACCGCTTCAGTGGTGGACGACGACTGTTGTTGCGGCGCGCGTCTCTCTTACCCTCTTCTTTTTCTTTCTTCTCTATTTTCTCTTCTGTCTGCACGAGGCAGCGGAGGTGGCTCAGCTACAGAGGCAGTAGCAGGCCCGTGCATTTTCTTTTCCTTCTTCCTACAGCCACAACACCAAACGAACGATTGTAGGTGGTACTTCCCTGATGGGGTTGGGACAGGTAGTTCACCGCCGCTGGCGGGGGGGGGCTAGCCTGCCACCAAATTTTTATTTGTTGTAGGCCGTCATTGCACCCGCCACCGCTTCGGTGGTGGTGGTGGACGACGGCTGTTGTTGCGGCGCGCGTCTTTCTCTCCCTCTTCCTTTTCTTTCTACTCTATTTTCTCTTCTGTCCGCACGAGGCAGCGGAGGTGGCTCAGCTACAGAGCCAGTAGCAGGCCCGTGCATTTTCTTTTCCTTCTTCCTACAGCCACAACACAAACGAACGATTGTAGGTGGTACTTCCCTGATGGGGTTGGGACAGGTAGTTCACCGCCGCTGGCGGCGGGGGCTAGCCTGCCACCAAATTTTTATTTGTTGTAGGCCGTCATTGCACCCGCCACCGCTTCGGTGGTGGTGGACGACGGCTGTTGTTGCGGCGCGCGTCTTTCTTTCCCTCTTCCTTTTCTTCTCTATTTTCTCTTCTGTATGCATGAGGCAGCGGAGGTGGCTCAGCTACAGAGCCAGTAGCATGCCCGGGCATTTCTTTTCCTTCTTCCTACAGCCACAATAACAACAACGATTGTAAAATATGCAGCGCTACTGGCCTCCTGTAGCCATATGTTTCTGTTTGGGCGCGCAGTTTTCATGAGATCGTTTCATACATATGTTTAGCTTTTGCTCATTATTGAGAAGACACACGCACGCACGCACAGAATTTTGGTCTTACTCTCATGCTACGCCTTGCCTACCCTACTGCTGGAATGGATTCATGCTGTTCAATATACTGATGTCATCCATGAACAAGCAAAAACACGAGAAAAGTTGTCACTAAAGAAATATGTATGCTCTTTTCTTGTTACGTAACTTGTAAGACCTCACGTGACAGCAGCGATAATGCAACGTGTACGACATGGGTGCGTAGAATCGTCGCCTGTTAACGGCGTCTCGTCGCATCTAGGTCCGTGAACATAGAAGGTACAGCCTTTGTCAAAAGTGTAGAGCCCAGGGGGTCTGGTTCTGAGCCACGTCACGCGGCTTGTAATGCTTTTCCAATGTTCCGAATCTCTTGACGGTAAAACGTTTTGCCCTATACCCCCTTCAATGAGAAGGACGTCACTAATGCTAAATCAGTGGCAGTACACGGCTTAGAAGCACACCCCCCGGGCTGTACACTTTTGACAACAGCTGTACGTCGGACGGACCCGGTATATTTTTGTCCCCAGATACTTCGCTTTCCAAAGTGCGATCGTATCCAGCACGTCAAGGCTTGTAAATTCTGTATCGCTGGTACGAAGGCATGTTCGATCCGCTGTTGTCGTAACAGGGCGAATTCAAAATGACACGACTGCGCAAGTGTTAGAGATGGCTATCTTTATCTTCCACATTTCCCATATCTACCCACTGCCGTAAAGGAGGGATAATTGGCGCTTGGTGAGCGTTCTGCCGAAGAGTGTGCAAGCCTTTTGTTTATTCTGCCCCATGCAAGACAAACGAGCGATGTCTTTCGATTGTATACGCGTTGACAAAAGGCGCCGAGTAGCATGCACTGGACTGCAAAATTACTCTGGACTGTTTCTACGCGCTTGCTGGTCTTCCCCGAACTAGCCAAGCTGCGTCGACGTTTAGCCAGAAGCGGATCGTTCACGCTTTCGGCTTTCCGGTTTTTCATTCATGCACTGCAGTGAAGAAATTCTTCGCCTCGTCAGGCTCGCCGATCTGCTCATCGCCGCTGTACTCGCACCCTCCACTAGATTCTAGGCGGCGTTTTGCCACTGGTGCGAGGAAGAATCTAAAAAGAAGATTTAATGACGAAAAACCTTTCTGCTCTGTTTACAGGTAAAGGAGAGCTTGCTTAACATTTTTTTTACGTGTTACATTGTGCTCTTCCTTGAGGTGCGTGTTGTGCAGGCTACGAACACTCAATCCCCATTACGTATATACGTTCGCTTGAGAGGTCGTACAGGATCGCATACGGGTCAAAGGCTAGGGGTGACTTTGCTTAAATGACGAGCAGATCGAGGTGACACACTACGAGGAAGGAGTACGAAGCGAAGGTGAGGGAATGGCGTACGCCGCGTTACCTGCTGCCGCGTTAATGCTTGCAACTCGTGTTGCAAACCGGAGTGAAGGCGCTGCTCTGCGTCTTTGTGGGAATTCCAGGACATTAGCTTGGTTCAACCTTATTCTTTTTTGAATAGCTCCTCGAAAGTCGATAAGGCTGAACCCCTTGTACTCGCAGCGAGCAAAATTGCGGGCATATACGTTAGACGTGACTTTAGCCATGCGCTTGCGGTGACGTTCGCCGTACCTTAAATGAAAATCGAATATAATAGTCGGACGCATCTTTAAGCACTTCGTTTGTTTTAACGAGAGCTATTTGTCTTAGCTTAGTATGTGCAAGTATGAGGAGTCCCTGGGGTCAAAGCTTCATGCGCGAACCATCACTTCAACATGCGCGCGGCTGCTTCGACCCGGCATGGCAGTGATGTAATCAGATAATAGAATGATTTTAATTAGTTTGTATTGTAATAAATTACTTTCCTATTCTAGCTGTTAAATAGTATAGTAAATAACCTTTGATCAGTAATTTCGGAGCGAAAGTAATTACACTGACTAAGAAAGCCCCCACTAGCTGCTCCTTGTGCCGGTAGTAATTTCATCTCTTGTTTCCATGGTTCGCCTGCTCAAAAGCAGAAGCAACACGATAAAGGCCTTAGCCAGTAAGCCATATATATTGTGCCTGTGTGCACAAGATATTAACCGTCGCCATGGCTGAGGAACTGGGATGATGTGAACAGACTAATTGGTTAGCCCTTTACCTGACGTTAAAATAACTTTTCCTCGTGCGCAGTGTTGACTCCTGAGTTCTCCTAAAATACATAAGTAGATCGGTTATTCAGCATAGCGAAGGTCATCCTAACTTCAAAGCAAGGCGAAATTTTCGACACTCATTTTGATGCACAGCCGCTCCTGTGATGCAATAAATTCAGAAATCTAGAGTGATTGTAGAAGCTGCGCCCAGTGTGCTTTTTGTATCTGTGAGAATAAAAGGAATACTTACGGAGAACACTTAGGGCGACTATTAGGTACTGTGAATAAGAGAGCATGAATGACTCATCGTGAGTTTGCGGTCAGTTGAAATCACCTGTCATGAGCTAGCCACCAACTTCGTCGGCAGCTGTATGGTGTGCGCAACGAGAAATCTAATGACAGCACCACGGGGAAGCCGTACAACAGGCACGTTTCACAGTTGTTAAATGGAAGTCCGCTCTCTATACAACGAACACTGGCTTCGCAATTGGAAGTACATATGGCATCGGTTTCACTCCCTATTGCAAACTAGTCTCCGACTTAAATAGCATATAAAGGCTGAATAGGAAGCTGAATGGTATATATGACACCATCCTGAACGCTGCACAGAACTGTTGAGTCGCAATTTTGATGCGAGATCATGTGACATTTTCAGCATTGCTCACGCAGTTAAGGCTCTCCCCGCTATATTTTGTTCATTTATGTTTATGAAAAGCGATTCGTACAAGGGCAGCCTGGCCGGCAGTGGTGCACTGGATCAAGCGTACTTGTGTTCGTGGCACTCAGCGCCATCGTAAAAGTACACTTGCTGTCGGAATGCCATTTTCCCCACCAGGCGCAACGCGCACTGAAGATTTTGTAATTGCCAATTTCTTACATTTTGTTCACGGAGCGCGTGTTCTGCTTTGCGAACCTGACAAAATGAAGCTGCAGACTTCCTTAATGGCGATTCTGTGACTTAAATTCGATCAACGAGTCCGAGAAAACGCAGCTTCAGCATTTAAGGTTCCATTTGAATTGTTGGCAAGATTGTACTTTGGCAAGAACACTGTTCTAGGTAAGTTGTGACCACGTACTGAACATTTATTATTTACTTATATGTTTGCGACGCAAGCGTGGCTTGACGACGAGCAAAACTACTAAACTTCGGCGTTCTTTATACCGTTCTATTTGGGTATACTTTTGGTGCTAAGGTCAATTTGCGTGGGCACTTTCTGCTACATTTAGCTTTAGTTATGGCTCCTTCTGGAATCTGCCCAACGCCAACACCAACTGGCAGTGGGCATGGTGGTGCACCGACTGGTCGTAAGGCTGCCTCACGTTGCGCAGACATATGACATTGTGAAATCCGAGCGGTCTTTGTCTACGGCTAAGTAGTCTGCCATCATCACCCACCGGCACCCGCACGGCACACGCAGAAGAGAGAAAGCGGAAATCCGCCAGAGGAAGAGTACCGCGATCCACGATCAGTTACCATAATCCGCCAACGCGCGTTCCACTGCGCATGCCCAGATTCCCTGACGCCGATAGATGACGCCACATGGTGAAAGTCTGCGCATAGACCTGCCGCGTCGGGCACAAATCAGCGCGTGCGCACCGGCCGCGCGCGGTAGTGGGTCACGGAATCCCGGGAAGGTGCTAACTTGGCGCACCACTCGGATGGCGCAACCTATACGCTTTTAGGACCGGTTTCCCGCTCATCTTACAGTGTTAAAGATGCCGCCATCTTGCGGAAGCGCGCATTACCGCCAAAAGTGTCTCCTCAATCACAGACTCGCAGTTCCCGTTAGGCTTGTGCGGCATCCGGCTTCAACGTCGGTGAGGGGCGCTTTAAACAAGCACACTTCCTTAGACAGTGTTATTCAGGAATCGGGACATCCCGCCTTACAAACTAACACACACCAAGGAAAGTACCTGGCGATCATCTTGTGATGTAATCGTAATCGAAATGCGTAATAGAAATACGTAATCGATTTTATGAATCGCCTTCCCAATCCCACTCCTTGCAGTTCTCGGCTCTTACAACCCGCTCCGCTTCGCGAACGTCCACTGCGATGTACGTGGCGAGCCTTCCGCTTCCGGGGGCCACGACGATATGACTGAATGTCACCTCCGAGCGCTCATGTAAGTAAATACTTTTCGTATATACAAAAAAAAAAATGCAATCAAATTGAGCGCTGCCTCAATGGCGGCTGCAAGAACACGCATTCAGATAGCGAGAGATGAAAGTGACCATACAGTATATATATACAGAGGGAGTGGCGGCGGATTGCGCGAAACCCTCCAACTTTTTATTTCCCCTTCCCCAGTCGAAATGAACGTGCAATGAACGGCTGCGTGCATGTATAGGCGATAGCGCTGTATAGCGCCCCACACATTTAACCCCCCCCCCCCCCCTCCCCCTTCTTCAGTCTGACTCTAGAATCCTTGACGAGGAAATTAAGAAACCCGGTTTCCCGCAAGGCCCCCGTGTATATATCTAGGCGCCGTATACTTCTATTGCGTAACACGCCTCAACTCATTGGCTCTCGCATGATCTATGGCAGTTTTGTAATGACGTTTCTCTTCGCTAATGACCACGCGAAATAGACTCAGTGTTGCACTTCATTTCTCTCTCTCTCCTTCTTTAGTCGGGAACGTTCATTTCCAGTTTCCATTAGCTATGGGGTGCGTCGCCGCCAGTGCGTAGGCGACACACAGCGCCCACACATGCACCGTTATTATACATGCGATATTCTTGTGTGTCATAATCGAGGGGTCATTGACCTTCTTTTTTTCGGATGTCACATGTCTTCAAGCGAGGCGCCAGAACGTGGGATGGCTGGACCAGACGTTGCGGAATAGACGTGGTCTCCCTAGCTGTGTCACTCTGAAATCTTTAACGTACCCGATTATCATATTTTGCGGAGTTTCTCTTAATCGCACCTGATAAAACTTTCCGCGTGGTTCTACTATTCAAATCTCTCACATACATGTTTCTAAACTTATTGGGGAGAGACTTTTTGATAATCTGTTCTTACAGGCCCAGTTCTCCAATTCTGTTGTCTTTTGCTGTAGACGCTTTCATCTGCGCATGCTCACTGTTAAGAGGGGGCATAATCTCGCTTGGCTGCCCTTTCGTTCTCGTTGAAGGCATCAACAGATTACGCGTGACGTTGCGCTAGAATAGGGCCTCGTAGTGCGCCTTTATATGCACCACCCACCGACATATGTCATGCATTGTACTAAAGTCAGTTCACTTGTGTTGCTTAATTATCCTCCTTTATCACTGGCGTTGCAGCATACGCTTGGTCTGGGCAGCAATTATATTCCATTTTGAGCCACATACTTCCACAGCCACCATCTCCACTAGCTTGAGGGGATCTTTGGCTACACGCACGGCGGCTATTCTTTTTTTTTTTTTTTCTCCTCCATTCCAACCTGATGCGCAGAGCTGTCCAGACACGTCCGCACACACCCAAGCGCAGTTGCCAACTGTCACCGATTTCTCCGTCGCGGTCGGTCGTATCACGTGACCATCTCGCCTGCCACCGTAGCCATGTCACGCTTTCTCATGGCAGCATATGCACCGTTGACCAGTCAGCTAATTTTATGGCAGACGACGCCAGACGCCGGGCTTTTTTTCTGCGGTTTGTTCTTTAATGTTATAGGGCATTAAATAAAGATGAATGAAGGCATGCTAGAATAAAAATTGGTGTACAGTTAGAATATAGATGGGAACGGAATGAAAGCGAGATTTCATAGCCGCAGCCGTTTTTCTCCATTTTCTTCAGTCAGGGCAGGCGAGGAGGTGACGACTTTTATCTACTGGCGCGTTCGCGTTGTTTGTTTGGTTTGTACTTCTGTTTGGAGAAACCTCCGAAAGATGTCGTGAGAGGTGCAATAGGCTAAAGTGAGTGACTTTACAATCTACACCACCCTTGCTCCCAGCAGTACTGCCGACAAAGGTAAACGTCGTCAGGCGGCGTGAAAGGTTCGACTATATCGTAGTCTTAGTACCTAACCAAACCTGAAGAACCACGGGTCACCACCGTAAAATGCTCGCGGTGATCATGATGTCCGAGTGCAAGCACCTCTGCGCGAAGCTACCCGGGCGTGCTGATACCCGCCGACGTAGTGCTGGATCTTCCCGTTCCCCTCTCTTCTCCTTCGCCCTGAGGAGACTCCATCCATTGCCTAATGGACCCGAGTGCTCCATTCCGAATGAAGCTGTTCGACGGGCGATTAATGTGCGGTTGCCCCTTCCTCTGCTCTCACGCAACTGCTGCTGCTTCCGTGGACGCCGTGTCTTTCCCACCGAAGGCGATTGCACGACGCGTACTTATGACCAGGAGGCAAATGTTCAACACCAAAGGGAGGGTCCTTCGAACGCATCCAGGGATCGGTAATTTCTCTGACGCCTGCATTAGAATGCAAAGGGCGGGCTGTTAGTACTCGTTGGGGAAGCTTCGAAAGTTCGGCGGCAAAAGCGCTCAACAACAGACGTAAGAATATGCGTCGCGGCTGGTTTTGGGAAGCGGTATTGGCATGCGACCTTTGTAATCTTAATTTGTTGCAGCTTGCAGCCACCAGCGTATGGCCTTATCACTTTACATGTACCGCAAGGGAAGATCTTGTTATTCTTTGTTTATCTACGCTCAGTGTCGCCGAGATGACGATTTTGTCATTTTCTTTGTCACGCAAGATGCGCTGAAATTATACAGCCACCTGTTTTCGCGCCCTAAATGTTTTTACACCTTTTTGGGTGCAAAATGGGTGCTCGAGTGCCACCGGGCTGCCGCCCCACGGGGAAAACGGCAAAGCAGGGGTAAGGCTCGGCGGTTAAAAATCAGGGGTTTGCGATTGGTTACTCTGCATTATGTAAAATAGAAGAAAGGCATGTAAGAAAGCGAAAGAGAGCAATGCGATATGGGGGGAAAAGCCAACAACCGCTGAAGCAGTGTCCTGAACACTTTTTTGACGTCATCAAACAAATGACATTTGCACAACGAAGGATGTTCCACGGTTAAGAAGCAGGGCTGCTTTACTCACAGGGTGTTAGCCCTTGGTCAGCGTTACACCTATGAAGGTGTAAAAATGCTTAGAGAGCCCAATGTTCCAAGTTCGTCCCAGACTCCTATTCACCTTTTGCGTATTTATCTAGATGTTTCTGCGACGACTTTAAATTGAGCGCAGGCGAGTGCACCAGGCATTCGTATAGATTGACGACCGCCGAGCACGATTGTTGATATATCGCCGCCGCCGATTCGCTTAGTTCTTTTGCGGGCTCAAGTCAGCCCCAATAAAAGGTTCATCTGGGCGCAACTCCAGTCTCCTCATTTTGCTACCTTCGACATTGTGACGACAATATTAAGTGACACGCAAACACCTATCAAGTGGACATACCCGGGACCCGCATTGGGACCCGCATACAAAACTGAATATTGAGGAGCTGGAGCGCGTTCAGAAACGGGCTGCTAGGTTTGTGTCTGCCGATTATAATTTCCAAAAAAGTTCTGGTTTGCACGAGAAGTTGGGATGGCCGTTACTTGAAAACAGGCGCAAATATTTGAGACTCTCTTTCTTTTACAATGTGCTTAATAATAAAACTGGAATTCCAAAAGAGAAATACATTAATGAATCCAGCTACATTTCCGCCCGCACTGACCACCCACTTAAGGTGCGCGAATACAACTGCCGTGTAAACGTATTCAAATATAGGTTTTTCCCACGAACAGTGCATGACTGGAACTGTCTCCCTTCGCGGGTCGCTACCGCTCCTCCTACATCGTTTCTGACCGATTTGCAAAGCCACCTGTCAATATAAGTGCAATAATTCTTGTCCGAGTGTATTATGTTGCTGTTTTTTTTTTTTGAAATTTTTCCAAAGTTGATTATTCCTAAAGCTTTATTCCTTAAGCAGTGCTGTATTTTAAAATATATCTTTTTTTGTGTGTGCGTGCGTGTGTGTTTAGGGCATGTTTGCCTTTCTACAATGGTTTTTATTTTTTGTTTGTTTGTTTCTGCTTCCATAGTGCATGGGTTTTCTGTATTTTCTGTGTAGAGCGCATCATTTGCCTAATTTATTGTGTACTAGATGTTTGTTCTTATTTATGATGTTTCCCCCCTACAATAATGCCCTTGTGAGGGGGCTGTAGGTACTGTGTATAAATAAATAAATAAATAAATATAAATAAGATCCTTCTCCATACCTCAGCAGCTGCATATACATGTTACCATGGTAACATGTACATGCAGTGTGCATATACATCAAGTATATGTCATTACATCGAGTTGTGAAATTTCATTAAAATACTGTTGTTACGTCAGCGATGACATGCAAATGATATTTCATTTCACAGCTTCCGAGTTGTATATTCGAAACTCATTATTCTGCTCATATTTGTTGTAGACATTTGGGGCAGCCGAGATGCGAAGGGATTCATGCAATCAATCAGATCAGGTAAGGTCGGTCATTAAGTCAGTTAGTCAGTCAGTTAGCTAGTCGGTTAGTTAGTCAGTTAGCTATATCATTTACAATGCACTGAAACGTTCGTTATTTACATGGTTGTCTCTCAGTTTCGGGAGCCTGTCCGGTTATCTCTTTTCGTTCAAAACCCTACAGCGCTTCAAGCGATATACGAATTAACTATAAGAAGAAACGAGCGGACAAGGCAACCGCATGGGGCGACAGCCATGCTGTGAAGGAAGAGTAAGGAAGAATGAAGGGACACATATTTAAAAAAGAAAATAACTGAAGCTTACGCTTGGTGCCCCTGAGTCCCGTTGCCTACGCTGCATACCGCAAGCTTAATTACTCATATTCTTCTTTAGGTTTATGGGTGTTCACTGGAGGAAACGTTCAATCGAAGGCTTATAGTTAACCAAGAGCTTGTTAAACCTATTCGCCTGAAATCGCCTCTTCGCTAAAACTCTGTGCTGACGCTCTTTAAACTCTCGCTATTTATCAACAGGTAATCGTGTTTTATAACTTTCTTGATGTACAACATTTAGACTTACGCTGAAGACGCCTTCCTATTCTGTTTTTAGAGGAGAGTGTGAACTTGAAGCTCTGCGCGCACTTGGCTATTTCAATCATGCTCTTAATCCAGATGAATTAGTAAAGTGTCTTGATTTGCTCAGTGGCTTGTGAAACCAAATTATATTGAGTGCCGTAAGCTTGGAGCATAAGGCAACTCAGAGGAATGCTGGTGTTCGAGCGATCGAGACATACGCTTGCTTAGAAAGGCTTTTATTCTGAACACCGACGAATTTATGTAGTTGTCGCTCCGCAATAATTTTACACTGAAACGTGACGTCATTGATATCTGCCAGGCAAAGTCTGCACTAATCTCCTTCCTCTTTCGATATAACCGCTCCCGAAATAGCTTCTGTGTATGTCCAAATGGAAAAGCATTGGGAGAGCTATAGTCGCTGTGAGTTAAAACTTGCAGCACTGTCGCTTCGCGCCACGGCTGTACGTCGTGGAAGCAATCTTCGCGTGACGTCATTTAACATTACAGCTTAAGTGCATGCACTCCCATCGACTCCCGTCTTGTCCATTCGCGTCGATTAGCCTTCGGGTTTTGTTCGAGGCGACATCTGCCGGTGGGCGACGCATACAGAGAAAGACCGCCTGTGCTTCGTGGTTATATATACAATCTCTCCGTAAAAAGGGTTACTTACGAGGGACAGTGATTAGGTCTCGTTTTAACAGTACAGCGTGCTGGTAGTCTGCATGCGATGTCACGCACTCGTACAGATTGCTGCCCTTCCCAGGTTATATAGGCGCGCTAATGGATTTTGACCCCCTCCGGACAAGTCGATAGATTTGGATGGTTCTCCCGTGTTTAAATAAACGTTTTTTCTCTCTTTCTAGATAGAGAAGAGGACAGAGTTATTGCGGCTGGCATTTGCTTTCTTTAGTTTCCTTTTTTGCACAAGCACTCGAGCCGCGAGCCAATGGCTGGAGTCAAGATCTTTTCGGTTCGGTGGAGCGAAAAGTGGAAAAATGCAAATTAAATGTCGGAGGTGACGCGCCTTGCTCGCAAGTAAGAGAAAGAGAGATAAAGAGAGAGAGAGATCCGCGACGCTTTTCTTTCTCCCTTTTTTTATAATTTTTTTCTCGGACGCAGTCTCCTCAGGTCAGGCGTTGTTGGTGACAAACCGCACTCGAATCACTTCTATACTGGCTGCGTTTGCCACCGCCTATATCGCCTTGATTTCTGTGGCGTTCTCTTTTTATTATTTTCTCCTCCCCCGACAAAGCCGGCTTAAGAAGCGGCGCAAACTTTGTATTCCAAACGCGTACCAAGACCTCGCTCGCGTCGAGAACCTCCGTTCGTCGCCCCTCGCTTGTCCGCTTCTCGTCTGGTCTTAGCTTTTTTTTTTTTTTTTTTTTTTTTTCACATTACTGCTTTGATTTCGCAGTGGTCGAGTGCGCTACTGTCTCATGCAATGCCCACAAGTTCTTTCAAGCAAGCAAGATATGTAGGCACGACTTCTCTTAGCATCGCGCTGTCCTAGTATATATACCAGCAGAGAAGCGCATTGCAATAGCCCCAGCACAGTAAGCGACGGAGCGGAGCCTCGTTGGCTAGGCTAGGCGTCGCCCAGAAGCCGTACAAGAGCAGGAACAGGAGCAGCAGACACGGCCGCCGTGCACGCGGGGCGCGAAGATGTCGCCTCGTTGTCGTCGGCCGCTTGGGCACGATGTCATGTCGCGCGCGACACGCTTCGGCGCCCTGCGAGGCCAGCTCTTCGCTCTCCGACGCCTTGTTATGCTTATTCTTACGCGTTTTTATTTTTATTCCTTTTTCTGCGACGGCACTGTTTTTTTTTTTTTTAATTCTTTCCAAAAGCTCGCCCCGCGCTACGCTTCGGCTAGAAGGCCGCCTAGGTGCGTCGCGTCCCCTCGAAGAAGCCATCTATCACTCGTTATATTCACAACTCCGCCGCCGCCGTCGCTGCCCTTGCTCGGCCCACGTCTCTACCCCCCTTTCCTTTTCCCCCATTCCCTCCATGTCCTATGACATTCGTTGTGCGGGTACCCAGTTGTATTTAAAGTTATTTCGTTTGATTTCTTTTCTTTTTTCTTTTTTTTTTTTTTCGCTTCCTCCTTAGCTCCGCTGCCCCTTCTTTTGAAGTATAGCGCTTATTTCGAAACCTGAATAGGGTACTTGCCCTGTTCCCAAAGAAGGACACGTTGGGGTCCTTGTTTCATTTTCGCAGATTTTTTTGTTTACATCTTCCACCAAGTTTCGGTACCGTCTGGAAGGCAGTGTTTTTGTTTTTTGTTGTTGTTTTTTCGAAATTTTTTTTCTGTGTTTATTTCTAGACGTTGTACATCCGCCATGCCGTGCCTTGAATGTGTCGTGCGCAGCTGCGGCAGAGGTGTGGAAAAGGTCATTGCATGTTGTGCCAGGTTTGAAGAAAAGTGCACGCGGAAGAAAAGACGAGGTCGTAGAATGGCCGCAAACGAGTTATGTTTAAGTTAGCGTTGGTTTATGCCTTTTCTTCTTCTTCTTTTTTTCCTTTTGCCTCTTTAAGCCTTCATGTTTCTCGCTTGTGGCTCCAGATGTACGCTTCTGTCATGCTATCGCAACTCAAAAGACGTCGAGGAATTGAAGACTGCCGGAGATGAGGCTCTCACACAGAGCGCTACGGTAATGCAGTCGCAAAGGGGTAATTGCACTACAGCTTTCGAAGACACTCTTGTGACGCAAGCCATACGCTAGCCCGATGGTCTCGGCTGCCGGCGGTCACCGTGCGTAGCGAGGAAAAGCTTTTGCGAAACGCGACCCACTACAAGGCGTTAGTTTTGTCTATCTGCACACGCGTTAAAGGCCGCCACAGACGCCTCCTTTCAAACTGCAAGCATAGAGAAAGAAAATACTGCAAGCGTGAACAATTTTTCCTTCCAAACGATCATTTGTCTGCAGCCCGTTGCGAGGCTTATGTTATACTAAGCGAGTAGACAAAACAAAGCGCTGAATAGACGACAGCGAGGCGGCAGTTGCTTCAGTAGCTGCAGCGCTTGTCTTTTGAGTAGCTGCGAGCGTTGCGTCAGTTGTCGTCTGCTGCTGGCATCGACGCGTCGTCTGCTTAGGCTCTAATCCGGTTAGCGACGGGGCAGCTGTCGCGATGTGGACGGAGCTTTGGAAAGACTGAGTGCTTCTTGAGGGTCAAAGCGCTGTCGACAAATTCCACAGGCTATGCGCAGCCGCGGTGGCTGTTGTGGCAGCTTGTTCCTTCCTTAAAGATAGTCTTTGTGCCTCCCTCGCGGTGCACGCAGCGTCTCGGGGTTTGTTAACAGAGTCTTGGCGAAGTTATTCGGTGCGACAAAGGGATAAAGTGGAAATGTCGAGGCGGCGAACTCTGCGGTGCTTATTAAAGCTGTCACCGTTGACAAGAGTTGCGCAAAGAGTGAGATTACGACAGCGCGAGCCGAAGTTGGCCTTTATGATAAAAGCTCGGATCCCTACTCAGATCCAGATGATAAAAGCTTGGAAGAGTGTTACTACTCAGATCCCTCTGTCGTGATCAGGCGCGAGCTTAATTAGCATGGCCTACAAGGGAATAGCAGCTGCAGACTTGGGAAATTTTGCCAGCCGCTCTAAAAGACAACTTTGCTATGCATATCAAAACACTCAATCTTAAGAGTATCGAAATTCGATTAAGCTAACACATTCAAGATAACGAGGTGTATCTATTATTAAGGACTGTGCTTTCTTCTGGTACACCAGCATGACACTGTCATATATCACTGTATATACCTATAGGAGCAAGCTCCATGCGTCCCCTTTTAGCATTTCATTCAAGGCTATATCTGCTCATTTTGGCACAGAAATACAGACGAACCTGTATTCCATGATGCGTACTGCGTAATATATTACTTTTTGTTGTTGTTCTTATTGCTACGTTTAAAAATTATTTTGCCATCTATGCGCTCATTTTTCGAACTATATTGCCTTGGCTTTGCATCTTGCAGTGACTTTTATAGACAAAAACTAAATGCGTCAAGAATAGCGCGAAATGTGTTGGTTGGGCTCTGTTTTTGAAGCAAATGCACCATGCATTAAATTATATTTAGTGTCTGGTGAAAAACAAAAACAAAAATGGACCTAAAAGAAAAAAAAAACAAATGCAAAAGAGAAAAGAGATAAGAATAAAAGTGAGATAGGTTAACCGCTGGCAGCTGAACCCGCCTATTACCGTTGCGGGTGACCGGTAGTCGGGGCAAAAGAGAAAATGACAAGACCGCATAGAAGACGCCTAATGGACCACCGTGGCCGCGGAAGTGCCTCTCTTTCACGTCTCGCTTTCACGCACTTTCAAAAGCCCCGGCAGCTTGTCTCTTTGACTGTGATGGAACGACCGCCTTTGTTCAGTTCTCGTCCTCCTAGTTTTCAATTTCATCTTGTTCCTTTCTCCATGGCTCTCGGTAGGGAGGTCCGCTCTGCTTATAACTGATCGAACTAGCAGATTGATTTCTGCGAACAACTCATCCGGTTTCCTTGTTGTCTTCGACGACTACACATGAAACACGCGTTTCTGCATGCAGGCAAGCATGAGATAACGGCATTTTGTTTCATATGCTTAAACAATTTGGGCGAACAGCTCATTTTCGTCTTCGTTTGTGTATACTATCAAGTTGCATTGCTCTGTATATTCCTGAGAACAGGCTAAAAATTTCGCTATAGCGTAGCAGTCCAAGTGGACAGCTACGCTATAACGAAATTATCTTTTCTTGATTTTTTTTTTTAGGGGATTGGGGGTGGAGGTGAAAACTTTTATGCAGCAACAAGACAGGATGATGCCCATCGGTACCACTAAGCTATACTCCGTTTCATACATCAAGTGCAACACTGCCAAAGCTACAGCTCTTATTTGCGCTCTCCGCATCCGCGAGGAAAAATAGTGCTTGCTCTTGACGAGAGGAAATAATAGTTATTTTGTCTGCGAGCTTAATACATGTTACATTTGCCATCAACTTCATAAAGAGCACCTTTTTTAGGTAGAAAGGATCGGATTCGGTGAATTTGTATGTTTTTTTATGTCATTTTCGTTCGTGTCGCGTTTTCGCTACCCCGCAGCCTTGCCAGCTGTGCCACTAGATGGCGCTGGCTGTGCCCTCCGCGCTGCGCATCTCTTTTTGAGAAAATGGTTCTTCGGTGTGCATTTTTTCTATAAGACCCGCACTTCGAAGATGTCTAGGCATGCGAAGCAAGTTATTGCAAATGTGTATGCTCGGAATAGAGCCCGTTTCCGCAGGAACCACTCGGCCACAAAACGAGCGCGTAGGGATACGCATCCTTTTTTTTTTTTTTTTCTTGCGGACTATTTGCGTAGCTTTCGCTGCGTTGCACCTGATGTATGAAACGGAGTATAGATGTCGTCCTTATTCCGGGACATCATTGGTCGAAGCCGCCGCTTCAGCTATTCAGCCCATTGGGCCAGCGGTCGTTGTTCCTGTAGCCCGGAGCTGATTATTAGAGTCGCCTCTCGGTCCTCTTTACTGAGGTGCGGAATAGAGGATGGGGTATTAATTAGACCTGTTGTTGCGCCAAGGTGTTATCATTCCGAATTTAGCATTGCTGACTACTTTGGCCACGAAACCGCACAGCACTGCTGCTGGACGTCAGTCTTAACTTTGCAAAAAATATAGTTTTGTTTCCATTCCAGAGGTGCTCGCGAACTTTGTGACCCGAAGCAGCGTCTCCTGAAAGAAAGAACGAGTGGCACAGCAATCTCGAATTGCAGGTCAGGCATCAAGGCAGTTTCGCTGGTTCTCCCCCCCCCCCCCCCCCCCCCTCCTTTTTTTTTAATGCGAAACCTCTTTGAAACTGAAACTGGGACTTGACTGTGTATGGTGTCATAAAATCGTGATCGGCTGGCGTGGACTGGGACGTTACATACCATGTGCCGAGCAGAATCGCGCAGCTGGCAGGCGCGTGGGCGAACTACGACATTCCAGATGACGTCGCGCGGATGTTAGCGTCGTTGTCTCCACGGCGGCTGAGGCGGTAATCAAACCCTGCGCTCGCACGTGTTCGGACGTGCATAAGAGCGCACATCGAGGAAACATAATATTGATGCGGCACACGTGATGGTAATTAATTTTCCGTTAAATTGCTTTTTTTTTTTTTTCAATATACAGTTACAGTTTCGCCAGAGCAACGAGTCTCTGGAGAAGCTGAAAGCATGACGTGAGTCACATGACAATAAGTATGAGTGGGCTTATATCCTGCCACTCATGGAAACAAATAGCGCACCATTCATCATACAAACGGCTTTTCACTCTCAACTCTTCAGATTCCGTCATGCGAGCCATTGGCAGCTTTACAAAAGGTAAGAAGGTAATTGAGGTCAAAGGGGACCTCATTTACACGGCGCAACGGGCCCCATGACACCGCTCGCACCTACGCCGGTCCGGCAAAAAAGGAAAGACAAGGAAGAGCGCGAATAAAAATGCGAAGATGTAGTTTCTATCGCCACGCGAAGTGTGCGAACCACCCATGGCGTGCAGAAGAGAACGCGTATTCAGTCCACTCTGAGGCGTTGGTTTGTCTGCCGCGTCCACTGACAACAAAGGGAGTGGACGGGATGCGTGGCGATCAATCAGCAGAACGAGAGGGTCCCTCAAGGCGAAGTGCAGCCACGACATAAGAACAAGCGAAAAATATTTTGAAATAGTGGACAAGAAGTGCCGAGAGAGAGTGTGTTAGAAGCACATGCAACCACCTCTGGCCACAACAGCGGTGGCGGTCCCCCCATCGCAATGACTTCTAATTTTGATGGATTGGCGGCGCGCGAGGCGGTGCGGGTGCGCGTGCGCGCTGGGCAAGGAGCCGAGACAGTCGTGGAGGTGTGTAATATGACGGCGAATAGGCGTCGGAGGGGGTGGCGCGCGAGGATGAGTAAGGTGTTTAGACGCCCGCTTTGGTTTGCCCCGGGCTGGTCCCGGCGGTTTAGTTGCGTTCCCGCCGTTTATATCTATTTAAATGTTCGTTTCTTTTTCTGTATTCCGCTCGCGAGTGTTCGCTTCTTCCCGGTGGTTGCTCGCGTGCTTGGTGGGAGGTACAGAGGATTTATCATTCGTATACCAGAAGGCAGAGGCGTGGGGGGACGGGAAGGGCAGGGTTGCGCCGCTTTCTTGCTTTCTTTCCTTCTTACTCCTTGAAGGCGCGTTTGCGGTTTCTTCATTTGATTATTTGAGAAAGGGAGAGGCGACCCATTGCGAGTTGAGAAGGATTTTTTTTTTTTCTTTTTCGGTGCGGGATAAGAGTTGCTCGGAGATGAGGTAGGCTTAGGAGTGGCGGTGTAGTTTAGGTGACGGGCGGTTTTATTCTAGGAGTGCGTGGTTTCGCCCATATGGCGGAGTTCTTGGGATCGCCGCCCCAACAAAAGGTTTAAAAAACAAAGAAAAAAAGAAGCTCGGAGTTCGGTGGCCCGAAAAATTGCGCTCATTTCACCGCTAAAGTGGGAAGTGGAGGGGGTTACGGCCAGTGCCTCCAAGTGATTTCCCGAAGCACTCTGCTTACACGCTTCGAGTCTCTCTAATGCCGCGTGGCGGCGTCGGGCGGCGGCTCGGAGGAGCCGAAAGATACTCGCGAATAGGGGGGCGGAGAGGGGACTCGTCAGTCGGCTCCTGCGCGCGCGCGATAATGCGGTCTCGCAATCTGACCTCGTGCCTCGTTGCCGATTAGTCGCGTTTAATTTGAGCAGATGGTTATGCTGCTCCAAAGCCTATCTGACGCATTATAATCGTCGCGCCAACTACCCGTGCAGAGGCGACGCGTAAATGGATGGGCATCGCGGCGAGCACTTAAGCTGTCCCTTTCGGTCTCTCAACCATCTCAAGCATTCTTTATGCCCGCACGCTATAAGGATTTGGGCGGTTCTTGTCGCCTGTCGGAGTGAGCGCACGGACAGAGTGAGAACCGGCGACACAGCGAAGCGGTTACTCATGTCTTGCTTTTGTTGTAACAAGCGAAATAAACAGAGCTCAGTGCTTGAGTAGGACTTGAGTAATATAACGCGTGTCAATAAAGATACGTAGAGCCGGGCAGCACTTCACCTGGGGACTTTCAAGTTTAACCATGGCATCTGTTGTCTTTGGCAGTGATGATTATGATCAATACTGCCTGCGTAATCATTTAGAGCGTACAGATGCGAGAGATATGAAAAGACGTTGCAAATGCCAAATACGCAGAGAAAGGCAGAGGGGAAGGGGGGGGGGGGGGGATTCCTTTAAGAGGGGCGCCAAGTTCGCTTCCATACCTTCACTCTGTCGGACCTGTGCCGTCGTTTTCAAAAGTGCAAATTATGGCCACACAGATTTTTTTTACTATGCCGAGCACTCGTGCGTTCCAAGCCATCTTTTTCTTCGGAGGGGACTGAACAAAGGAAACGTGGTTTGAAGCGCATCGTCGAACAACTTTCAATTCTGCACCCATGGCAAAGCCCGTTTTGCTTCCTAAGCGCAAAATATTTTGTATATGTTGCTATTCCATCGCATCAAAATAAATGTTTTATAACCATTCCTCATCTTCGTGCTGTGCTTTGGCTGTAAGGGCCATAAAGGGAGGGGGGGGGGGGGGGGGGGGCTGCGGTGAAACTTAGCTCCCCCTTATGCAGAACCCTGCATACGCCTATGATGAGAGGCTAGTCTTTGGCTTTGTTCTACGCATTTCCGCTGCTTAGTGAATTATCCCTGAGCTGCTTTGCCAAGCCTTCATAAAAGTGTAAAGGAAAATTTGGCTCCGGAGAGGGAACCAATATGTGTTCCCTTTGATGTTAATTGTGCAATGTGCATATACTGCGGTGCCGTAGCAGAACACGGCGTACATCGCCCATATGTATCGGAAGACGTAACACAAGTTTATTGCCTCGACATTTCGGATGGGCCCCAGCCGAAGGTCAGTTCGTGCCCTCTTGCACGTCCACAAGAAACCGTGGAATGTTGTAACGTATACAATTATGAGCATATTGGTGAGAACGGTCCAACCTTTCGATTCATAGCGACTCTCGCTGGAACAGGTTCACCAGCTCCTATGCACCTCCGATTTAAAAATTTTCGCGCCCATAGATGGCAGCACTTACACACTTTCAAAGGGAGGAGAATTCTATTGCACTGCATGTGCGTAAGCCTTACGTGACACGAAATAATTAGTTCTTGCTCGTGCGATAAGTAGGCATATCTGAAATTATTTCCCCCCTTTTTTCCCGGGTCATTGTATTGTCAGCAGCCGCATTTCTAAGAACACGACAGTAGCGTATGGTATCGTATTTCTGCCGTATATTACTCTTGTAAATGAAGGCAACAGGCTAGAAGGGAGCGCCGCGCTAATCTGCTATATGCGATCGAAAATACGTGCTGCACTGAGCCAGTTCGCTGAGCACATGTCTTCTTCACCAAAGGCGTATAGTAATTAGGTGCAGTGCTATATATATATATATATATATATGCTGCACGCAGATATATAGTGGATCCAGGAGGAGCCACAACCTTCTGATTCGAGATCCGGATTATATTGTCACGCACAAACGAACAATTTGCTCAGTCGGCCTTTGGAGAAAATGCATAAAAATGAGGACAAGCCCATTTTGACGATATGCTCTAGAGCGACTGTAAGAATTGTGATGTGTACTTCCATATTCACTGCGTATAATTTCCTCGTGACCGATTTAAGGCTACCAAGCATGCTCGATTCACTCCATATTAAAGTTAGGCCGGATACCTGGCGCTTACTGATTAGACAGCAGCTACCAGTTCTGTTCTGTCTCGGGAGACGCGACGGTTTCAGGCTTTGGAGTTTATGCTGAAACCGCGTCATTTCGCTGAGCCGGGAGCCGGTCTTCGTCAGTTCACTTGATCTAGGCTGCTTGAAGGATGGCCTGTGAAGATTAAGGTATACGCGACTCTCTCAAGAAGCCCCACATTTAATTACCTGCGTCACAACTGCATCGCATTTTTCGCATTGTGCTGTGCTCCGTGACCACGTTTTCCGCACGCAAGCTTTCGGCAAAAGGTCATTTTCGTCGCCTACAGCGCTTCAGTGCTATCGCATTATTAACGCATTAATAATAATCTCGACTCGTCT